>NC_052067.1:43261797-43861797 GCF_015852505.1 Tachyglossus aculeatus | reverse complement strand
AGGGGACTCTCCCATCACAACAAATATTTCAGATATTTGAAAAATCAGGTATTTGGGGCTTTCAGAATGTACATTAATGTTAACTTGCAAGGGGAGGTGGGCTGCTGAGGTCAGTGGGATCATTAACGTGGAAGTCGAAGGATCAGTGGCAGAAGGAAACAAGGACAAAATAGCAAGAAAAGCAGTTGTTACAAAGAAATGAAGAGGTGGATCCAATAGGATGGTAGATCTTAACAACCAACAGTTGCAGAGCAGGTTACAGATGGATAAAATATAATAATAATAATAATAATAATGAAGGCATTTATTAAGCGCTTACTCTGTGCATAACACTGTTCTAAGCACTGGGGAGGTTACAAGGTGATCACGTTGTCCCACGGGGGGCTCACGGTCTTAATCCCCATTTTCCAGATGAGGTAACTGAAGCCCAGAGAAGTTAAGTGACTTGCCCAAAGTCACACAGCTGATAAGTGGCATAGCCGGGATTTAAACCCATGACCTCTGACTCCCAAGCCTGGGCTCTTTCCACTGAGCCACGCTCAGGGGGGTGAGGCAGAGAAAACTACACTGTGGGTGAAGAGCAGGGTAACTTCACCCCACCTCCCTGTGAGCTGGGGAGAGTGGAAGAAGTTGAGGCTCCCTTGAGATGGAAGTGGAATCAAGTGAGAGCCGAGTCTCTGTGATGATGAAGAGGAATGAGTAAGTCAGGAATTGGCTGCCTTGGCTCTCTCCCATTTAGACTGTGAAGCCCTGTTAATCAATCAGCAGTATTTAACGAGTGCTCATGATGTGCAGAGCAATGTAGTAAGCGCTTGGGAAAGTACAATACAAATAGATCTGGTAGACAAAATCCCTCTCCCCAAGGAACTTACGCTCTAGAAGGGGTAACATACTGAAATGAATTACAGGTAAAGGAAACGGCAGAGTGTAAGGAGCTGTGGAGCTGAGTGTGGGGTGACTATCCTCAAACTATCCTCAAACTTGCTCCGCACCTGGCCACTCTGAGGCTGTATATATATATATATGTTTGTACATATTTATTACTTACTTATTATTTATTTGTACATATTATTATTCTATTTTGTTAGTATGTTTGGTTTTGTTCTCTGTCTCCCCCTTTTAGACTGTGAGCCCACTGTTGGGTAGGGACTGTCTCTATATGTTGCCAATTTGTACTTCCCAAGCGCTTAGTACAGTGCTCTGCACATAGTAAGCGCTCAATAAATACGATTGATGATGATGATGATGATGACTATCAAGTGCTTAAGGGGCACAGATTTGGGTGCATGTGTGACACTGATGGGACGGTGGCTAGGGGAAATGAGGACTTTGTCAGGGAAAGTTCACTGGAGGAGATGTGATTTTGAGGAGGACTTCAAAGATGGGGAGAGTGGTGGCCTGCTGAATATGAAGAAGGAGGGAGTTCCAGGCCAGAGGCTGAAAGAACAGTTCTCGGCACATAGTAAGCGCTTAACAAATACCATAATAATAATTAAGTGGGATAGATGAGATTGAGGTGTGGAGTAGTTTGGTGTTAGAAAAGCAAAAAGTGCAGGTTGGGTTGCAATAGGAGACCAGTGAGGTAAGGTGATAATAATAATGAATAATTATGGTATTTGTAAAATGTTTGAGATGTGTCATGCACTGTTCTAAGCGCTAGGATAAATACAAGTTAATCAGGTCAGATTAACTGTCCCCGTGCCACACGGGGCTCACAGTCTAAATCAGGAGTAATTGATCGAGTGTCTTACAGCTGATGGTCAGGGAATGCATCTGACTTGATTATCTTGCATCTATTCCAGTGCTTAGCACACAGTAAGTGCTTAACAACATTATTACTATTTTTACCCAGAAACTCCCTTAAAATCAATCAGCTTGCTTTTATTTTAAACTGAATTCTTTAAAAAACCATTTCATTGAAAATATTTTGGCGATTTGGGGACATAAGTGGCTTTGATAAAATCTCTCATTCCCCCATTTTCCACTTCCAAAAAAAAAGGGGGGGAGGGGGCAAGAGAGCAACTAATCTGTAGTAAACTCCCTTTCTTTGGCCTAAAGAGGGGAAAAAAGCAACCAAGGTGGATACCATGCTTAAACAACAACTCTTTGTGCCTTTTCTATTCTAAAATACATCTTAAATACCTGTATGATAAAGTTATTAGTACATTAAATAACCTTCCATTAAAAGTTTGAGGAATAACCTATCAAATATTTACAGCTGAGTGTAAATAGAAAAGAAAATGGGAAAATTGACAGTTGTGGGATCTTCTTTTAATCTATACCACATAGAACTGCAACAGGAGTAAAAACTGAACTATAAATGCAATTTGAACTTATTAATTTGGTTGTTTAATATCTACATTAATAATTTTTAAAATATTTTGGTATAATAAGTTAATTGCCAAGTACAACATTTTAGAAGAAAGCTGCAACTCTGGGTTCATGCTTATAATAATAATAATAATAGTACTTGTTAAGCACTTACAACGGGCCAAGCACTGTTCTAAACACTGGGTAGATACGGATTAATCAGGTATAGAGCATTACTTATTTTAGGATAGGCAGTTTCTACTTTAAAGAACTCTAAAATCACTAGCTAGTTTCTATGCTCACATGCATTTTACCTTTTCACCGGACTTCTCCCCACTTTTCTTCTGTTTACCATGTCCTTTAAACCTTGGTATCTGAGCATGAGAATAAAATTACACCGTTTACCGCATATTATAATGTTGCTTTACTTTAAATAGAACAAAGAATGGATACACTATTCATAAATCACTCTACACAAGACTTCAAATTTTTTTAAAAAGAAACAGCAAACAAACAAAAAACCTTGTTTCCCATGTTCAACAAATTATTTACGGTATATACATCCTGCCCATTTGGTGGCATAAACTGTATTCTGATCAAAAAAAAATTCTGGAATATTTCTGGCAAAATCATACTTACCCAGTAGCTACCAAACCACCATATACGGACAACATAATCATATTATAACAATATGATTAATAATAATATTAATAATAATCATATCAACTTAATAATCACATTAACAAACTTAAGCCCATTCAATTTTTGTCCTAGGCTAGTCTCTTGGATTGTGTATATTCTTCCAGGGACAAAATTGTTTCATTCAACGTGATTAAATATTTTCCCAGACTCCAATTCAAAAAGGAGCAAATTGACCATAAGGAATGGAAAGCTGGGGGAAGGAAAGGGAAGAATACACAGCTAAGATGATATTACAAAGAGGCACTTCCTTTCTATATATACAGCATCACATTTTGATTTAATATCTAAAAAGCTGTGGTCATGATCCCATAACTTCCCAGCTACCCCTACCCCCTTCCTCCACGAAAAGGAAAAACTTTTCACCCGGAAGTCAACTCATTACTGTTTCTAACAACCTAAAAAGCAAATTATTCAAAAAAAGGCGAATACTCAGTGGTGCAATTATTACCTCTACGAATTCAAGTGGCTGAAGGAGATCCGATTTATATACACAAGCGAACAGCTCAGTGATCAATTAATTCTTAAACTTTTATTCAGTTCCACACCTGAGTACTGTCCAAAGTAGAGGGTGGAATTTTAACCAACTGAAAACATCTCAAAATGAAAATTCCATATTTTTAGGCTAAAACAATTATTTGTCCTGACAAAGAGGCAAAAAATAGCTACAGGACTTGGATATATAAACTTGACTCTACTACAACAAGACCTTAAATAAGAGGCCTTCCCCAACTAAGCCCTCACTTCCTCTTCTCCCACCCGACTCCGCATCACCCTTGCACTTGGAATTGCGCCCTTCATTCCCCTCACCTCAGGCCCATAGTGCTTATATGCATATCCATGATTTAATTGATTTATCATCATCAATCGTATTTATTGAGCACTTACTATGTGCAGAGCACTGTACTAAGCTCTTGGGAAGTACAAATTGGCAACATATTGAGACAGTCCCTACCCAACAGTGGGCTCACAGTCTAAAAGGGGGAGACAGAGAACAAAACCAAACATACTAACAAAATAAAATAAATAGAATAGATATGTACAAGTAAAATAAATAAACAGAGTAATATGTACAGATTTATATTAATGTCTTTCTCCCCCTCTAAACTATAAGCTCACTGTGGGCAGGGAATGTTTAGTACAGTGCTCTTAACAGAGTAAGCACTCAGTAAATATGACTGATTGATTGATACACAACACACATTTTGGGAGACAATAAGATCTTACCCCACAATAGTTATGAAAGAGTCAGAGGAGTTGGGAGTCAGAGGTCCTGGGTTCTTTTTGGGGGGTGGGACGGGGAAGAAACGTACCTTACTCGGCACTGTAAGTGGACTGGTCTTTCCATCTGGTGATTTTGGTGGAGAATGAAAATCAGTTGGATCTGGCGCTCCCTAAACAGAAATTTTCAGTTTAAAAGTGTTCGCTACATTATTCAAAAAGAGAATATTAACGTGAAGTCTTCAATACCATTGAAGCATTAAAAATTTTACTTATTTTCATTCTCCTGGTTACCCTCATCTTGTTTTCAACGAAATACTTTCCCAAAGCCCTCCGCTTTACCGCTCCCCGAAGGTGGGATGCTCCCTAAAAGCCCTCGGGCAGCAGCAAGCACTACGCAGGCCAGCTAATCAATCAATCAATCAATCGTATTTATTGAGCGCTTACTGTGTGCAGAGCACTGTACTAAGCGCTTGTAGCTAAGCTTGTAGCTAAGCTAAGCCAGAGGGAATAGGATCTAGCCTGGCCTGGATGAAATCCGTGGCGGTGGCAGGATGGAGAACGCTACCGCTGCTTTTCTGGTTCGGGCTGAGGACCAGCCCATCTTCCCACCCGGGCGCCATGGGGATCCAATGCAGGTCCAGTGCTCCAGGTGAGGACCCAAGTCTGGAGTCCACAGCAGCCACAGCTGAAAGGCTACTAGTGGAAAGAGCACGGGCTCTGGAGTCGGGGGTCATGGGTTCGAATCCCGGTTCTGCCAACTGTCAGCTGTGTGACTCTGGGCAAGTCACTTAACTCCTCTGTGCCTCAGTTCCCTCACCTGTAAAATGGGGATTAAGACTGTGAGCCCCCCGTGGGGGACAACCTGATCTCCTTGTAACCTCCCCAGCGCTCAGAACAGTGCTTTGCACATGGTAAGCGCTTAATAAATGTCATCATCATTATTATTATTATTACTAGCCCACGGCTGGTAATTCATTCAGTCTTTCATTCAGTCGCATTTATTGAGCGTTTACTGCGTGCAGGGCACTGTACTAAGCGCTTGGAAAGTACAATTTGGCAAGAGATAGAGACAATCCCTACCCAAAAACGGGCTCACAGTCTAGAAGGGGAGAGACAGACAACAAAACAAGTAGACAGGCATCAATAGCATCAAAATAAATCAAATTATAGATATATACACATCATTAATAAAAGAAATGGAATAAACAATATGTACATATATACATAAGTGCTGGGGGCAGCGGGAGGTAACGCTGGATGGGGCACATTTACACAACCTACTGGGTCCCCAGCGGGCAGAAGGACCTATCCTACAGGAATCTGGGGCAGGGAGTGCAAAAATCAGTTGCTCTGAAATTGTGCCCGGGCAGCGCTGGAATCATGCCCTCTGTTTCTTAGAGAAGCAGCACGGCTCAGTGGCAACAGCACAGGCTTGGAAGTCAGGGGTCATGGGTTCTAATTCGGCCTCTGCCACTTAGCCGTGTGACTTTGGGCAAGTCACTTCACTTCTCTGGGCCTCAGTTACCTCATCTGTAAAATGGGGATTAAGACTGTGAGCCCCACGTGGGACCACCTGATTATCTTGTATCTCCCCCAGCGCCTAGAAGAGTGCCTGCTTCATAGTAAGCGCTTAACAAATACCATCATTACTATTATTATTATTAGTATTAGTATTATTCTCCCCAAGATGCCTAAGGCCAGAAAAGACCCTAAAGCAGCAGCAGAGCAAAAGACACACTGGTGAGTAGCTTTCTCTTCCCTTTCCTTCTTCTCCCTCTTTCTCTTTCTCTCTCTCCTTTTCATCCCACTCTTTACCTCCCTCCCCCCTAGATTGTCATAACCCAAATTTATCCCCCCCAACCTCAAAATACAAAGTGGGCACCCCTGGGACAGACGCTTCTGACTCCACGAGCACAGAGGCTCAGAGAAACATAAGATTACTATTTTCCATGCTTGTTCAAATCTGCAGCCTGATCTTTTGAGGCCCAAATCTATGGGTTGTAAGGCTAAATTCAGCATGAATTTTGAGAACTTCATTGCCACACTCTGTGGTCATAAAGATGCTGCACAAAAATAACTTGTTGAGAATACAACTGACTTACTTCCCCACTGGCAGAGCTCTTCTTTCGTTGACACCTTCTGATCACTTCCAACAACAGTGGTCCACCTCCGGTACCTTCCGCTTCAATAATTCCTAAATTCTGGGCTAAATCCTCTCGAGCTTCAAGACCATGCACCTGAAACGTCAAGGCACATAACCTGAAATCACTTTATAATTAAAAATAAAAAACTAAGTAAACAGGTGATTTGACTATCTATTTAGAAGTGCAGCAGTTTTTGTGGTGTCATTCTAAAGGGCTAAACATTTCCTTTAACCTTGTGAACTTTCGTTTCTGTATTGTCCCTGCCCCATTATTCGATAAGCATTAGATGTCTCATGATTTCTTTGCAAAGCTACTTTACTAGGAGGTATAACATTTCACTTTTTTCATTCGCATCCAAACTTGCTAGTAAAAACCCTATTAATTTGAAATTAACTAGTCTGAGATTTACTACTTAGTATTTATTACTTGCTGCTTCCAATTATTTCCTCTCCTGCTGCCAGAATGGGCAGATTTTGATCTACGGCAAAGTGAACAAAACTTCAGTTAGCCAGTGGCAAGAGAATATGCAGAGGTAGTGGGAGACTCAGAGGAAGGTGAAAAGGCATTTCTTGCCAATCAAGTTTCCCAGGAGACAGATTTCAAAACACAGATTAGCAGACATAACAAACAGAAAGGTGTTCTTCTACACAAAGGATGTCTGTGTCTACACGCAAGGGCTGTTTACCCATCATTAAATGAAAGGGTTGGAATATGGCACCTTCTTATATCATCAGAACTTCAGAGAAATGAGAGCTTGCTACGAATCAGTTTGTGACGTGACCCTTGTCAGGGACACCCTATCAGCAAGGAGCAAGATTTGCACGAAGGTATGCTATAAGGGTCTTAGTAGCAAAGGAAAACAAACAAGAAACCGGTGGTGACTGTTCTGGGTTCAAAAGTTCCTTGACTTATGCAGTTCGGCAGACTTGAACAACTATCGTCACGATCAGTAGGAGTCCCTAGACATTTGGGAGCATTCGGTAAAAGCAGAATTCTCAGCCTCTGCCCTTGAAGAGCTAAAGAGCACAGCTCCCCTTGGAGAAGCACCGTGGCTCAGTGGATAAGGAGGCCACTGGTTTGGGAGTCAGAAGGACCTGGGTTCTAATCCCGGCTCCGCCACATGTCTGCTGGATGACCTGGGGCAAGTCACTAAACTTCTCTGGGCCTCAATTATCTCATCTGCAAAATGGGGATTAGGAGCCTGAGCCCCATATGGGACGGGGACCGTGTCCACCCTGATTAACTTGAATCTACTCCAGCGCTTAGAACAGTACTGGATACACAATAAGCACTTAAGTACCATAACTCCCTATCTGCTAGGCCTAGAATTCCCTCCCTCAACAAATCTGAAAGATCACAGCTTCCCAATATTCCAAGCCCTTTTGAAATCTCACCTCCTAATCCCAGTACCCCAAGACATTTAAATGCACTGGCCACCTCAAGCACTTATGTACTTATTTATAGCTATCTGTAGGACTCTTGCATATGCTGAATCAATGATTTATTTTGACTACTTGCTTTTATTTTTATGTCTCTCTCCCTGGTTAAAGTGAAAGCTCCCGGTGGGCAGGGAATGGGTCACTTCTTTGATTTCTATTTAATAATAATGGCATTTTAAGATGGTACATTAAAGTACATTTAAGAGGCAAGAATCATTAACTGATTAAATATTTATTCAGGCAATTTTGTCAATTTGAAACCAGATGGTTAGAGATAGTTAGGGTGCTAGAGGATTTGCAGCACATTGATTTATTCTCTCATATTTTAAACAGGTTGACATTCAACTCTACACCAAGGTGCCCACTCCACTCCATCCCTGCTCCCTTTTCATCCATGCTTTCAAGATGAAAAGTTGGCACCCAAGGTAAGTGCAGGAAAATGATCACTTTATCCTAGTTCAAGCATTGGCAATCCCCAGCATGCCCAACAGGAATACCAGAAGGTGGCTGGCCTCTACACTTAGGAGGAGGAAGAGAAATCCGGGAGAGTCAAACAGAGGTGCCCTTCCTTGAGGGAAGTGTAGAGATTTTGCCAGGCCAATCGGAGGGAAGGATTGGAGACGAAGTAGTGTGGGTGGGGTGAGTAGCGCGGGGGATCTTTGGCCATCCTGAGGGGAGAGGTGGTGAACCCATGTGCCTGGGAGAGCAGGATACAGGGAAAGCTCATGCAACGATCCTGGCGGGACACAGGACACAGGGAGGGATCGGAAATGATCCGGGTGTACGGTTCATGGTCCAGGTTGGATTCCAGGGTCCCCGAGGGGGAGGACGAGCACTGAAAGACCCTGTATTCGATGAGTCCGGAACCTGGGACGTGCAGAGAAAGAGAGGAACGGGCCAGAGGAACATGAGCCCAGGAACATCTACCAGAGAATATGGAGGGTCCTGGCGGGGAAGAGTATTGGAGCTGGGGAACGGCAGTTTGAACTGAATTGTTGTCACTGCTACCGAGTTAGGGCATCGTTAAACATTACTGAGCTCTAAGATTTTGGTGTCTGTCCGTGGAAGGGCTGGCGGAGTTCCGGGGGGCTGGGGAGAAACATATATCTGGGGAGTTGCAGGAAGGCAAGGGAGTGCTTTCTCCCACAAGCTTTCATTCCTCCATTTATTCATTCAACTGTATTTATTAAGCACTCCCTGTGTGCAGAGCACTGAACTAAGCGCTTGGGAGAGAACGAGACAACAATAAACAGACGCGTTCTCCCAACCCACCGAGGCCAGCCCTGGGATGGGTGACCTAGGCTAGTCCTCGATGTCCCCAACCCCTTCTGGAGCCAGCTGGGCTTCAGGCAAACATGGTGGTGGCAGAGGCGGGGTGCAGGAATTTGGGATGCAGAACATCTTCTAGCCCGAGTTTCAATATCAGAAGAACTGAAGGGACCCAGAAGAGGTTGATCAGAGTCCAGGCAGAATAGTGGGGAGAATAGTGAGCGCTTAACAAATACCACACTAATAACAACCCCCAGTACCACCTCAGGGACACACTCTCCAGCTGAGGCCTGAATTCTCTTGCCTCCTTTACCACTGCTTGAGGGTCTTCACCACTCCCCCAGGGCTCCCATGATTCTTTCCTACGCACATCTGATGCTGCGTGGCTCAGTGGATAGAGCGTGGGCCTGGGTTCTAATCCCACCTCCATCACTTCTCTGCTGCGTGACCTCGGGCAAATCACTTCACCTGTCTGTGCCTCAGTTACCTCAACTGTAAAATAGGGATGAGAGCGTGAGCCCCAAGTGGGCAGGAACTGTGCCCAACCTGATTAACTTGGATCTATCCCAGCACTTTGGACAATGTTTGGCACATAGTAAGAGCTTAACGAGTACCATAATTATTATTAGTTGGACAGCAAATGGGATGCATAGGATTTTGAAGCAGTAGCACTTCAGACTATTCATATTAATGTCTGTTTCCCTCTCAGGGAACGTGTCTGCTAATACTGTTTTACTGCACTCTTCCAAGTGCTTAGTACATTGCTCTGCACTTAGTAAGCACTCAATAAATACGATTGATTGACTCAAGGGAGACGGTTCAGGTGCCCCCAAATTCTGATGTGTTCAGAATTTTAGCAGTACCAGAATACAATCCCTAGGAAACAGGATGGCTTTGAGCTCCTCTTTTGTTCCCTCAATGTGATGATGACTGGGGTGGGAAGAAAAGAAAAATTCTCTTTCTGGCCTTCAGACTTCCTCAGCTGTAGCTCCTTTGTTGCTTCTGTGAAGTTGGGAAAGTTGAGGAGGCACAAAAATGAACAGCAAGCTAGTTCCCCTTCCCATTCCCTTCCCCAAGGAGTTAGGACCCTGAACAACTGCGAAAATGTTAACATAGTTGAGCTGTAGGATCTGAGCCACAGCTGCCTCCTCAGTCAGACCACATTCATGGTCCCCGCCACTCACTCCCTTTGGTCTCACAAAGCAACTTAAAACAAAAAAATGTTGCTGATACCTATTCTAATTTGTCAATTTTGCCTTTTGTATCGTGTAAGCCCAATTTAAATGCCTGGCAAACTATTGACAAAAATCACAGTTATAATATTAATGTCTAATATACAACCACCAAAAAAAATGGCCTCCATATTTTCAATCATCAGACAACCTCCCCAGAAGACAAAAAGTGTGGTTAATCAAAAAATGCCTCTCACAGCTTGGGCTTGCTACCCCATCTGCTTTCTGAGTTGCTCGCTTGGGCAGAGGAGTTTCCAGCATGGTGGATAGAGCAAAAGGGCCTGGGAGTCCGAAGGACCTGGGTTCTAATCCCGCCTCCACCACTTGTCTGCCTGGTCAGGTCACTTCACTTCTCTATGCTTCAGTGACCTCATCTGTAAAATGGGGATTAAGGTGGTGAGCCCCATGTGGGATATGGACTGTGTCCAACCTGATTACCTTGTATCTACCCCAGCACTTAGAACAGGAAGCACTTAACAAATACCAAAAAAAAAAAAGCCAAAAACACCTCCAACCTTTTCTGTGGAAGTCAGAAACGTTTTGGCTTGGGCCTCGGCATGCCTGAGGAGGAGACACACTGAAAAAATGGAAGACGAAAACTTACCAGCCCTTACTACTCAATTCTCAAATATCCTTCCCCTCGACTGACTGCGTGTCTGTTGCCCACGACACTCTGCTCAATAAGCAAAGACCACAGGTGCACAGCTAACTGGAGGGAAGATTTCCTTCTTTCCTGTTCCAAGAAGGGTGGGGAAAGGGAATGGCAACCAGAACTGGAAAACCACTGACGGCTTGCTGGGAGAATCACTGATGAACAGGGATGGACATCCTGCTTACTGCACAGGATTGTCTGCTCAACTCACGACTTTTGTAGCAAAGGCCTGAAACCTCTGGCTTAGGTGCATCACTGATCCCTCCCATCCAAAGCGGGAACAGCCCCGTTAATCTGAGAAACGGATAAACTGCAAGTGGGTAATCTAAAGTACACTGCATTTAGTTTCTTTCTGTTCCTACTGCAGAGTTTTAAGACACTTTCCTAAACATCATACTTACTGTGTTAGCTTCAGACTGGAAGACGGCCAAGGTAAAGTCAAGATTGAAAAACTGAAGAAATTCTGCCACAAGACTAGCTGCCAGATGACCTGCAGATATAAGTGGAAAATAATTGGATATGTAAAATCTAAACAAAAGAAATACAAGGTAAAAATACAGGAAATCGCTCCCTATAGTGGGTTTAAATTTAAAACCTATGAAAAATTAGAAGTGATAGCTACTTCAAGACCAGAAAGTGATAAAAGGATTTCTTTAATCTAGAAAGTAATTTTTTAAATGGCATATGTTAAGGGCTACGTGCGATGGGCACGTAGATACAAAATAATCACGTTGGACACAGTCCCTGTCCCACATTGGGCTCACAGTCTTAATCCCCACTTTACAGATGAGGTAACTGAGGCACAGAAAAGTTAAGTGATTTGTCCAAGGACACAGAGCAGAAAAGTGACCTCCTTCTTGCCAAATCCAATAGCTCTTACTCCTAGTCCTCCTCAACCTCTCAGTTGCCTCTGACACTGTGGACCACGCCCCTTCTCCTCAATACGTTCTCCAACCTTGGCTTCACTGACTCTGTCCTCTCCTGGTTCTCCTC
This sequence comes from Tachyglossus aculeatus, assembly GCF_015852505.1. Taxonomy (NCBI): domain Eukaryota; kingdom Metazoa; phylum Chordata; class Mammalia; order Monotremata; family Tachyglossidae; genus Tachyglossus; species Tachyglossus aculeatus. The sequence continues at coordinate 43,849,835 of NC_052067.1, read as the reverse complement.
ATCCCTCTGCCCATTCAATCTCAGTCTCCTTTGCGGACTCCTCCCAAATCCCCCGCCGTCACTTAACTCTAGGGATCCCTCAAGGTTCGGTTCTTGTTCCCCTTCTATTCTCCATCTACACTCATTCCCTTGGAGAACTCATTCACTCCCACGGCTTCAACTCTCATCTCTGTGCGGATGACACTCAAATCTCTATCTCCTCCCCTGTTCTCTCTCCCTCCCTCCAGGCTCACATCTGCTCCTGCCTTCAGGACATCTCTACTTGGATGTCCTCCCGTCACCTAAAGCTTAACTTGTCCAAAACAGAACTCCTTATCTTCTCCCTCAAACCCTGTCCCCTCTCGAACTTTCCCGTCTCTGTAGACAGCACAACCATCCCTCCCGTCTCACAACCCTGAGTGTCATCCTTGACTCTGCTCTCTCATGTACCCCACATATCCAATCTGTCACCAAATCCTGTCAGTCTCACCTTCACAACATCGCCAAGATCTGCCCTTTCCTCTCCATCCAAACCACTACCACGTTAGTACAATCACTCATCCTAACCCCCTTGGCTTACTGCATCAGCCTCCTTTCTGACCTCCCAACATTCTGCCTCTCCCTACTTCAATCCATACTTCACTCCGCTGCCCAGATTATCTTTCTACAGAAACGTAACCCCCGCCTCAAAAATCTCCAGTGGTTGCCTATCAACTTCCCTATCCAACAAAAACTCTTCACTATTATTGGCTTTAAAGCTCTCCATCACCTTGCCCCTTCTTACCTCACCTCCCTTCTCTCCTTCTACATCCCAGCCCGAATGCTTCACTCCTCTGGTGCTAACCTCACCACTGTGCCTCGATCTCGCCTGTCTCGCCGCCAACCCCTGGCCCACATCCTTCTAGACTGTGAGCCCACTGTTGGGTAGGGACCGTCTCTATATGTTGCCAACTTGTACTTCCCAAGCGCTTAGTACAGTGCTCTGCACACAGTAAGCGCTCAATAAATATGATTGATTGACTGATTGATCCTACCTCTGGCCTGGAACGCCCCCCTCCTCAAATCCGCCACTCTTCCCCGCTTCAAAGCCCTGCTGAAGGCGTGCCTCCTCCAAGAGGCCTTCCCAGACTCAGCTCCCATTTTCCCCAGCTCCCCCTCACTTCCATGTCACCTAGACTTGCTCCCTCTGCTCGTCCCCCCATCCTCGCCCCACAGCACTTATACATATATGTATATATCTGTAATTCTATTTATTTATATCGATGTCTGTTTATTTGTTTTGATGTGTCTCCCCCCACACTCCAGACTGTAAAATGGTTGTGGGCAGGGATTATCTCTCTTTATTGCTGTATTGCACTTTCCAAGCTCTTGGTATAGTGCTTGGCACACAGTAAGTGCTCAATAAATACAACTGAATGAATGAATGAAGTGGTAGAGCTGGGATTAGAACTCAGGTCCTTCTGACCCCCAGGCCCGTGCTCTATCCACTAGACCATGCAGCTTCTCATGGATTATTTTAGCTCCTGATTTCTTTCAATACTTAAATCCAAGACTTAAAGCAGAATTCAAATAAAAGACAAAGAAGCTGGAAAGAAACCTTACCATCTTTTGTACTTAAAAACTTTGTCAAGCTTTCATTGACCAGAGGTGCTTTGTTCTGTCGAAAGGTGGAAACAAAAATGGAAAATCATTAATAACGCAAGGACTACGATCTAAAAACTTCATGTGCCAATTAATATTAAAGCGATAACCCATAAAAATTGACTTCTATATCAGAACGCATAAACGGTAGAATAGCACATTATCTTTTCAACAACAGTAACCATATTAGGACCTCTCAGCCATTTAAAATTTCAGCGAATTTCCACCCACTAAAGAGTTTCTCCAGGTTGCTGAAATGTAAATCACCTACAAGTAACAGCACGAATGAATGTGGCCACACACTGAACCTGTATCCTAAACGACTGCCTCACAATGTGTGTTCTTGGCTTTGGGGGCACCGGAGAGGGTGTGGGTGGCTCAGTGCAAACCATCATCACTAATGAAAATCAAGCCAGTCAGTCAGGCGTACTTAGTAAGTGCTTGCAGTGTGCAGAACACTGGACTAAGTGCTTGGGAGAGGACAATATAACTATAAACTGACGCATTCCCTGCCCACTACGAGTTTCCAGTCAAAGTACAGGTCCTACTGAAGGTCGGATGTCTGTTGTCCATCCCCTCACTCCTCCCTCGTTCTCACACTGTGAGCCCCGTGAGGGCCAGGGATCACGTCTAATTTTCACCTGTGAATTTTTTCCCAGGGCAGTGAACACTTGATACCATTGCTACAACTACACTGACAGGTGCCACCACGTTACCTCTGACGAGCGAGGATGGTTTCGGGCTCATCCTACTGTGATTGATACTGTGATGTTCTTCCCAACATCAGTCGATCGGTGTATTTGTGGAGTGCCAACTATGTGCAAAGGACTGAATTAAGCACTTGGAAGAGAGTAATAGAACTTAGCAGACATGATCCCTACCTTCAAGGCTCTTACAAACCATGAGTGTGAAGATGAGGCCTTTCAAAACATAGAAAACGTTCCAGCGTGCAAAGACAAGACACAGGATCCAACCATTGAGGAAATCACAATAGTGGTCAGGGCCAAGAAAAATGGCAAACCACCTGGACCCCTAGAGATGTGCAGACATCTTCCCCTTCCTTCACCTTCCTTCCTCTCCCCCTCGTCCCCCTCTCCATCCCCCCATCTTACCTCCTTCCCTTCCCCACAGCACCTGTATATATGTATATATGTTTGTACATATTTATTACTCTATTTATTTATTTATTTATTTTACTTGTACATATCTATTCTATTTATTTTATTTTGTTAGTATGTTTGGTTTTGTTCTCTGTCTCCCCCTTTTAGACTGTGAGCCCACTGTTGGGTAGGGACTGTCTCTATATGTTGCCAATTCGTACTTCCCAAGCGCTTAGTACAGTGCTCTGCACATAGTAAGCGCTCAATAAATATGATTGATGATGATGATGATGATGAAAGGGAAATCCTGTTTAAACACTTTCACGAGCTCTTCCTCAACACAAAAAACACGGGAGAAAGGCCACAGAATTCCCAAGATGCCTTGTTTGGCATTATTTTCTAGAACAAAGGCAACAGTTTCTACTGTGGTTATTATCTCGACATTTTCTAAACTGTACGCCCATTGTGGGCAGGGAACGTGTCTGCCAACTCTATGGTTTCGTACTCTCCCAGGCACTTAGTACGGTATTCTGCAGGTACGCACTTGATGAATATCACTGATGATGATGACTCTATTATTCTTCACGGTTGACAGGGTCCTGCTCGGAATACCTCTGGATCCACTAGGGAAGAGTATCCTCAAACAAAGGTGGCTGAATTCTTCCAAGTAGTTTCAGATCACAAGACGGCACAAGGGACACTGCCACTGCGGCACGTTGGATGAAGGAATAGTGCAGGGACAATATCTCTACATGGCTTTCATAAACCTTGGGAAAGTATTTATCCCCACCACTAATCAAACAATCAGTCATATTTCTTGAATGCTTAATGGGAGCAGAGCACTGGGCTAAGCACAATATAAGAGCTGGTAGTCACATTCCCTGTCCACAGTCTAAGGTCCATTAGATCTGGACTCTGGAAATGAAGTGGCAAATTTGGCTGCCCTGAAACGTGCATGGGGATTTTAAGATTCCTCCATCATGATATGGCCGGCCAAGATATATCTGGGGGTGCTCTGTCCAACTGTGGGCCTGGTCCCGTATAATGCATCCGATGGAGTTCTGCTGGAAGATGAAACAAGACACCAGGATGCATGCGTCAAACTCTGCTCCTCTGGGAAACTCCTCCAACAGACCGCAAAAATCATCCAAAGTCCTAGCAAGATTCATTTAAGTATCCCTGCCTATAGATGGCTGTGCCCAAGAGGCAACCACACCCAAAGTGTGCAAATGATTGTAAACCACTTGGTCGAAATAGCCAGTGCTACAGTCTGACGGGTCTAAAGAAAACCATGGTGACTGAAAACCAGAGCAGATTGAAATCTATCTTGGCAACACAGAGCTAGACACTGTCAAGAGAACTGTTATCTAGGCAGTGCAATGACTGAAGATGCAACAATAGGCTGAGACGCAGAAAAGGCAAGCATATCTTTGGGGGACAATCAAACTGAATGTGGCAGAAGTAAGGTATCAGGTTCCAGACAAAACAAAGGTCTAGAGACCAATCTTCGCAACGGCTTCTCGCTGACATCACATCCGACTCCTTGAACAGTTCCACTGGTCTCACTTATGGCACATATTAACTATCAGATGGTAAGCCAAGATCACAAACGTGGATTCCTGAAAACATCAGTCTCCTGGTATGGAACCTCTGCTTATCTTAGCACAGGGGAGCAGAATGTAAAATGTGAGGAAGAGGGACAGTTAAATAGCTGCTACATGTTGAGCTGAAGTTAGCAACCAAATGCAAGGAAAGAGGAAACATTTTAAAGATTAAGATGGAGTTTACGACGGCATCTCAGACAATGCTACATCTTGGCTAAAAACTGTCAGTTGCTCTGACAATTGCCAGTTGCTCTGACATGACAAAACTGTCATGTTGCTCTAGGTAGATCAACTTGGACTACTGTAATTAAGAAAGGAAATCTTACGGCAGAAGTTTCAAAGAATCATAAGCCAAGAAAGCAAAATTGAAAGTCACCAGGTGCTATAAACATCAACATGACAGTACAAGGGACAGTCTTTGTGGGAGCACAATCTGGCCTAAACTGCGGGTCCTACATTGACTTTTTCCATCACACAGTCTCTCAAAGTTGAATTTACTAACTGTGGTGTCTTTTTCCAATACAGAGGTCTCTCTCTCTCTCTAATAATAATAACAATGGTTTTTGTTAAGCGCTTACTATGTGCTTAACTCTGTTAAGCACTGTTCTAAGCGCTGGGGTAGACATAAGGTAATCAGGTTGTCCCACGTGGGGCTCACAGTCTTCGTCTCCATGTTATAGATGAGGTAACTGAGGCACAGAGAAGTTAAGTGACTTGCCCAAAGTCACACAGCTGATAAGTGGCGGAGTCGGGATTAGAACCCATGACCTCTGACTCCCAAGGCCGTGCTCTTTCCACTAAGCCACGCTGCTTCTCTATAATAATAATGATGGTATTTGTTAAGGGCTTACCCTGTGCCAAGCACTATTCTAAGCACTGGGGGAGATACAAGGTCATCAGGTTGTCCCATGTGGGGCTCACAGTCTTCAACCCCCATTTTACAGACGAGGGAACTGAGGCACAGAAAAGTTAAGTGACTTGCCCAAAGTCACACAGCTGACAAGTGGCAGAGCCGGGATTAGAACTCAAGACCTCAGACTCCCAAGCCCAGGCTCTTACCGCTGAGCCACGCTGCTATATATATTAACAACTTAAGATAATTTATAAATTGCACTAAAAATACTGTATGTGGGACAACCAAGTTCAAGAATAGCTTGATTCAAGAAACAAATTGCAAAACATAATATTTAAGTAATATCTGTTTTCCAGTACAGTGGACCTTACTTCAGATAATTTATAAATTGCACTAAAAATCCTGTATGTGGGACAACCAAGTTCAAGAATAGCTTGATTCCTCAAGAAACAAATTGCAAAACGTAATATTGAAGTATCATCTGTTTTCCAGTACAGAGGACCTTACTTATAACCATGCATAGGTATTTTGATGAACTAAAATGATGATTTATAAACGGCACTAAAAATATTCTACTTGGGGACTACCAAGTTCGAGAATGGCTTGGTTTCTCAAGAAACAAATTTCAGAACATATTATTTCTGGCTGTTTCTACTGAGGGAGGACGTGGTTAACACTGAGCTGCTCCTGACTGGGGGAGGCCCCCTTTTCGACAGGAACCAGCTTCTCAAGACAGTGATAGGATTACGCATATAGAGCAGAGGAGATCCTCAAGACTTTACTGAGCGATCCGCTGGCAACTGGAAATTGACAAGGAATGCTGCCGGGATGTAGACGGAGGTGGCCATCTAAGCGCTTAGTACAGTGCTCTGCACACATATTAATTAAGCTGCACAGTAGGCAGTGCGGACGGAGAAGGAAGTGACTGACATTGTTCCACCTCTGGTTGTCACTTGCCACCAGATAATTTACAACAATTCCAGGCCAATATTCTGACTCCACTGGCAACGCTTATGGATAGGGGGTAGGGGAGGAATCGCTTGGGGGTGGTCTAGCTAACGGCTTCAGATACTCTTAGAAAACAATCACTTTCTTTGTCTATCAAACTCGGATGCTGAAAAACCATTATAACACTCATCCAAAGAAATGGATTTGAAAAATAATTATCCTTCCAAGAAAAGCATACCTAGCCATCAATCTACATATAAAAAAATCAAAATTATTGAAGGGTTGCAGTTCTTTCGATTTTCTTGAAGAGTTGCTATTTAGAATTGGAAACAGTCAGAGAGAGTGCTATGATTTCTGTTGATCGGACATGGCCCCTTTAGAAAAAAATAAAATATTCAATAAACAACAACAAGAAAACCTAAGTGTACCTAGTTAGCATGAAATGCTGTAAAGTGAACTGTCTGGAAAGTAACTAAATCCCTCCCAAATATTTCAATGTTTCATAGCCTTAAAACTCACTCCATATCACTTTACGTGGGTCACCACGATATCACAAATGAATACTCACTGAATCCTGGCATGGAGGCTAAGGCTATGGGATCCAGCTTATCAAATCCAAGACCAACTGAATCCGGCTGAAGATTTGAAGACTAAAGATGTTACATAGAAGGGGCAGCAGTGCTACAGTGAGGAACCACCTTGCTTCATACACGCACAGCTATACTTGCCACCCTTTTGGGTCAATTGCAGACATGTGAATCTAAAACTCATGTCTGGTGGAAAGAATAGGGAACTGGAAGTGAGGAGACCTGAATTCTCATCATGGCACTTGCCTGCTGTGTGACTTTGGGCAAGTCACTTCACCTTATCCCTGTCTCTGTTTCCTCACTTGTAAAATGGCAATAAGATACCTGCTCTTTTAGACTGTGAGCCCACTGTTGGGTAGGGACTGTCTCTATATGTTGCCAACTTGTACTTCCCAAGCGCTTAGTACGGTGCTCTGCACACAGTAAGCGCTCAATAAATACGATTGATGTTGATGATGATGCTCTCCCTTACCTCTTAGAGAGTGAGCTCCGGGAAGAGCAGTAGCTGCCTAAACTGATTATATCTACTCATCCTTAGCACAGTGCTTGGAACATAGTAAGCTCTTAATCAGCTTCCTTTCTAGCTAACTTACTCTGCCTCCTCATCTCTCCCACTGGTGACCCCTTGCTCTCTCACCCTTCCTCCTGCCGGAAATTTCTTCCCTCTTCAAATCTGCCAGACCCCAGGTCTCCCCATCTTCAAACCCCAGGTCTCCCCAACTTCGAACCCCTTTTGAAATCCTACTTCCTCCAGGAGACTTTCTTCAACTCATTTTTCTTCTCAACAGGTCTCCTAATTGCTATCTCGGTAGTTCTGAGCTACTTCAGAGTTTATACACTCACAATCACCATGGTATTTCTGTGAATATTGACTTTCTCCTCTATTTGTGTACTCATCCACGTATATTTTCCATTCCCTTTATCCCTCCTACCTGGAATATATTTTGTGTCCTTCTTCCCTGCTATACTGTAAGCCTCCTGGGCACAGAGGTGTGTCTTCTAATGGTTTTGTACTCTCCCAAATGCCTAAAACAGGGGACTACCCATAAGCCGACTCCTTGAGAAACCCAGTGGTTGCCCATCCACCTCCGCATCAAACAAAAACTCCTAACCATTGGCTTTAAAGCACTTAATCACCTTGTCTCCTCCAATCTCACTTTGCTACTCTCCTATTACAACTGAACCTCACACTTGGGTCCTCTAATGCTGTACCTCGATCTCATCTAGCTTGCCACTGACCTCTAGACCATATCCTACCTCTGGCCTGGAACACCCCCCCTTCTCATATCAGATAATTGCTCTTCCCAACTTCAGAAACTTTACCGAAGGCACGTCATCTTCTCCAAGAAGCCTTCCCTGACAAAGCCCTCCACTCCTCTTCTCCCACTCCCTTCTGTGCCACTCTTACTTGCTCCTTCATTCACTCTCCCTCCCATCCCCACAGCACTTATGTACATCTCTGTAATTTATCTATTTATTGATTGATATCAATGTCTGTCTCCCCGTCAAGACTGCGAGCTTGTTGTGGGCAGGGAATGGGTCTCTTTGTCATATTGTACTCTCCCAAGCATTTAGCACAGTGCTTTGCACACAGTAAGGGCTCAATAAATACGACTGAATGAATGAAGTACTGACTGATTGACACGGATCAGAAATGGTCTGAATGGGGTGTGATGGAGGTTGGAGCCCTGAGGTTCCTGGGGTGGATGTGGGGGGGGGGGGGGGGGGGGGGATTGACTGACTGATAGATAGTAAGCACTCAATAAATACTTTTGGTTGACTGATTAATTAATTAAGGAATATGCGTGACGAGTGGTGGAATGCCAAGTCAATCAGTCATATTTACTGAGCGCTTACCGTTTGCAGAGCACTGCACTAAGCACGTGTGAAAGTATTTATTTTATTTGCACATATTTATTCTATTTATTTTATTTTGTTAATATGTTTTGTTTTGTTGTCCGTCTCCCCCTTCTAGACTGTGAGCCCGCTGCTGGGTAGGGACGGTCTCTATATGTTGCCAACTTGCACGTCCCAAGCGCTTAGTACAGTGCTCTGCACACAGTAAGCACTCAATAAATACGACTGAGTGAATGAATGAATGAATGAATGAATGAAAGGACAATAACATAGAGTTGGTAGACACACTCCCTGCCCTTAAAGAGCTTACAGTACAGAGGCCAAAGGAAGATACTCAGGGCTATGCAGACTGCCATGAAATCAAGGCCCCGTTCCTGCCACAGTGGCACTTCTGATGATCGAAGATGGTTCCAGTCTCAGTTTAGCCACAGCGAAAGAATCCTGAAGAGACGGCAACTGCATTTCAATATTCTCAAGAGACCTCCTATTGAAGACGAGGCACCGAACATCATCAAAAATCTTCCATCATGTGAAGGTATGACATATGACCTGCCTATGGACTAAATCGCTGCGGCAGTTAGAACCAGGAAACATGGTAAAGCCTCTAGACCAGATTGTACTTGCCAAGCGCTTAGTACAGTGCTCTGCACACAGTAAGCGCTCAATAAATATGATTGATGATGATCTGCTCATCTGCGAGCATGGAGGGGACACTGCTTAAACATTTACACAGGCTCTTTTCATTCTTTCATTCAGTCATATTTATTGATCACTTACTGTGTGCAAAGCACTGTACTAAGCACTTGGGAGAGTACAACAGAACAATTAACACATATGTTCCCTGCCCACAACGAGCTCCTCGCCATATATAGAGAATATATAGATATATAGAGAAGCAGCGTGGCTCAGTGGAAAGAGCATGGGCTTGGGAGTCAGAGGTCATGGGTTCTAATTCCGGCTCCGCCACTTGTCTGCTGTGTGACTTTGGGCAAGTCACTCAACTTCTCTGTGCCTCAGTGAGCTCATCTGTAAAATGGGGACTAAGACTGTGAGCCCCACGTGGGACAACCTGATCCCCTTGTATCCGCACAGAGCTTAGAACAGTGCTTCGTACATAGTAAGCACTTAAATACCATTATAAGGAGCAGCATGGCTCAGTGGAAAGAGCACGGGCTTGGGAGTCAGAGGTCATGGGTTCAAATCCCGGCTCCACCAATTGTCAGCTGTGTGACTTTGGGCAAGTCACTTAACTTCTCTGGGCCTCAGTTCCCTCACCTGGAAAATGGGGATTAAGACTGTGAGCCCCCCGTGGGACAACCTGATCACCTTGTGACCTCCCCAGTGCTTAGAACAGTGCTTTGCACATAGTAAGTGCTTAATAAATGCCATCATTATTATTATTATTATTAAGTAGCATGGCTCAGTAGAAAGAGCATGGGCTTGGGAGTCAGAGGTCATGGGTTCTAATCCCGGCTCCACCAACTGTCAGCTGTGTGACTCTGGGCAAGTCACTTAACTCCTCTGGGCTTCAGTTACCTCATCTGTAAAATGGGGATGAAGACTGTGAGCCCCCCGTGGGACAACCTGATCACCTTGTAACCTCCCCAGTGCTTAGAACAGTGCTTTGCACGTAGTAAGTGCTTAGTAAATGCCATTATTATTATTATATAAAACATAGGAATGCCACAGGATCTCAAAGATTCTACAATCGTCACCATCTTCCAGAAATAAGGCAAAAAATCAGACTGCGGTGATTATTAAAGCATCTCACTACTTTCCACTGCTGGCAAGATCCTAGCCACAGAAACCCTGGACTGGCTACTAAGGAATATCAATAACCAAACCCGCCTGGATTCACCGTGTGGCTTCGGTTCACCGTGTGCCACAGCAGCATATCAGATTCTGGGACAGTTGAAGGGGGCACCTATGAAACCCCACACAAAAGCATCTGACTCCATCGATAGACCCAGACTCTGAAAATTATTTAGCAAATCTGGCTGCCCTAAAAGGTCGTTAGGATTTTCAAACCCCATATGGCAAGTCAGGATAGAGCTGGGGGTGTCCTGCCCAATCCACTCTCCAGTGCGAGGGGTAAAGCAGGGAATAATAATAATAATAATAATAATGATAGCATTTATTAAGCACTTACTACGTGCCAAGCACTATTCTAGGCACTGAGGAGGTCACAAGGTGATCAGGTTGTCCCATGGGGGGCTCACAGTCTTCATCCCCATTTTACAGATGAGGTAACTGAGGCCCAGAGAAGTTAAGTGACTTGCCCAAAGTAACATAGCCGACAATTGGCAGAGCCGGAATTTGAACCCATGACCTCTGGGCTCTTTCCACTGAGCCACAGAGCCCGGACCCGTAAAAAGTACTCTACGCAGTCACGCTGGAAGATGAGGTGTGAGACACTTTGGCTCCTCCAGGAAACCTCCAACTCAACAGGCTCTGAGCATCATCCAAAGCCCTACAGGTTTTCAATCAAGTATTTCTGAATGCAGATGATTGTGGTTTATAGATATACAACCAAAAAGACATTCAAATCATTGTAAATTACTTTCCCAGTATTCCAAATGAAATGGGCCAACAATAAATCTGAACAAAACCAAGGGAAGCTAAACACACGACCAAAAATCTATATTGGCAACCCAAAGTAAATACTGCCACAAAATTCTGTTACCTAGGCAGTACACTAACCAATGATGCAACGATAGACAAGGAAATAAAAAACAAATTAGAGGCGGCCATGACGTCTTCTGGAAAATTGTTACACAGAATGTAGGTTCTCCCTATGGCTGTGAGTCCTGGACTTCCACAGATGCTATACTGGACACTTGAGCAGTTCCATCAGTGTGTGTCACTTACAGACTATACTCATCATCAGAGTCATTCATTCAATCGTATTTATTGAGTGCTCACTCTGTGCAGAGCACTGTACTAATCGTTTGGGAAGTATAAGTCGACAACATATAGAGACGGTCCCTACCCAACGAAGGGCTCACGGTCTAGAAGGGGGAGACAGACAACAAAACAAAACATGTAGACAGGTGTCAAAACCGTTAGAATAAATAGAATAAATCAGATGGCGGGGCAGGATCCCAAATAACAAAGTCCTAAAACCAAGGCAGTTTATCCCAGCACCGAAATTATGCTCACTGCAACATCGTTACGCAGGGTGGGAAACATGAGGTGACTCTGCTAGGTAGCAAGCTCCTCAAGGGCAGGGATATGGATCTATTGTACTCTCACGAGCGCTTAGCACCAAATAAGCATTCAAAAAATACCACTGATTGATTGAGAGGAGACACTAGCAAGTAGCTGCTGGATAGTGAACTGAAAATGGGAAACTAAAAGCAAACCTCAGTGTCACATCCCAGTTGAAAGCTGGGAATCAACTGCTGCCAATAGACCAGTACTGCATACTGCAATCAGGAAAGAAGAGGCTCTGTTGGAGCAGATGTTCTGAAGGATCATGAAATAAGGAGGCAAAGGTGAAACTAAGTGCAAGCAACAGACATGACAGGATAATTGGGTCAATCTTTGTATTTGCACAGTATGGCTGGAATTATTCACCTCACATGCACCCATGGCGAAACTTCACTATCAGTAGCGTCTTCTTCAAGGATAAAAGACAATTTTATCTTTATAAATGAACAAATTAAATATCTGGCTTTCCAAATAACACTTCGGTTAAGCATCACTATTTAGCAGATACAGAGAAACTGCTCTAAAAGTATGGTGAGCGCCAAGTTCAGGGTTCCATACCTCTATTTTTTCTTGCTCTTCTAGTGCTAAAAACACTGCCGCTCGGAGTTCAGCCTGCCAAAAAAGAAGATAAAAGTATTTAAAAAATAATTTTCTTAATGACAGAAAGGAAGCAAATCATCAAGCCCCTAAATTATAGCCCAGCTCCTCTGACAACTATCTATTTTCTACACAGTTGAGCTCGTATTTGATAATTGAGGCAAGTAAGGACACACAATCTGAAAAACAGGCAAAACAGACAAAAATGATAATAATTAATCTAACTACAGGGTTCTGTGTGCACCACACAAAGGGCTGAGAGAATAAAATACAAAAAGGCAAGGTTAGTTTAGCGCCTTACCTTCAGCTACATTTTTGAACATAATTTTTCATAATGTCTCTGTTCAGACATTCTCAATCGTAACAGACCAAAAGTTAAGCTGAATCCTTAAGTTCCAAAAGGATTCTGAAATACAGTTCCTGGTTAGCATTTAAACCATACATTTTTCCTTTTCTAAAAACCAGAAAAGCGAGGGAGAAAGGAATGGAAAAGAAAGCATGGTAATTTCCAGGAAGTTAAAAACCCATGCGAATGAAGTAAAGTATGCCACAGGATCTCAAAGATACCGTCCATAAAACATAGTACATAAATCAATCGCAATCGCGCTGTGGTAAGCATTTCAGAGACTACAACAAAACAGAGTTGATAGACATGATCCTTACCCACAAGGAGCTTAGAGTCTAGAGGGGGAGACAGACAAGAAAATAAATTACAATCTATGTATACAGGTGCCGCAGGACTGAGAGTGGGGTAAAAAAGAGTACAAATCCAAGTGGAAGGGTGATGCAGAAGGAGTTGAGAGAGTAAGGGAAATGAGAGCTCAGTCGGGCAAGGCCATTTGGAGGAGATGTGATATTAAAACTGCTTTGAAGGTGGGGACAGTGGTGGTCTGTCAGATATGAAGCGGGGAGGGAGTTCCAGGCAAGAGGCAGGATGTAGGCGAGGAGATGGCAATAAGATAAGAGGAGAGCAAGGTACAGCAAGTAGGCTGGCATTAGAGGAACGAAGTGAGCACGCTGGGTTGTACAAGGAAATCGGGGAGGAAAGACTAACAGGGGGCACAGAGATTAAGTGCTTTAAAACTAATGCTAAGAAGTTTCTGTTTGATGCAGAGCTGGATGAGCAACTACTGTAGGTTCTTGAGGAGTGGGGGAACACAGACTGAATGTTTTTTCAGAAAAATGATCCAGAGAGCAGAGTGAAGTATGGACTGGAATGGGGACAGACAGGAAGCAGGGAGGTCAGCAAAGAGGCTGAGGCACTAGTCAAGGCAGGATAGGATAAGTACTTGGATCAACAACGTAGCAGTTTGGAGGGAGAGGAAAAGGCAAGGGATTTGGAGTCATGCTGAATATGTGGGTCGAATGAGAGCGATGAGTTAAGGATAATGCCAAGGTTAACAGGCTTGTGAGACAGGAAGGATGATGAGGCTGCCTCCAGTGATGGGAAAGTCACTGGAAGGAAGAGGTTGGAGTGAGAAGTTGAGGAGTTCTGTTTTGAACAGGTAAAGTCTGAAGTGTCGGTCGGACCCTCGAGTAGAGATGTCGTAAAGGCAGGAGGAAATGTAAGACTGCAGAGAACGAGAGAGATCGGGGCTGGAGGTGTAGATTTGGGAATGGTAGTTGAAGCCATGGGAGCTAATGAGTTCTCCAAGGGAGTGGGTGGAGATGGAGAACAGAAGGGGACTCACAGCTGAGCCATGAGGAACTCCCACAGTGAGGAGGTAGGAAGCAGAGGAGGAGTCTGCGAAAGGGATCAAGAATAAGCAGCTAGAAAGATAGCTGCGTTTGAAGGCAACGCGGAAGGCGCATCAGACAGTAAGTAGTTGAAGTTAGAAGTCAGAGAGGGAAAAAGAGTAGGTGTCTGTGTTTTTTCGAAAGTAAGACAGGATGGGCTTTGAAGTCCAGGAAAAGGAGGTAGAATATGAAAGCCATTTTGAGAGATGGCTCAGAAGGATGAGCGAGTGGATGTGGAGTGGGAGGGAGATGTGGAGGCTTACTAACACACTGCTGCATAGACCATAGAACTTGAGGTCCATCTCTTAATTCCTCAAAAACCTCCAATGGCTACCCATCTCCCTCTTTATTAAGACTCTTCATTGGCCTCAAGGTTTCTTTCCCACCAGCTTTCCCTCATCACACATTTTGGCTCTCTTCACCTACTACTTTCCAGGTCACATTCTTTGCTCCTGCCAAGCTCACCTTCCCGCATCCTACCCCTCACACTGTTCCTCCAGCCTGGAACTTACTTCTTCTGGAACCACTATCTACACTAAAGAAGCCCGTCCTAGGTCTTCTTCCCTCTCCTTTTTCACTCCCTCTCTTGGGCTCATTCACTCCCAGAACTTCAACTACCACCTCTAAGCGCTGGTCCCAACCTCTCTCCTCCTCTTCCACCTTGCATTTCTTCCTGCCTCCTGGAAGCTCACTATACCCAAAACTCAACTCATCATCTCTCCCAAATTCCCGCCTCCACTTTAACTTTCCCAACAGGGTCGACAACACTATGACATAGGCTCCTTGTCTCTGAAGAGGGCAACCTTTGCCTTCTCCCTCTCTTTCAATCCCCAATGTGGCCAAATCCTGTTTGGTTTTTCCTCCAGAACATTTCCAGGATCCACGGTTTTCTCTCTCACCTAATGGTCATCGTGTGGGCTCAGACACTTGTCATTTCCCACTTTGACAACTACATCAATCTCCTCACAGGTCTTCTTGTCTCCAGGCTACCTCCTCTCCAGTCCATATTTCACCCGGCTGCCCAGATTAAAAACTTTTAACCTGGTTTAAAACTTCATTCTGAACACATCTCTCCTCTCCTCGAAAACAACCGATGGTTACCTATTCCTTTCCCCATCAAGCAAACATTCCCGATGACTGCCTTTAAGGCACTCAATTAGGGCTCTCTACTTTATCGACTCTCTTCTCCCACTACAACTTGAACTCACACTCTTCATTCCTCTCAAGAAAAATCTACTCCATTCATGCCTTCATTCGTATTTATTGAGCGCTTACTGTGTGCAGAGCACTGGACTAAGCAACTGGGAGAGTACAACGATAAACAGACACAATTCCCTGCCCACAATGAGCTTCCAGTCTAGAGGGGAGACAAACATTCATAAGAACAAATAGATTACAGATATGTACATAAGTGCTGCGGGAGGGGGTGGGGATGAACAAAGGGAGAAGCAGTGTGGTTCAGTGGAAAGAGCATGGGCTTTGGAGCCAGTGGTCATGGGTTCAAATCCCGGCTCCGCCAATTGTCAGCTGCGTGACTTTGGGCAACTCACTTAACTTCTCTGTGCCTCAGTTACCTCATCTGCAATATGAGGATTAAGACTGTGAGACTCCCTTGGGACAACCTGATCACCTTGTAATCTCCCCAGTGCTTAGAACAGTGCTTTGCACACAGTAAGCGCTGAATAAATGCCATTATTATTATTATTAAAGGGAGTGAGTCAGGGTGACACAGAAGGAAGTGGGAGAAGGGGAAAGGGGGGCTTGTCAGGGAAGGCCTCTTGCAGGAGATGTGCTCTCAATAAGACTTTGAAGTGGGGGAGAGTCACTGTCTGTCAGATTTGAGGAGGGAGGGCATTCCAGGTCACAGGCTGGGCATGGGTGATGGGTCGGCAGCAAGATAGATGAGACTGAAGCACAGTGAGAAGGTTAGCACTAGAGGGGTGAAGTGCGTGGGCTGGGGTGTTGTAGGAGAGTAGCAAGGTAAGGTAGGAGGGGGCAAAGTGAGATGTGTTGAAGACAAGAAGAAATGCGAGACCGCAGAGAGGGAGAGAGATCAGGGCTGGAGTTGGAGATTTGGGTAACATCCGCACAGAGGTGGTAGTTGAAGCCATGGGAGCGAATGAGTTCTCCAAGGAAGTGGGTGGAGATGGAGAAGAGAAGGGGACCCAAAACTGAACCTTGAGGGACCCCCACAGTTACGGGTGGGAGATAGAGGAGGAGCCCGCCAAGGAGACTGAGAATGAACCGCCAGAGGGATAAGAGGGGAACCGGGAAAGGACAGAGTCAGGGAAGCCAAAGTTGGATGATGTTTCCAGGAGAAGGGGGGTGGGTCCATGGTGTCGAAGGCAGCTGAGAGGTAGAGGAGGAGGATTAGGAGGGAGCAGAGGCCGTTGGATTTGGCGAGAAGGAGATCATTGGTGACCTCTGAGAGGACATTTTCTGTGGAGTGAAGGGGATGGGAGCCAGATTGGAGGGGGTCAAGGAGAGAAGCGGAGAGGAACTGGCGACAGCAGGTGTAGACGACTCGCTCAAGGAGTCTGGAGAGGAAGGGGAGGAGGGAGATGGGGCCTTATCCTCACCTCTTCTGCACGAACCTCTTGCTCACTCCCTCTCCCTTCAAATTTGACGGGCCCAAATTCTCCCCATTTTCAAGGTCCTTCTGAGATCCTACCTCCTAAAGGTAGAGTTCCCCAATTCAGACCTAATTACCTCTCCTCAAGTCTCCCCTACCACCTATTCAGCATTTCTGTACTACCTAGCACGGAAGTAATCACAATTAATCAATTGTATCCATTGAGCGCTTACTGTGTGCAGTAAGGGAGGGAAAAAGAGTGCTTACTATTAAGTGCCTGGGAGAGGACGACAGACCTGAGAGATACATTCTCTGCCCACCACTGCAGTCCTGTACATCCTGACTTTCATAGTCTACTATAATAATGATAATTGTGGTGTTTGCTAAGTGCTTACTAAATGTGCCAAGCACTGAACTAAGTGCTGGGGTAAATACAAGTTTAATCAGGGTAGACACAGTTAAGCACATTTTCCTACTTGTAAATTATTTTTCTGCTTCCCCCTTTAGACTGTACATTATTTGTGGGTGGGAATCGTGTCATCTGTCAATCGATCCTACTTATTGAGCACTCACTGTACTAACGAATTGGGACAGAGTTGGTAGACATGTTCCCTGCCCACAAGCTTACAGTCCGGAGGGGGAGACGGACATTAATATCAATAAATAAATTATGGATATTTACATAAGTGCTGTGGGGCTGAGGGAGGGGTGAGAAAAGCGAGCAAATCCAAGGACAAGGGAAGCGCAGAAGGGAGTGGGAGAAGAGGAAATAAAGGCTTAGTCGGGAAAGGCCTCGTAGAAGGGATGCGCCTTCAATAAGGATTTAAGGCGGGGGAGAGTAATTGTCGGGTATGAAGAGAGATGCCGCTCCAGGCCAGAGTCAGGACGTGGGCGAGAGGTCAGCGGTGAGATCTGTGACATCAAAGTACAATGAGCAGGTTGAGACTAGAGGAGGGTAGTGTGAGGGCTGGGTAAATAATAATCCTGATACGTGCCAGGTACTGTACTAAGCGCTGGGGTAAGAATAAGACAATCAGGTTGGACAGGGTCCCTGTCCCATATAGGACTCACAGTCTTAATCCCCATTTTACAGATGAGGGAACTGAGGCCCAGGGAAGTGAAGTGACCCTGCCTAAGGTGACACGGCAGACAAGTGGCAGAGCCAGCATTAGAACCCAGGTCCTTCTGACTCGCAGGCCCATGTTCTACCCACTAGACGACGTTGCTTCCCGGGGTTGGAGTAGGAATTGTGGTAGTCTACTGCCATCATACCCTCCCAAGAACTTAAAACAGTGCTCTGCAGCCTCTAGTCCAATTTACCAGGCTTCACACTGGCAGCCGTGGGAGATGCTGCCTTCGGACTGTAACCGGGGCACTGAACGTGGCTGCAGCCCCCTGCATCCACCCCCACCCACTTAAGCGACCTTCCTTATAGTGCCCTCCAACCCCCCTTCCCGATCTGGTCCTGACTGACTCCCCGCCCCCACCCCGGGAAAAAGGCCCTTGTTTTTACCAAGTTACATTAACGACAACCTCATTCGCACCTACTCAGCCTTCCTGTCCCACCATCGACCCCCGGCCCACGTCCTCCCCCGGGCCTGGAATGCCCTCCCTCTGCCCATCCGCCAAGCTCGCTCTCTTCCTCCTTTCAAGGCCCTACTGAGAGCTCACCTCTTCCAGGAGGCCTTCCCAGACTGAGCCCCTTCCTTCCTCTCCCCCTCGTCCCCCTCTCCATCCCCCGCATCTTACCTCCTTCCCTTCCCCACAGCACCTGTACATATGTATATATGTTTGTACATATTTATTACTCTATTTATTTATTTATTTTACTTGTACCTACCTATTCTATTGATTTTATTTTGTTAGTCTGTTTGGTTTTGTTCTCTGTCTCCCCCTTCTAGACTGTAAGCCCACTGTTGGGTAGGGACTGTCTCTTTATGTTGCCAGCTTGTACTTCCCAAGCGCTTAGTACAGTGCTCTGCGCACAGTAAGCGCTCAATAAATAAGATTGATTGATTGATTGCAGCCGAGCCACAGGGAGCCCGAGGCTGCTCTTCTAGCCACGATACCCTATGGCTCGCGTGTTAGTATTTGTCCCTCTCCACGTCTTTTATGCCGTTTTGGCGTTCTTTTTGGTTGCTCCCTTGGCATCTGCTGCCGTTCCCCCTTCATTCTTAGACGGTCAGACCCTCCAGGCCCAGGGACCCTAATTCTCACTCACGTATTTTTTCCACGGTGTTTCACAGAGTCCTTTACATCCAGTAAGCGCTTAAGCTCGCTCAATCCTACGGATTGATCGCTGCCTTCTGTGCTTCCGAAGAACGATGTAGAAGCAGAGCACGGCACCATTGCGATTCTGGGTGAACCAGGCACCAGTGGCCCTCCGGGCACTGTCAGTGAAGTCACAAAGAAAGCCAGGCTTCCATCCCACAATCCGAGCGTACGGTTGGAAGACAAACCTGCCGTCGCCGCCGCAACCGACGAATATTTCCGACAGCAACTGCTCCCGGCCGAAGCTCTCTGCCTAAGCAATGGATTGGGAATGCCCGGATAGATGCCAGAGAGGGTGAGGGCGGACACTGGGCGGACGGTGTCCCCAACTCGGTCTTCCCAGCCCACGAGGGACCCTGAATGCCCCTAGTGAATAGAGCATGGGCCTGGGATTCAGAAGGCCATGGGTTCTAATCCCAGCTCTGTCACTTGTCTCTGTATCCCCCCCAGCGCTTAGAACGGTGCTTTGCACATAGTAAGCGCTTAACAAATACCATTATTATTATTGTTATTGTCTGCTATGGGACCTTGGGCGACTCACTTCCCTTCTCCGGGCCTCAGTTACCTCATCTGTAAAATGGGGATGAAGCCTGGGAGTCCCACGGGGGACAACCTGCTGACCCTGTATCTCCCCCAGCGCTCAGAACAGTGCTTGGCGCATAGTAAGCACTTAACAAATGCCATTATTATTATTATTATTCTCTGTGCCTCAGTAATCTCATCTGTACAATGGGGATGAAGACTGTGAGCCCCACGGGGGACAACCTGATTACCTTGTATCTCCCCCAGCGCTTAGAACAGTGCTTGGCACATAGTCAGTGCTTAACAAATACCATCATCATTATTACTATTATTATTATTCTCTGTGCCTCAGTTACCTCATCTGTATAATGGGAGGCCTGTGAGCCCTTCAGGGGACAACCTGATGACCTTGTGTCTCCCCCAGAGCTTAGAACAGTGCTACGGCATATAGTAAGCACTTAGCAAATACCATTATTATTATTATTATTCTGATCACCTTGTAACCTCCCCAGCGCTTAGAACAGTGCTTTGCACATAGTAAGCGCTTAACAAATACCATTATTATTATTATTATTCATTCATTCATTCAATCAATCGTATTTATTGAGCGCTTACTGTGTGCAGAGCACTGTACTAAGCGCTTGGGAAGTACAAGTTGGCAACATATAGAGACGGTCCCTACCCAGCAGTGGGGGTAGAAGTGGGAGGCAGAGAACAAAACAAAGACAGAGAACAAAACAAAATATGATACAATATGAAGCAGGGTGGCTCAGTGGAAAGAGCCCGGGCTTTGGAGTCAGAGGTCGTGGGTTCAAATCCCGGCTCCGCCACTTGTCAGCTGTGGGACTTTGGGCAAGTCGCTTCACTTCTCTACGCCTCAGTTCCCTCATCCGCCAACGGGCTCGCAGTCTAGACGTTTTGGACTTGCCCTTTGGAAGACAATTCTAGCCCATTTTACTTCAACTTGGTCACACGAAATGTTGGCCACTTGGCCCCCGCGCGCCCTCGGACGACTTTACGACGGCCCCAACCTCTTGATTTCCGCGCCTGCCTGCTTGAGGTCTGCTGTGGGACCTTGGGCAAGTCACTGCGCTTCTCCGGGCCTCAGTTACCTCATCTGTAAAATGGGGATGAAGCCTGGGAGTCCCACGGGGGACAACCTGCTGACCCTGTATCTCCCCCAGCACTCAGAACAGTGCTTGGCGCATAGTAAGCACTTAAATGCCATTATTATTACTATTATTCTCTGTGCCTCAGTAATCTCATCTGTATAATGGGGATGAAGACTGTGAGCCCCACGTGGGACAACCTGATTACCTTGTATCTCCCCCAGCACTCAGAACAGTGCTTAGCACAAACTCAGTGCTTAACAAATACCATCATCATCATTATTATTATTCTCTGTGCCTCAGTTACCTCATCTGTATAATGGGAGGCCTGTGAGCCCTTCAGGGGACAACCTGATGACCTTGTGTCTCCCCCAGCGCTTAGAACAGTGCTATGGCGTATAGTAAGCACTTAGCAAATACCACTATTATTATTATTATTATTCTGATCACCTTGTAACCTCCCCAGCGCTTAGAACAGTGCTTGGCACATAGTAAGCACTTAACAAATGTCATCATTGTTATTATTAGTAGTAAGCGCTTAACAAATGCCATTAGTGGAAAGAGCCCGGGCTTTGAAGTCAGAGGTCATGGGTTCTAATCCTAGGTCGGCCAACTGTCAGCTGGGTGACTTTGGGCAAGTCATTTCCCTTCTCTGTTCCTCAGTTCCCTCATCTGTAAAATGGGGATGAAGACTGTGTGCCTCCCGTGGGACCACCTGATCACCTTGTATCCCCTCCAGCGCTTAGAACAGTGCTTGGCACATAGTAAGTGCTTAAAAAATGCCACCATTGTTGTTATTATTATTAGTAAGCGCTTAACAAATGCCATCAGTGTTGTTATTATTAGTAGTAAGCGCTTAACAAATGCCATCAGTGGAAAGAGCCCAGGCTTTGGAGTCAGAGGTCATGGGCTCAAATCCCGGCTCTACCAACTGTCAGCTGGGTGACTTTGGGCAAGTCACTTCGTTTCTCTGGGCCTCAGTTCCCTCATCTGTCAAATGGGGATGAAGACGGTGCGCCTCCCGTGGGCCCACCTCATCACCTCGTCACCTCCACGGCGCTTAGAACGGTGCTTGGCACATAGTAAACGCTTAACAAATGCCATCATTGTTATTATTAGTAGTAAGCGCTTAACAAATGCCATCAATGGAAACAGCCTGGGCTTTGGAGTCAGAGGTCATGGGTTCAAATCCCGACTCGGCCAACTGTCAGCTGGGTGACTCTGGGCAAGTCACTTCACTTCTCTGGGCCTCAGTTCCCTCATCTGTCAAATGGGGATGAAGACTGTGCACCTCACGTGGGACCACCTGATCACCCTGTATCCTCTCCAGCGCTTAGAACAGTGCTTGGCCCATGGTAAGTGCTTAAAAAATGCCATCATTGTTGTTATTACTAGTAGTAAGTGCTTAACAAATGCCATCAATGGAAAGAGCCCGGGTTTTGGAGTCAGAGGTCATGGGTTCAAATCCCGACTCGCCCAACTGTCAGCTGGGTGACTCTGGGCAAGTCACTTCACTTCTCTGGGCCTCAGTTCCCTCATCTGTCAAATGGGGATGAAGACTGTGCGCCTCACGTGGGACCACCTGATCACCCTGTATCCTCTCCAGCGCTTAGAACAGTGCTTGGCCCATGGTAAGTGCTTAAAAAATGCCATCATTGTTGTTATTATTAGTAGTAAGTGCTTAACAAATGCCATCAATGGAAAGAGCCCGGGTTTTGGAGTCAGAGGTCATGGGTTCAAATCCCGACTCGGCCAACTGTCAGCTGGGTGACTTTGGGCAAGTCACTTCACTTCTCTGGGCCTCAGTTCCCTCATCTGTCAAATGGGGATGAAGACTGTGCGCCTCCCGTGGGTCCACCTCATCACTTCGTCACCTCCCCGGCGCTTAGAACGGTGCTTGGCACATAGTAAGCGCTTAACAAATGCCATCATTGTTGTTATTATTATTAGTAAGCGCTTAACAAATGCCATCATTGTTGTTATTGGTAGTAGTAAGCGCTTAACAAATGCCATCAGTGTTGTTATTAGTAGTAGTAAGCGCTTAACAAATGCCATCAATGGAAACAGCCGGGCTTTGGAGTCAGAGGTCATGGGTTCAAATCCCGACTCGGCCAACTGTCAGCTGGGTGACTTTGGGTAAGTCACTTCGCTTCTCTGGGCCTCAGTTCCCACATCTGTCAAATGGGAATGAAGACTGTGCACCTCCCATGGTCCCACCTGATCACCTCGTCACCTCCCCAGCGCTTAGAATGGTGCTTTACACATAGTCAGCGCTTAGCAAATACCAACCTCATGATTATATTATTCTCTGGGCCTCAGTTCCCTCATCTGTCACATGGGGATGAAGACTGTGCGCCTCCCGTGGGCCCACCTCATCACCTCGCCACCTCCCCGGCGCTTAGAACGGTGCTTGGCACCTAGTAAGCGCTTAACAAATACCAACATCATGATTATATTATTCTCTGGGCCTCAGTTCCCTCATCTGTCAAATGGGGATGAAGACTGTGCACCTCCCGTGGGCCCACCTCATCACCTCCCCGGCGATTAGAACGGTGCTTGACACCTAGTAAGCGCTTAACGAATACCAACATCATGATTATATTATTTTCTGGGCCTCAGTTCCCTCATCTGTCAAATGGGGATGAAGACTGTGCGCCTCACGTGGGACCACCTGATCACCCTGTATCCTCTCCAGTGCTTAAAACGGTGCTTGGCACACAGTAAGCGCTTAACAAATACCAACATCATGATTATATTATTCTCTGGGCCTCAGTTCCCTCATCTGTCAAATGGGGATGAAGACGGTGCGCCTCCCGTGGTCCCACCTGATCACCTCGTCACCTCCCCAGTGCTTAGAACGGTGCTTGGCACCTAGTCAGCGCTTAACAAATACCAACAACATCATGATTATATTATTCTCTGGGCCTCAGTTCCCTCATCTGTCAAATGGGGATGAAGACTGTGCGCCTCCCGTGGGCCCACCTCATCACCTCGTCACCTCCACGGCGCTCAGAACGGTGCTTGGCACCTAGTAAGCGCCTAACAAATACCAACATCATGATTATATCATTCTCTGGGCCTCAGTTCCCTCACCTGTCAAATGGGGATGAAGACTGTGCGCCTCCCGTGGGCCCACCTCATCACCTCGTCACCTCCCCGGGGCTTAGAACGGTGCTTGGCACATAGTAGGCGCTTAACAAATGCCATCATTGTTGTTATTATTATTACTAAGCGCTTAACAAATGCCATCATCGTTGTTATTAGTAGTAGTAAGCGCTTAACAAATGCCATCAGTGTTGTTATTAGTAGTAGTAAGCGCTTAACAAATGCCATCAACGGAAACAGCCTGGGCTTTGGAGTCAGAGGTCATGGGTTCAAATCCCGACTCGGCCAACTGTCAGCTGGGTGACTTTGGGTAAGTCACTTCGCTTCTCTAGGCCTCAGTTCCCTCATCTGTCAAATGGGGATGAAGACTGTGCGCCTCCCGTGGGCCCACCTCATCACCTCGTCACCTCCCCGGCGCTTAGAACGGTGTTTAGCGCCTAGTAAGCGCTTAACAAATACCAACATCATGATTATGTTATTCTCTGGGCCTCAGTTCCCTCATCTGTCAAATGGGGATGAAGACTGTGCGCCTCCCGTGGGCCCACCTCGTCACTTACTAAGCGCTTAATAAATGTCATCATCATCATCATCACCATTATCATCATTATTATTATTATTATTATTGTTGTTACGATTGTTGCACGCGGTGAGGCGGGTTTCGCCGGGAGGTCTGACCTTGATCCTGCTGAGGACGCCGCTGCTGTCCAGGGTGTGCACCAGCAGGTCCCTCAGCTCCGTGTCCTCCTCCCCCCCCGGCCGCGGCCGCCATTACCGCCGCCGCCATTACCGCCGCCCCCGCCGCCATCTTGCTTCTTCTCCTTGACAACCGCCCCGGCGCCGGCGGCCGCGCCTCCGCAGACGCACATTCGCCCCCAGTCGGCCCCGTGACGAATCCGCCGACGCCGAACGGGCGCCCGCCGGGAAGCGGAAGGCGCCAAGCCCGGCCACGCAGCGCCCCCTGCCGGCCGCCCGCCCGACCGACCGCTGCGCTCGCCCTACGATGCCGCAACCACCACGGCCTTTGTTAAGTGCTTACTACTATTGTTACTACTACTAATAATAATAATAATAGCGTTTATTAATCGCTTACTACGATGCAACAACAATGACGGCCTTTCTTAAGCGCTTACTACTACTACTACTACTACTACTACTACTAATAATAATAATGGCATTTATTAAGCGCTTACTGCAATGCAACAACAATGACGGCCTTTGTTAAGCGCTTACTACTACTACTACTACTACTAATAATAATAATGGCATTTATTAAGCGCTTACTGCAATGCAACAACAATGATGGCCTTTGTTAAGCGCTTACTACTACTACTACTACTACTAATAATAATAATAATGGCATTTATTAAGCGCTTACTGCAATGCAACAACAATGACAGCCTTTAAGCGCTTACTACTACTACTAATACTAATAATAATAATGGCATTTATTAAGCGCTTACTACAATGCAACAACAATGACGGCCTTTGTTAAGCGCTTACTACTACTACTACTACTACTAATAATAATAATGATGGCATTTATTAAGCGCTTGCTACGATGCAACAACAATGACGGCCTTTGTTAAGCACTTACTACTACTACTAATAATAATGGCATTTATTAAGCGCTTACTACAATGGGACAACAATGACGGCCTTTGTTAAGCGCTTACTACTACTACTACTAATAATAATAATGATGGCATTTATTAAGCACTTACTACAATGCAACAACAATGACGGCCTTTGTTAAGCACTTTCTACTACTACTACTACTAATAATAATGGTATTTATTAAGTGCTTACTATGATGCAACAACAATGACGGCCTTTGTTAAACACTTACTACTACTACTACTAATAGCATTTATTAAGCACTTGCTACAATGCAACAACAATGACAGCCTTTGTTAAGCACTTTCTACTACTACTACTGGTAATAATAATGGCATTTATTAAGCGCTTACTACGATGCAACAACAATGAGGGCCTTTGTTAAGCACTTACTACTACTACTAATGGCATTTATTAAGCACTTACTACAATGCAACAACAATGACGGCCTTTGTTAAGCACTTACTACTACTACTACTACTACTAATAATAATAATAATGGCATTTACTGAGCGCTTACTACGATGCAAGAACAATGAGGGCCTTTGTTAAGTACTTACTACTATTACTACTACTACTAATGGCATTTATTAAGCACTTACTACAATGCAACAACAATGACGGCCTTTGTTAAGCACTCACTACTACTACTACTACTACCAATAATAATAATAATAATGGCATTTATTAAGCACTTTCTATGATGCAACAACAATGACGGCCTTTGTTAAGCACTTACTACTACTAGTACTACTAATAATAATGGCATTTATTAAGCACTTACTACAATGCAACAACAATGACGGCTTTTTTAAGCACTTACTACAATGCAACAACAATGACGGCTTTTTTAAGCACTTACTACTACTAATAATAATAATGGCATTTATTAAGCGCTTACTACAATGCAACAACAATGATGGCCTTTAAGCGCTTACTACTACTACTACTACTAATAATAATAATGGCATTTATTAAGCGCTTACTACGATGCAACAACAATGATGGCCTTTGTTAAGCGCTTACTACTACTACTACTAATAATAATGGCACTTCACTTCTCTGTGCCGCAGTTACCACATCTGTAAAGTGGGGATTAAGACTGTGAGCCCCATGTGGGACAGGGACTGTATCCATCCTGATGAGCATGCATCTACCCCAGCACTTCAGAACAGTGTCAAAACAGTGCCTGACACGTAGTAAGCACTTCACAGATCCCACCAAAAAAGGTGGCAGAGCCGGGACTAGAATCCAGCTCCTCCCGACTCCGAGGCCCCAGCTCCAGCGTCGGGAAAGAATTAGAGCTACGCAGTTCAAATGGCTGAATTGGGGTTGGGCTGTAAATTTCTTGAGGGCAGAGTTTTGGTTTTGCTTGGTTTTTAACTTCTAATTACTGCTCCCAAGTGTCCAGTACAGTGCTGTGCACACGATGGTGTCCAGCATAGTGCTCTGCGTGCAGTAAGTGCTCAATAAACGCTGCTATCGATAGAGGAGCGAAGCCTTTTTCCCTGCCCACAATCGATCATGAGCTGTGGTGGGCACTGCCGAGTTTTAGACATCATCATCATCAATCGTATTTACTGAGCGCTTACTATGTGCAGAGCACTGGACTAAGCGCTTGGGAAGTACAAATTGGCAACATGTAGAGGCAGTCCCTACCCAACAGCGGGCTCGCAGTCTAAAAGGGGGAGACAGAGAACAAAACCAAACATACTAATAAAATAAATAGAATAGATATGTACAAGTTAAATAAATATTTATTTATTTAGTTAGACATGAGTTATATATGGTATTCTGGTAGTTCTGCCCTGGTGTGACAACATCCTGTCCTCGTGGCTCGGAGCGGCCGGGTCCAGGCCAGAAGCAGCGTGGCTCGGTGGAAAGAGCCCGGGTTTTGGAGTCAGAGGTCGTGGGTTCAAATCCCGGCTCTGCCAGCTGGCAGCTGTGTGGCTTGGGCGAGTCTCTGTGCCTCGGTTACCTCATCTGTAAAATGGAGATTAGGACTGTGAGCCCCACGTGGGACAACCTGATTACCTTGTAACCTCCCCAGCGCTGAGAACAGTGTTTGGGAAGCAGCGTGGCTCAGTGGAAAGAGCCCGGACTTTGGAGTCGGAGGTCATGGGTTCGAATCCCGGCTCCGCCACATGTATGCTGTGTGACCTTGGGCAAGTCACTTAACTTCTCTGAGCCTCAGTTACCTCGTCTGTAAAACGGGGATTAAGACTGTGAGCCCCACGTGGGACAACTTGATCACCTTGTATCCCCACCAGCGCTTAGAACAGTGCTCTGCACATAGTAAGCGCTTAACAAATGTCATTATTATTATTATTATTCCCGCTGATCCCTGACCCATCCCCTACATCCCTGTGGGACCACTTGACCTGGCACCTTGGGATTTTCCTCCTGACCACCCAGGAAAACCCAGCTGGACAGGCATTTTCCCAATCGCTTAGTACAGTGCTCTGCACACAGTAAGCGCTCAATAAATACGATTGAATGAATGAATGAACTTTCTCTGGACCGCAGCCTTAGCAGTCTTCACCAGTGGTTCCCACCTCTTTCCTTAGACATTCATTCATTCAATCATATTTCTTGAGCACTTCCTGTGCACAGAACGCTGTACTAAGCACTTGGGACAATACGATAATAACCAGGCACAGTCGCTGCCCACAATGAGCTTACAGTCTAGAGGTGGAGACAGACATTAATATAAATAAATTACAGATATGTACATAAGTGCTGTGGGGCTGGGACGAAGATTGAGAAGCAGCGTGGCTCAGTGGAAAGAGCACGACTTTGGAGTCAGAGGTCATGAGTTCAAATCCCGGCTCCTCCACTTGTCACCTGTGTGACTTTGGGCAAGTCACTGAACTTCTCTGTGCCTCAGTGACCTCATCTGTAAAATGGGGATAAAGACTGTGAGCCCCCCGTGAGACGACCTGATCGCCTTGTAACCTCCCCAGCGCTTAGAACAGTGCTTTGCGCGTAGTAAACGCTTAATAAATGCCATCATCATTAGAACAGTGCTCTGTGCTTAGTAAGCGCTTAATAAATGCCATTTAAAAAAAAGGATGAATATAGGGAGCAAGTCAGGGTGACACAGAAGGGAGGGGAAGAAGAGGAAAGGAGGGTTTAGTCAGGGAAGGCCTCTTGGAGGAGATGTGCCTTCCGAAAGGCTTTGAAGCGAGGAGAGTCATTATCTCTCATATTTGAGGAGGGAGGTGTTCCAGACCAGAGACAGGATGAAGGCGAGTGGGGAGAGATCGATGAGATGGAGGTACAGTGAAAAGGTTAGCATTAATCAATCAATCGTATTTATTGAGCACTTACTGTGTGCAGAGCACTGTACTAAGCGCTTGGGAAGTACAAGTTGGCAACATATAGAGACAGTCCCTACCCAACAGTGGGCTCACAGCCTAAAAGAGGGGAGACAGAGAACAAAACCAAACACACTAACAAAATAAAATAAATAGAATAGATATGTACAAGTAAAATAGAGTAATAAATATGTACAAACATATATACAGGTGCTTTGGGGAAGGGAAGGAGGTAAGATGAGGGGGATGGAGAGGGGGACGAGGGGGAGAGGAAGGAAGGGGGTCAGTCCAGGAAGGCCTCCTGGAGGAGCATTAACAAGAGCAAAGTGTGAGGGCTGGGTTGTAATAGGAGATGTCCGTGGCCGAAGCTGAAATTAACTGGTAATGATGCTCCAAAGTGGCATTTTCCCGCTTAGGGTGTCCCCCACCTGCAATGACTGGAAGTTCCAGCCTCCCTTAAGCTGGCCCTGAACACTAATATCCCGGGACCCTGGTTTACCCTTCTGTGAGTTTGGGATTGGGTGGGCTTCTCCTTGGGAGTGATGAGGGTGGTTGAATGCATATGTGACTCAAAACTCACGGTTGGGCTTATTAGAAAACAACAAGAGGAACTACTCAAAGAAAAGCAGAGAACGGGATGAGTTGGGGAGGGGAGGAGGGCAAGTGGCAACAGCCAAGACAAGTGAGAGCAAATGGAATTAGAGTCATATTAGCCCGTGACGTATTGATCTTCTGTCATCGTATTCCCCAACCCCTTGCAGTTTTAACTTCAAGCTTGTTCAATGCTTGTTCAATGCTTACACCATTTCAAGCCCATTTTTCAGTTTGCTTCAAAAAACAAAAATGCAGCGCTAGCCAAAACCTGTATTCGGCTTTCCGCTTAAGAGCCGAAAGCCCGCGGAAGGTTAGCCGGGCCCCCGGGGGCTCGGGAGGTCGGTCTCCACAGCAACAAGGGCCTGAAACATATTTATTACTCTATTTATTTATGTATTTATTTTACTTGTACGTATCAATTCTATTTATTTTATTTTGTTAATGTGTTTGGTTTTGTTCTCTGTCTCCCCCTCCTAGACTGTGAGCCCACTGTTGGGTAGGGACCGTCTCTATATGTTGCCAACTTGTACTTCCCAAGCGCTTAGTACAGTGCTCTGAACACAGTAAGTGCTCAATAAATACGACTGATTGATTGATTCCCAGACTGAGCCCCCTCCTTCCTCTGCCCCTCCTCCCCCTCCCCCCTGCCTTACCTCCTTCCCCTCCCCACAGCACCTGTATATATGTATATATGTTTGTGTGTATTACTCTATTTATTTATTTTATTTGTACATATTTATTCTATTTTCTTTTGTTAATATGTTTTGTTTTGTTGTCTGTCTCCCCCTTCTAGACTGTGAGCCCGCTGTCGGGTAGGGACCGTCTCTAGATGTTGCCAACTTGTACTTCCCAAGCGCTTAGTACGGTGCTCTGCACACAGTAAGCGCTCAATAAATACGATTGAATGAATGAATGAAAACTACCCTTTCTAATGTCTAAAGGGGAAGGCTTGCAAGTGACCTGAAAGTTTGAAACGGAGGTGGGCACGGGGGGTGTTTTGCTTGAGGTGGGAAGTTGACAAACCCTCAGGTCAAGGAGGTGGAGGACGACAGTATGGGGAGCAACGTGACTTGAGTTGCTGGAGCAGGGGCCTGGGAATTAGGAGGACCTGGGATTTATTCCCGGCTCC
Source organism: Tachyglossus aculeatus (assembly GCF_015852505.1). Classification (NCBI taxonomy): domain Eukaryota; kingdom Metazoa; phylum Chordata; class Mammalia; order Monotremata; family Tachyglossidae; genus Tachyglossus; species Tachyglossus aculeatus. The sequence goes on along the minus strand of NC_052067.1, from coordinate 43,819,489 downwards.
ACCACATACCTGCTGTGAGACTTTGCACATGTCACTTCTTGTCCCTGGGCCCCAGTTCCCTCACCTGTAAAATGGGGATGAAGAGCGTGAGCCCCATGTGGGACAAGGACTGTGTCCAACCTGTTTAACTCGGATCCACCCCGGCGCTTAGAACAGTGCTTGTTACGTATTAAGCACATAACAGATACTGTAATTATCATTATGATTATTTTGCCTTTAAGAGAAGTGGACTGTTTCCTGCGAAGCTTGTCATCTCCTTCATAAAACCTCTACTCCATTCTTTGGGTTGACATGCTGAGATTGGGATGCTGAGGGAAAACACGTCATGAAGAATGTGGGGGAAGGTAGGGGGAGAGAAAGAAATAGAGAAAGAGAGGGAAGTGTGTGTGTGTGTGTGTGTGTGTGTGATGGGAAGTATCACATAATAATAATAATAGTGGTATTTGTTAAGTGCTTACTATGTGCGAAGCACTGTTCTAAGCGCTGGGGGGGATACAAGGTGATCAGGTTGTCCCACGGGGGGCTCAAAGTCCTAATCCCCATTTTACAGTTAGGTAACTGAGGCACAGAGAAGTGAAGTGACTTGCCCAAAGTCACACAGCTGACAAGTGGTGGAGCTGGATTTTGAGCCCACGACCTCTGACTCCCAAGCCCGTAGTCTTTCCACTGAGCCACGCTGCTTCTCTGTTTCTGCCTTTAAGCTGTGCCTTTCTAAGCCTACAATTCCCTTTGGGTCTCTGTTCCTGAGTTCCTCTATCATTCTCTCTCTGTCTATCCATAACTCACTGATTTATATTAATGCCTGCCTCCCCCTCTGGACTGTAAACTCCTCGGGGGCCGCGAAGTGTCTACCAACTCTGTTATAGAGCCCTCTCTCAAGTGCTTAGTACGGTGGTCTGCATCTCAGTAAGGGCTCAGTAAATGTGATGGATTCACGGACTGATTGATGGAATGGTTTTATAGAAAGGGCAGCAGAGTGAAGTACGGGGAGACAGGAGGCAGGGAGGTCAGCAAGGAGGCTGATAATCAAGTAATCAAGGCGGGATAGGATAAGCGCTGGGATCAACGTGATAGCAATTTGGATGGAGAGGAAAGGGAGGATTTTAGCAATGTCGTGAAGGTTGAACCGACAGGATTTAGTGACAGATTGAATATGTGGGTTGAATGGGAGAGGTGAGTCAACGCCCGGATTACGGGGTTTGTCGGACAAGAAGGATGGTGGTGCCGTCTACAGTGACAGGAAACTCACGGGGAGGACGGGGTTTGGGTGGGAAAATAAGAAGTTCTGTTTTGGACACATTAATTTAGTGGCGACGGCGGGACATCCAAGCAGAGATGTCTTGAAGGCAGGAAGAAATGTGAGACTGCAGAGAGGGAGAGAAATTTGGGACTCATCCGCTTAGAGGTGATAGGTGACAATCACCACTAATGATCTCACCTTGAAATATGCTAGATCGAATAGGAGTATTTGTCCTAAAGCAAGGGGAGTCCAACTTCCGTGTCTTCCAGAGACAGAATGAAATGAGCAAAAGTAGCCCAGGTGGTCTCATTTGGGAAAATGATCATTTAGGGCCCAATCTCAGGATTGCCTCACTGCCAAGTTGGGTGAAAACAGATTGAAAGGCCAGGCTTCACTATAAAGCCCCGTGGCCCAGCGGAAGGATCATGGGCCTGGGAATCAAAGAACATGGGCTCTAATCCTGGCTCTGCCATTTATCTGCTGTGTGACCTTAGGCAATTTACTTAATTTATCTGTGCCTCTGTTCCCTCATCTGCAAAACAGGGAGTCAAGCCTGTTCTCCCTCCTATTTAGACTGTGAGCCCCTTGGGGGACCTTATAACCCGAGCACCTGATTATCTGTCTCTACCTGAGCACTTAGTACTGTGGGTTTTTCTTTTCTAATGGTATTTGTTAAGCACTTACTATGTGCCAGACACTGTTCTAAGCTCTGGGGTAGATACAAAGAAATCAGGTTGGACACAGTGCGCGTCCCACATGGGGTTCACAGTCTTAATCCCCTTTTATAGATGAGGTAACTGAGGCACCCAGAAGTTAAATGACTTGCTCAAGGTAACACAGCAGATAAGTGACATAGCTGGGATTAGAACCCTTGTCCTCTGACTCCGAAGCCTGTGCTCTTACCACTAGGCCATGCCGCTTCTCTTTCTATTAATCAATTAGCTGTAGTTATCGAGTGCTTGCTGCATGCAGGGCACTGTACTAAGTACTTGGGAGAGTACAATGTAACCGTTGGAAGACCCATTCCCTGTCTACAGTGAGCTTACAGCCTAGAGGGGTGGTTCATCATCATCATCAATCGTATTTATTGAGCGCTTACTGTGTGCAGAGCACTGTACTAAGCGCTTGGGAAGTACAAGTTGGCAACATATAGAGACAGTCCCTACCCAACAGTGGGCTCACAGTCTAAAAGGCGGAGACAGAACAAAACCAAACATACTAACAAAATAACATAAATAGAACAGATATGTACAAGTAAAATAAATAGAGTAATAAATATGTACAAACATATATACATATATACAGGTATATACATATATACAGGGTAGTTGAGGCACAGAGAGATGAAATGCCTTGCCCAAGTCTCACATTTGCCCAAATCTGACAACAGACAAATGGTGGAGCCAGGAGAGAGAGAGAAAGAGAGAGTATGTGTGTGTGCACGTGCATTTCCTGAAGAGTTTGGTGACATTTCCTCGTGTCATTTTTTGAAATGAATGTGGTCTGCACAGTTCAAACGAGGGATAATCATTCCACGGCCGACCTCCCACCCCTGGCTTCGGCCGCGGTGAGCCTGCTGTCTTTGCGTGACTCTTTGCCTCTTATTAGCTGGTGGGTGAGGTGTGCTGTGTGACCACGGGCCAGTTGCTTCACTTCTCTGTGCTTCCGTTCCCTCATCTAGACTGTGAGCCCACTGTTGGGTAGGGACTGTCTCTATATGTTGCCAATTTGTACTTCCCAAGCGCTTAGTACAGTGCTCTGCACATAGTAAGCGCTCAATAAATGCGATTGATGATGATCTGTAAAATGGGGATTAAGACCGTGAGCCCTCTGTGGGACGGGGACCGTGTCCAACCTGATTAGCTTGTCGCTACCCCAGCTCTTAATACAGTGCCTGGCACAAAGGAAGTGCTAAACAGGTACCATAATAAACAAAATAAGTCCATCTCTAATTGGGCCATCGGATAGCGAGGAGGCAACCCCATTCCACTGGTCCTTTGATGCTGCCGTTGGAGACGGGATTTTGATTTATATTTGATTTGCCTCTCCCTCTAGACTATAAGCTCGTCGTGGCCAGGGAATGTGTACAGTAGCACTCTGTTTACTTGTACTCTCCCAAGTGCTGTGCCCCCATTAAGCGCTCGATAAACCTCACTGATAATGAGCTCCAACCTGACCCAGTATAGCGTCGCTGACGTACATAATAATGATGGTATTTGTTAAACACTTACTATGTGCCAGGCACTGTCCTAAGCCCTGGGGGAGGGACAGGATAATCAGGTTGGACACAATCCCTGTCCCACATACGGCTCGGTCTCAGTTCTCATCATCATCATCATCAATCGTATTTATTGAGCGCTTACTATGTGCAGAGCACTGTACTAAGCGCTTGGGAAGTACAAATTGGCAACATATAGAGACAGTCCCTACCCAACAGTGGGCTCGCAGTCTAAAAGGGAAATTCTCATTTTAAAGATGAGGGAACTGAGGCGGGTGAAAGTAAAGTGACTCGCCCAAGGTCACCCAGCAGACACATGGCGAAGCCGGGTTTAGAACCCACGACCTTCCGGCTCCCAGGCCTGTTTTCTATTTCACTACGTCGTGCTGCTTTTCAAGAAGCATCATCGGTTCTTATGTTCAGAGCAGCCAAATCCTAATCTCTGTGACCCCTTCAAAATTCCCCCGTGACTCCTCTGGACTCTCCCCCTATTGCGGGCAGGGAATGTGCCTGTTATATTGGTATAAGGTACTCTCCCAAGCTGTTAATCCAATGTCTGCACACAGTAAATTCTCAATAAATAAGACTGACTGACTCCTCCAGCCCAAGGACCCTTCCCCCCTTCCCTCCTCCTCCCTGATGAACATCATTTTATGGTTGTTTCCCACAGAAAAGTTCAGCTCCCCAGTGTATATAAGGAATATTCCATTACCACGCACCCCACGGGCACTGTGTGGTGTCACAGCAACTGTGGGAAACAGCGGCTGAACTCCCGAACTTCGGAAATGTAACATTCTTAGCCAGCAAGAGTCCATCTCAGCTTGGTTCATCATCATCATCATCAATCGTATTTATTGAGCGCTTACTATGTGCAGAGCACTGTACTAGGCGCTTGGGAAGTACAAATTGGCAACATACAGAGACAGTCCCTACCCAACAGTGGGCTCACAGTCTAAAAGGGGGAGACCGAGAACAAAACCAAACATACTAACAAAATAAAATAAATAGAATAGATATGTGCAAAAAAAAAAAAAAATAAGTTCAGTTCTCGAGCGTGAATTTTCATCAGGTCCGTGGTCCCTAAGGTTAACAGTATGTACCTTTCTGTCATAAACCTGAAAAACCCTTCTTGTAAATAGGGGTTTTAATTGAAGGAGTTCAGATAGTGAAAGTGGCTTGTGTGTTTGTAAACCAGTCATTTTCCGTATTTTTATTAGTGGCCATCGATAATAATAACAATAAGGATGGCATTTGTTACGATGTGCAAAGCACTGTTCTAAGCGCTGGGGAGGAGGCAAGGTGATCAGGTTGTCCCTCGCGGGGCTCCCAGTCTTAATCCCCACTTTACAGATGAGGCACAGAGAAGTGAAGTGACTCGCCCAAGGTTACACAGCTGACAGGTGGCGGAGCCGGGATTCGAACCCGTGACCTCTGGCTCCCAAGCCCGGGCTCTTTCCCCTGAGCCACGCTGCTGTTCACTATACTTCAGCAATCGTCAGCTGGTAATAATAATAATAATAATAATAATAATGGCATTTATTAAGCGCTTACTATGTGCAAAGCACTGTTCTAAGCGCTGAAGAAGCCATCGTAAGAAGCCGTCAGACAAGGTCCATCTTTAGTTACTCAAAAAATGTCTGTGTGGTGAAGGTTTTAGAAGCCTGAGGACCCTTGGGAATTTTTATCTTACTTTTCCATATAATCTACCTTCCAGAAAAACCCAAAGAGATCGGAGCTAGAGAACTTTAGCCGTGTGCTTTTTTTTTCTGGGCCGTGGTTAACGAAGTTCAGTTAACCAGCTGAAAAAGAAAAAAGAGACAAGAGAGAGAGCATTTCCTATTACTCCTACTACTCTGAGAACCAACTTAAAGAGAGAAAGGAGGGATGATTTTACCGGGGTCCTTCCTATCGAAAAATTGAACACCTTGAAACTGGACCTCGAAATATAATTGTCCTTTTGGATATTTAATTTTCTTCTCTGCAGTATGCTCTGCTAAAGCCATTTTCCCTGCTACTCTATTTATTTTATTTGTGCGTATTTATTCTATTTATTTTATTTTGTGAATATGTTTGGTTTTGTTGTCTGTCTCCCCTTTCTAGACTGTGAGCCTGCTGTTGGGTAGGGACTGTCTCTATATGTTGCCAAGTTGGACTTCCCAAGCGCTTAGTACAGTGCTCTGCACACAGTAAGCGCTCAATTAATATGATTGAATGAATGAATGAATGAACACTCCAGGCTCCATCTCTCCACCTTCCTAGGTTTTCCTCCCCCTCCCTGACCTCTAATTTTCAGCTTGTATTTCCCAAGCGCTTAGTACAGTGCTCTGCACACAGTAAGTGCTCAATAAATACGATTGGTTGATTGATTGATCCCTCCCTCAGCCCCACAGCATGGCATAGTGAATAGCATTTAGGCCTGGGAATCAGAAGGTCATGAGTTCTAATGCTGGCTCTGACCCTTGTCTGCTGTATGACCTTGGGCAAGTCACTTCACTTCTCTGGGCCTCAGTTACCTCATCTGTAAAACGGGGATGTGGATGCAAGCAAATCGGGTTGGACTCAGTCCCTGTCCCACATGGGGCTCACATCTGACAGGTGAGGCAACTGAGGCCCAGAGAAGTGAAGTGACTTGCCCAAGGTCACACAGCAGACCAGCAGCTGAGCGAAGATTAGACCCCAGGATCTAATCTGATTCCCAGGCCCGTGCTCTAGCCCCTGAGCCATGCTGCCTCTGTAGATGTCCTGGGATGAGAAATGCGTTCTCTACGGGTTTGCACATGGGCCTGTGGGTTTTGAGCACTTAGTAGAGTCCTCTGCACGTTTTGAGTTGGTGTGGGAGAAGGAGGGATTCTGCCTTCTCTTTGGCTCTCGCTTTTTAGCCATTAGCTGAAGACTCCTACCTCAGCTCGCTACTCTGCTACTATAACCCAGCCCATAAACTTTGCTCCTCTAATGCCAAACTCCTCACTGTACCAAAATCTCATTTATCTTGCCGCCAAACCCTCACCTGCATCCTGCCTCTGGCCTGAAACACCCTCCCTCCTCAAATCACGCAGACAATTACTCTCCCTGCCTTCAAAGCGTTAATAAAGGCACATTTCCTCCAAGAGGCCTTCTCTTACCAAGCCCCTTTCCTCCTCTCCCACTATTTACTATTCTATTTATTTTGTTAATGATGTGCATCTAGTTTTATCTCTATTTATTCTGATGACTTGACACCTGTCCACGTGTTTTGTTTTGTTGTCTGTCGCCACCTTCTAGACTGTGAGCCCGTTGTTGGGTAGGGACCGTCTCTATATGTTGCCAACTTGTACTTCCCAAGTGCTTAGTACAGTGCTCTGCACACAGTAAACGCTCAATAAATACGATTGAATGAATGAATTAATTAATGTCATCCTGACTTGCTCCCTTTTTATTCATCGCCCCTCCCAACCCCACAGCACTTATGTACACATCAGTAATTTATTTATTTATATTGATTGTCTGTCTCCCTCTCTAGATCGTAAACTCACTGTGGGCAGGGAATGTGTCTGCTTATTGTTATATTGTACTCTCCCCAGCATTTAACTCAGTGCTCTGCACATAGTGAGCACTCTTTAAATAGGTTTGAATGAATGAACCGGTAGAAAATATCTGGGTTCGGGTGAATAAACTCTAACCATCTTCTGCAGTTGTTGCTTTTCCTTCTAATGTATCAAATTTTTCTCTTTCGTATGATTTCTTTGTTGTTGTGTCTTCCACACTTTCTCCTCCAATCCCACCCCTCTGCTCCTTGCCCTCTTTTACTGTGTGAGTCCCCTGGGGACCAGAGACCGTTTTTGATTCAGTGTCCGGGTACCTTTCCCCAGTGTTTAGTACAGCACTATGAGTAAAGTGTAATAAATAATAGCAACAGTAAGGATTCCCCTGCCCACCAGCAGGCTAGACTCCCACCCCAGAATGAGCAATATCTACCTCAGGATGAGCATTAGCTATGGGGCGGTCAGTCGTATTTATTGAGTGCTTATAATGTGCAGAGCACTGTACTAAGTGCTTGGGAAAGTACAATATAACACTATATCTACAGGTCCTCTGCTTCCTGGGGAGTCTGTAATAATAAAAGTAATAATAATAATGATGACGAAATGTGTTAAGCGCTTACTAAGTGCCAGGCACTGTTGTAAGCGCTGGGGTGGATACCAGCAAATTGGGTTGGACATGGTCCCTGTCCGTTGTGGAGCTCACAGCCTCAATCCCCATTTAGGGGGTTGGAGGATCACAGCCTAGACCCCCCCACCCCAGGATGAGCATTAGCTATGGGTCCCATGTCTACTGGGAAGCAGAGAAGCAGCATGGCCTAGTGTTTAGAGCACAGGCCTGAGAGTCTGGAGGTCATGGGTTCTAATCCTGGGTCTGCCACTCACCTGCTATGTGACCTTGGTCTAGTCACTTTGTTTCTCTGTGCCTCAGTCCCCTCAACTGTAAAATGGGGATTGAGATTGGGAGTCCCACAAGGGACAGGGACTGCATCCAATCCGATTCACCTCCCTTCTGTCCTTCTCCAGCCCAGCCCGCACCCTCCACTCCTCCACCGCTAATCTCCTCACCGTACCTCGTTCTCGCCTGTCCCGCCATCGACCCCCGGCCCACATCATCCCCCGGGCCTGGAATGCCCTCCCTCCGCCCATCCACCAAGCTAGCTCTCTTCCTCCCTTCAAGGCCCTACTGAGAGCTCACCTCCTCCAGGAGGCCTTCCCAGACTGAGCCCCTTCCTTCCTCTCCCCCTCGTCCCCCTCTCCATCCCCCCCATCCTACCTCCTTCCCTTCCCCACAGCACCTGCATATATGTATAAATGTTTGTACATATTTATTACTCTATTTATTTATTTTACTTGTACATATCTATTCTATTTATTTTATTTTGTTAGTATGTTTGGTTTTGTTCTCTGTCTCCCCCTTTTAGACTGTGAGCCCACTGTTGGGTAGGGACTGTCTCTATATGTTGCCAATTTGTACTTCTCAAGCACTTAGTACAGTGCTCTGCACACAGTAAGCGCTCAATAAATACGATCGATGATGATGATTAGCTTGTATTCACCCCAGCGCTTAGTACAGTGTGTGGCACATAGTAAGAAGCTTAACCAAAACCACAATTATTATTATTAACTGCTCTTCTGGTAAAGGGTGAGTGGGAATTCCCAGCATGGATCTGGAGGCTGCTCCTCTGACTCTTCCCAACCTGGGCCCCGGGATAGGCCCAATCCACCCATGGCATACTGCTTCCCTCATAGCCCCAGCACCCCAAGATCCTCTTCCCATCCTTCATTCTTATCCCATCATGATGCCCCCGGTTGCCCATCACCTACCCGCTGGCTGTCCTCTAGCCAATGACTATAAGCTCACGGTGGGCAACGAATGTGTCTGTTCTATTATTCTACTGTACTCTCCTAAGTGCTCAGTACAGTGCTCGGCACAAAGTCAGCGCTCAATAAATACAGTTGACTGATCGGCTGACTGATTGATTGACTGACCGTCATGGTGGGAATTCCAACCCCATAGCCAGGGCTCCGGGACCAGCCTATTTCCAATTAAAAACTGGATTAATAATAACAATAATGATGGTATTTGTTAAGCGCTTACTATGTGCAAAGCACTACCCTCTAGTAGTGGGAGTATTCATTAAATGCTTACTGTGTGCAGGACAGTTTACTAAGCACAGGAAAAGAAGAAATGGGGGAGAATTTGATACGGTCCCTGCCCTCAAGGAGTTCACAATCCGAAAAAAACATAAAGTGGAGAATGAGGACCGGCAACAGATCAATCAATCGATCATATTTATTGAGCGCTTACTGCGTGCAGAGCACCGTACTAAGCGCTTGGGAAGTACAAGTTGGCAACATATAGAGACAGTCCCTACCCAACAGTGGGCTCACAGTCTAAAACAGATACATAAAGAGAGGTGAAACCAGACACTAAAGAAGTATCCCAACAAAAATGAAAGCACGGGCTAGGGGAGCCAAATTTTAGACACCTTGAGGCTCAGAATCCATAGGCGCAACCACAGCCACAGTGAACGCTAAAGCAGCAAAAGCCACGCTCTTCCTGAGGTTTAATGGGGGTGACGCCAGGCCGCGGCTGCTTATCTCCATCCTGCTGGGATGGGGGAAGGTCGCGGTAGCGATAGGGTGGGATCCTGGGAAGGCAGTGGGGCAATCAGGGAGAGGAGGAAACGGAGGGCTGTGATAGACGGCATGGGGGGGGGGGGGGGGGCGGTGACCAGGGTGGGTTGCTTGGGGTCTCTGCTGATGTCAAAGGTCCGGGGAATGCCCCGCCGTACGGAGCTTGCTGGGAGTGGGGGTCTGGATGTCATGATGAGGTGGGGCAGCAGCATCCAGAATCAATCAATCAATCTTATTTATTGAGCGCTTACTGTGTGCAGAGCACTGTACTAAGCGCTTGGGAAGTACAAGTTGGCAACATATAGAGACAGTCCCTACCCAACAGTGGGCTCACAGTCTAAAAGGCTGTGTGAAAGTCTGTGGAAAAGTACATCCAGAAGGATGTACTTGGCTATCTGGAGGAGCCTGTGAAGCCCTCAAGGGCAACTGCAGTCTTCCCGGCCCACGGTGTCCCAAGCATACTGGGAGCATCATCATCATCATCAATCGTATTTATTGAGCGCTTACTGTGTGCAGAGCACTGTACTAAGCGCTTGGGAAGTACAAGTTGGCAACATATAGAGACGGTCCCTACCCAACAGTGGGCTCACAGTCCAAAAGGGGGAGACAGAGAACAAAACCAAACATACTAACAAAATAAAATAAATAGAATAGATATGTACAAGCAAAATAAATAAATAAATAAATAGAGTAATAAATATGTACAAACATACATACATACAGGTGCTGTGGGGAAGGGAAGGAGGTAAGATGGGGGGATGGAGAGGGGGACGAGGGGGAGAGGAAGGAAGGGGCTCAGTCTAGGAAGGCCTCCTGGAGTAGGTGAGCTCTCAGTAGGGCCTTGAAGGGAGGAAGAGAGCTAGCTTGGCGGATGGGGAGAGGGAGGGCATTCCAGGCCCGGGGGATGACGTGGGCCGGGGGTCGATGGCGGGACAGGAGAGAGTGAGGTACAGTGAGGAGATTAGCGGCGGAGGAGGGGAGGGTGCGGGCTGGGCTGGAGAAGGACAGAAGGGAGGTGAGGTGATGGAGAGCCTTGAAGCCCAGGGTGAGGAGTTTCTGCCTGATGCGCAGATTGATTGGTAGCCACTGGAGATTTTTGAGGAGGGGAGTAACATGCCCAGAGCGTTTCTGGACAAAGACAATCCGGGCAGCAGCATGAAGTCTGGATTGAAGTGGGGAGAGACACGAGGATGGGAGATCAGAGAGAAGGCTGATGCAGTAGTCCAGACGGGATAAGATGAGAGCTTGAACGAGCAGGTTAGCGGTAGCAGGGGAGCAGAGGCCTGCGAGTCATGATGAGGGGGCAGCAGAGTCCTGAAGGATTTACTTGGCTGCCTGGAAGGGAGAGATGCCTGAGAAACACTCATGTCTCAAGTCTTCCCGGCCTCCAGCCTAAAGTGTGGTGGGAGCAGAGGCCTGGAGTCACGATGAGGGGACAGCTGCTCCGGGAGGCTTCACTTGGCCGTCTGGTGGAGAGAGAAGCCCAAGAAGAGGAAGCAGCGTGGCTCAGTGGTAAGAGCACGGGCTTTGGAGCCGGAGGGCAGGGGTTCGAATCCCGGCTCTGCCACGTCTGCTGTGTGACCTTGGGCAAGTCACTTCACTTCTCTGAGCCTCAGTTACCTCATCTGTAAAATGGGGATTGACTGTGAGCCCCACGTGGGACAACCTGATCGCCTTGCATTCCCCCAGCGCTTAGAACAGTGCTTTGCACATTTTAAGCGCTTAACAAATGCCATTATTATTATTATTATTATTATTTAAGTGCTCAGGAGTAACTTAGGTCTTCCCAGGCTTCAGTGCCCACAGCATCATCATCATCATCATCATCAATCGTATTTATTGAGCGCTTACTATGTGCAGAGCACTGTACTAAGTGCTTGGGAATCAATCAATCAATCAATCAATCGTATTTATTGAGCGCTTACTATGTGCAGAGCACTGTACTAAGCGCTTGGGAAGTACAAATTGGCAACATATAGAGACAGTCCCTACCCAACACTGGGAGCAGGGGCTTGGGAGGCACTGGGGATTTCCTTGGCCATCTGGTAGAGAGAGAGAGAGAGAGCAATGGAGTGAGTGAAAAAATATTCATCTAGTTGGGAGGAAATCTTCAGGCTTTCCTACAAAAATTTCCCACGTAGACTGTGAGCTCCAGATGGGACACGGACTCTGTCCAACATGATGACCTTTGTATCTGCCGCTCAGTACAGTGCTTGGCTCATAGTAATCACTTGACAAATATCATTACAAATAGATAAACAACGACAAAATTTTAAGTTGTTAGATCGCTGCTTCTACAGAGCCTTTGCACCTTTTCTGTTTTTGTTCATAGGTTATAGGTTTGAGGAAGTGTCCCGGTTAAAGAAAATGTTATCTTGCTTTATAGGAATTATCTAATCACTGGATGATTGAACAGTGCTACTGTTAAATAAAGTACCACCAATCAAAACTTAGGTTTGGAATAATAATAATAATAATAATAATAATAATAATAATAATTGTGTTATTTGTTAAAGAAAATGTTATCTTGCTTTATAGGAATTATCTAATCACTGGATGATTGAACAGTGCTACTGTTAAATAAAGCATCACCAGTCAAAACTTAGGTTGGACTAATAATAATAATAATAATAATAATTGTGTTATTTGTTAAATGCTTACTAAGTGGGACAGGGACTGTGTCCAACGCAATCTGCTTGTATTCACCCCAGCACTTAGTATAGTTCCTGGCACGTAGTATGTACTTAACAAATACCATAATTATTATTATTACTATTCTCTGGGTCTCAGTTTTTTCATTACAAATCATCCTCACCTATTTTCTCTTTGCCCGCTCTCCTGCAACATTATTCCTCCAACCTTATTGACGCCCATGCCCTTTGCCTTTCAGATATGTAACTTTCTCCTCCAAACTCCACCCACCCTCTGTCTCTTGCCCATAGCTGATCTGGCCACTTTCTTCTTTAATAAAATTGGGCAATATCTCCCTAAAATCTCCCCTGCTCCTCTCCCTCTCTCCCTCCTCCCTTCTTTGACTCTCCCATATTTCCTAGCTTTCTGATCTTTCCCACCTCCTCACAAAATCCCCCCCAGCTGCACCTCCGACCCCAAAGACATTACCAAAACACTCATTCCCTCCCCAAAACACTTGTCCCATCCCATCTTCCCTCTCTGACTGCCATCTTCAGTTGTTCACTCTTCAGTGGCTTCTTCTCCATTGCTATCGAACATGCTTATGTCTCCCCTGTCCTTAAAAGACCCCTCTCTTGAGCCCAGAGCTCCCTCCAGTTTTTGCCCCATTCCTCTCCAAACTCCTTGAGCTAGTTGTCTACACCCATTGTCTCAAATTCCTCTCCTCCAATTCTCCCCTTGACTCCCTCCAATTTGGCTTCTCCTCCTCCACCCTTTCACTCCACGGAAGCTTATCTCTCTAAGGTCGCCATTTCATTCATTCATTTGATTTAAAAGTATTGAGCGCTTACCGTGTGCAGAGCGCTGTACTAAACACTTGGGAGAGTACAAGCAGCATGGCTCGGTGGAAAGAGCACGGGCTTGGGAGTCAGAGGTCAGGAGCTCTAATTCCAGCTCCGCTACTTATTGGCTGCGTGACTTTGGGCAAGTCACTGAACTTCTCTGTGCCTCAGTTACCTCATCTGTAAAATGGGAATTAAGACTGTGAGCCCCATGTGGGACAACCTGATCACCTTGTATCCCCCCAGCACTTAGTGCTTTGCGCAAAGTAAGCGCTTAACAAATACCATCATTATTATTATTATTATTATATGACCTCCTTCTTACCAAATCTGCTGCCTCTATTCCATCCTAATTCTCCTCGACTTCTCAGTCGCCTTTGACACCCCATTCTCCTGGAAACATTATCTAACCTTGGCTTCACTGACGCTGTCCTCTCCTCGTTCTCCTCCTATCCCTCTGGACACTCATTTCAGCCTCTTTCGCGGGCTCCTCCTCTTTCCTCTACCGCCTAACCGTGGGGATTTTCAGTTTGGGTCCCCGTCTCTTCTCCATCTCCACCCACTCTTTCGTAGAACTCATTCGCTCCCATGGCTTCAACTACCATCTCTACATGGGCACTCTCAGCATCTGCCTCTGTTCACCCACCAACCAGACCCCTGACCTCTCAATCAGTTGGCTCAGCTTAGAACAGTCCTTGGCACAGAGTAAGTGCTTAACAAATACCGTCGTTATTACTTATTAAGTGCTTACTGTGCACAGAGCACTGTACTAAGTGCTTAAGGTGGCCTAGCAGATAGAGCACAGACCTGGGAACCAGAAGGTCCTGGGTTCTAACCCCGACTCCACCATGAATCTGCTGTATGACCTCAGGCAAGTCACTTCACTTCTCTGGGCCTCAGTTACCTCATCTGTAAAACGTGGATTGAGACTGTGAGCCCTATGTGGGACAGGGACTGTGTCCGGCCTGATTATCTTGTATCTGCCCCAGTGCTTAGAAGAGTGCCTGGCACATAGTAAGGGCTTAACAAATCCCGCAGTTATCACCATCATCATCATCATTACTATTATTGTTATACATAGGAGACAGGGAGAGGCAGGAATCATTCTCTTTTGTAGCCAGTCAAAGTGAGGCCCAGATAGGGTAAGCGTCCTGCCCCAGGCCACACAGTAAGTCGGGGCTAGAATCCAAACCTTTGGATTCTTCCCCAAGTGTTGAATGTTCAAAATAGGAGATGTTTTGGAAACAGAGGTTTGTAAAAAATGTATATTTAAATGTGCCCAAATCCCTCTTGAACCCTATTTCCAGTCAGTGCCAACGGCATTTCTTGACCCCAAACACTGAGTGCCTTTATGTGGAAGGAGACCTGGAATTCCACTCATTTTAGTTTCTGAAGCAAGCTTTCCAACCATAACAAGAATTTGCTCATATGTTTTACAAAGCAGGCAAATGGATACCCAGGAAGGAAGCATGCTTATGGAAAGGACACGGAATACTTTGAAGGATACTAATTTACTGAAATCATTCCAGCATTATAAGGATGAAAAGGAACCAGTTCAATAACTCAACTTTCCCGGGTTCTGAAAATGCCCTAATTCCATGAGGATTGTTTTTAACGGGTTTAGGTTCATAAATGGAGGAAAATGGAAGTCGCCCGGAGATGATGAAGCTTAGTCTCTATAACACGGGAAAAGAGAAGGTATTGGATTTATCACAAAATATCAGAAAGGGATCGGAATGCAGTGCAAGGGGTGCTTAATGTCAGGAACCAGGAATTGTAACAATAACAACAGCAATAATAATAATAATATGTGACATTTGTTCGTCGCTTACTTTGCGCCAAGCCCTTTACTAAGAATTGGGGTAGATAAAAGATAATCAGATCCCGCATGGGGCTCTCAATCTAAGTAGGAGGGAGAATAGGTATTGAATCCTCCTTTTGCCTCTGAGGGAACTGAGGCACAGAGAAATGAAGCGACTTGTCCAAGGTCACACAGCAGACAAGTGGTAGAGGCGGGATTAGAGCCCAGACATTTTTGATTTCCAGGCTTGGGCTCTGCCCACTAGACCACACTGCTTCTCTGCTCTCCTCTCCCACGCTCAAACATGGCCCTGTCAGTTTGGCAATGGTGAATTGTCCAGAAGGATTGATTTTAGCCACCTTCATTGTGAAGAGAGGACATTTCATTTCGTTCTGAATCAGGACAAACTTTCCTAGCTGTGTGTGGTTCTTTTAAGATCTTTTTAGGACAGATTAGTAGGTCAGCTCATTGCTCTTGGCATTAGCTGTTGATAACTCCATCCCTCCCTCTACCCTGTTAAGAGGTGGTGTCACAGTCAAACTGTGTGCTCTGAAACAGACCTGGTCACAAACCTGTTAATAAAATTGCAGGGAAGGAAACGCAAGGAAAACTATACAATCTAGAATGCAAAGGGACTGCTTTTGCTTATCCCTCTCCTTTGGGGCATCCTGGGAGGAGTTTGGTTTCTCAGCCCATTGTGGAAGAGCTTCCACCCACCTTGGGTCGCAGTGAATAGTTCCTCAGCCGGAACTTGGAAAAAATTGCCTTAGCTTTGACTGGTTTGCTGATTTGAACCCTTGATCCTGTCTTGCTGTTTTCTGAAACCTGGCCAGAAGAAGAGGTCCACATAATAAGATATCTCCCTCCGTTTAAACTCTACCTAGGATGAAAAGGAAGCGAAGGTGAGCTAATTTGTCTTGTCTTCTGCCGTCGAGTCGTCTCTGACCCACAGCGACGCCATGGACACATCTCTCCCAGAGCACCTCACCTCCTGTGCCACTGCGGCCCAGCACAGGTGAGTTTGGTGTGAGCCCATTGTTGGGCAGGGATTGTCTCTACCTGTTGCCAAATTGTACTTTCCAAGCGCTTAGTACAGTGCTCTGCACACAGTAAGCGCTCAGTAACTACGACTGAGTGAATTGCCTTCCACTCGCTAGCCGCTGACCAAGCTAGGAATGGAATGGAAAGAACAAGCCTCCGCTTGACTTTCTCTCCTGTAGTCGGGACTGGCAGACTAGTGGAAACTCTCCAGGTCCGACCCTGAGAAGGAGCTAATTTGGGGTTATTTTAATCCAAAACCTTCCCCAAGCCAAACCCTAGGCTGCCTATGTGGCAAAGAACTTGGTAAATAATTTCTGGCAGTCAGGCAGTCGACCTCTGCATTTGCCATTCTACACATCAGTGGCTCTAAATCTCATTCTGTAAATTTTCATATTAGCAATATGGATTAAGTCTTTGACTTTGCCCATTATTCTGTTTGGGAATCTGGTTCATCCGTGATGACTGGGGCCTCCCCAGAGCTGTCAACTGAAGTTTAAAATCGTGCATCTTCCTTGGATTTCTGTGAACACAGAATGGTTCATCTTAATCGTTCAGTCAAACAATCGATCAATCGATGGTATTTACTGAGTGCTTACTGTGTGTAGAGCCCTTGGGAGAGCACAGTCTGAGTCTTAGTTTGGTGATATGCAGCAAAATGGCCCCAATCTTAATCTCATGAAGCAAAGCTTCTGAGTTTAACTACCCTCCCTTCTCTCAAGTGTAACTTCTTTTTTCACAATCACACAGTGGTGGTGTTGTGGTTCACGACTTTAGACTGTGAGCTCGCTGTGGGAAGGGACTGTGTCTACCAACTCTATTATATTGTAGTCTCCCAAGCTCTTTGTACAGTCCTTTCACACAGTAAAGGCTCAATAAATGTGATGAATTGATTGATGCAAAAGGAGGATCTGGAATCCAAGATCATTTCTTTCTCACTCTCACCTTAAAGGAAAGGGCCAGGATTACTTAAGGGAAAGACAATTATGTGATGATGTCATTTACTAGTTCCATTCCAGCCTAAATAGCTTCACAAGGAATTTTCCAGAAAAAAAGCAAACTCAAGGGAGTCTAAATTAAGACATCTACTTTTTTTTTAAATGGGGAGTTCACTGATAAAACACGTCAAGAAAATAATCTTAGAGTCTCAGAACATAGAATGTAATCAAAAGCCATATGAGAAAGCTGTGCGAGTGACACCAAATTCTGGGTTATATATATAGAGAGAGATATGAAATTATTCTTGGGAAATGACACATTCTCTAGGAAATGATGAGGCATTGTTTGCATATGTTGGACATTGTGTTGCAAAAAGAATAATAAGAAACGGGTCACCGAGTTGCTGGAAAGCAACAGAAGATGCAGTTGGTCTGAGTTGCTCCCTTCATTCTCCCCCAACTTAGCCTCACAGCCCTGATGTACATATCTGTAGTTTATTTGTTTGTATTAATGTCTGTCTCACCCTCTAGACTGTGAGCTCATTATGGACAAGGAATGTGGCTGATTATTGTTCATGTGTACTCTCCCAAGTGCTTAGGACAGTGCGCTGCACATGGTAAGTGCTCAATAAATACAACTGATTGATTGATTGATTGTTGAAAATATTATGGGGGAATAGTATATATAGTGAATGAGGAAAAGCTATTGGAAGAAAATTGAAACAACATGATGGTGATGATGATAGTAATGATGATAATAACAATAATAAGGAAAAATAGTATCTGTTAAGCAATGAGGAAAAACTATTGGAAGAAAATTGAAACTCAACATGATGGTGATGATGATAGTAATGATGATAATAATAATAAGGGAAAATAGTATCTGTTAAGCACCTGCTGTGTACCAAGCAGGGTAGCTCCTTGTGGGCAGGAAATATGTCTGTTTATTGCTGTATTGTACTCTCCCAAGTGCTTAGACCCGTGCTCTGCACACAGTAAGGACTCAATAAGTAAGATTAAATGAATGAATACTAAGCATCGGGCTAGATATACGACCATCGGATCAGACAAAGCCCACAAGGGGGTAACACGCAGGCAATATTTAGTTTATTTTCGGCCTTATTTATTGGTCTTAGAAGGACAATTTTTTTCAAATGGAAATCATCCTCAGTCTCATCAGAAAATGATCCCACATTCTGTTCCGTGCCTGACAAGGAAAATTAAACCCACGTCGGTTCCCGTGCTCTAGAGCCTCATGAGAGGAAACTGGTAACTCTGACGTGGTCACTTGGATTCAAAGCTCAAGAAACCTCATTGTGGACATATGCTCCCCAGCACTGATGACGATATCCCTGATTTATTTATATTAATATCTGTCTCTCCATCCAGACAGTTAGGCCGTTGAGGGCAGGGAATGTGTCCGCCAACTCCGTTCTGTTGTCCTCTCCCAAGTGCTTAGTCCAGTGCCCTGCACACAGTGAGAGCTCAATAAATATCACTGACTGAATGATGGATATGCCGAATCTCGCTTGGGTCAAACCAACCCTGGAGGATTGGCCAGACTTTTTCTAGCAAAGAGGTTGGCCTGAATGTCCTCAGTTCTCTTTTCCGGATAATCATGGGGCCTAGACAGAGTTTGATTAGAAGCAGCATGGCCCAGTGGGTAGAACACAGGCCTGTGAGAGTCAGAGGACCTGGGTTCTAATCCCAGCTCTGCCTCTTGTCTGCTGTGTGACCTTGGGCAAATCACTTTGCCTCTCTGGGCCTCTGTTTCCTCATATGTAAAACAGAGATTAAGACTGTGAGCCCTATGAGGGACAGAGACTGCGTCCAACCCATCTCCCTTGTATCTATCCCAGTGCTTAGTGCAGTGCCCGGCAGCACTCACTAAACACTTAACGGACACCGCAATTATTATTATTATTGGTTTATCAGCGGATTTGGCTACCAGATCCATTTATCAATTTATCAATCAGTAGTATGTACTGAACACTTATTGTGTGCAGGGCAGTGGACTAAGTGCTTGGGAGAGGGAAATGCAACACGGTTGATGACGATGATGGTATTGATTAAGTGCTTTACTATGTGTCAAGCGCTGTTCTAAGTGCTGGGGTAGATACAAGCTAATCAGGTTGGACACAGGCCCTGTCCCCCATGGGGCTCACAGTCTTCATCCTCATTTTGTACAGGAGGTCACAGAGGCCCAGAGAAGTGAACTGCCTTTCCCAAGGCCACCCAGCAGACAAATGGCGGAGTCAGAATTAGAACCCAGGTCCTTCAGACTCCAAGCTTGTTGATGGAGGTGTTCCCTACAGAGTTTTGTTTAAAGGGAGTGGTCACCACTACTACTGCTGCACTAATTGCGCTGTGGGAAGTCTTAGGATCTTGCCAACTTTCTGCTTTCCCTCATTTCCACTTCATGAGGAAAAAAAAAATCTGTCAGGGAAAAAAAATAAGGCTTGGTCAGCTTTCCTCCCCACTTACTGATCTTCATGCGTCATGCCCGGCACTGGGTTTATACGGGAAGGTGAGGAGTTCAGTTTCAGACCCAACAGTCGATACCAGCTGTTGTAGAGAGGCAGCGTGGCTCAGTGGAAAGAGCCCGGGCTTTCAAGTCAGTGGTCATGGGTTCAAATCCGGGCTCCCCCAATTGTCAGCTGTGTGACTTTGGGCAAGTCACTTCTCTGGGCCTCAGTTACTTCATCTGTGAAATGGGGATTAAGATTGCGAGCCCCCCGTGGGACAACCTGATCACCTTGTATCCCCCCAGCACTTAGAACAGTGCTTTGCACATAGTAAGCAGTTAATAAATGCCATTATTATTATTATTACTGGGGAGAAAGTGAGGTTTCAAGGAAACCTAGAACTTCTCCACTTCCAGAACTTCCACACTTAGCCTTATTAAAATCATACCTAACCAGAGTAAAGTCAGAAGAGGCCTTCACCGAATAAGCCCCCTCATTTTCCCTATCCCCGGTCCCTTCTGGGCCACCCTGGCACTTGAATTTGATCTTTAAGCACTTGCTAGTCATCCCACCTCAGCCCCACAGCCCTTATGTCTAGACTGTATACTCCTTACGTGTCTACCAACTCTGCTGAAGTCTCCCAAGCATTTAGCACAGTGCTCTGCACACAGTAAAGGCTCAATAAATACCACTGATCGATTGATGGATTGACTGGCCTTTTTCTCTCTCTGTCCCTCACAGACACACACAGAGTTCCTCCTGTCTTTTATCTTCCTCCCAGTTGAGGTCCCGGAATGATTTTTAAGGTCGGTGGCTTTGTCAGCTCATTTTTCCTGCATATCCAAGCACCACTCTCCATTTATTTGTACCGGGAAACCTATCAGTTTTATTCGGTCTTAGGTCTTATTTCTGGATATAGAACTCAGTTTAGCTCTCTCATGAAAATCTGCTTCTGCTACGTTTGGCTTTGTATTATTCACCGGCAGAAGAGCTGACTCGTAAATCAGAAACTGTGAAAGGAGGGATATTATTCATTTATAAGATGTATAAAAATGTGCCTCGCACACAAATTGATACACACTGATACAAGACAAAGGCGATTAAGCAGGATTCTCTACATGCTTTAGAATACAACAAATTTTACATCACAAGCTGAAGGCCAACAGACATCACCTTTGGAAACCTGGAATGTGTTTTTTTAATCGTATTTGTTAAGCACTTACTATGTGACAGGCACTGTACTAAGCGCAGGGATAAGTACAAGCCAATCAGGTTGGAAACAGTCCATGTCGCATGTAGCGCTCACAGTTTTAATACCCATTTTATGGATGAGGTAACGGAGGCCCAAGTTACTCGGCAATATAAGGCAAGGCCCAGGCCCGTGCTTTTTCCACTAGGCCATGCTGTTTCTTGAGCCCCTGTGCTTAGCTCTTTCTCCTTGACAATAATCACTCAGATGGGATTTCCCACTTGTAATCCAAGAAGATGGTAGTCCTCTGGGAAAGCATTCGGGAGAACGCGGATCATTCGGTGGCTGGCTGGAAATCTCTGGCATTACCATAACGGGGCCTGGGTGGGCTCCCAGAGGATTTAGACCTGTGGGCCCGGGAATTATCCATTTTTATGGTATTTATTAAGCGTTTATTATGTGCCAGGCACCGTACTAAGTATTGGGGTAGATACAAGATCAACAGGTTGAACGCAGTCCCTGTCCCATGTGGATTTAACCCACATTTTTGCAGATAAGATAACTGAGGCCCAGAGAAGTGAAGTGACCTGCTCTCGGCCACAGAGCAAGACAAGTGGCAGAGTCGGGATTAGAATACAGTTCCTTCTATCGGGCCCTTGCTTTATCCACTAGGCCACACTGCTTCTTATTCATTCATTCATTCATTCAATCGTATTTATTGGGTGCTTACTGTGTGCAGAGCACTGTACTAAGCGCTTGGGAAGTACAAGTTGGCAACATATAGAGACGGTCCCTACCCAACAACGGGCTCGCAGTCTAGAAGGGGGAGACAGACAACAAAACAAAGCATATTAACAAAATAAAATAAATAGAATAGTAACTATGTACACGTAAAATAGAGTAATAAATCTGTACAAACATATGCTCCGCATTCCACTGATTCAAGAGGAGTGATCCTGAGTGAAGTGTGCACTCCTTTTTGCGTAGTCAGTCAGCCGGTCAACCAGTCAGTGGTATTTACTGAGCACTTACTGTGTGCAGAGCATTGTACTAAGCACTTGGGAGAGTACAGACTGTGAGCCCGGTTCTAGACTGTGGGTAGGGACCGTCTCTATATGTTGCCAACTTGTACTTCCCAAGCGCTCAGTACAGTGCTCTGCACACAGTAAGCGCTCAATAAATACGATTTATATTTATTCCTGCATATCCAAGCACCACTCTCCATTTATTTGTACCGGGAAACCTATCAGTTTTATTCGGTCTTAGGTCTTATTTCTGGATATAGAACTCAGTTTAGCTCTCTCATGAAAATCTGCTTCTGCTATGTTTGGCTTAGTATTATTCACCAGCAGAAGAGCTGACTCGTAATTCAGAAACTGTGAAAGGAGGGATATTATTCATTTATAAGATGTATATAAATGTGCCTCACACACAAATTGTTGTGTTAGAGAAGTTGTTAGAGAATAGAATACAGCAGAGTTGGTCGACATTTCCCTTGCCCCCAGCGAGCTTACAGTCTAGAGAGAGGTCAGCGAGGAGGCTGATGCAGTAGTCAAAGAGGGAAATGATGAGTGCTTGGATCAATGTGATAGCTGTAATCAGAATAAATAAATAAATAAATGTGCAATTTTATGAACAAACAAAAGTGCAAAAACTGCTGTAAACAAGTGCTGGTGGGGCTCAGTGTGTTGATGAGAGTTGGGCTGTTAATCAATCCATGGTATTTGTGGAGCATCCGGTGTTTACTAAACCCTGGGAAAGTACAATTTAACAGTTTTTCCTGGGTTTTTTTTTTTGTTTTTTTATGGCATTTGTTAATCACTTACTATGTGCCAGGCACTGTATTAACTGCTGGGGAAGGTACAAGCTAATCAGGTTGGGCACAGTCCCCGTCCCACATGGGGATCACGGTCTTGATCCCCCCCATTTACAGACGAGGCTCAGCTGGCGGAGCAGGGATTAGAACCCAGGTCCTTAAGCCTCTTAGGTCCTTGCTCTCTCCATTCGGCCACGCTGCTTCTCTGCTCTTTGCCCTTCGACATTCCACACCGAGCCGTATCAGATGAAATCAAAGTGTTTTCCATAACGGTCGTTTCTCTAGTTGTTAGAGAAGAGAGAAAAGTTAGAGAAGCAGCGTGGCTCAGTGGAAAGATCCCGGGCTTTGGAGTCGGAGGTCATGGGTTCAAATCCCGGCTCCGCCACTTGTCAGCTGTGTGACTTTGGACAAGTCACTTCACTTCTCTGGGCCTCAGTTACCTCATCTGTCAAATGGGGATTAAGTCTGTGAGCCCCACGTGGGACAACCTGATCACCTTGTAAACTCCCCAGCGCTTAGAACGGTGCTTTGCACATAGTAAGCACTTAATAAATACCATTATTATTATTATTGTTTCCCAGGCTTGTCGGAGATCAACCGCCCCACCCCAAGGTGCCTGGAGCCGGTGAAGGTCGGAGTTGGGCAGACCGCGGAGAGGGAAAGAGACACGGGGCAAGCAGCGACCTGTGATGCCCAGCCGGAGTTCCGAAGCAGTGTGGGCTAGTGGTTAGAGCCCGGGCCTTGGAATCCGAAGGACCTGGGTTCTAATCCCAGCTCCACCGCTTGTCTGCTGTGTGACCTTGGGCAAGTCACTTTCCTTCTCTGGGCCTCAGTGTGAAATGGGGATAAAGACTGTGAGCCCCATGTAGGGCAGGGACTGGGCCCTACCTGATTAGCTTGTATCTACCCTAGCGCTTAGAACAGTGCTCACCACAAAGTAAGTGGTTAACAAACACTATTATTATCATTAATATATAATATAGTAATAATAAATAATATATTAACAATATATTATTTATTATTACTATATAATATATTAATAATTAATAATATAGCAATAATATTGCATATTATTGTATATGTTGATATATTATATTAATAGTAATATGCCAATAATATATTAATAATATATGATAATAATTATATATTAATAATAATAATAATGATAGCCCTGTCATTTCCTGCTCGATAACTTGGACACATATTTTTCAGCAGCATCCATTCATTCATACTAAGCCCTGGGGGAGATGCGAGATCAGCGCTCAATAAATACCACCGATTAATGGAGTGATTAGAGTCCAGGCCTGGGAGTCGGAAGGATCTGGGTTCTAATCCTTCATGCACCTCATGTCTGCTGTGTGACCTGGGGCAAGTCACTTCACTTCTCTAGGGCTCAGTTTCCTCACATACAAAATGGGAGTTAAGACTGTGCGCCCCATGTGGGACAGGGACTGTGTCTAACCTGATGATCTTGTATCTCCCCCAGCGCTTAATGCAGTGCCTGGCATATAGTAAGTGCTTATCAAATGCCCTAATTATTATTATTATTATTATTATTATGTCAGTCGGGACCCCCGACTGACTCAGGGAAAGTCAGTCTTTCCCTGTAAGCTAGCTGTGGGCTGTAAGACTGTAAGCTCACTGTGGGCAATCAATCAATCAATCAATCGTATTTATTGAGTGCTTACTGTGTGCAAAGCACTGTACTAAGCGCTTGGGAAGTACAAGTTGGCAACATATAGAGACGGTCCCTACCCAACAGTGGGCTCACAGTCTAAAAAAGCAAGGGACATGTCGACCAACTCTGTGGTATTGTACGCTCCCAAGCGCTTAGTACAGTGCTCTGCACACAGGAAGTGCTCAGTAAGTACCATTGACTGGTTGACTGGCTGACTGACTATGCCAGAAGGAGTCCGACTGACTTTGACTCAGGGAAGACAAGACAATGTCAAGTTGGGCTTTGTTTCTGGGAGAGACTCAATCGATCGGTAGTATTTATTTAGCACTTACTGTATGCAGAGCACCGTACTAAGCGCTTGGGAGAGTACAGTACCACAGAGTTGGTCGACATGTCCCTTGCCCACAGCGCGCTTACAGTCTTCCAGCCTACAGCAAGCTTACAGGGAAAGACTGACTTTCCCTGAGTCAGTCGGGGGTCCTGACTGACATAATAATAATAATAATAATAATAATAATTGGGAGAGTCCAATACAATAGAGTTGGTAGAAACGTTCCCTGACCAAAGTGAGCTTACAGTCTAGAGGACCAGAAGATAGGTGTCACTGGGATTCATTCATTCACTCAGTTGTATTTATTAAGGGCATATCGTGTGTAGAGCACTGTACTAAGCGCTTGGGAGAGTATAGTACAAAAATAAACAGACATTCCCTGCCCACAACAATCTTACAGTCTAGAGATGTAAATATTTTAGAAAGCAAAGATAGATCTTATAGGGGGCCATCTCCCTAAGAGGGTTAGGGCAGCTCTTATCATTGTCTCCCAAAGTGTTTCGTACAGTGCTCTGCGCAGAATCAGTGCTCAACAAATACGATTGATCTTAATGTCTCTCTCCCCCGTTGGACTATTAGCTCCTTGATGGCATGGCTTACATCTACCAGCTCTTTTGAACTGGACTCTCCCAAGCACTGAGGACAGTGCTCTGCACACAGTAAGCGCTCAATAAATACGTTTGATTGATTGATTGATTGATAGATAGGTTGTCCTCAGTTTGGGGCCAGGAAGGAATTTGACCCCATCAACCGATCAACCAGTCAGTGATATTATTAATATTATTATTAATTATAATATAATATTATTATTATTATTATTGTTAGTGTACAGAGCACTGTTCTAAGCGCTTGGGAGTGTACAACAGAACAAAGTTGGTGGACACGTTCCCGGCCCACAACGAGCGTACAGACCAGAGGATTGGAACTGTAGAATTATCCTGCTAAATTTCCTCCCTTTTCAGGTTGCCCCTCCTTGCAAATACCTCGGAGGTCAGATTTGAGTAAGTGCTGTCAGCAGGCACTGAGTGAGTTGGCTTGGCCTCCGTTTTTATTTAGGTTGGATGACATGAGCCCGCAGAAAGTATAAAAAGAACAAGGGCATTCACTTGAGCTCCTATCCGTTTTCGTCTTAATCAACAAATAATTTTAATTGGGTAGCAGTGCGGCCTGGTGGAAAGAGCAGAGGCCTGGGAATCAGAGGACCTGGGTTCTAATCCCAGCTCTGCTACTTGTCTGTTGTACGACCTTGGGCAAGCTGCTTCACTCCCCTGTGGTTCAGTTACCTCATCTATAAAATGGGGGTAAAGACTGTGGGCCCATGTGGGACAGGGACTGTGCTGAGCGGATTATCTACCCCAGTGCTCAGTACAGTGACTAGCACATAGTAAGCGCTTAACAGATACCATTTTAAAAAATTGGTAAACGCATAATTGCAGATGTACATTCCTTATTCTTTCCAGTTACAGCCTGGTCATTTGTATTTACGAAGAGGGAGGAGAACAGATTCAGACTAATCCCCAGAGGAGATTTGTACATATCTATTCTATTTTGTACATATCTATTCTATTTATTTTATTTTGTTAGTACGTTTGGTTTTGTTCTCTGTCTCCCCCTTTTAGACTGTGAGCCCACTGTTGGGTAGGGACTGTCTCTATACGTTGCCAATTTGTACTTCCCAAGCTCTTAGTACAGTGCTCTGCACGTAGTAAGCGCTCAATAAATACGATTGATGATGATGAGAGGAGGAAATAATTGAGAAGCGGCGTGGCCTAGTAGATAGAGCCTGCATCTGGGAGTTCATAAGGACCTGGGTTCTAAATCTGCGTTTCTGCGGTGTGACCTTGGGCAAGTCATTTCACTTCTCTGGGCCTCGGTTACCTCGTCTGTAAAAAGGGGATTGAGACCGTGAGTCCCACGTGGGACGTGGACTGTGTCCAACCCGACTAGTTTGTATCTACCCCAGCGTTTAGCGCAGGGTAAGTGTACAGCGAATACTTTAAAAATGCGCATCAATGTAGTTTTGAGAACAGGCGGAAAAACCAGACCCTAGGACAAGATAAGAAAACGTGAGAGGCAGAGATTGAGGGAAGAACAAAGGCGAGAGACTGCGGCTGATTTTGTTTTCTTGGATTGCTATAGAAATAGCGGCTAGTTTTGTCCCAGACACTGTTGATTATAGTCTTGTGATAGTCTGTGGATTAAATTCATTTTCCGGGCTGTGAGTTTACCGAAGACGTTCAACCAAAGCTCACTCATAATTGAATTATTCCCGAGTCTGGCTCAGGCGGGAACTCCTCGAGGATAATAATAACAACAGCAACTGTGGTATTTGTGAAGTGCTTACTCTGTGCCAGGCCCTGTAGTAAGCGCTGGGCCAGGTGAAATACAATCAGATTGGCCCAGTCCCTGTCCCATATGGGGATCACGGTTTAATCAATCAAACGTATTTATTGAGTGCTTACTGTGTGCAGAGCACTGTACTAAGCACTTGGGAAGTACAAGTTGGCAACATATAGAGACAGTCCCTACCCAACAGTGGGCTCACAGTCTAAAAGGGGGCTTAAGGGGGAGGGAGAACAGGTATTTAATCCCCTTTTTGCAGATGTGGAAACTGAGGCACAGAAAGGCTAAGGGGCACCCCCGAGATCCCACAGCAGGCAAATCTCTAGGCTGTGAGCTCAATGTGGGCAGGGGATGCTTCTGTTTGTTGTTTTACTGTACTCTTCCGACTGCTTAATGCAGTGCTCTGCACTCAGTAAGCGCTCGATAAATACGATTGAATTGAATTGAAGTGGCGGAGACGGGATTAGAGACCTGTGCTCTTTCCATCAGGCTATGTTGCTTCCTGCTGCCCCAAAATGCTCATGACCAGCAAAACGATTATGGGCAGCGAAAAGATCAGAATTTTAAAGAATCAATCAATCAATCAATCAATCAATCGTATTTATTGAGCGCTTACTGTGTGCAGAGCACTGTACTAAGCGCTTGGGAAGTACAAGCTGGCAACATATAGAGACAGTCCCTACCCAACAGTGGGCTCACAGTCTAGAAGGGGGAGACAGAGAACAAAACCAAACATACTAACAAAATAAAATAAATAGAATAGATAGGTACAAGTAAAATAAATAAATAGAGTAATAGCATTGCTTTTACATTTTTATTGCATCGCTATTATTTTAGAAGTTTATTTATTATTTATCTTCCCTCTATGTCACCAACATTTCTACCCCCTTTATTCTCAAACTGTGAGCCACTTCCAGGCGAGGGGACCGTGTCGAGTTCCTCAGTGCTTAGCATAGTGTTTTACATACAATCGGTGCTTGTATATAAACATTATGGCTACTAATACTACTATTACATTATTACTATTATTATTCCTATTACTACTATAACTACAACTGCCAGGGGTTAGAATCTGACTAAGGTTTGGGAGTTTCACTGTACACTTTCAGCGAGTTTTCCCCTAGACAAAAAGAATTTTTCTGTGATGGGGGTGGGGGTGAGGGGGAAGGAAATAATGGACTCTTTTCAAAGCACAAAACTAAGCATTTGCTCTTGAGAAAGCTAACTTTTTCTTCTCTTTGCCTCACCAAAGAAATATGTACAGGGTTTAATATGAAAGGAACAAAACCGTACAAATCCCAACACCTCATTTCGCAAAAATGTACTCATACAACTACAATCTTTCTCCGTCATCCGTTAATAGGTCTTCGGGCAGGCCGTCTCCACAGCCCCAGGGCATTCTTCTGTCAGTCCAACTGGGAACGTACATATTTCTGAGAAAAGCAAGCTGCTCGCTCCAATTATTATTATTTTTTTTCCTTAAACCGCCCGGACTTCTAAAAATAACGCCTTGAGAGGGAAGTGAGGAGTGGGGTGACCTTTGCCGAAGAAGCCTAAAAAGCCAATAATAACTCTCGGGGAACCCAAACAGCAACGTAGCAACCGGCTGGCATTTCAGAGTTTGAAAGTGGATAGGCAGCCAGTGTCCTTCCCGTTTTAGAGACAGAGGAAACTTTAGTACCGAGGGGTTGTGCTAGACGACGTTGCCGACTGTGAGATTGTTTCAGTGAGAGTGATAATAATAATTATGGTATCCGTTAAGCGCTTGCCCTGTGCCAGGCACTGTACTAAGCGCTGGCGTGGATAGAAGCGTATCGGGTTGGATGCAGTCCCTGTCCCACGTGGGGCTCACCATCTCAATCCCCATTTTACAGATCAATCAATCAGTCAATCGTATTTATTGAGCGCTTACTGTGTGCAGAGCACTGTACTAAGCACTTGGGAAGTACAAGTTGGCAACATATAGAGACGGTCCCTACCCAACAGTGGGCTCACAGGCTAGAAGATGAGGTCACAGTCACAGATGAGGTCACTGAGGCCCAGAGAAGCGAAGTGATTTGCCCAAGGTCACACAGCAGACAAGAGGCAGAGCCCAGGCCCTTCTGATTCCCAGGTCCGGGTTCTAGCCACTACACCGTGCTGCTTCCCTGGACTTTCCCAAGCGCTTAGTACAGTGCTCTGCACAAGAGCTCAATCAATGCCGTTGATGACGATGAGGGAGTGTCACACTGACAAGCCCTTCATGTTGTCTATGGAGTGCATCTTTTCTGGATCCTGGCCGTTTGGGATGAACTCTGCTGTTAGAATGCTAAGAATAATAGGAATTTGTTAAGCATGATTAGGTGCCAAGCACTGTGCTAAGTGCTGGGCTAGATACAAGCTCATCCCTGGGGTTCACGGTGAAAGCAGAAGGGACGATCCTTTCTCCGTAGATATAATCGACATGTTCTTACGAGGCTCCCTAAATCACCACGCTTCCTGCAGAACTCTTCCCTGGCATGATTTGCTAACAGAATTGATCTATCAGTGGCATTTATGGGTGCTTAGTATGTGCACAGCACTGTTCTGAGCACATGGGAGAGTACAGCAGAATTAGCAAATGCATTCCCTGCCTATAATGAGCTTAAGAATAATTTAATGATAACAATTTTGGTATGTGTTAAGCGCTTACTACGTGCCACGCACCGTTTTAAGTGCTGGGGTAGATACAAGGCAATCATGTTGGACACAGTCCGTGTCCCTCATGGGGCTCACAGTCTTGATCCCCGTTTTTCAGATGAGGTAACCAAGGCCCAGAGAATAATAATAATAATAATAATAATGATAGCATTCATTAAGCGCTTACTGTGTGCAAAGCACTGTTCTAAGCGCTGTTTATTTATTTTACTTGTACATATCCTATTTATTTTATTTTGTTAGTATGTTTGTTTTGTTCTCTGTCTCCCTCTTTTAGACTGTGAGCCCACTGTTGGGTAGGGACTGTCTCTATATGTTGCCAACTTGTACTTCCCAAGCGCTTAGTACAGTGCTCTGCACACAGTAAAGCGCTCAATAAATACGATTGATGATGATGATGATTGATTGATTGATAGGGAGGTTACAAGGTGATCAGGTTGTCCCACGAGGGGCTCACAGTCTTCATCCCCATTTGACAGATGAGGTAACTGAGGCCCAGAGAAGTGAAGTGACTTGCCCAAGGTCACACAGCAGACACGTGGCAGAGCCGGGATTAGGACCCACGACCTCTGACCCCCAAGCCCAGGCTCTTTCCACTAGGCCATGCTGCTTCTCTAGCTTAGACATTAATATGGAAAAATAAGCAGTTTTCACCTATAATTTAAAGATAGGAAGATAAGTCCTCTGGGGTTGGGGGTGGAGCAAATACCAAATATCCAAAAGCAACAGATCCAATCAATCGATGGTATTTATTGAGCGCTTACTACGCACAGAGCACCGGACTAAGCGCTTTGGGAGGGTATCCAAGAGTTAGCAGATGCATTCCCTGACTCTAACGAGCTTACAGTCTAGAGGGGGAGACGGGTGCTAAAATATGGATGAATAGAGCAATTGATAATATAGAATTTACAGATAGGTCCCTAAGTGCTGTGGGGGTGGGGCAAATATCAAACGCCCAAAGGTCACAGATCCAAGGGCGCAGAGGACGCAGAAGGGAGAGCGAGCCGGGGGAAAGAGGGCTTCATCGGGGAAGACTTCCGCTCCCCGATAACGACGTCAGAGAAACGTGCTGGTGGTGCAGGAACAGGGAGGCGGGGGCTGGCCGAAGCTACTGGAAAATCCGGACACTAAAACGCCCGCAGTGTCACACGTGTCACCCAGGACGCGATGACTAGAGCTCACCTCCTCATCATCATAATCATCAATCGTATTTATTGAGCACTTACTATGTGCAGAGCACTGTACTAAGCGCTTGGGAAGTACAAATTGGGAACATATAGAGACAGTCCCTACCCAACAGTGGGCTCACAGTCTAAAAGGGGGAGACAGAGAACAAAACCAAACATACTAACAAAATAAAATAAATAGAATAGATATGTACAAGTAAAATAAATAAATAAATGGAGTAATAAATATGTACAAACATATATATATATATATATATATATATATATATACAGGTGCTGTGGGGAAGGGAAGGAGGTAAGAAGGGGGGGATGGACAGGGGGACGAGGGGGAGAGGAAGGAAAGGGCTCAGTCAGGGAAGGCCTCCTGGAGAAGGTGAGCTCTCAATAGGGCCTTGAAGGGAGGAAGAGAGCTAGCTTGGCGGATGGGCAGAGGGAGGGCATTCCAGGCCCGGGGGATGACGTGGGCCGGGGGTCGATGGCGGGACAGGCGAGAACGAGGCACAGTGAGCAGGCCCTCCAGGAGGCCCTCCCAGACTGAGCCCCTTCCTTCCTCTCCCCCTCGTCCCCCTCTCCACCCCCCCCCATTTTACCTCCTTCCCTTCCCCACAGCACCTGTATATATGTATATATGTTTGTACATATTTATTACTCTATTTTATTTGTGCATATCTATTCTATTTATTTTATTTTGTTAGTATGTTTGGTTTTGTTCTCTGTCTCCCCCTTTGAGACTGTGAGCCCGCTGTTGGGTAGGGACTGTCCCTATATGTTGCCAACTTGGACTTCCCAAGAGCTTAGTACAGTGCTCTGCACACAGTAAGCGCTCAATAAATACGATTGATGATGATGATGATTTATTGCTCTATATTTATTTATTTATTTTATTTGTGCATATCTATTCTATTTATTTTATTTTGTTAGTAGGTTTGGTTTTGTTCTCTGTCTCCCCCTTTTAGACTGTGAGCCCACTGTTGGGTAGGGACTGTCTCTATATGTTGCCAACTTGTACTTCCCAAGCGCTTAGTACAGTGCTCTGTACACAGTAAGCGCTCAATAAATACGATTGATTGATTGATTCAGTGACTCCCCTACCGTCAGAGCCTTTTGAAGGCCCATCTCCTCCATGAGGCCTTCCCTGGCTAAGCCCTCCTTTCGTCCTCTCCCACTCCCTTCTGCGTCGCCCCGACTTGCTTTCTTCATTCCACCCCGCAGCACTTATATAGACATCTGTCGTTTATTTGTTTATATTGTCCGTCTCCCCCTCTAGACGGTAAGCTCGTTGCGGGCAGGGAACGTGTACGTTATATTGTTGTAAAGTACCCTCCCAAGCGCTTAGTGCGGTAGTCTAGCAGTGTGGCTCAGTGGAAAAGAGTGCGGGCTTTGGAGTCAGAGATCGTGGGTTCAAGTCCCGGCTCCACCAATTGTCAGCTGTGTGACTTTGGGCAAGTCACTTAACTTCTCTGTGCCTCAGTTACCTCATCTGTAAAATGGGGATGAAGACTGCGGGACAACCTGATCTCATCTGGTAACCTCCCCAGCGCTTAGAACAGAGCTTTGCACATAGTAAGCGCTTAATAAATGCCCTTATTATTTTTTAGACTGTGAGCCCACTGTTGGGTAGGGACTGTCTATATATGTTGCTGACTTGTACTTCCCAAGCTGCACACAGTAAGCGCTCAATAAATACGATTGATTGATTTGCACACAGCAAACAATAAATGAGATCGATGATTGACTGACAACTGGCATTGCCTCAAGGCCTGTCAGGGAGCATCCCATCATCATCATCATCAATCGTATTTATTGAGCGCTTACTATGTGCAGAGCACTGTACTAAGCGCTTGGGAAGTGCAAATTGGCAACACATAGAGACAGTCCCTACCCAACAGTGGGCTCACAGTCTAAAAGGGGGAGACAGAGAACAAAACCAAACATACCAACAAAATAAAATAGGATAGATATGTACAAGTAAAATAAATAAATAGAGTAATAAATATGTACAACCATATATACATATATACAGGTGCTGTGGGGAAGGGAAGGAGGTAAGATGGGGGGATGGAGAGGGGGACGAGGGGGAGAGGAAGGAAGGGTCCCAGCTGCCAGCCAGATGGACCCACGTGAAACCAGACCAACGTGGCTACCCTGATTTGCGCCTCAGGGCGCCGGGCGGCTGGAGTGACTGGTGGGACGCTCCCGAGATCATCATCATCATCATCATCATCATCATCATCATCATCATCATCAATCGTATTTATTGAGCGCTTACTGCGTGCAGAGCACTGTACTAAGCGCTTGGGAAGTACAAATTGGCAACATATAGAGACGGTCCCTCTTTCTCCAAGATGGCGTCAGTGTGGCCCTCCTCAAAAGATGGCGGCGGGACGCCAGTGACCCTGAGAGGGGGCCGCGGAGCTGGGGTTCACGGGGTGCTGGGTCGAGGGGCGGCCGTGGAGACGGAACCTGGGGCCGTGGGGGGGCCACTTCATAGCCTGGTACTGTGGGAGAGACGCCTCCCCAACCCCAGGGCGTCTTGGGCGGAGCGTGCCGCCCAAAGTTGTCTACTCTCTGGAGTACCTCCCCTGTGCCTCCTCATCGCCCCAACTTGCTCCCTTTGCTCATCACCCCCACCCCATCCCACAGCACTTGTGTGTACATATGTACGTATCTAGAACCCTAATTAATGCCTATTTACTTGTCTTGATGTGTATATATCTCTAATTCTATGTATACAAGGGCTATTATAATAATAATAATAATGTTGGCATTTGTTAAGCGCTCACTACGTGCAAAGCACTGTTCTAAGCGCTTGGGGGGATACAAAGTGATCAGATTGCCCCACGTGGGGCTCACAGTCTTAATCCCCATTTTACAGATGAGGTAACTGAGGCTCAGAGAAGTTAAATGACTTGCCCAAGGTCACACAGCAGACGTGGCGGAGCCGGGATTCGAACCCATGACCTCTGACTCCAAAGCCCGGGCTCTTTCCACTGAGCCACGCTGCTTCTCCAGTTGATGCCTGTTTACTTCTTTTGATGTCCGTCTCCCCTCTTCTAGACTGTGAGCCCACTGTGGGCAGAGATTGTCTCTCTCTGCTGCTGAATTGTACTTTCCAAGCGCTTAGTCCAGTGCCCTGCACAGAGTGAGTGCTCAATAAATACGATTGAATGAATGAATGCTGCCTGCGCCCTCCTCCTCTCCCGCCCCCCAGCCCCCGTCCCTCTTCATTCACTCATTCAGTCGTATTTCTTGAGCGCTTGCTGTGTGCAGAGCACTGTACTAAGCGCTTGGGAAGTACAAATCGGTACAGTCTAGAAGATTATTAGTAATGAGAACAATTGTGGCATTTGTTGAGTGGTTGAAGCAGCGTGGCTCAGTGGAAAGAGCCCGGGCTTTGGAGTCAGAGGTTATGGGTTCAAATCCCGGCTCCGCCAATTGTCAGCTGTGTGACTTTGGGCAAGTCACTTCACTTCTCTGGTCCTCAGTTCCGTCCTCAGTTCCCTCACCTGTCAAATGGGGAGTAAGACTGTGAGCCCCAAGTGGGACCACCTGATCACCTTGTAACCTCCCCAGCGCTTAGAACAGTGCTTTGCACATAGTAAGCGCTTAATAAATGCTATTATTATTATTACTAGGCACTGGGGTGGATAGAAGTGAGCGAGGTGGGAGCCGGGCCCTCCCCCCATTTTCCCGATGAGGTGATGTGAGGCGCAGAGAAGTGAAGAGGCGTGCCCGAGGGGGCACAGCAGAGAAGCAGGGAACAGTGCTTTGCACATAGTAAGCGCTTCATAAATGACATTATTATTATTATTATTATTGTTATTGTTACTAGGCGCTGGGGTGGATAGCAGTGAGTGAGGTGGGAGCCGGGCCCTCCCTCCCCCCATTTTCCCAATGAGGTAAGTGAGGCGCAGAGTAGTGAAGAGGTGTGCCCCAGGGGGCACAGCAGAGAAACAGGGAACAGTGCTTTACACATAGTAAGCTTTTAATAAATGTTGTCATTATTATTATTATTATTATTGTGTGCTAGGGTGAATAGCAGTGAGTGAGGTGGGAGCCGGGCCCTCCCTCCCCCCATTTTCCCGATGAGGTAAGTGAGGTGCAGAGAAGTGAAGTGGCGTGCCCCAGGGGGCACAGCAGAGAAGCAGGGAACAGTGCTTTACACATAGTAAGCTTTTAATAAATGCCATTATTATTATTATTATTATTATTATTATTATTATTATTTTTATTTTTATTATTACTAGGCGCTGGGGTGGATAGCAGTGAGTGAGGTAGGAGCTGGGCCCTCCCTCCCCCCATTTTCCCAATGAGGTGAGTGAGGCGCAGAGTAGTGAAGAGGCGTGCCCCAGGGGGCACAGCAGAGAAGCAGGGAACAGTGCTTTGCACATAGTAAGCGCTTAATAAATGCCATTATCATTTATTATTATTATTATTATTATTATTATTATTATTATTACTAGGCGCTGGGGTGGATAGCAGTGAGTGAGGTGGGAGCCGGGCCCTCCCCCTATTTTCCCGATGAGGTAAAGTGAGGCGCAGAGAAGTGCAGTG
This sequence comes from Tachyglossus aculeatus, assembly GCF_015852505.1. NCBI lineage: Eukaryota > Metazoa > Chordata > Mammalia > Monotremata > Tachyglossidae > Tachyglossus > Tachyglossus aculeatus. Next base: position 43,784,384 of record NC_052067.1, on the reverse strand, counting down.
GCGTGCCCCAGGGGGCACAGCAGAGAAGCAGGAAACAGTGCTTTGCACATAGTAAGCGCTTAATAAATGACATTATTATTATTATTATTATTATTATCATTCTTCTCCTTCTTCTTCTTCTTCTTCTTCTTATTATTATTATTATTACTAGGCGCTGGGGTGGATAGCAGTCAGTGAAGTGGGAGCCGGGCCCTCCCTCCCATTTTCCCGATGAGGTAAAGTGAGGCGCAGAGAAGTGAAGTGGCGTGCCCCAGGGGGCACAGCAGAGAAGCAGGCAACAGTGCTTTGCACATAGTAAGCGCTTAATAAATGCTATTATTTATTATTATTATTATCATTATTATTATTATTATTATTATTTATTATTATTATTACTAGGCGCTGGGGTGGATAGCAGTGAGTGAGGTGGGAGCCGGGCCCTCCCCTCATTTTCCCGATGAGGTAAGTGAGGCGCAGAGAAGTGAAGTGGCGTGCCTCAGGGGGCACAGCAGAGAAGCAGGGAACAGTGCTTTGCACATAGTAAGCGCTTAATAAATGACATTATTATTATTATTATTATTATTATTATTATTATTACAAGGCGCTGGGGTGGATAGCAGTGAGTGAGGTGGGAGCCGGGCCCTCCTTCCCTCTCCCTATTTTCCCGATGAGGTAAGTGAGGCGCAGAAAAGTGAAGTGGCGTGCCCCAGGGGGCACAGCAGAGAAACAGGGAACAGTGCTTTGCACATAGTAAGCGCTTAATAAATGACTATTATTATTATTATTATCATTATTATTACTAGGCGCTGGGGTGGATAGCAGTGAGTGAGGTGGGAGCCGGGCCCTCCCGGGATCCCCTCATTTTCCCGATGAGGTAAGTGAGGCGCAGAGAAGTGAAGTGGCATGCCCCAGGGGGCACAGCAGAGAAACAGGGAACAGTGCTTTGCACATAGTAAGTGCTTAATAAATGGCATTATTATTATTATTATTATTATTATCATTATTATTACTAGGCGCTGGGGTGGATAGCAGTGAGTGAGGTGGGAGCCGGGCCCTCCCCCTATTTTCCCGATGAGGTAAAGTGAGGCGCAGAGAAGTGAAGTGGCGTGCCCCGGGGGCACAGCCGAGAAGCAGGGAACAGTGCTTTGCACATAGTAAGCTTTTAATAAATGTCATTCTTCTTCTTTTTATTATTATTATTACTAGGCGCTGGGGTGGATATCAGTGAGTGAGGTGGGAGCCGGGCCCTCCCTCTCCCCCCCGCCCCCCCATTTTCCCGACGAGGTAAAGTGAGGCGCAGAGAAGTGAAGTGGCGTGCCTGAGGGGAACAGTGCTTTGCACATAGTAAGCGCTTAATAAATGACATTATGATTATGATGATGATGCTCCTGCTGCTACTGCAGGAGCAGGCCCTCCAGAGAGACGGCCAGGGCCGGCCCCTGAGGCCAGGCCCGCCCCGCCCCTCAGCAGGGACGGCCGGCCGGCCGGCCCGGCTACATCCGGGGAACTCGGCGGCTCCTCTGAGGCCCCGCCCCCAGACCTGGCCCCGCCCCCTGCTCCTTGGTTCCTCTCTCGGCCCCGCCCCATAGCCTTCTAGCCTGTGAGCCCGCTGTAGGGTAGGGACCGTCTCTAACTGTTGCCGACTTGGACTTCCCAAGCGCTTAGCACAGTGCTCTGCACACAGTAAGCGCTCAGTAAATACGATTGAATGAATGAATGAATGAATCCCGTGTCCCCGCCCCTTGCCCCTTGGCTCTGCCCTCGGCCCCGCCCCCTGTCGGGGTGGGGGGGGGGCGGTCCCTTAGGCTCCTCTCGGCCCCGCCCCATATCCGGCGGCCCCGCCCCTGCCCCGTGGCTCCGCCCCCGGCGGGTGTTCCCGCCCCTTGCCCCGCCCTCGGCCCCGCCCCATACCCCGTGACTCCGCCCCCTGTCGGCGGCCCCGCCCCCTGACTCCCCTCTCGGTCCCGCCCCATATCCCGTGGCCCCGCCCTCTGCCGGAGGCCCCGCCCCCTGTTCCTTTCCTCCTCTCTCGGCCCCGCCCCATACCCGGTGGCCCCGCCCCTGCCCCGTGGCCCCGCCCTCGCCCCGTATCCGTGACTCCGCCCCCGGCCCCGTGACCCCGCTCTCGGCCCCGCCCCGACGGGTGGCCCCGCCCCTGACACGTGACTCCACCCCCTGCCAGTGGCCCCGCCCCGTCCCGCGGCTCCGCCCTCGCCCCCCCCGGTGGCCCCGCCTCCGGCCCCGCCCCACAACACGTGACTCCGCCCCCGCCGGCGGCCCCGCCCCCCGCCCCGTGGCTCCGCCCTCGGCCCCGAGCCGGTGAGCCCGCCCCCTGCCGGTGACCCCCGCCCCGTGCCCCGTGTCCCCGCCCCGGCCAACTTGTCCTTGCCGAGCGCTTCGCCCAGTGCTGTGCGCGCCGCGAGCGCTCAGTCAGTAGGACGGACGGACGGGCGGACTGACGGACGGACGGACGGACCGACGGCGCCGTGACTCCGCCCCCGGGCCCGTCACCCCGCCCCCCCCCCGCCGCCGCGGGCCGAGAGCAGCGGGGCCGAGCGGAGCCTGCGGGCAGGGCCCGGCGCCCCGGACGGACGGGCGGACGGACGGACGGGCGGGCGGCCCCCCGGACAGACGGACACCGGACAGGCAGCGGACAGACCGACCGCGGCCCCCCGGACCAGGAGCAGCGGCAGCGCCCGGTGTCCCTCCCTCCCTCCCTCCCGTTCCCGGCCCCGCTCGGGTAAGCCCCGCTCCCCGGCCTCCTCTCTGCGTCGCCCACGGCCTCCCCCGGGCCCGGAACCATCAATCGTATGTATTGAGCGCTTACTGTGTGCAGAGCACTGGACTAAGCGCTCGGGAAGTCCAAGTTGGCGACATATAGAGACGGGCCCTACCCAACAGCGGGCTCACCAAGCTAGCTCTCTTCCCTTCCGAGCCCTACTGAGAGCTCACCTCCTCCAGGAGGCCTTCCCACACTCAGCCCCCTCTTCATCCCCCCCTTACCTCCTTCCCCTCCCCACAGTACCTGTATATATGCATATGTGTTTGTACGGATTTACTACTCTATTTTATTTGTGCATATTTATTTTATTTTGTTACTATGTTTTGTTTTGTTCTCTGTCTCCCCCTTCCAGACTGTGAGCCCGCTGTTGGGGAGGGACCGTCTCTGTAATGTTGCCAACTTGGACTTCCCAAGCGCTTAGTACAGTGCTCTGCACACAGTAAGCGCTCAATATATACGATTGAATGAATAAATGAATGAATCCGCCCAGCTAGCTCTCTTCCTCCCTTCAAAGCCCTACTGAGAGCTCACCTCCTCCAGGAGGCCTTCCCACACTCAGCCCCCTCCTTCCTCTCCCCTTCCTCCCCCTCCCCATCCCCGCTTGCCACCTTCCCCTCCCCACAGTACCTGTATATATGCATATATGTTTGTACGTATTTACTACTCTGTACATATTTATTCTATTTATTTTATTTTGTTACTATGTTTTGTTTTGTTCTCTGTCTCCCCCTTCTAGACTGTGAGCCCACTGTTGGGGAGGGACCGTCTCTGTAATGTTGCCAACTTGGACTTCCCAAGCGCTTAGTACAGTGCTCTCCACACAGTAAGCGCTCGATAAATACGATTGAATGAATGAATGAATGAATCCTCCAAACTAGCCCTCTTCCTCCCTTCAAAGCCCTACTGAACTGAGCCCCTTTTTTCCTCTCCTCCTCCCCGTCCCTCCCTCCCTACCTCCTTCCTCTCCCCACAGCACTTGCATATATATTTGTACAGATTTGTTACTCTATTTTACTTGTTCATATTTACCGTTCTATTTATTTTGTGGATGATGTGCATATAGCTTTAATCCTGTTTGTTTTGACGATTTTGACACCCGTCTACCTGTTTTGTCGTCTGTCTCCCCCTTCTAGACCGTGAGCCCGTTGTCGGGTAGGGACCGTCTCTTTATGTCGCCGACTTGTACTTCCCAAGCGCTTAGTCCAGTGCCCTGCAAACAGCAAGCGCTCAGTAAATACGACTGAATGAATGAATGAATGAATGAATGAATGATTGAATGAATGAATGAAGGGTGTCCTACCGCCGCGGGAGGCCGGGGCCGGCCGTTACCCAGCCCCGAGGGCCTGCCCTTCCCCGGCCGGTCCTGCCCGGGGTCCCCCCATTCCCAAGGCCCCCTTCTCCCTCACTGCCCGGCCCTATGACAGCTGTCATCCCTGGGATCCGGGACAGCTTGGGATCTGGGGGCCTAGGTTTGCCCAGGATCTCGGGGCACAGGATTGCCCAGTGTTTGGGGGAGCCCGGGTTCTGGGGGCTCAGGCTTGCCCAGATTCTCAGGGCACAGGATTGCCCAGTGTTTGGGGGAGCCCGGGTTCTGGTGGCTCAGGCTTGCGCAGATTCTCGGGGCACAGGACTGCCCAGTGTTTTAGGACCTGGAGGCCTGGGAGAGCCCGGTCTGGGGGCTCAGCCATGCCCAGGATCTGGGGGCACAGGCTTGCCCAGGGTCTGGGGACCTGGGGGAGTCTAGGGTCTGGGGCTAAGCCTTGCCCGGGGTCTAGAGCACAGGCTTACCCAGTGTTCAGGGGTCTGGGGGAGCCCGGGTTCCGGGGGCCTAGGCTTGCCCAGATTCTCGGGGCACAGGATTGCCCAGTGTTTTAGGGCTTGGAGGCCTGGGAGAGCCCGGGTCTGGGGGCTCAGCCTTGCCCAGGATCTGGGGGCACAGGCTTGCCCAGGATCTGGGGACACAGGCTTACCCAGGGTCTGGGGGCCTGGGGGAGTCCAGGGTCTGGGGCTCAGCCTTGCCCGGGGTCTGGAGCACAGGCTTACCCAGTGTTCGGGGGTCTGGGGGAACCCGGGTTTTGGGGGCCTAGGTTTGCCCAGGATCTCGGGGCACAGGATTGCCCAGTGTTTGGGGGTCTGGGGGAGCCCGGGATTTGGGGGCTCAGGCTTGCCCAGATTCTCGGGGCACAGGATTGCCCAGTGCTTTAGGGCCTGGAGACCTGGGAGAGCCCGGGTCTGGAAGCTCAGCCTTGCCCAGGGTCTGGGGCTCAGCCTTGCCCGGGTCTGGAGCACAGGCTTACCCAGTGTTTGGGGGTCTGGGGGCGCCCGGGTTCTGGGGGCCTAGGTTTGCCCAGGATCTCGGGGCACAGGATTGCCCAGTGTTTGGGGGGTCTGGGGGAACCCAGGATCCGGGGGCCTAGGCTTGCCCAGATTCTCGGGGCACAGGATTGCCCAGTGTTTTAGGGCCTGGAGGTCTGGGAGAGCCCAGGTCTGGGGGCTGTCAGCCTTGCCCAGGATCTGGGGGCACAGGCTTGCCCAGGGTCTGGGGGCCTGGGGGAGTCTAGGGTCTGGGGCACAGTCTGGCCCGGTGTTTGGGGGTCTGGGGGAGCCCGGATTCTGGGGGCCTAGGCTTGCCCAGATTCTTGGGTCCAGTGTTTTAGGGCCTGGAGGCCTGGGAGAGCCCGGGTCTGGGGGTTCAGCCTTACCCGGTGCCTGGGGGCCTGGGGGAGTCTAGGGTCTGGGGCACAGGCTTGCCCGGTGTTTGGGGGTCTGGGGGAGCCCTGCATCTGGGGGCTCAGGCTTGCCCAGGATTGCCCAGTGTTTGGGGGCCTGGGGGAGCTTGGGGTCTGGGGGTTCAGGCTTGCCCAGGATCACGGGACACAGGATTGCCCAGTGTCTGGAGGCCTGGAAGAGCCTGGGTCTAGGGGCTCAGCCTTGCCCAGGATCTCGGGGCACAGGCTTGCCCGGGGCCTGGGGGAATCCAGGGTCTGTGGCTCAGCCTTGCCCGGGGTCTGGAGCACAGGCTTGCCCAGTGTTTGGGGGTCTGGGGGAGCCTGGGTTCTGGGGGCTCAGGCTTGCCCAGGATCTCGAGGCACAGGATTGCCCAGTGTTTGGGCGCCTGAGAGAGCTTGGGGTCTAGGGGTTCAGGCTTGCCCAGGATCTTGGGACACAGGATTGCCCAGTGTCGGGAGGCCTGGGAGAGCACAGGTCTGGGAGCTGAGGCTTGCCCAGGATCTCGGGCACAGGCTTGCCTAGTGCCTGGGGGAGTCTAGGGTCTGGGGCTCAGCCTTGCCCGGGGCCTGGGGAACAGGCTTGCCCAGTGTTTGAGGGTCTGCGGGAGCCCGGGATCTGGGGGCTCAGGCTTGCCTAGGATCTCGGGGCACAGGATTGCCCAGTGTCTGGGGGCCTGGGGTTGCCCAAAGTCTCAGGGTCTGGGGGCCATGCTTACGCGTGTGTGTATGCCAGGCCCGACCTCGATGTAACTGCAGACAGGAGGGGATCGAGCCGGCTTTTCGGACCCCAAGTTGGACCAGAGTGTGACCCCAGGTTGTCCAGTTGTGCGGCTGCCCCTGGTGGGTCCACCCAGCCTGTTGTATGGTCCTCTCCCCAGCGCTTAGTACAGTGCCCTGCCCACATCATGCGCACAATCAATGCTCTCGACGGACGGATCGATGGACTTCCCATTCTGGATTCCCCAGGGAATCCCCACCTCGGGAAGAGGAGCGGCAGTGGCTCCGTCCCTCCTTGCCGAGGGTCCAGAATGCCCCATCATCACCGGGGTCGGGCTCGGCCTCCCAGGCCGCAGGCTCAAGTTGGCAGTGGCTCCGTTCCCAGGGCAGAGACGGGCCCGCCTAGAATCCCCATCTCATGACTCAGCCCAGCCGCTGTAAACAGCTGAGACTGTAGAATCAGTCAAATAGCACCAAAATGTAGGGTTTTCTTTTTTATTTACGCTCTTCGGGAAGCGCTGCCTATGTGCGCGGCACGGCGCTAAGCACTGGGGCACAGTCCGTGTCCCACATGGGGCTCACGCTCTTAATCCGCGTTTCACGGATGAGGGAACTGAGGCCCGGAGAAGTTAAATGACTTGGCCGCACAGCAGACGAGTGGAGGAGGAACCCTGGTCCTTCTGACTCCCAAGCCCGGGCTCTCTCCCCCAAGGCCTCGCCGCTTCAGGCGATCGGTCGTATTTATCGAGCGCTCTCTGCCTGCACAGCGCAAGCCTGAGCATTTGGGAGAGAACAAAACAACAAGAGTTCACAAAGATGCTCCGTGTGCCATTTTCCGGCGGGTCTTGCTTTTCGAATAATAGAGCACGGAGGACGTGCTTTCGGTAACCGTTCATGCTGCTAACTTGGCAAAGCAGATAGGCTTTTGTGAGAGGCTCTGTGGGGGCTGGGTAGTTTTTTGTGTAGGGGAATAGGCTAATAAGGACTTTGTTAATCGTTGCAGTGAGACCGAGAAGAAAGTGAAAGGTAAAAAGGCGAAGGGAAAGCGACATGCCTTTTCTGCCAGAAGAAGCAGGGCCGCTGATAGCGGGGAGAGATAGCGGCCACGGACCTCGCTCTTGGGTTTGCAGAGTCTTGGTGAAAGTCCTCGAGATGAGGAATTGGTCGGCGTCATAAATGTCTCCCCGTCCTGTGCGTAAGAGACGATCCAGTCGTTGAAGGGATACAGAAATGTTGGCAATGGGAAAGCGTTTCAGATAGAAGGCAAGTCACCGGCCGTGGGCCTTTGAAAGGAAACCCTGGAAAGACTGATAAAACTTTGTGCTGCATGGGGTTATTGTGTAATTGGAGGCTCGCACAGATCTTTTAGAGAGAAAATGTTATCCCAGACCGCTAGTTTTGCCGGCTAGGGCTCCGAGGTGTTTTCCGTTCCTGGATGGAGAAGGAAAGAGAACGCACTTTGGAGTTTGGGCAGAGTGGTTGGGAGGACGGTGCGGGCTAGGAATAACGGGGTTTGGAGCTGTTCACGCTTGGATTGTAGCTCCGGTCGCCTTCTGTGATGAGATAACTGGCTTGTTGCAAAATGAACTAGCACAGCGTGAGAAGCAGCGTGGCCTAGTAGAAAGATCACGGCCTTGGGAGTCAGAGGACCTGCGTTCTTATCCGACCTCTGCCATCATTTCCCTACTCTGGGCCGTCATTGCCCTCATCTGTAAAATGGGGATAAAGATTGGGAGCCCCACGTGGGATAAGGACCGTTTCCTACCTGACTAGCTCGCAGACGCTCGGTACGGTACCTGGCACGTAGTATGCACTTAACAGATGCCACAATGGCAACAACAGAAAAGCGGAACTCAACCTTTTCAAATGGTGGCATCTAAAGTGGACTTTGTTTTCTTGGCATCCTGCCACCTGTAATATAATGCGTGACCAAGTTGAGCCAAATTTTTTTGGGGGGGGGGCAGGATGTAACAGATTCTGAGTTCATACTGTTCACATTTATGTAGTTGAACATGGGAATAATAGATCGCTGATGTTGCCATTATGTCTTCAAAAACAAATTTTGCGGGAAATTATATCCAGAAAGTAACATTCTGATCACATGGGCAGTGTGTAATGTAGAAATCTATGAGAGGTAGGCTGATCCCTTTTATTCATCCTGTGCAGAAAAATAAGAGGAATAGGCAACTGTAGGGACTCACATATCTTTTTAGTCAAACGGAATCGCACCTTTTTCTTTTTTTTTAATGGTATTTCAGCACTCAGTATGTGACAAGCACTGTTCTACGTGCCGGGGTACGTACAAGTTCATTAGGTTGGACGTAGCCCCTGTCCCACATGGGGCTCAGAGTCTGAGAACTGAGGCACAGAGAAGTGAAGTGACTTGCCTAAGGTCACCCAGCGAGTGGTTGGCAGTGCCCGGGACTAGAACCCAGGTCCTCTGACTGCCAGGCCGGGCTCTTTCCATTAAGCCATGCCGCTTCTTCCTCTGTCTGTAATCCTTTCCTTATCTTTAAGGGGAGGGTGAAAGACAGATACCACCATCCTTTTCCCTCGGCATGACCGGTGTTTGGCCTGTGGAGCTGGAGTGGTGTGGTGTGGCCCTGATAACCTCCCTAGGGTCCCCGTCGTCCCCTCTGCTTTGGGTCTTTGGGGGTCCCGACAGGAGGCTGGAGTCCTTCAGCCAAAAGGGCGCAGCGGAAGTGGCCAGATTCCCTTTATTTTATTTTTTTAAATGGTATTTGCTAAATGCTTGCTCTGTGTTAGCCACTGTGCCTGTCAGGTTGGACACAGTCCCCGTTGATGTTGATGGTGCTCCCAGGCTTAATCCCCGTTTTCCAGATGAGGGAACCGAGGCCCAGAGAAGTTAAGCGGCCTGCCTAAGGTCACCCAGCGGGCCGGTGCGGAGCCAGGATTAGAACCCGGGTCCTTCTGACTCCCAGAGTGTGCCCTGTTCACTAGGCCACGGTGCTTCTCATTGTTCTTGTCCGGTTCTGGCTGACCCCAGGGCGGCTGTGACCGCAACTCCCTGCAGCCCGTGGAAGCACTGCCCAAGCGTGGCAGGACCTGCCGGGAGCTGCCAGCCCAGTCAGCCCAGCCCGGGAACACTTCCCAAAACCCTTGGAGGCGAATCTGTGATCATCATCATCATCATCGATCGTATTTATTGAGCGCTTACTGTGTGCAGAGCACTGTACTAAGCGCTTGGGAAGTACAAGTTGGCAACATATAGAGACAGTCCCTACCCAACAGTGGGCTCACAGTCTAAAAGGGGGAGACAGAGAACAAAACCAAACATACCAACAAAATAAAATAAATAGAATAGATATGTACGAGTAAAATGAATAAATAAATTCATTTATTTATTTATCCAAATAAATCCAAATTTGCTGCGATCCAAAGCATGACTTGGCCGAGGCCCGGTGGGTCAGCCGGCAGGGTTCTGGCCCGTGCCGTTTTCTCGTTACCGGTTAATCAATCATTCGAATTCATTGAGCGCTTGCTGTGTGCGGAGCACTGTACTAAAGCGCTCAATAGAGAGTACGATAGAATAATATGGGTTAGCGTCAGTATGGGTTTTGAGGCCGGGGAGAAAGCCAACAGATCTTAGGGGAGGAGGTTCTTGCGATTATTGCCAGCCGATACGAGTAGGTTGCCTGATGAAAGTGTAGCAGTCTTAACGGATCTGACAGGTTGGAGAGACGAGAGTCCACCGAATTGGCAGATCCCGTGAAAGAAAGCCCGTTCCCTATTGGAATTGGCCGGATTCACTCGCTACCTTTTCCCGCAACGCCTCTGGGCATCGCAGTACGCCGTCGTCGCAGTAAGCCTTAGGGATCCACTGAAGTGTAATCAGACAGTATAATCGGTTCATCAGTCGTATTCATTGAGCCCTTATAATGTGCAGGGAGCACTGTACCAAGTGCTGGGAGAGGACAGTATAACAGATTCGGTAGTCACATTCCCTGACCATAATGATCTTACAGTCCAGGGGGGAGAGGGAATAAGCAAAAATCAATGAAAACGAGCCCAAACATTTAGCCAGTGTTTGAAGGGTCATTTCCGAAACACATCATCTCAGGGCTCTTAGTGATAGGAAGCCCCACGTATTTTATAAACGTCCTTTTCAAATGTAACAAATTGGAGCGTACTATTTATAGTTTTAAGAATAAATAATAAGGAAAATAGGCCTGAGGTGGAGATTAATTATTCGAGTGTAACGAGAAGTGTGTAACTTTGGTGTTTTCAGAAAAATGCTTTTGGATTCTGTCTGTCATGTACCTTTTTGAGGGTTTTTCCCCCTTGTCCTTTTTTCCCCCCACTTTCGTTTCCTGTTCATTTTAGTTGAATTGAAGGGAGTAATTTGTCTATTAGATATAGTCCAACCCCCCAGCCCTCTCGATCCCCATTTAGACCAGCTGGCTGAATTCTTGGCACTTCATTTCACGTGGATTTCCAGGAGTGCTTCTTGCATCCCGACAGCAACAAGATGAGACCCCGCCTCAAAGATTTCAATAAAGAGTTTTCTGTTCCCAGGTGAACAGAGGTATTCCCCGTGGGAACACCCTTTCAGAAATTTGTCATCACTGGCTTCCTGCATGGCACCTGAAAAGTTCCTAGAGACCAAGCTTCCTCTCTTCATCGTTTTGGCACAACTTTAGTCAGTCAATCAGTAGTATTTCCCTAGCGCCTACTGGGTGCAGAGCGCTGTACTAAGTGCTCGGGATAGAAGAACACCACAAGAGACGTTCAGGTGATCTGGTCTCCTCCTTTTTCCCTTGTTCTTTATCCCTGCCAACGACTAGATGACTCTGGGGAGCAACCATAGGAAAAAGGAAGTGATTTACAGCTTCCCTCACTCCATCTCAGGCTGTTTCCTGAGTGGAATGGAGGAATGGGGTGGCCTCATTTCGAAAGAATCCACCCCCAGCTGGACCATAGATGGAGGATTCCTGAGGAGAAAATGCTCCCAGCTGGATGCTGCAAAGTGTGTGTGTGTATGTGTACTCGTATGTACGTATGTGCGTACACATACACACCCTGAAGAGAAACCACCCCTAGCTGGTTGCTGCAAACAGTAGGTGGGATCCCTGAGGAGAAACACACCAGAGGAAATATAGATCCACAGCATCATCTTATTATTTTACTTGTTATTATTTTATTACATTTATTATTATTTATTACATTATTTTACTTGTACATTTCTATCCTACTTATTTTATTTTGTTGGTATGTTTGGTTCTGTTCTCTGTCTCCCCCTTTTAGACTGTGAGCCCACTGTTGGGCAGGGACTGTCTCTATGTGATGCCAATTTGTACTTCCCAAGCGCTTAGTACAGTGCTCTGCACATAGTAAGCGCTCAATAAATACGATTGATTGATTGATTGATCATCGGGGCCGTCGACACGCGTGTCTGCGGCTGCACGCGTACTCTCCATCTTCTCCCTGACCCCTTCCACCCATGTGGCCGCCGGTCCGACATTGGTGAGAAGCAGTGTGTCCTAGTGGCTGGAGCTCGGGTCCGGGAGTCGAAAGGACCTGGGTTCTAATCACGGCCCCGCCACTTGTCTGCCACGTGGGCATGGGCAAACCACTTCACTTCTCTGGGCCAGAGTGATCTCATCTGAAAAATGGGGATGAAGACTGTGAGCCCCGCGTGGAACGAGGGACTGCGTCCGACCTGATTAGCTTGTATTTACTTAACGAGGTGCCCAGCACGGAGTTAGTGCTTACCACATACCATAAAAAGTAGAAAAAAAATTAAAAACATTTGTTGCAGAGGCTAGGTTTGGGGAAATTACAGTCTGGTAAAGTCATGGGAGACGTGATTCCTGTCCTCGAGGAGTTTATAACTGGAAGGAGGGAGACAAGGAAGCTCTCAAGAACAGTAAACAACGAGAAGGCTTGCGGAAAAAAACAGTCCCATCATGGGAAGAAACATCTGAACAGCCCAGAGACGAAACGGTCGACCCTCCTAGCTGAACCCAAACCCTCTCTGGGCACATGTCTACAGACTTCATCCAGCATTACTTTCTAAGACAGCATGAGTGATTACAGGTTCTCCCTGCTCTCTGTTAATGCCACAGCTGGTCCTTGTCCTGGATGGAGGTTAGGTCAATAAATCCGCGGAATTTATTGAGCGCTTACTATGTGCAGAAGACTGTACTAAGCACTTGGAGGAGTACTAGTCAACAGAATCAGTAGGCGAAGGGAGGGGCTTCTTATTCCTTGGGCTGAGAACTAGATGGGATGATAGTTTCTAGGCCACCTGGTCCAGTTTGTTGCCCTTCCTCTGCTATTTAATAATAATAGTAATAATAATAGTATTTTTTAAGGGCCAGGCACTATACTAAGCGCTGGGGTGGTTACAAGCAAATCGGGTTGGATACGGTCCCTGTCCCACATGGGGCCCATTTCAGAGGAGGGTCCTTCTTGTGAGTGAGATTATGGAGCTCTGGAATCCATCAATCAATCAGTGGAATTTATGGAGTGTTTACTGTGTGCAGAGCACTGTACTCAGCACCTCAGTAGAATTGGTAGATATGTTTCCCTGCCCACAGGGAGCTTACAGGCTGGAGAGGGAGACGGACATTAATGTAAGGAAATGCATCACAGCTATGGAGAGGGGTTGGGGAGATAGGAGGGCAAATCCCAGAGCAAGAGTGACGCAGAAGGGAGAGGGAATAGAGGAAATGAGGGCCTCAGTCGGGGAAGGCCTCTTGGAGGAGAAGGGCTTTTAATAAGGCAAAGTGGGGAATTTCCAAGAGGTCTAAGTTTTCTTGAAGTTCTGTTTTCTCCCAAGGACAACAGCTGGTAATGACTGTGTTATCTAAAACTAAACTCACCTTCCCATATAAACTCATTCTTCCCTCTTTCACACCACAGTCAACAGCATCAACTGACACCACCACCCTCATTTTCTTTTACTGGTATTTAAGTGCTTACTATGTGCTAAGCACTCTACTAAGCGGTGGAATAGATATCCAGTCAGTTCGACGCAGTCCCGGTCCTGCGTGGGGTTCACAGTCTAAGTAGGAGGGAGTAGGCTTGACTACCCATTTTACAGATGAGGAAAGTTAGGGACAGAGAAGCTAAGTGACTTGCTCATGGTCCCAGAGCAGGCAGGTGGCCTGGCCAGAATTAGAACCCAGATCTTTTGACTTCCAAGCTGGTGCTCTTTCCACTAGGCCACACTGCTTCTTGATCGTCCCCATCCCCACGTTCTCGGTCTGAACCCTGACTCCTCGTCGTCTTTGAGCTTTCAATCAGTCATTGATTGATTGAAAAAGCTCAGTGGCAAGAGCCCGGGCTTTGGAGTCGGAGGTCATGGGTTCGAATCCCAGCTCGGCCAGTGGTCAGCCGTGTGACTTTGGGCAAGTCACTTCACTTCTCTGTGCCTCAGTTACCTCACCTGTAAAATGGGGCTTAAGATTGTGAGCCCCTCGTGGGACAACCTGATCACCTTGTAACCTCCCCAGCGCTTAGAACAGTGCTTTGCACATAGGAAGCACTTAATAAATGCCATTATTATTATTATTATTGTTTCCCAGGCTTGTCAGAGATCAACCGCCCCGCCCCAAGGTGCCTGGAGCCAGTGAAGGTCGGAGTTGGGCAGACCGCGGAGAGGGAAAGAGACACGGGGCAAGCAGCGACCTGTGATGCCCAGCCGGAGTTCCGAAGCAGCGTGGGCTAGTGGTTAGAGCCCGGGCCTGGGAATCCGAAGGACCTGGGTTCTAATCCCAGCTCCACCGCTTGTCTGCTGTGTGACCTTAGGCAAGTCACTTTCCTTCTCTGGGCCTCAGTGTGAAATGGGGATAAAGACTGTGAGCCCCATGTAGCCCCATGTAGTAAGCGCTTAATAAATGCCATTATAATAATAATAATCATTGGTCTTTATCGAGCACTTAGTGTGTGCTCAATAAGTGTGCTCAACTGGGCACTGTACTAAGCGCTTAGGAGAGGACAGTTGAACCGTTGGTAGGTGCGATCCCTGCCCACGAGAAACATACAGGCCACAGTCCCGTTCTGTTATTCACTGATGATTTTTTTCCCTTCCACAGCATTTCTCAGCTTTCCCCATCCTCTCCGTCCCAAACAACCGCATCATTGTGCGGATGCGGGAAAGCCCCTTCTTTCCTCTCCCCCTCGTCCCCCTCTCCATCCCCCCGTCTTACCTCCTTCCCTTCCCCACAGCACCTGTATATATGTATATATGGTTGTACATAATTATTACTCTATTTATTTATTTATTTATTTATTTGTTTTACTTGTACATTTCTATCCTACTTATTTTATTTTGTTGGTATGTTTGGTTCTGTTCTCTGTCTCCCCCTGTTAGACTGTGAGCCCACTGTTGGGTAGGGACTGTCTCTATGTGATGCCAATTTGTACTTCCCAAGCGCTTAGTACAGTGCTCTGCACATAGTAAGCGCTCAATAAATATGATTGATTGATTGATTGATTGATTGATCGATCATTGTGGTTACCCCGAGACCTCCTATCGCCCCCTCCTCACTGGGTTTCCCTGTCAAGCTTCTCCCCTCTCCAGTCCACACTTCATTCTGCTGCCCGGATCGTTTTTCTAAAGCGTCATTCAGCACACTTCTCTCCACCCTTCAAAAAAATCTCCCATGGTTACCTATTCAACATGCCCCAGATTTCACTCTGCGATTTTTTTTTATTTTGCAGTGGTATTTGTTATTATTTGCCAAGCACTGTACCAAGGTGCTAGGGTAGATAGAAGCTAATCACGTTGGACACAGTCCAGGTCCATTTGGGGCTCACGGTCTTAATCCCCATTTTATAAATGAGGGAACTGAGGCACAGAGAAGTTAGACCAGGCCAGGGGTCACACAGCAGACAAGTAGCGGAGCCGGGATTAGAACCCAGGTATTCCTGAGTCCCAAGCCCACATTCTTCCCCATAGGTCACGCTGCTTCTCTGAGCGGCCTCTCTTCCCATGCTAACTTCTCCTTGGCTCTTGTTCTCCAATCTCCTGCCTCTGACCTCTTGCGAATGTCCTTTTTTCTCTTACCTCCCCCATCAAATCCCTCAGACCTTGCCTCTCCCCATCTTCAATGCTCTCCTGAATCCTCCCCTCCTCCAAGAGGTATTCTCTGAGTTCAGTTCCATCTTTTATTTTATTTTATGGCGTTGGTTAATAATAATAATGGCATTTATTAAGCACTTACTACGTGCAAGCACTGTTCTTAGCGCTGGGGAGGTTACAAGGTGAGCAGGTTGTCCCACGGTGGCGGAGGGGGGGGGGGGGGGGCTCACAGTCTTAATCCCCATTTTACAGATGAGGTAACTGAGGCAGAGAGAAGTGAAGTGACTTGCCCAAAGTCACACAGCTGACAATTGGCAGAGCCGGGATTTGAACCTGTGAACTCTGACCCCAAAGCCTGTGCTCTTTTCCACTGAGCCACGCTTTTTCTCTGATTTGTTAAACACTTACCATGTGCCAGGCTCTATTCTAAGAGCTGGGGTGGATGCAAGCCAAGCAGGGCGGACACAGTCCCTGTTCCACGTGGAGTTCACGGTCTTAATCCCCATTTTACAGATGAGGTAACTGAGGTACACAGAAGTGAAGTGATTTTGCCCAAGTTTACACAGCAAAGTGGCAGAACCAGGATTAGAACCCAGGTCCTCTGTAGAGGTGAGTTAGGCCAGGCACAGTCCGTGCCCCACGTGGAGCTCACAGTCTAAGTCGGAGGGAGAGCAGTTATCGAGTGCCCATTTTACAGATGAGGAAACCGAAGCCCCGAAAAGCGAAATGACTTCCCAAAGTCACACAGCAGGCAAATGATGGAGTGGGGATTCGAACCCAGGTCCTCTGCCTCTCAGGCCCGGGCTCTTTCTGAGGTCCTGAGGATCAGGGCCATGAACCGTGGGCTGCTGCTTGATTTCTGTATCCTTTTTTTTATGGAGCGCCTACTATGTGCCAGGCACTGTACTAAACGTCAGGGTAGAAACAAACTAATCAGGTTGGACACGGTCCACGTCCCACATGGGGCTCAAAGTCTTCATTCCCGTTTTACAGATGAGGTAACTGAGGCCCAGTGAAGCGACTCACCCAAGGTCACACAGCAGGCCAGTAGGGGAGCCAGGATTAGAACCCAGGTCCTTCTGACTCCACGCGCTATACCCACTAGGCCGTGCCTGTGCTCCTTCTCTGAAAAGATGCCAAACCCCTAGTCATCTTCCTTTTTCCTTCGTGCGTGAATGTCGGATCACGTCCTGCCTTGGAGCTAGTCCTTCTTTCCCCATTCCATTCCGACAGAATTCCGTACTCAACCAGGCCCCTGACCCATCCCTGGGTACAAACGGGGAAAAATGTGTAAGCCAGGTGGAATGATTCTGGAGAAAGCATTTGCACGGGCTGAATTTTGCAATCCAGTCTTTCTAAGGAGTTGGCCTTTTTGGGAAAGCTTTGGGAGAAGGGAACTAGATGAGATGTGCTTTGCAAAGATAAATTTTTCTACTTTTCAGAGGGCTGTAGGCTATGAGCTCGTTGTGGACAGGGAAATAATAAAATAATGTTGGTATTAAGCGCTTACTATGTGCCAAGCACTGTTCTAAGCGCTGGGGAGGTTACAAGGTGATCAGGTGGTCCCACGGGGGACTCACACGATTTTAATCCCCATTTTCCAGATGAGGTGACTGAGGCCCAGAGAAGTGAAGCGACTTGCCCAAAGCCACACAGCTGACAGTTGGCGGAGCCAACAGAGTGTCCACCAACTCTGTTATATTGTATTTCCCCAAGCGCTGAGTACAGCGTTCTGCACATGGTGAGCCCTCGGTAAATTTGATTGATTAATAGAAAAATGCACGTCATATACTGCTAGGGAATTCTACAGAGAATTCCCTACTAGGACATGGGAAGTAGCATGTTGTTGAGAAGCAGCGTGGCTTAGTAAAAAGAGCGCGGGCTTTGGAGTCAGAGGTCATGGATTCGAATCCCGGCTCCGCCACATGTCTGCTGTGTGACCTCGGGCAAGTCACTTAACTTCTCAGAGCCTCAGCTACCTCATCTGTAAAATGGGGGTGATGACTGTGAGCCCCACGCGGGACAACCTGATCACCTTGTAACCTCCCCACCGCTTAGAACAGTGCTTTGCACATAGTAAGCGCTTAATAAATGCCATTATTATTATTATTGTTATTCTCGGAGCCTCAGGTACCGCATCTGTAAAATGGGGATCAATCAATCGTATTTATTTATTTATTGAGCGCTTACTGTGTGCAGAGCACTGTACTAAGCGCTTGGGAAGTACAAGTTGGCAACATGTAGAGACGGTCCCTACCCAACAGTGGGCTCACAGTCTAATG
Organism: Tachyglossus aculeatus; assembly: GCF_015852505.1. NCBI lineage: Eukaryota > Metazoa > Chordata > Mammalia > Monotremata > Tachyglossidae > Tachyglossus > Tachyglossus aculeatus. The sequence continues at coordinate 43,766,846 of NC_052067.1, read as the reverse complement.
ATGACTGTGAGCCCCACGCAGGACAACCTGATCACCCTGTATCCCCCCGGCGCTTAGAACAGTGCCTTGCACATAGTAAGCGCTTAACAAATGCCATCATCATCATCATGTTGTTGTGAATAGAGCTTGGGTCTGGGCGTCGGAAGGCCATGGGTTCTAATCCCGCTCCATCACTTGTCTGCTGTTTGGCCCTGGGCATCGCTTCAATTCTCTAAGCCTTAGTTCCCTTGTCTGTAAAATGGGGATTAAGACGGTGAGGCCCATGTCGGGCAGGGACTGTGGCCAACCCGATTTTCTTGTATCCACCCCAGTGCTTAGTACAGTGCCTGGCACATAGTAAGCTCTTAACACATACCATAATTATTATTATTATTATTACACAGGACACTTGTGTTACATTTTCCTCACGTGCTTTTGCTAATCTTTGTGGATCAATCAATCAATCAATCAATCGTATTTATTGAGCGCTTACTATGTGCAGAGCACTGTACTAAGCGCTTGGGAAGTACAAATTGGCAACATATAGAGGCAGTCCCTAGCCAACAGTGGGCTCACAGTCTAAAAGGGGGAGACAGAGAACAGAACCAAACATACCAACAAAATAAAATAAGTAGGATAGAAATGTACAAGTAAAATAAATAAATAAATAAATAAATAGAGTAATAAATATGTATGTACATATGTGGATCCAGTCAGAATCTCAACAGTTTGAAGTTTGGTGCTTATTAAAGTCACCTTCCCCGTCTCCCACCTCCTCTCCCGTCATCATCTCCTGCTAGTGGTTTTTACAACCCTTAACAATAATAATGGCATTTATTAAGCGCTTACTATGCGCAAAGCACCGTTCTAAGCGCCGGGGAGGTTACAAGGTGCTCAGGTTGTCCCACGGGGGGCTCACAGTCTCAGTCCCCATTTTACGGATGAGGTAGCTGAGGCCCAGAGAAGTGAAGTGACCGGCCCAGAGTCACACAGCCGACAATTGGCGGAGCCGGGGTTTGAACCCGTGACCTCTGGCTCCAGAGCCCGGGCTCTTTTTCCACTGACCCTTCCGTTCTAGTTGCCAAAGCAGGGTTCAATTCGACTTGCACAGCCACGGCGTCTTCTGCCGGGATGATGGGGTAGCCTGGGCTATCCAAAAATAGCCCAACGCTCCCCCCGCCTCCCTCGGTCCGCAGGCCGGAGCCGTCATTCCCGCGATAAGGAAACCCCCCCGACAGAATTGGGAATCCAGGGTGCTACTGACAGATGGCAGGGAAATGGGCCCGGACTCGACGGACGAGCTGCAGCGGGCTAAAATTGACGAGGAGAGGTTGGCAGCTCTGAGCACTTGTGCCAATTTGTACTTCCCAAGCGCTTAGTACAGTGCTCTGCACATAGTAAGCGCTCAATAAATACGATTGATTGATTGATTGATTGATTCTGAAATGGGGTGTTGACCAGAGGTCACTCCTGACCAGGAGGAATTCGAGGAGCCTGTGGCATGAAGAGGGGGGAAAAAGAAAGAGCGGGGTGGGAGGGAGAGGAACTGCCGAAGGCACATCTCCTCCCGGCTCCGCTGCTTGTCAGCTGTGTGACTCTGGGCAAGTCACTGAACTTCTCTGTGCCTCATCTGGAAAATGGGGATTAAGACTGTGAGCCCCACACGGGACGACCCGATCACCTTGTATCCTCCCCAGAGCTTTGAAGCAGCGCGGCCCAGTGGGAAGAGCCCGGGCTTTGGAGTCGAAGGTCATGGGTTGGAGTTCCGGCTCCCCCACATGTCTGCTGTGTGACCTTGGGCAAGTCACTCAACTTCTCTGAGCCTCAGTTGCCTCGTCTGTAAAATGGGGATTAAGACTGAGCCCCACGTGGGGCAACCTGATCACTTTGTAGCCCCCCAAGCGCTTAGAACAGTGCTTTGCACATAGTAAAGGCCCTTCAAGGCCCTGCTGAGAGCTCACCTCCTCCAGGAGGCCTTCCCAGACTGAGCCCCTTCTTTTCTCTCCCCCTCGTCCCCCTCTCCATCCCCCCATCTTACCTCCTTCCCTTCCCCACAGCACCTGTATATATGTATATATGGTTGTACATATTTATTACTCTATTTATTTATTTATTTATTTATTTATTTATTTTACTTGTACATTTCTATCCTACTTATTTTATTTTGTTGGTATGTTTGGTTCTGTTCTCTGTCTCCCCCTTTTAGACTGTGAGCCCACTGTTGGGTAGGGACTGTCTCTATGTGATGCCAATTTGTACTTCCCAAGCGCTTAGTACAGTGCTCTGCACATAGTAAGCGCTCAGTAAATACGATTGATTGATTGATTGATTGATAGTAAGCGCTTAACAAATGCCAACATATTATTATTATGTTATATTATTATTTGAACAGTGCTTTGCACATAGCGCTTCAAAACCAAAATTATTATTATTTGGTTGTATTTATTGAGCGCTTACCGTGTACAGAGTACTGCACTAAGTGCCTGGAAGAGTACAGCATATCAATAAACAGACACATTCCCTGCCCTCAGCAATCAATCAATCAATCAATCGTATTTATTGAGTGCTTACTGTGTGCAGAGCACTGTACTAAGCGCTTGGGAAGTACAAGTTGGCAACATATAGATACGGTCCCTACCCAACAGTGGGCTCACAACCTTCCTCTGGTTGTGGAGGAAAACATGCTGGGGTGGAGAGGGGGAAGAGACTTTTAGACTTTTAGACTGTGAGCCCACTGTTGGGTAGGGACTGTCTCTATATGTTGCCAATTTGTACTTCCCAAGCGCTTAGTACAGTGCTCTGCACATAGTAAGCGCTCAATAAATACGATTGATGATGATGATGAAGGGAATAGAGGGGAAAATTAGGGAAGGAAACAGTGTGCCTCAGTTTCCTCCAGGTTAAGTCCTCTTAACCTGACTTAAACCCTCCTTTCCCACTCCCTCCTGTCGCCCTGAGTTGCCCACTTTATCCATTCCCCGTCCCAGCCCCGCAGCGCTTATGTACATATCTGTAATTTATTTCTTTATATTAATGTCTCTCTCCCCGTGTAGACTGTAAGCTCACTGTGGATAGGGAATGTGTCTGTTTTATTGTTATATCGCACTCTCCCAAGCGCTTAGTACAGTACTCAGCACACAGTAAGTGCTCAATAAATACGATTGACTGACTGAGGTGTGGTGATGGTGAAGCTTAGATTTAGGCCAGCAGGCTCTTCCAAGGGTGCCCACAGCCTGGTTTTTTGGGTTTTTTGGCACATTTTGGAGAGGAACGTGAAGAGAGGCCCAAGAAGCAACGTGTAGAGCCCGGGCCTGAGAGTCAGAAGGACCTGGGTTCCGATCCCGGCTCCGCCACTTGTCTGCTGTGTGTTACCTGGGGCAAGTGACTTCACTTCTCTGAGCCTCAGTTACCTCATCTGTAAAATAGGGATGAAGACTGTGAGTCTCACGGCGGGCAGGGACTGTGTCCAACCTGATTCGCTTGTCTCTACAACCAGTGCTTAGAACAGTGCTCGACACATAGCAAGCGCTTAACGAATGCCATGATTATTATTATTATCATTATTATTAGGATAATGCGGTGTGGCAAAAGTAGCAGCTGAGGATAAGTTCACAGAACGGGCTCGAGTTCAGAAGAAGGTGCTAGCCTCAGTCCCGAGGGCGGCTCAGTTAGTCGGTGGTATTTATTGAGTGCCGTCTGTGGGCAGAGGACTGTACTAAGCACCTGGGAGAGGACAATCCAGTAGACTTGGGAGACACATGCCGTGCCTTGCCCACAACGTTCATATAGTTTAGAGGGTCTAGCAGGGGAGAAAAAGCATGCTGGGGAGGAGAGGGGAAAGGGAATAGAGGGGAAAATTAGGGAAGGAAAAAGTGTGCCTCAGTTTCCTCCAAACGGGGCTCCAATCCCTGTTCTCCCTCCCCTCTAGACTGTAAAGTCATGATGGGCGTGGCTCGCGTCTGCCAACTCCGTTACATGGTACTCTTCCGAATGCTTAGTACAGTGCTCTGCACACAGTTAGAGCTCAAAAAATACCTTTGATGGATTGATTGGAATCTAGTCAAGTTGAGAACAGCGTGGGGTAGAGCCCGTGCCTGGGAGTCAAAAGGATCTGCAGTCTTATCCCGGCTCTGCCACGCGTCTGCTGTGTGACCTTGGACAAGTCACTTCCCTTTTCCGTGCCTCAGTTCCCTTATCTTTAAAATGGGAATTAAGACTGTGAGACCCATGTGAGACATGGATTGTGTCCACCCTGATTAGCTTGTATCTACCCCAGCGCTTAGTCAAGTGCCTGGCACATAGTAAGCGCTTAAAAAATACCATTTAAAAAACCCCTCAAAACCACCCCCAAGCCATATCCACCTGTCTTAAACACTGTTGCCGAACATTTTTTTTTTGAAATAGCCATCAAGCATCTCATGGATTGAAACGATTAGCTCCTTTGTTGCGTTGGGAATTCTTACAGAATGTCAGGGTCAAAAATCTTCCCCCACCAGTCCCCAGTGATGACGATATAGCGTGACGCAGTGTTGGAAGAAATAGTTGTGTGAGCGTGTGTAGTATTTTAACGGGCAAGTGCTACATCACAAGTTTTCCTCAACATGGGTTTTCCAAGAACACAACCCCCAAGTTTTAGTTTTGGGAATGGAAGCTGAAAAAGGTTAGATTGCCACATTCCTCTTAGCTTGCCACGAACATTTATATCCAGTTAATCCAGCCGTGCTGAAGTCAGAGCCCACTCCAAAGCTGTGCCCTTCTTCTAATAGTAATAGTGATCATCATCATCATCATCAATCATATTTATTGAGCGCTTACTGTGTGCAGAGCACTGTACTAAGCGCTTGGGAAGTACAAGTTGGCAACATGTAGAGACAGTCCCTACCCATCAGTGGGCTCACAGTCTAAAAGAGGGAGACAGAGAACAAAACCAAACATACTAACAAAATAAAATAAATAGAATAGGTATGTACAAGTAAGATAAATAAATAAATAGTCATAAATATGTACAAACATATATACAGGTTATATACCGTTGTTAGTGATGACGGGAGTATTTATTAAGTGCTTACTATTATGCCAAACACTGTACTAAGCGCCGGGCTAGATACAAGAGCATGGCTCAGTGGAAACAGCACAGGCTTTGGAGTCAGAGGTCATGGGTTCGAATCACGGCCCCGCCAATTGTCAGCTGTGTGACTTTGGGTGAGTCACCTTGCTTCTCTGGGCCTTGGTTCCTTCATCTGTCAAATGGGGATAAAGATTGCCCCGTGGGACAACCTCTTCACCTTGTAACCTCCCCAGCGCTTAGAACAGTGTTTTCCAGCACTTAGAACAGTGCTTCGCACATAGTAAGCACTTAACAAATGCCATCATTATTATACAAGATAATCAAGTCCCACAGGGCGTTTACTGTCTAAGCAGGAAGGAGAACAGGCTACAGGCTATTCCTATTTTACAGATGAGGGAACCGAGGCCCAGAGAAGTGAAATGACGTGTCCAAGATAACAGTGTTGTCCAGCACTTAGAACAGTGCTTCACACATAGTAAGCGCTTAACAAATGCCATCATTATTATACAAGATAATCAAGTTCCACGGGGCATTTAGTGTCTAAGCAGGAAGGAGAACAGGCTATCCCTATTTTACAGATGAGGGAACCGAGGCCCAGAGAAGTGAAATGATGTGTCCAAGATAACAGTGTTTTGCAGCACTTAGAACAGTGCTTCGCACATAGTAACTGCTGAACAAATGCCATCATTATACAAGATAATCAAGTTCCACAGGGCGTTTAGTGTCTAAGCAGGAAGGAGAACAGGCTATCCCTATTTTACAGATGAGGGAACCGAGGCCCAGAGAAGTGAAATGATGTGTCCAAGATAACAGTGTTTTCTAGCACTTAGAACAGCGCTTCGCACATAGTAAGTGCTGAACAAATGCCATCATTATACAAGATAATCAAGTTCCACAGGGCGTTTACTGTCTAAGCAGGAAGGAGAACAGGCTGCAGGCTATCCCTATTTTACAGGTGAGGGAACTGAGGCCCAGAGAAGTGAAGTGACATGTCCAAGATAACCCAGCAGGCAATAACAAATACTTTGGGAGGAAAAAAAAAGGCAGAATTTAGAACCCAGGTCCTCTGTCTCCCAGACCTGTGCTCTAGCCGTTCAGCACAGTGCTTCTATGTGCTTATTTCCTTTGTGATTGACTTCTGAGGCGTCTTTGGCACCTGACAAACAGAAACTGCAGTTTAAAGTTCTCTAACTGAACTGCTTCAGGAGGAGGAAGCAGTTTAAGAATTGTATGCCCCACCTTTCAACTCTCTGCCCTTCTGACCAAGGTTCAGGGCCCTTGTCCAACAGTCTCCTCCTTTCAGTGGAATTGATCTCAAGCCTACCTGAAATATGGGGAATGTGTCGACCAACTCTGTTCTATTGTACTCTCCTAAGCGCTTAGTACAGTGCTGTGCATAAATGCATATATGTGTATATATGTATATCCTGTATATATGTATATCCTGTATATATGTTTGTACATATTTATTACTCTATTTTACTTGTACATATCTATTCTATTTTATTTTGTTATTATGTTTGGTTTTGTTCTCTGTCTCCCCCGTTTAGACTGTGAGCCCACTGTTGGGTAGGGACTGTCTCCATATGTTGCCAACTTGTACTTCCCAAGCGCTTAGTACAGTGCTCTGCACACAGTAAGCGCTCAATAAATACGATTGATGATGATGATGATGGTGAAGTGCTCAAAACATACCATTGATCGGTTAAGTTCCGCTGATTAATTCTTTACCGGCATTTCTAAATACGTATCCCTCTCCCATCCAGTTCTGTCCACAATCATCATCATCAATCGTATTTATTGAGCGCTTACTGTGTGCAGGGCACTGTACTAAGCGCTTGGGAAGTACAAATTGGCAACATATAGAGACAGTCCCTACCCAACAGTGGGCTCACAGTCTAAAAAGTGCTTTAATTGTGCTTTAAAGCACAGTAAGTGCTTTAATAAAAACAGTTACTACTACTGCTACTGCTAGAGAAACAGCATGGCTTAGTGGAAAGAGTATGGGCCTGGCAGTGGAGGACCTGGGTTTTAATCCTGACCCCAACCCTTGTCTGCCGTGTGTTTTTGGACAAATTACTTAACTTCTCTGTAGCTCAGTTCCCTCATCTGCGAAATGGGGATTCAGTGCCTGTTCTTCCTCCTTAAGCAGTGAACCCCATGTGATACTTGATTACACTGCATCTATTCTAGCACTTAGTACAATGTTTGACACACAGTACGTGCTTAATAAATACCACAATAATTATTATTTTTATTACTACTGCTACTATTAAGTGAATTTAAACTATCCTTTTTTTTCCCTCCTCTTCAGCGGAAATGAACATTTTTAATAGAGCATTCCTTAGTCCATGCATTCTCAGAGGGCAAGTCAAAATCTAATGTGCAGATTAGATTTTTAGGTCACAGATTTGAAAATTCTCCTTTATAAATGCTAGTGACGTAGTTAAGGGGAATATGGGACTCCACCTTTCTCAGCCTGCACCTCAAAAACTACAACTTAAGGGGCATGTTTTTGCAAAACCCAACTCAGGGACAATTTACGCTATAGCGTTTACCCATTTTAATTCTGCGCAGGCATGCACAATCATTTCTACCAACGCTGCATCATGCTGTATCATTATTATTATTATTATTATTATTACACAGCAGACAGATGGTGGAGCCGGGATTAGAACCCAGGTCCTTCTGACACCAAGGCCCATCTCTAGCCACTAATCCTGCCTCAAACTGTCAGCAGTTGAGCCCCCTCCTTCCTCTCCCCCTCCTCTCCCTCCCCACCCCTCCGCCTTACCTCCTTCCCCTCCCCACAGCACCTGTATGTATGTAGATATGTTTGTACATATTTATTACTCTATTTATTTTACTTGTACATATTTATTCTATTTATTTTATTTTGTTACTATGTTTTGTTTTGTCGTCTGTCTCCCCCTTCTAGACTGTGAGCCCGCTGTTGGGTAGGGACCGTCTCTATATGTTGCCAACTTGGACTTCCCAAGCGCTTAGTACAGTGCTCTGCACAGGGTAAGCGCTCAATAAATACAATTGAATGAATGAATCATCACTAATGGTGTTTATTGAGCGCTTTCTATGTGCAGAACACTGTACCAAGCAGTTGGGAGACTACAGTACAAAAGAGTTGGCGGGCACGTTCCCACATCCCGAACAGGCTCGTGTTTCCGAATGCGTGCCCCCCCTTAATTCCTTAAGATTGTTCTGGATAAAATGCCGCGTGGAAGTATGTGTAATGACAGAACTGAATGTACGAAAGTTATAGTCATGCTACCGTTTTAGTAACTAGAATGAGATCATTTAGGACTGTGGTCCTCAGGCTAAAAATAAAGCATAGGAGAGTTTGGGGAGTTAACAGTATATTGGGAGAATACTTTTTCAGTGATTCTGCTCATTATCAATCGGTGGTATTGCGTGCTTACCGTGTGCAGAACACCGTACCGAGCGCTGGGGAGGGTACAGTACAACAGAAGGATATGTTCCCTGCCCACAAGGAGCTTACAGTCTAGAGTGAGAGAGTTATTAAAACAAAAATTACGGATACAGATATAAGTGTTATGAGGAGGCTGAGGGTGGGTTGACTATCAATTGCTTAAAGGGGACAGAGTCAAGTACTAGGGTGAGGCAGAAAGGAGAGGGAGTGGGGGAAATGATCATTTGTCGGGGAAGGCCTTTTGGAGGAGATGCGATTTGAAGAAGGCTTTTGAACTCCGGTCATTGTACTCTGCACACAGTAAGCAGTTAATACATACCGTTGATCGGCTGATTTGAAGTTAGAATGGTAGTCTGTCATGTATGAAGGGGGAGGAGGGTGTTCCAGGCCGGAGGGAGGACGTGGACAAGAGGTGAGATAGATGAAACTCAGGTGCAGTGAGTAGGTCGGCATTAGAGGAGCAAATTGTGCGGGCTGGGTTGGGGTAGGAGAGTAACGAGGTGAGGTAGGAGGGGGCAAGGGGATTGAGTGATTTAAAGCCAGTGGTAAGGAGTTTTTATTTGATGAATATCATAGGTAATCCATTAGGTAAACCTACATTCTGTTGTTAAGCCTAAAAACTTGGCAAGAAATTTAACACGTCCAAAACAGAGCTTTCTTTCTTCCCCTCCAAATCCTGTCTTTCCCCTAATTTTCCCATCATCTCATCAAGCTCGTCACCAACCTCTTGCCCACATCCTGCCTCTGGTCTGGAACGCCCTCCCTCCTCAAATCCAACAGACAATTACTGTCCCCGCTTTCAAAGTCTTATTGAAGGCACCTCTCCTCCAAGAGGCCTTCCCTGACTAACCCCTCATTTCCTCTTCTCCCACTCCCATCTGTGTCATCGTGATTTGCTCTCTTTATTCACCCCTCCCTCAGCCCCACAGCACTAATGTACATACCTGTGCTTTATTTATATTGATGTCTATCTCTCCCTCTAGACTGTAAGCTCACTGTGGGCAGGGAACGTGTCTACCATGTCTGTTATACTATATTCTTCCAAGTGCTTAGTACAGTGCTCTGCACACAGTAAGTGCTTAACACCTACGATTGATTGAAATGATTTGTCGCACATAACCTTCTGTGCAGTTGAAGGGTATGGGCATCTTTGTTTCCTTATCAAGGAAGCATCATAGTCTGCTTGGAAGGACACAGCTCACATCTCCTCCTGTCTTCAAGACATCCCTGTTTGGATGTTCTCCCATCACCTCGAACTTAACATGTCCAAAACAGAGAACTATATCTTCCCATCCAAACCCTGTCCCCTCCCTGACTTTCCCATCACTGAAGATTGTGCCACCACCCTACCCGCCTCACGGGCCCATAACCTTGGCGTTATCCTTGGCTCCTCTGACTCATTCAACCCACATATTCAATCTGTCACCAAATCCCGTCCGGTCCACTTTCACAACCTAGCTAAAATCCGCCCTTTCCTCTTTGTCCAAATTGCTGCTGTGTTATTGCAGTCACTCATCCTATCCCGCCTAGATTACTGCATCAGCCTTCTTGCCGACCTCCCAACCTCCTGTCTCTTCCCACTCCAGTCCATACTTCGTTTCGCTACCCGGTTCCTCTTTCTACAAAAACATTCAGGACACATCACTCCCCTCCTCAAAATCTCCAGTGGTTGCCCATCCACCTCTGTATCAAACAGAAACTCCTCGCCATCGGCTTTAAAGCAGTCATTCACTGTGCCCCCTCCTACCTCACCTTGCTTCTCTCCTTCTACAACCTAGCCTGCACACTTCGCTCCTTCTCACCGTGCCCCCATCTCGCCTGTGTCACCACTGACCCCTGGCCCACATCCTGTCTCTGTCTTGGAACACCCTCCCTCCTCAAATCCAACAGACAATTACTCTCCCCTCACTCCAAAGCCTTTTTGAAGGCTCATCATCATCATCAATCATATTTATTGAGCACTTACTATGTGCAGAGCACTGTATCTCCTCCAAGAGGCCTTCCCAGCCTAAGCCCCACTTTTCCTCATCTCCCACACCCTCTGTGTCACTCTGACCTGCTCCCTCTGCTCTTCCCCCCAACCCACCCCACCGCACTTATGTATGTATCTATTTTATTTATTTGTATTGATGTCTTTCTCCCCCCACCCCAGCCGGAGATAGTGAACTCTTTGTGGGCAGGGAATGTCACTGTTTATTGTTATATTGTGCTTTCCCAAGCACTCAGTACAATGCTGTGCACACAGTAAGCGCTTAATAAATACAGTCGAATGAATATGTTGCCAACTTGTACTTCCCAAGCGCTTAGTACAGTGCTCTGCACACAGTAAGCGCTCAATAAATACGATTGACTGACTGACTGAATAGAATGGGATTCTGGAGACCTGAGTTCGTCTTTTGGCTCTGTTGCTCACTATGCCTCTGGGCTTTTGGGTGGATTTACTTAATCTGCCTAGGTCTCAGTTTCTCTGGCCGTAAACTGGGAACAGTCAAATCTTCCTCTGGCTACTTCCTAAAAGACATGAGTAAATCGAAGTCTGGGAGGAAACAGGAGGTTATCTAGTGGAAGGCATTTCAGATAGTAGTAGGAGGTAAAGTGCCTCCTATTAGGCACTTGAGAAGCGGCGTGGCCTAATGGATAGCATATGGGGCTGGGAGTCAGAGGAGCCAGGTCTGGCACTTGGGTGCTGTGGAACCTTGGGCCAGTCGCTTCACTTCTCTGGGGCTCAGTTTCCTCATCTGTAAAATGGGGATTGACTGTGAACCCCATGTGGGTCATAGACTGTCCAATCCTGTATTTACCGTAGTGCTTAGTTCAGTGCCTGGCACTTAATAAGTGCTTAACAAATGCCATTAAAAAAAAAAGTGCCCCGTAAACCCAAGATGCGCTACTGATGTTGGTCACAGATGGAGATATGGTCTTTTTTTTTTATAATCTTCTGTTATTCATTCATTGGCATAACACGTTTCCTGGGCCCCCAGGTTGAGTGAGTGCAAAGAGTTGGATGAAGCGGCAAGGACTAGTGGATAGAGCACAGGCTCGGGAGTCAGAAGGACCTGGGTTCTGATCCCAACTCTGCCACCCGTCTGCTGGGTGACCTTGGGCAACTCACTTCACTTCTCTGTGCCTCAGTTCTCTCTTCTGTAAAATAGGGCTTAAGGCTGTGAGCCCTATGTGGGACATGGACTGTGTCCAACCTGATTTGCTTGCATCTGCCCCAGTGCTTAGAACAGGGCCCGCCACATAGTAAGTGCTTAAGAAATACCATTAAAAAAAAAGCAGGCAGACCAGAAGCAGAGTCTCACTCTCATCTTCTGATTCTTGATCGTGTTGTCTGGGAACAGATCCTTTAATTGGGGACGGGGGAGGATGTGATTGCATAATGCAGATGCTGGTTAATTAAATTTGCCTTAAATTGCCGCTTTCTATTGGATGAGGGTTTGGATGAACTAGAAAATTGCTTTTTCAGCCACTTGCTAGTACTGGTAGCATGTTGTCTCCCGCAGTATACAAGGGAAAAAAATCTCCTGGTGTCAACTGAACAACTTTAAACCACCTTCTTTTAATTCCGATCACTGAGTTTCAAGAACCTTCTTAAAGTAACGCCCTAAAAATGTTTTTCCACTCCTCAGAAGCCTCCAGTGGCTTCCCCGTTTCCCTCTGCTCAGAGCAGGAGCTGTGTACCCACGGCTTCAAGCCTCTCCTCTAATTTTCTCCACCTTCTATATATTCATACAGTCGTATTTATTGAGCACTTACTGTGTGCAGAGCACTGTACTAAGCACTTGGGAGAGTACAATACAACAGAATTAGTTCAGTACAACAGAAGGATATATTTGCCCTCTTCACCCTCTGCTTGCCAGCTCCCATTCTCAGCTTCTCCCTGCACCCGTTAACCTCTTGACATTCATGGCATGTCACGGCATGGCATTCATGGCATAGTGGATAGAGCACAGGCCTGGGTGTCAGAAGGTCATGGGTTCTAATCCTGGCTCTGCCACTTGACAGCTTTGTGAAGTGAAGTGACAGTAAGTGCTCAATGAATACGACTGAATGAATGAATGAATGAATGAATGGTCCCTACCCAGAAAGAGATCATAGTCTAGAAGGAGAAAGAGATATTAAAACAAAGGACTGAGAGGGCAGTGGGAGAGCGTAAAGATATATACATAAATGTGTGGGGCTGGGGTGGGTTGAATAATGATAATAATTGTGGCATGTCAAGCAAGTCACTTCACTTCTCTGTGCCCCAGTTACTTCATCTGTAAAATGAGGATTAGGACTGTGGGCCCCATGTAGGACAGGGACTACATCCAATCTGATTTGCCTGACTCCACCCCAGTGCTTAGTACAGTGCCTGGCACATAATAAGCACTTAACAGATCCTATTATTAGTATTATTACCCCACCCACAGCCCCTCAGCACTTATGGACTCCCCGTGTAGACTTTATGCTCCTTGTGGGCAGGGAACATTTCGACCAGTGCCGTAGTTATGTACTTTCCCAAGTGCTTAGTATAATGCTGTGCACACAGTAAGCGCTCAGTCAGTCAGTACCACTGAACGATTGATAGATTCTCCCAAACTCACCTTCTAAAGTATACCTCACTCTTGACTCTTCCCCCTGTAAACTCCTGCTCACAGCATTCCTCCGGTCCGGAACTCCCTCCCCAGTCCTCAGAAACCTCCCCTCTTCCACCTGCTGCTCATCCACTTATGCATGAAACAGAAACTCCTTTCCAGTTGTCCCCCCTTCCTACCTTATCTCAATGATCTCCTTGCTACAGCCCAGCCCTCACCCTTCACTCCTGTAATGTCAGCTTACTCGCTTCGCCTCCATCTCATCTGTCTCCCCGCCAACTCCTTGGTTGGAACTTATATCTCCCAAAGCATCAGTCTCAAACCCCACCTTTTCCAAGAGACCTTTCTCGACTAGGCCTCATTTCCCGTATTGGCCCTCCATTCTGTGCCACCTGGGGGCTTGGGCATCAGAAGGACCTGGTTTTTAATCCCATCTCTGCTGTTTGTCTGCTGTGTGACCTTGGACGAGTCACTTCACCTCTCTGTACTTCAGTTCTTTCATCGGCAAAATGGGCATTGAATCTCTGTTCTCCCTCCTACTCAGACTGTGAGCCCCATGAAGGACCTGATTATCTTGTTCTACCCAAGCACTTAGGACAGTGACAATTATTATCACTATTCAACCCACCCCAACCCCACACACTTATGTACGTAAGCGCGTAGTACAGTGCTCTGCACACAGAAAGCTCTCGATAAATACGATTGAATGAATATCCTCACGCTCTCCCATTGCCCTCTTAGTACTTTATTTTACTATCTATTTCCCCTTCTGGACTATGATCTCTTTGTGGGTAGGAACCATGTGTATTCATTAATTCATTGTCGCATTTATTGAGTGCTTACTATCTGCAGAGCACTGTACTAAGCGCTGGGAAAGTACAATACAGCCATGTGCACCAACTCTACTAGTGCTTGGGAGAGAACACAGTAAGCGCTCCATAAATGCTATCGATTGATTGATTGATTCAAACATGCCAGGCCACCAGCTCTCCCATTCTTCAGCACCTTCCTAAAATCTACCTCCTCCAAGAAGCCTACCCTGATCAATCCCCACCACCCCCAGTAACATCGTCTGAGCACTGACAAATGTTCACTCATCCTCAAAACTCACAAATAAGTGTGTATGAAGTTCGTTCAATTTTTCAGCCATTTCAGGAGGTGGAACCCATAGCTTTCAAGCATGTCTAGGTCTGGGGGAGCCAAGTGTAGCTCATGAGCGGGGCCTGGAACTAAGAGCCCCCTCCCCACGAATTTTCACTAGCCAGTGAGCTCCTTGAGGGCAGGGGTCGTGGCTACCAACTCTGTCGTATTGTACACTCCCAAGTGCTTAGTCCAGTGCTCTGCACGCAGTAAATACTCAATAAATACCATCGATTGATAGATTTATGCCACACAGCATGGTGCAACCTGACTCCAAGCACCTAAGCTGAGGTGCAGCCTAAGTAACTACAAGCCACAACTGACGGTTCAGCCCATCCCTGCCTGAGGAGAGGGAAGAAGGGAAAAGCAGTGTGGCCTAGTGGATAGAGCCCAGGCCTCTGGGTCAGAAGGACCTGGCTTCTAATCTAATCTGTCTGCTGAATGACCTTGAGCAAGTCGTATTTATTGAGCACTTACTGCACGAAGCGCTTGGGAGACCACGGTAGCTCAATATAACAGACACATTCCCTGCCCACGACGAGCTTACAGTCCAAAGGGATGAGCTGACTGTGCAGCGTTTACAGGCACTACTCCAGGCCTCAGTTCCCTCTTCTGTCAAATGAGGATTAAGACTGTGAGCCTCTCCTGGGGCGGGGACTGTCCAACCTGATTATCTTATATCTACACCAGCGCTTAACACAATGCCCGGCACCTAGTAAGTGCTTAACAAATACTATATAAAACAAGAATAGGGCGGGAGAGGCCAAGGGTGAGGGATGAGTAGGCAACCTGCGTAGGCCCCTCTGTTGGGCAGGGGGTGGGCACTGATCCCCAGAAAGCCCGGGCAGGGAGCCAGGGCGGGGGGCGGGGGGGGGGCTGGACCCAGGCCACTCAGCACCGCTGGGCAGGAGGCTCATCACGGGGAGTTCGCCCCAACCTCAGAGACTCCTGCAGGACAGAAAGTAAGGAGAGAAGCAGCGTGGTCTAGTGGATAGAGCCTCGGCCTGGCAGTCAGAAGGACCTGAGTTCTAATTCTGGCTCCACCACTTGTCTGCTGGGTGACCTTGGGCAAGTCACCTCGTTTCTCTGGGCCTCAGCTACCTCATCTGTACAGTTAAGAACGGGGGCCCCATGTGGGACAGGATCTGCGTCCAACCTGATTATCTTGTATCTACCCTAGCGCTTACTACACTGCCTGGCGCTTACTGTGTGACAAGTACCAATCAACCAATCAATCAGTCGTATTTGTTGAGCGCTTACTGTGTGCAGAGCACTGTACTAAGCGCTTGGGAAGTCCAAGTTGGCAACATATAGAGACAGTCCCTACCCAACAGTGGGCTCACAGTCTAGAAGGGGGAGACAGAGAACAAAACCAAACATACTAACAAAGTAAAATAAATAGAATAGGATAAAAAAAAAGAGGGAGACGGGGACTCTGCGTGCAGGAGCAGGATGTGGACGTTGACCACAGAACCCCAGGAGCCCCTCCTCTCACCCAACACCAGAGCAGCGCGGCCAAAACCTGCTGCTGGCTGCGGGGCCTTGCAGAGAGATGGGTCAGGGGCGACATTGACTTAATCCGAGCCAGGAAGATCCAGGCCTGGGAGCTCCTGCTGTGGCCCTCAAGAATCCTCATCTTCCCACCCAAACCCTGTTCTCCCCCATGACTTTCCCATCACTTTACACGGCACCGCTATCTTTCCCGTCTCACGAGCCCCGAACCTTGGCACTGTCCTCGACTCCTCTCTCTCTCATTCAGCCCACATATTCAGCCTGTCACCAAATCCCGTCGATCCCGCTTTACAACACTGCTAAAATCCACCCTCTCCTCTCCATCTAAATGCCACCACGTTTATCAAGCGCTTAGTCCATCCCGCCTCGGTCACTGCACCAGCCTCCTCGTGGACCTCCCTGCCTCCTTCCTGCCTCTCCCCACTCCAGTCCATTCTTCACTCTGCCGCCCAGATGACTGCGCTTCGGTCGGCTCTACTGTCTTCCCCTTCTTCCCTTTCTCCCCTCTGCCTGTCCCTTCCGCCGGCAGCCCCAGCTGTTGCTGTGAAGTAGTCACGCAACACAATGCCATCCTCTCATGGCGGGGAGTGCAGCGTGGCACAAACGTGGCAGGTGCTGGGGGATGAGGGGGGATGGGGAGGGAAGGGAGAGAGGGGGAGAGGAAAAGGGAAGGAGCGGGAGGGAGAGGCCCCATCAATTGTGGCCTTGACTGGTTGGGCACCAACTGCTCATTTGGTTTCGCTCTTCTTGCAGTACAGCCCAGTGGATAGAGCCCGAACCGGAGAGTCAGAAGGGCCTCACAGCCCCGCCACTTGTGACCTTGGGCAAGTTACTTCACTTTTTTGTGCCTCAGTTTCCTCATCTGTAAATTGGGGAGTAAGAGTTGGGAGCCCCATGACAGGGACTCTGTCCAATCCGATTTGCTTGTATCCATCCCAGCACTTAGTACAGTGCCTGACACATAGTAAGCCCTTAACAAATACCACACTTATTCTTTTTCTGTGGTATTTGCTAAGTGGTTATTATGTGTAAAGCACCGTTGTAGGCGGTGGGGGTAGATACAGGTTAATCAGGTCAGACACAGTCATTGTCCCACATGGAGCTCACTGTCTACATCGGACGGAGGAGGAATTTAATCCCCATTTTATAGAGGAGATAACTGAGCCCAGAGAAGTGAAGTGACTTTCCCGAGGTCACACAGAAGACAAGTGGATTGGAACCCAGGTCTTCTGATTCCCAGGCCCGTGCTCTTTCCACTATACCACACCACTTCTGCTTAAGAAGTAATGTTGGCCACTGAGCTTCTTGATTCCATTGTCTCCTTGTTCTTCCTCCGGTTCCTACTCTTGGTAAATAAATTCCATTGTCTCCTTGTTCTTCCTCCGGTTCCTACTCTTGGTAAATAATTTAAATCTGCTTGTCTCTCCCCACCAAATTTATTGCAAACACCTGAAGTCAGGGACTTTTCCTGGTTTCTTCTGGCGTACCTTCCCAAGCATTTAGTGCAGGGTTCTGTATGTACGTCGATTAATTAAGAAATGAGGCATAGATTAATATCTTATGTTGCTGGGCTATTCTTTTCTGTGTCTTAAAATAAGGCCCCGATTTCAGATTCAAGAATCTAAAAGATTCGGTTTACTATAGCACTCCCTCTCCAAACTCACTGTGGGTAGGAAATTTGTCTGTTTCGTTGTTATAATGTACTCTCCCAAGCACTTAGTAGTGCTCTGCACACAGTAAGCGCTCAGTAAATACGACTGACTGACTAGGATATGGAATTCCTCGAATTGCCAATTTGTTGCATGAAAATTTCACCCACTTTTTTTTTTTTCCATCATTCATTGCTAAGGGCAGACTCTAGTGAATGTAGTGAGAAGCAGCATGGTTTAGTGGAAAGAGCAAAAGCCTGTGAGTCAGAGGACCTGGGTTCTAATCCTGGCTCTGTCACTTGCCTGCTGGGTGACCTTGGGTGAGTCACTTAATTTCACAGTTTTCTCATCTGCAAAATGGAGATTCAATACCTGCGTTCTCCCTGCCCCTAAGGCTGTGATCCACGGCGGGGGGACAGGGATTGTGTCTGACCTGGTTATCCTATACTTAGATTTTGACAAGTACTAAGCTCTGAACAAATATCATGACTATTATTATTATAATTACCATTAATAATAATTGTGAACAAGGAACGTGACTATTTCTGTTATATTGTACTCTCCGAATTGCTTAATACAGTGCTGTGCACACAGCAATCACTCAATAAATGCCATTGATTGATTGATTGACTGAAGGCTAAGACAGACCTGGGCTTTGAATGCTAAACCAAATCTAACTTGATACAAATAAGGTGGGAGAGCCAGAAGGCTGAGCTGACTATCTAGGAGTTTACTGGTAGTTGAGTCATTTTTCTCCTTATTAAGAGCTGGACCTGTTTGTGACTCAGATTTAGTGCTCTGGGCCAAACCGTTCAAGAGCAAACCTCTTCATCCCGAGGGCTACAGCACCCTAAGACACTGTGAGAGTTTTGTGGTTCACTGTGGAAACCTTGGAGAACTTTGTGGTGCGATACGGAAATCTTGGAGACCTCTGGGGCCATGTGAAAATCTTGGCAAACCTCTGGGGTTCATTGTGAAAATCATAGAGAACTCTGTGGTGCAATCTCTCTCCTTCCACCCACCAGTTGTGTCCGTCACCACATTCTGTCGGTTCCACCTTCACAACATCTCTGCAACCCGCTCTTTCCTCTCCATCCAAACTGGTATCACATTAATCCAAGCACTATGCTGTCCCGCCTTGATTACTGCATCAGCCCCCTCACTGACCTCCTGGCCTCCTGTCTCTCCCCACTCCAGTCCATACTGCACTTGGCTGCCTGGCTCATTTTTCTACAAGGCGTTCAGTCCATAGTTCCCCACTCCTGAAGAACCTCTAGCGACTGCCCATCCACCTCTACGTCAAACAGACACTCCTCACCATCGACTTTAAAGCACTCTGTCGCCTTGTCCCATCCTACCTCTCCTGATTAATCTCCTACTACAGCCCAGCCCGCCCCTTCCTTCCTCTCCCCCTCGTCCCCCACTCCATCCCCCTCATCTTACCTCCTTCCCTTCCCCACAGCACCTGTATATATGTATATATGTTTGTACATATTTATTACTCTATTTATTTCTTTATTTCTTTTACTTGTACATATCTATTCTATTTATTTTATTTTGTTAGTATGGTTTTGTTCTCTGTCTCCCCCTTTTAGACTGTGAGCCCACTGTTGGGTAGGGACTGTCTCTATATGTTGCCAACTTGTACTTCCCAAGCGCTTAGTACAGTGCTGTGCACACAGTAAGCGCTCAAGAAATATGACTGATTGATTGATTGATTCTGCTCCTCAGGCGCCAGTTTACTTACTGCGCTCTGATTGATTGATTGATTGTACATATTCTATTTAGTTTATTTTGTTAATATGTCTTGTTTTGTTGTCTGTCTCCCCCTTCTAGACTGTGAACCCGCTGTTGGGTAGGGACCGTCTCTATATGTTGCCAGCTTGTACTTCCCAAGGGCTCAGTCCAGTGCTCTGCACACAGTAAGCGCTCAATAAATACCATTGAATGAATGAATGAATCTCTGGTCTCTGATCGCTGCTGAGAAGCAGCGTGGCTCAGTGGAAAGGGCCCGGGCTTTGGAGTCAGACGTCATGGGTTCGAATCCCAACTCCACCACAAGTCTGCTGTGTGACCTTGGGCAAGTCACTTAACTTCTCAGAGCCTCAGTTCCCTCATCTGTAAAAATGGGGATTAAGACTGTGAGCCCCACGTGGGACAACTTGATCACATTGTACAGTGTAAAGAACAGTGCTTTGCACATAGTAAGCGCTTAACAAATGCCATCATTATTATTATTATTATTATTATTATTATTATTATTATTATTATTATTGTCAGCTGTGTGGCTTTGGGCAAGCCACTTAACTTCTCTGGGCGTCAGTTGAGTCATCTGTCAAATGGGGATCAAGACTGTGAGCCCCTTGTGGGACAAACTGATCACCTTGTATCCCCCCCACAGCACTTAGAACAGTGCTTTGCACACAGTAAGCGCTTAACAAATGCCATTATTATTATTATTATCTCGTCTATCTTACCGCCGACCCTTTTCCGATGTCCTCTCCTTAGCCTGGAACTCCCTCCTGCTCCATATTCACCCTACCACCACTCTCTCCACCTTCAAAGCCTTATTAAGGTCACATCTTCCCAGATTAAGCCTTGTTTTCCCTGGCTTCCTCTCCCTCGTGTGTCATCTACGTTCTTGGCTCTGTGACCTTTGGACGTTTGGTGTTCGCCCCACCCTCAGCTGCCCAGCACTTATGTTCTTAGCTTTAAATTATATATTATAAATTATTTATTTATATTAACGCCCGTCTCCTCTAAACTGTTAACTCTTTTTTAAAAATGGTATTTGTTAAGTGCTATGTGCCAGGTGTTCTTCTGTGGGTAGACTCAAAGTTGGACACAGTCCTTGTCCCACTCGGGGTTCACAGTCTTAATCCCCATTTTACAGATGAAGTAATTGAGGCACAGAGAAGTGAAGTGATTTACCCAAGGTCACACAGCAGACAAGTGGTCGAGCTGGGATTAGAACCAAGGTTCTTCTGGTTCCCGGGACCGGGCTCTATCTGCTACAGCACGCTGCTTCTCATTCTGCTTTTTATGGGCAGGGATCATGTCTGCCCAGACTCTCCCAAGCAGTTAATAAAGTGGTCTGCTGATAGCAAGTGCTCAATTTATTCCATTGTTTCATTCAGCGCGGAAATCTTGGAGAATTTTATGGTGCAGTGTGGAAGTCTTGGAGAGCTTTGTGCTGCAGTGCGGAAATCTTGGAATACCAAGGAAGAAGAAGTTCTTCCGCCAAGTAGCCCTAATGAATAAGCTGGATCAATGATTTTTATTGAGCACTTACCGTGGGCAGAGCACTGTGCTAAGCGCTTGGGGGGGCGTACACAACTAGTAGGCATATCTTCTGCTCACGGATGAATCAATCAGATTCTACCAACTGCGTTCTGTTGTCCTGTCCCAAGTGTTTAGTACAGTGCTCTCCACAGAGTAAGTGCTCAATAAATACGATTGATTGATTTTCGTAGAACGGGGGCCCAAAAAGAGAGAGGACCAGCCAGGCCGAGGCTGGAGAAGTTTGGGGTTCTACGTGCCAGATGTTCTTCTAAGGGTAGACTCAAAGTTGGACAGTCCTTGTCCCACTCGGGGTTCACAGTCTTAATCCCCATTTTACAGATGAAGTAATTGAGGCACAGAGAAGTGAAGTGATTTACCCAAGGTCACACAGCAGACAAGTGGTCGAGCTGGGATTAGAACCAAGGTATTTCTGACTCCCGGGACCGGGCTCTATCTGCTACAGCACGCTGCTTCTCATTCTGCCCAGACTCTCCCAAGCAGTTAATACAGTGGTCTGCTGATAGCAAGCACTCAATTTATTCCATTGTTTCATTCAGTGCATAAATCTTGGAGAATTTTATGGTGCGGTGTGGAAGTCTTGGAGAGCTTTGTGCTGCAGTGCGGAAATCTTGGAATACCAAGGAAGAAGAAGTTCTTCCGCCAAGTAGCCCTAATGAATAAGCTGGATCAATGATTTTTATTGAGCACTTATTGTGGGCAGAGCACTGTGCTAAGCGCTTGGGGGGCGTACACAACTAGTAGGCATATCTTCTGCTCACAGTTGAATCAATCAGATTCTACCAACTGTGCTCTATTGTCCTGTCCCAAGTGTTTAGTACAGTGCTCTCCACACTGTAAGTGCTCAATAAATACGATTGATTGATTTTCATGGAACGGGGGCCCAAAAAGAGAGAGGACCAGCCAGGCCGAGGCTGGAGAAGTTTGGGGTTCTGTGTGGAAATCTTGGCAAACCTCTGCGGTGCATTGTGAAAATCTTAGAAAACTTTGTGATGCAATCTTTCTCGTTCCATCCACCCATGGTTTTTGTCACTAAATCCTTTTGGTTCTACCTTCACAACATCTCTACAATCCACTCTTTCCTCACCACATTAATCCATCATCATCATCATCATCAATCGTATTTATTGAGTGCGTACTGTGTGCAGGGCACTGTACTAAGCGCTTGGGAAGTAATCCAAGTACTTATGCTATCCCACCTTGATTACTGCAAGGGAAGTTGATCCACTGTGTGGAATTTGCCATTCACAAGCCTCAAGGCTTTTATAATGTAAAACTGAAACAAATTTGACAAATCTGTCCCAGCTTGGGAAGGTTGGAAAGCACGAGTCATGGCCGATCATGTGATTGATTCAGCCAGGAACCCGCGTTCTCTGCAAAACCAGCATCATGTTTTCCCTTGAACCAGAATGCGTTCTTCTGGTTCCCTCTCCATTCTGCTCTTGGATCTATGACCTGTAGACACTGGAGCCAAAGCGTGGCCTAGAGGAGAGAGCACAGGACTGGGAGTCAGAAGGACCTGGGTTCTAATCCCGGCTCTGCCATGTGTCTGCTGGGTGACCTTGGGAAAGTTGCTTCACTTCTCTGGGCCGCAGTTCCCCTCGTCTGGATAATGGGGATTAAGACTTCAAGCCGCATATGTAGGAAGGGAGTGTGTCCAAACCAGTAACCTTGTCTCTATCCTGGCGCTTACTACAGTGTCATGCACGTAGTAAGTGCTCAATAAATACGACTGATTGATGGACTGACTGTTTGCCTTAGTCCCCAGCTATGAAGGGAAGGGGTTGGGAAGGAGGCTTGTTTCTTGCTCTGGAGTCCTTACTTGTACATATCTATTCTATTTATTTTATTTTGTTAGTATGTTTGGTTTTTTTTTTCCTCTGTCTCCCCCTTTTAGACTGTGAGCCCAATGTTGGGTAGGGACTGTCTCTATATGTTGCCAATTTGTACTTCCCAAGCGCTTAGTACAGTGCTCTGCACATAGTAAGCGCTCAATAAATATGATTGATTGATTGATTGATTGATTGATTGAGCATCTGGTTTAGAGAAACGGCCTGGCCTAGTGGATAGGGCACGAACCTGAGAATCAGAAGGACCTGGATTCTAATCCCTGCCCCGTCACTTGTCTGCTGTGTGACCTGAAGCAAGTCACTTCACTTCTGTGCGCTTCAGTGACCTCATCTGTAAAATGGGGATCAAGAGTGTAAGCCCCATGTGGGACATGGACGGTGTCCAACTCGCTTAGCTTGTATCTACCCCAGTGTTTAGACTGCTGGGGTGAAGCCGGGAGCAGAACCCAGGTCCTCTGACTCTTAGGCCCATTCTGTTTTTCCGCTAAGGCCACGCGGCTTCTCGATGATGACTTCGGTATGGC
The DNA here is from genome assembly GCF_015852505.1 of Tachyglossus aculeatus. Classification (NCBI taxonomy): domain Eukaryota; kingdom Metazoa; phylum Chordata; class Mammalia; order Monotremata; family Tachyglossidae; genus Tachyglossus; species Tachyglossus aculeatus. The sequence continues at coordinate 43,743,799 of NC_052067.1, read as the reverse complement.
CAGTGACGAATCGGGAAAGGGTCTCAGAGTCATCGTTGACTGTCATTTAAATCTCTAGTTCAGAATCCAGCAGCAACCGAAGAGGCCAAGCGAGCCAGAAGGGCAGAGAAAGCCAAAACCAGAGGCTGAGTTGTGCCGCCGCATAAAGCCTCGATAGGCCCACAGCTGGAACTCATACCGTGGGCAACGCACATCACCACATCTGAGGAAGGACAAAATCCGAGCCGGAAAAGGAGCAGAGAAGGGCAACCCAGGTGATTAAGGGGATGGAGCAGCTTCCAAATGAAGACAGGCTCAAAATACTGAGATCCTTTAGTCTAGGAAGAGGCAGTCTGAGAGCAATTAAAGCGTGTGGAAGGGGCAAGTGAATTGCTCGTAGTCAAATCCCACCGCATCGGGATGAGGGGGCCACGGAAGCTCTAGGGGGATCAGTTCAAAAACAGAAGTTCGAAGGTCAAAAACAAATCCCGCACAACGTCCGGATGAGGGGGGCCACTGACGCTCGAGGTGGATAAGTTCAAAAACAGAAGTTTTAAGTTCAAAAACAGATCCCACAACGTCAGGATGAGGGAGGGGGGCGTTGAAGCTTGATGTGGATAAATCCAAAAACAGAAGGCAAGTTCAAAAGCAAATCCTCTCCAACATCAGGGTGAGGGGGCCATTGAAGAACTTCAAAAACAAAGGACAATGCTTACCCACCCAGGTGGTAAGCATAAGGGGTGCGTTACCTTAGAAAGGAGCGCAGGCAGAAAATACCAGTAGGATCAAGAGGCATTTGGAAAAATTCATGGAAATATGACCAATAATAATAATTGTGGTACTGGTTAAGTGCTTACTATGTGCCAGGCAGTATAATAAGCACGGGGGTGGATACAAGCAAATCAGATTGGACAAAGTCCCTGTCCCAGATGGGACTCACAGGCTTAATCCCCACTTTACAGATGAGGTAACTGAGGCACAGAGACATGAAGTGACTTGCCCAAGGCCACACAGCAGACAAGTGGTGGAGCCGGAGGTTATTTGGCGGGGGGGGAAGAATTAGGGATATTAAATGGTCCTCTGTAGCCATGAGGATTAGGGAGGGTAACCATCCAAATAGTAAATAGTAGTACCGGTAGTAGTAGTAGTAATAATAATGATAATAATTGTGGAATTTAAATGCTTACTGTGTGCTAAGCACTGTAGTATGCACTGGGGTAGATATCAGAGGGCAGGGTGAAGAGCAAGTGCCCAAAAGGAGCAGATTCAAGTGCAAATCTCTGCCAAAGCCGGAGAGCGTTCCAGAAACAGACCAGTTTCCTTAAAGAGTTTTGGCAGTTTGAATGCCAGACGGATGAGATTATCCCATATTTTGACTTTGCTATTTACTTGCTTTCTCTCAGCCCTTTTCTCCTCTCCTGTATTTGTTGTCATCTTTTCTGAGATGCCTGCTTGGTGGTCCTTTTTTTTTCACTTTAAGGAAGCAGTGTAGCCCTGTGGAAAGAACACACACCTAGGAGACAGAGGACCTGAGTTCTAATTCTAGCTCCACCATCTGTCTGCCGTGTGACCTCAAGCAAGTCCCTTCGTTTCTCTGTGTCTGAGTTCCCTCATCTGAAAAATACGGATTCAATCCCTGATCTCCCTCTTACTTAAACTGTGAGCCTTGTAAGAGACCTGATGCTCTTATATCTACCCAGGAGTTTAGTACAGTGCTGGGCCCATAGGAGACGTTTAACAAATATCACAATTGTTACTGTTATTTTTCCTGGGCGTCTGTGTAGGGAGAGGGGGTTTCTCTTGAGCTTAGTCTCCTAGAAGCAGCATGGCATAGTGGATAAAACATAGACTTCGGAGTCAGAAGGTCTTAGATTCTAATCCCGGCTCTGCCACTTGTCTGCTGTGTGACTTTGGGCATGTCTCTGGGCCTCAGTTCTCTCATTTGTAAAATGGGGATTGAGACTGTGAGCCCCACTTGGGACAGGGACTGTTTCCAACCTGATTCGCTTGTATCCACCCCAGTGCTGAACAAATACCATAATTTTTTTTTTCTTTAGCCTAGTAATGTGGACCTCTCACTCCATTTTAGGGGCGGTCACCTCCACCTCCCCTGCTCTGGCTCTCAGCCAGGAGCCAGGTAAGATCTATTTCCTGCACCCAGAGGAGGGTGTAGCTGTAAAGAGGGAGCGGTGGAATAAAAGCTTTGATAGGAGGACCCAGTCAGCAAGACCGATGAAAGGCCTCTTTTCCCCCCTCATGCTTCAGTACAGGTGGGGAGGGAGTTCTTAAGCCATTTAGTTGCGTCCTGTGAACATTTCTGCTCCCTCTGAGGGGGATTTGTTGTAGAGCTGGGTTGGTCCCGTCACATTTCAGGGAGAAAAATCACAGTTGTGCAATAATAATCATAATTGTTATGGTATTTGTTAAGCACTTACTATCTGAGAGGCACTCTACTAAGTGCTGGTTGAATATAAACAAATTGGGTTGGACGCGTTACCTGTCCCATGTGGGGCTCACAGTCTTAATCCCCATTTTATTTTACATTCATTCATTCATTCAATCGTATTTACAGAGGAGGTAACGGAGGCACAGAGAAGTGAAGTGATTTGCCCAAGGTCACCCGGCAGACAAGTGGGTCACAAGTGGGTATGTGTTGCCAACTTGTACTTCCCAAGCTCTTAGTACGGTGCTCTGCACACAGTAAGCACTCAATAAATACGATTGAATGAATGAATGAAAGTGGCGGAGATGGAATTAGAGCCAATAACCTTCTGCTTCTCAGGAGGGCCTGTAGCATGGTCCAGGGCTGCTGGACACAAGTGGACTCTTAGAAATGAGAGGAAAATTGGTAAATCAGTGGTATTTATTGAGTGCTTAATGTGTTCAGGGCACCGTACTAAGCATTTGGGACAGTACAATATAACTCTGGTTGGAAGACACATTCCCTGCCCACAACGCACTTACAGTCTAGAGGGGGAGACAGACATGAATAGAAATAAATTACAGCTACGGGCATAAGTGCTCCAGAGCCAAGGGAGGGGTGAATAAAGGGCGCAAATCCAAGTGCAAGAGCGCTGCAGAAGGGAGTGGGAAAATGCTCTTCTCTAGTTGGATCTGTTCTCACAGTTACCTCGTGGCAGTCTGCAAGGAAATCCTGAGGGGAATGGGTTTCTGTCAACTGATTTGCTCAAGGGTTCTGGACCAGATGTATTTTCAATGAAGTTGGGGCACCCATAATAATAATGATGAGGATGATGATAGTGGTGTTTGGTAAATGCCAGTTTAAGCTCGTTGTTGGCAGGGAATGTGTCTATTATATTGTACTCTCCCAAATGCTTAGTACAGTGTTTCGCACACACTAAGCACTTAGCAAATACGACTGAATGATTGAAGCACCGTACTAATCAATCAATCAATCATATTTATTGAGCGCTCACTGTGTGCAGAGCACTGTACTAAGCACTTGGGAAGTACAAGTTGGCAACATAAAGAGACAGTCCCTACCCAACAGTGGACTCACAGTCTAGAAGGGGGAGACAGAGAACAAAACCAAACATACTAACAAAATAAAATAAATAGAATAGATATGTACAAGTAATATAAATAGAGTAATAAATATGTACAAACATATATGCGTATTTACAGGTGCTGTGGGGAAGGGAAGGAGGTAAGGTGGGGATGGAGAGGGGGACGAGGGGGAGAGGAAGGAAGGGGCTCAGTCTGGGAAGGCCTCCTGGAGGAGGTGAGCTCTCAGTAGGGCCTTGAAGGGAGGAAGAGAGCTAGCTTGGCGGATGGGCAGAGGGAGGGCATTCCAGGCCCGGGGGATGACGTGGGCCGGGGATCGACGGCGGGACAGGCGAGAATGAGATCATCAGATCCCACATGGGGCTCCCAGTAAAAATAGGAGGGAGATCAGGGATTGGATCCCCATTCTGCAGATGAGGGAACTGAGGCCCAGAGAAGCGAAGGGACTTGGCCAAGATCACACAGCAGACAAGTGGCAGAACCAGGATTAGAGCCCAGGCCCGTGATCTTTAAACTAGACTTTGCTGCTGCCGTTTGATTTCTGTGAATCAGTCCCTCTGGAATTATATGCTCTCGTTTCTCTGTCCACTGTGCCCTTATTTTTGGTTCCACGTGGCATTTTTCAGTTCCGCACTAGGCTGTACTAACTGTACAAATCAGTTGTACCGCACTCTCCTAAGTGCTTAGCCTGCCCTCAGGATTGTACCTGGGGAATTTCCAATCCCTTCCAGCCTCAAATATGGGAGGGAGGGCCAAGCAGAGGCCTGCCCATTCCATTCCTAGCTAGGCCAGTGGCTACTGAGTGAAAGGCAATCTGCTATAAGTCAAAACTCCCCTGTGCTGGGCAGCAGCGGCGGGAAGAGAGTTGAGGGCCGAGACTCAAGTTTACTGTGCAGAAGGAGACAATGGTAAACCACTTCTGGATTTTTACCAAGAAAAGAGTATTGATAAGCTACCGGAACGATTGCAGATGGAGGTAGGGTATTCTGGGAGAGATGTGTCCATGGAGTCGCTGTGGGTTGGAGGCGACTCAAACAGCACAAGACAAGTGCTCTGCACATAGTCAGTGCTCAATAAATCCCCTTGATTGTTTGGTTCTGTTGTTCTGTGTCACGCCCTCCCTCCCTCCCAGCTCATCCCTCTCTCTCTGGGCTTTAGTTGTCCTGACTGTCTTCCCCTAAGGTATTTCTTAGATTGGTTTTTCTTGCTTTTCTCCTGCTAACTCCTCTGCCTTTTCCTGACCATGCTGTAGCGGATAGAGCGGCCTGGGAGTCAGATGACCTGGGTTCTAATCCCGGCTCCGGCACTTATCTGCTGTGTGACCTTGGGAAGTCACTTCACTTCCCTGGGCCTCAGTTCCCGCATCTGTAAAATGGGGATTAAGTCTGGGAGCCCTATGTGGGACAGGGACCGTGTCCAACCTGATTATCTTGTATATACCCCAGCACTTAGTACAGTTTCTGGCGCATAGTGGTCACGTAACAAATGCTATTAAAAAAAACATGAAATGGAAGGGACTGGACTAGTATTCTTGGATGGGAGGAGGAGCTAGACTTAAAAGAGAGCTGTAAAATCTCTTTTACTGTGAGGAAGAAGGCGATGGTATTTTCACCAAAAATACTCTGCGGATACGGATACAGAATGACTTTATCACAGAATAATGATGGCATTTATTAAGCGCTTACTATGTGCAAAGCACTGTTCTAAGCACTGGGAAGGTTACAAGGTGATCAGGTTGTCCCACGGGGGGCTCACAGTCTTACTCCCCATTTTACAGATGAGGTAACTGAGGCACAGAGAAGTTGAGTGACTTGCCCAAAGTCACCCAGCTGACAATTGGCAGAGCTGGGATTTGAACCCCTGACCTCTGACTCCAAAGCCCGTGCTCCTTCCACTGAGCCACGCTGCTTCTCAGAAGATGGGACGTTCATTCATTCAGTCGTATTTATTGAGCGCTTACTGTGTGCAGTGCACTGTACTAAGCGCTTGGGAAGTACAGGTTGGCAACTTATAGAGACGGTCCCTACCCAACAGTGGGCTCACAGTCTAGTCTAGTCGTTCTGAAGAGGATGTGTCCATGGAGTGACTATGGGGCGGACATGACTCGATGGCATTTGAAGGAGAAGAAACTCATAGAGGGTCAGGTCTTTGAATTATTTGAGTAAGAAAGTGTTTTCTGAGGACCCCTTGTATCACATTTAGTTTCCCAGATTAACTCTCTCCAATTGCTTCAGGTCATAAGTATTGGACTCTTCATTTTTTGACCTTTTTCTTTTAACTTTCAAAAAAAAACTATCCTTTAGGGGGTTCTATTTTCATATTGATTCCACCTGACGTGACCTCTGCATCTCCACTTCCATATTCATTCATTCAGCGGTACTTATTGAATGCCTACTGTGTGTAGAGCACTGTATTAGAGACTTGGACCAGTACAAGTGTGGCTCAGTGGAAAGGGCATGGGCTTTGGAGTCGGAGGTCATGGGTTCAAATCCTGGCTTCGCCGGTTGTCAGCTGTGTGACTTTGGGCAAGTCACTTAGCTTCTCTGTGCCTCAGTTATCTGTAGAATGGAGATGAAGACTGTGAGCCCCCTGTGGGACAACCTGATCACCTTGTAACCTCCCCAGTGCTTAGAACAGTGCTTTGCACATAGTAAGCGCTTAATAAATGCCATTATATATATTATATATATATATACATACATATATACAGTAGAACAATAAACAGATACAGTCCCTGCCCACAACGAGCCCATATCACAGGTGTGTTCTCCAGATGTATTTGACTTCTGGTTGTCATTGCTCAATCTTCTTGAAGCCCCTCATGCTCACGTTCCCCGCCAGCCATCCAAAGTAAAAGAGAATAGTGGGTTGGGTCTCAGGATCCTTGAGCTGGAGTGGAAGACTGTAAGCCCATTACGGGCAGGGAACGTGCCTGCTAATTCTTAATAAATACTCCTCCCCCCTGCCAAAAAAAAACCAAAGGAGTCACCATGGAGTCAGTAACCTGTGAGGCAAAAAACTGAAAGAAGCAGCATGGCCTAGTGGATAGAGAACAGGCCTGGAGGTCTGAGGACTTGGGTTCTAATCCCGGCCTTGCCACTTGTTTGCAGTCTGACGCTGGGCACGTCACTTCATTTCTCTGGGCCTCAGTTACTTCATCTTTAAAATGAAGATGAAGACTTCGAGCCCTACCCGGGGCAGGGACTGTATCCAACCTGATTAGCTTGTATTTACCCCAGCGCTTAGAACAGTGCTTGATGCATAGTAAGCACTTAACAAATACCATCTTCATCATTACTGTTGGATAGAAACAGGCCTAGGCGGCCAAGGACCTGGCTCCTAATCCCAGCTCCAGCACTTATCTGCTTAGTTATCTCAGGCAAGTGACTGTACTTTTCTGTGCCTCAGTTTCCTCACCTCTAAAACGGAGATTCAATTCCTGTTCTCCTTCCTACATAGACTGTGAACTTCATGAGGGGTAGGGACCGTGTCTGACCTGATTTAACATGTATCTACCACAGCACTTAGAAGAGTCCTTGATACAAAATCATTTAACACATCTGAGTAAAAAAATAGAGCTATCAAGCAAAAACGGGTACTAATGGTGAGTTCGGAAAGTGAGAAAATTCGGAACCACAGATATTTTGCAGGTTTTAGCTAGCATACGTAAAGATAGGAAGGAAGGAAGAACTCAACATTTCTCCCTCCTCTCTCCCTTATCCTCCCTAAGCAATATCTTATTCCTTTTAAGGCAACTTCCATCCCTTTGTAAGTCAGTCAATTCTGACCCTTCTTCTCTGGCTCACTGCCTGGAGCAAGATGGTTAAGTAAAAGATCTTTTCACCAAGGCCAGTTTGGCACATTTGTCTTTTTTTTTCTTTTTAAGAATGCCCCGGGGCAATTATTTCAAGGAAATCGTTTTATTCTGCAGAATAAACTGCCCACAAAATGGTTGATGCCAGAAAAAAATATGTTTATATGATTTTTTTTTCTTTTTTTGCCATTACTTCATGTTCCAACAAAACTGGTGTCCGTGACATCATTCCATAATGCGTTCTGGGAACATTGCAGGTGGACCACTGCATTCTCGCTCAATTGAAGGGTTGTGAATGTCTGGGAAGAGAAGGAAAATATTAGTGGCGCTTCTCCTACTACGCCGTAATCAAATTCAGCCTCAAAATGAACATTTTTATCTGTAAGCTACCTCCTTGAAACCTGTATCAATAGTATTTATTGAGTGCTTTACTGTGCGCAGAATGCTGAACTTAATGTTTGGGAAAGTACAACACAACAGAGTCGGGAAGACTTTAAAAGCATCAATAAATAATGCAAAAGCGTATTATTGACTTCTCTATACCCTATACATACCTTTCAAAAGGAGTACCTAATAGGATCCGAATAGTCGCTAAGAATACAGAATCAAATCAATCAGTCATATTTAATGAGTGCTTTCTGTGTGTGGAAAGCTTGGGAGAGGACAACATAACAATATAGCAGGCACATTCCCTTCGCACAGAAAGCTTACAGACTAGAGACGGGCATAAAGGACTAAATAAATGTAGGTGATATGTGATTCTCCATTCACATTCTGTTCTTCCTGTTAAAAGTAAATGACAAAAGAATTGAAGTGCCCCCTTTGGGGAATGGATTCAGTTAGAGACATAAAAGAGTTTAGCAGCCTATAATAGGACCACGTTAACCTCTCTGTTCTTTTTTTAACTCTGTGCTCGACTTTTTTCCGAACACTTCTTTTGAAAGAGATCATCCAAAGGTACACTTTCTTTCTTCTTTTACAGCAGAATAAAGTAGACAGTTCAGTGGCAAAAATATCTGGGGCAAAAAAAAAAATCAGCTTGGGGAAGCCTGGCTTGACGTCCTTGACTGGTGTGGAGGCAGTTTTCTTGTCAATAGATGTGAAGTTTTAAGCTTTTGTTAAATTGGTGAATGTGTGGAGGAGAAATGAAAAGAAATGAGAAGCAGTGTGGCCTATAGGATAGAGGACGGCTTGGGAGTCAGGAGGACCTGGGTGCTGATACCGGCCCTGCCGCTTGTCTGCTGTGTGACCTTGGGCAAGTTATTCACTTCTCTGGGCCTCAGTTATCTCACCTGTAAAACGGGGATTAAGACTGTGAGCTCTATGTATTAATTAATTCATTTGTTCTCTCCCCCTCTTAGACTGTGAGCCCACTGTTGGGTAGGGACTGTCTCTATATGTTGCCAACTTGTACTTCCCAAGCACTTAGTACAGTGCTCTGCACACAGTAAGTGCTCAATAAATATGATTGATGATGATGATACTCAATAAATATAATTGATTGGATAATTCCTCCTTTACTCCAGAGCCTTTGGAACCCTCCCCACAGCACCTGTATATATGTTTGTACATATTTATTACTCTATTTTACTTATACAGATTTACTATTCTATATATTTTATTTTGTTACTATATTTTGTTTTGTTGTCTGTCTCCCCCTTCTAAACTGTGAGCCCGTTGTTGGGTAGGGACCGTCTCTATATGTTGCCAACTTGTACTTCCCAAGCGCTTAGTACAGTGCTGTGCACACAGTAAGTGCTCAATAAATACGATTGAATGAATGAATGAATGAATGAATAATTCAGTCATATTTATTGAGCACTTACTATGTGTGGAGTACTGTACTAAGTGCTTGGAAAGTACAATACAGCAATAGAGACAATCCCTGCCCACAATGGGCTTACAGTCTAGAGGGAAGAGACAGACATCAAAACAAATAAACCGACATCAATATACATGGACTGTGTCCAACCTGATGATCTATCCCGGGGCATTAAGCACATCATAAATGCTTAAAAAATACCACTGGGGGAAAAAAAAAGTTAGTATCCAACATCTTTTGTCAAGCCATTGGTAAGGCAGGGTGTGTTCCTTCAAATATATGATGTCGGTGAAACTCTTCCGCCCTGTTCAGGATCTCATCATGGTCTGTATTTGGGGTTTTGTCAGCTGTTGTTGTTTTCCAACACACACGGAGTTTGTTTTCCTTGAAATGGATACTGACTCATTATAACCAGATAGCTTTCGAGGGCCGAGTAATAAACCATCATCTGTCTTTATTCTGGTTAAGGAAGAAACAAACAACAACAACTCCCCCCACCCCACCGCCCCCCCCAGCCCTGTGGTAATTAGAAGTGGTGTCATATGAAATGGGGCTGTCCTGAATTAGCACTTGGGTAACCTCTCTTCTGGGCAAAGGGAAGGATGGTATCAGAAAGTAGTTTCGTTGGATCACGACAAGCAGCTGGGCCTGGTGGATAGAGCCTGGGCTTGGGAGTCCGAAGGACCTGGGTTCTAGTCCCGGCTCTGGCACCTATCTGCTGCGTGACCTTGGAAAAGTTATTCACTTTTCTGGGCCTCAGTTCCTTCACCTGTAAAATGGGGATAAAGACTGTAAGCCCCAAGTAGGACAGAATGAGCAACCTTTCATTCATTCATTCAATCGTATTTGAGTACTTTGTGCAGAGCACCGTACTAAAAGCTTGGGAGAGTACAATATAACAATAAACAGACACATTCTCTGCCCACAACGATCTTACAGTCCGATTAACTTGTATCTACCTCTCCCCCTCGGCCCCCTCTCCATCCCCCCATCCCCCCCATTTTCCGATCCAATTATCTTGTGTTTACCCAAGGGCTTAGTACAGTGGTTGCCACACAGTAAGTGCTTGTCAAATACCACAATTATTTTTATTATTATTATTTTTATTACTAAATTAGAATGAACCCAGTAAGTTGAGTTTAGAGATTTGAATCAAAGTATTAGCAGAGAAATACTCCACTCGTGACCGTCACCCTAATTTGCTCCCTTTATTTACCACCTCCTTCCCTTCCCCACAGCACCTGTATATATGTGTATATGTTTGTACATGTTTATTACTCTATTTATTTTCCTTGTACCTATCTATTCTATTTATTTTATTTTGTTAGTATGTTTGGTTTTGTTCTCTATCTCCCCCTTCTAGACTGTAAGCCCACTGTTGGGTAGGGACCATCTCTATATGTTGCCAGCTTGTACTCCCCAAGTGCTTAGTACAGTGCTCTGCACACAGTAAGCGCTCAATAAATACGATTGATTGATTGATTGAATGATTGATCTACCCTAGCACTTAGAACAGTGCTGGGCACATAGTAAGCACTTAACAGTAGCCCAATTATTATTATTAATACGTGTCAATGTCATTCCTGGTGTCCCTCAGCTTGAAGCCCTCTTCATTTGTTTGGCGATCTCTGGGATCTAGAGACCCGGTCCAGGCTGGAGGGTGGGGAGGGGAGGATGGGCTCTGAGCCCCGATTCTGATTCAGAAAACATATTTTTAAGTAGGTATTTGGAGCAACATGCCCTACTGGAAAGAGTATGAGTCTGGTAGGCGGAGGACCTGGGTTCGAACGCTGTCTTTGCCCCTTGGCTGCTCTGCGACTTTGGGCGACTTACTGAACTTGACGAATGTGGAGGCAGTTTTCTTGTCAGTAGATTTGAAGTTTTGTTAGATTGGAAAAGTTTGAGAGGCTTAGTACTGAAGTTACTGTGCCTGGAAAAGTTTGAGAGGCTTAGTACTGAAGTTACTGTGCCTCAGTTTCCTCATCTGTAAAATGGGGATTGTTACTTGTTCTCCTTCCCCACTAGTCTGTGAGCCCCTTGTGCGACAGAGATGTTTTCCGATCCGATTATCTTGTGTTTACCCAAGGGCTTAGTACAGTGGTTGACACACAGTAAGTGCTTGTCAAATACCACAATTATTTTTATTATTATTATTTTCATTACTAAATTAGAGTGAACCCGGTAAGTTGAGTTTAGAGATTTGAATCAAAGTATTAGCAGAGAAATACTCCACTCATGACCACTCAAGCGCTTAGTACAGTGCTCTGCACATAGTAAGCGCTCAATAAACACGATTGATGATGATGATGATGACCGTCACCCTAATTTGCTCCCTTTATTTACCCCCCACTTCAGCCCCACAAGAACTTATTCATTCAGTTGTATTTATTGAGCGCTTACTGTGTGCAAAGCACTGTATTAAGTGCTGCAAAGCACTGTACTAAGTGCTTGGGAGAGTACAATGCAACAGACACATTCTCTGATCACAATGAGCTCACAATCTAGAGGGATGTGTGCTTACATATGTACTTATGTACATCTGCACTTATGTGCGTACCCATAATTAATTTATATTAATGTCTCTCTTCCCCTCTGGATTTTGAGCTCATTGTGGGCACGGAATTCACTCATTAATTCAGTCGTATTTATTGAGTGCTTACTGTGTGCAGAGCACTGTACTAAGCGCTTGGGAAGTACAAGTCGGCAACATATAGAGACGGTCCCTACCCAACAGTGGGCTCACAGTCTAGAAGGGGGAGACAGACAACAAAACAAAACATTTGGACAGGTGTCAAGTCGTCAGAGCAAATAGAATTAAAGCTAGATGCACATCATCAACAAAATAAATAGAAAAGTAAATATGTACAAGTAAAATAAATAGAGTAATAAATCTGTACAAACATATATACAGGTGCTGTGGGAAGGGGAAGGAGGTAGGGTTGGGGGGATGGGGAGGAGGAGAGGAAAAAGGGGGCTCAGTCTGGGAATATGTCTACCGACCCTGTTATATTGTCCTCTCCCAAGGGCTTAATACAGTGCTTTGCACAAAGTAAGCGCTCAATAATTACCATTGATTGATTTGGCTTGGAGGGTTTGTACCTTTTAGAATATGGGGAACCTTGAATTCTCCAGTGGAGTTGGAAGTGTCAAAGGCTCATTCATTCCAGATCCACTGTATAATTTGGGGGCAGATTAATCAGTTTGCCCTTTCTTCTCCACCCATCTCTCATCCTTTAAGCTCTTCTAGCTTTTAAAATTCATTAAAACATTTTAATGTGTTATATTAATGTGCTGGTAATGTGCCCCAGACTGAGCCCCTTCCTTCCTCTCCCCCTCGTCCCCCTCTCCATCCCCCCATCTTACCTCCTTCCCTTCCCCACAGCACCTGTATATATGTATATATGTTTGTACATATTTATTACTCTATTTATTTATTTATTTATTTTATTTGTACATATCTATTCTATTTATTTTATTTTGTTAGTATGTTTGGTTTTGTTCTCTGTCTCCCCCTTTTAGACTGTGAGCCCACTGTTGGGTAGGGACTGTCTCTATATGTTGCCAATTTGTACTTCCCAAGCGCTTAGTACAGTGCTCTGCACATAGTAAGCGCTCAATAAATAAGATTGATGATGATGATGATGGTGATAGCGATTCCGGCTTATTATTCTGCAGTTTCTCCATTAAGGGGGTCCAGTGGAAATGTTAGGTTTTCTCAGATGAGGGGTAGGTGCTTTAAACGGTGAAAGGGTAAGTTGGTTGTGGGCAGGGAATGTGTCTGTTTGTTATACTGTACTCTCCCAAGCGCTTAGTTCAGTGCTTTTCACACAGTAAGCACTCAATAAATAGGATTGGATGAATGAATGAATGAATGAGAAAATGAAATCAGTCCTTTAATTAAAACAGCACAAAGTTAAAACTCCTCAAACACTCATACCCTCCTGAAGACCCAGCATATAGGCTTCATGAATTATTTCTGTGTCTTTATTTTCAAGATGGAATTTTGAAATAGCTTCCAACAGCGGCATTATTGGTACCTATCCTCGGGGTTAAATTGAGAAGCAGATGGCATAGAGGGTAGAGCAGGGAGTCAGAAGGTCATGGGTTCTAATCCTGGCTCCGCCACAGGTCTGCTACGTGACCTTGAGCAAGTCAGTTCACTTCTCTGTGCCTCAGTTCCCTCGTCTGTAAAATGAGGATTGAGACGGTGAACCCCCCATAGGACAGGGACTTGCTTATATCCACTCGAGCGCTTAGTACAGTGCTTGGCACAGAGTAAGTGCTAAAGAAATACTGCAATCGTTATCATTATTATTATTATTACTTGTCAAAGGTGGCAGTGAGAAAGGGTGGGAACTGTTATGGGTTTCTAATAATTCCTATTTCCCCCAGGTTATATTTTTAAAGTTCATAAGACAGTCCACTGATGGAGTATTTCCTAATGAGGAAGTTCAACATGAGCGTATGAATATAACTTTAGAGAAAGAATCACATTGAATGTTTCTGTGCTTTCCATTTTCAGGAGTGAAGCGTTTCTCAGTTGAAGAAGCTAAAAAGAAGAGCCAACATTTAAGAAAAAAAACATGGGGACTCCTGGTTCCGGGAGGAAACGAACGCCCGTCAAAGACCGCTTCTCTGCAGAAGATGAAGCCTTGAGTAATATTGCCAGAGAGGTTAGAACTTTTATTTTTTTCCCAAGTATTAACAGAAAAAACCTGGATTGATGGTCAGGGAAAAAGAAAGTGATTGGGGAGTAGAGTTGAGAGTGGGAATAAAAAAATTCCCATCTACTTTGTTGTGCAATTTACGACCCTTGATACATCACACAGGCATACCCCCGACTCCAAATGATTGCAAAACAGAAAATCCGCAAAGACGTCATGAACTGATTGCTGATGTTGCCCCGGAGAAGCAGCATGGTCCAGTGGATGGGGCATGACCCTGAGAATCAGAGGATCCGGGTTCTAATCCTGGCTCCTCTTAGTGTCTGCTGTGCGTGACCTTGGACAAGTCACCTAACTTCTGTGGGCCTCAGTTTCCTCATCTGTAAAAGGGGAATTAAATCCTACTCCCCATTACTTACACTGTGAGCCCCAAGAGGGACAAAGATTGTGACCAACCTGATTAACTTGTACCTAACCCAGTGCTACAAGTCCAAACACATCTGTGCTGGGCAGCAGAGGCAAGGGAGAGAATCGAGGGCAGAGATTCAAGTTTACTGCTTAGAAGGAGGCAATGGTAAACTACTTCCATATTTTTACCATGAAAACTCTAAGGATACACTAGCAGAACAATTGCAGATGGAAGTGGGGTGTCCTGGGAGAGATGTGTCTTGGGCATCACTCTAGGTCGGACACAACTCGACAGCATAAGACAACAACAGCACCAACCGCAGTGCTTAGAACAGTCCTTGGCACATAGAAAGCGCCTAAAATGTACCATTATTATTATTATCAATATTATTCTTGGTACTATTATCCAAAAGCCCCACTCAACATTGGGTCTAATCAGCGCAGTAGCAATGATCTATGCATATAAGGAAGTCCTGGGGTCTGCTGGGACTTACCACCCATGCAACAATCAGTCAGTAGTATTTATTGAGCACTGATTGTGTGCAGAGCACTGTACTAAGCGCTTGGTAAAGTACAATACAGCAATAAAAGGACACAGTCCCTGCCTAGTTCCCAGTTCCCTCCCCTTCTGCCCCTTGCAATTTGAGCTCTGCCCACCCCAAACAGTTTCCCTCCCCTTGCCAGCCCCTAATTCAGTCCTTCCCTCACCCATCTCCCTAGCTCAAGTCAGAAGGACCTGGGTTCTAATTCTGACTCCGCCACTTGACTACTATGTGACCTTGGGCCGGTCACTTCATTTTTCTGGATCTCAGTTCCGTCATCCGTAAAATGAGAGTTAAGATTGTGAACTCCACGTGGGACAGGGACCGTGTCCTACCTGATTAGCATGCAGCGCTTAGTACAGTGCCTGGCACATAGTAAGCGCTTAATGAATACCATTAAAAATGCACTCTCATTTTCAAGGAACATATTTCTTTGGAGTCCTGGAGTACACATGTATATTTCTTTCAGTAGCGTTTGATGCAGTAATACTTACCCTCCTTTTTGTACTTTTAACAATTGTTAGTAAATCATTCATAGCACTAACTCACTTTAGTTCGAGGATAGATTGGCTGCAATGTTTCAGATAGGCTCATCAGTTTGCAAAACTTGTTTTGGTGATGGTGACTTACTCTGTGGGTATTTTTTTTTTTTTTACCGTGCCTAAACCAGTCTGATAGCTTCCATTTAGTGGCTATTGAGATTCATTGTTGTTGTAATTGTTCTTTACCAAGTGCAGATCATCAATTTCCCAACCCTGGCCTGGGTTTTATGCAACGGGGTAGATCGAGATCTCCATTGAAAAGAGTTTCCCACAGCACAGCCCAGTAGCCGATGACTCAAAAAACAGGGTTTCATTGCTATTATTGTTATTACTGTTATTGTAATATTTGTATTGGTTAAGCACTTACTACGTGCCCAGCGCTGTTCTTAGTAGACACAAGATAACCAGGTTGGACACAGTCCCTGTCCCACATGGGGCTCACAGAAGGGAGTAGGATTAAATCTCCATTTTACGGTTGAGGAAACTGAGGCACAGGGAGGTGACTTGCCCAAGGTCACACAGCAGAGATGGGGCAGAGCCGGGATTAGAAACCAGGTCCTTCTGATTCCCGGGCCTGTGCTCTACTCTCCAGACCATATTGCTTCTCTACTGCATCACCGGTCTGACTTCCTGAGAGGGTGTTCCTAACCAGAAGCCATATGGTGGTTGCTGGGAGAATGATAGAGGTTTGGGAATTAGAAAGGTTGGCCCATCACTTCCCGTTCATTAATAGCTTGTGTTGTGCTGGCAGTGTTTTTGATTTTTTTCCTTCTATACTCCACCCCAATTAAACTCTGAAGGGAGATTGAATCCAAATGGTTTTGAAAAATAGATGCCAAGATAAAGGGACAATTGGAATAAATTTGTTTAAGAAAATAATTTTAAAAAGCTTTGAAAAATAGCTTGTGTTTTTACAAATAAGAGTAGTTGCCATACTTGTTAAGCACTTACTAAGTTCCAAGCACTGTGTGAAGCACTGGGGTGGATACAATACAGTCTGATCAGAAATCATCCCTGTCCCACATGGGGCTGATGAGGGGGAGGAAAAGAGAAGAGAAGAAAAATGATCCAGGCAGCAGAGTGAAATATGGACTGGAGTGGGGAGAGAGAGGAGATCGGGAGGTCAGCCAGGAGGCTGATGCAGTGATCCAGGCGGGATGGGATGAGTGCTTGTATTAATGTGGTAGCAGTTTGGATGGAGAGGAAAGGGCAGATTTTAGCAATGTGGTGAATGTGAAACTGACAGGATTTAGTGATAGATCGATTATGTGGGTTGAATGAGAGAGAGGAGTCTAGGTTATGGAGTTACGAGACAGGAAGGATGGTGGTGCCGTCCACAGTGATGGGAAAGTCTTGCGGAGAGACAGGGTTTGGGTGGGAAGATAAGGCGTTTTGGACATGTTAAGGTTGAGGTGACGAGATGGCTGGATCCTGGCAGTAACCCATCAATGACTATGTGCCATTGATTTATTGAAATCCAAGAGGCTCAGACACTGATGTGCCATCTGACTTCATTTCCTCTGTTTGAGGACAAATCAAGATTTCTGGGTCATATGCCGTGCCGTCATGTTCTGGAGGTTTTTGATGTTGACCTGGCAACCGGGGGAACAGGAAGTGGTTAAAGCAGCCAGGGTGTAGGAGGGCAGAGCTGGGCCTTTAAGTGCTCAAAATGGGAGAAATACTATTTGATGCTTTCACTTAAGTGGTACCTCAGTGGCTGGAAAGAGTTAATGCCTCTTTTAGGGTGCTGTGTTTACTTCCAGGAGATCATAGTCTCACTGACCGGATCCTTGACAGTGCTTAAATACTCTTGACCTTTCAATCACAGTAACCCCTAATTCTTCCTTCACCTTTCTGTCTGCACCATGAACACGCTTACTTCCATCTGCTGATTTATCACTAACAAGGACAACCGGAGGGGAGTGCCTCCTCATTATCAAAGAGGCCTCTAACCTGCTTTTATCTTAATGTCAGACTTTCTGTGTTCTCTCATCTGGTGGTAGCTTCTACTTTAGAGTTGGTCAGTAAATCGTATTTATTGAGTGCTTCCGTGTGCAGAGCACAGTACTAAGCGCTTGGGAGAGTACAGTATAACAATAGATACATTCCCTGCCCACATTGACCTTAGAAGGGGAGACAGACATTAATATAAAGAAATAAATGACAGGTATGTACATAAGCGCTGTGTGGTTGGGGATGGTGAATTAAGGGAGCAAGTCAGGGTGACACAGAAGGGAGTTGAAAAGGAAAAGAGGGCTTAGGCAGGGAAGGCCTCTTGGAGGAAATGTGCTTTTAGTAAGGTTTTGAAGTAGGGGAGAGTAATTGTCTGTTCGCTATGAAGACAGAGGGCATTCTAGGCCAGAGGCAGGACGTGGGTGAGAGGTGGGCGGTGAGATAGATAAGATGGAGGTCCATTGAGAAGGTTGGCATTAGAGGAGTTAAGTGTGCAGACTGGAGTGGAGAGAGACAGGAGGTCAGCAAGGAGACTAATGCAGGGCACACTGTCTGCTAACTCTGTTATACTGTAGAAGCAGCATAGCCTGGGAGTCAGAAGGATCTGGGTTTTAATCCCAGCTCCGCCTCACGCCTGCTGTGTGACCTTGGGCAAGTCACTTCACTTCTCTGGGCCTCAGTTACCTCCTCTGTAAAATGGGGATTAAGACTTTGAGCCCCACGTTCCAACCTGATTAGCTTGTGTCCACCCCAGCCCTTAGAACAGTGCCTGACGCATAGTAAGAACTGAAGAAATACCATTTTAAAAAAATCCAGAAAGCCCTGGATGCCTCTCCTTTCTCCTGGGCTTGCCAGACTGGACTCTGAGCTCGCTTCGGGCAGGGAATGTGTCTGTTTATTGTTATACTGTGTTCTCCCAAGTGCTTAGTGCAGTGCTCTGCACACAGTTAGCGCCCTATAAATATGATTGAATGAAGGAATCAAATGAACTAACATCAGGGTTCACAGGTGACAGAGGGAATGAGGAGCAACTCTCCTCCCACACAATCCAAATGATCAGAGGAAAGGAGGCTTCTCCCCTTCCACTGGTTCATACTGCTGCCATTTAGTTTTTAGGCTTAGAAAATTAAAGCTGCTTCCGTATCCCTTCCTCAATAGAAGTACCTTCCAAACTCCTTAGATTCATGGAACTTAAATGCTTGTTTGTAATCTAGTATTTTCTTTCCAGTAGATCACACTGCTCACATTCAAGCCTCAAAGCTTAGAAAATTCAAGGCATATCCGTATCCCTCACTCTGTAGAAAAGTAATCAGTTAGTTGAATTGAGCATTTACTGTGTGCAGAACACTGAACTAAGTGCTTGGGAGAGTACAATACACCTTCTAAACTCCTTAGATGCATGGTATTTAAAAGATGGTTTTTTGTTTGTGGTTTTTTTTTAATAGTATCTTCTTTCCATTGGATCATACTGCTCACATTTTGTTTTTAGGCCTAGAAAATTAAGACAATATCCATATCCCTTCCTCCATAGAAAAGTACTTTCTAAACTCCTTAGATGCTTGGAACTTGAATATTTTTGTAATCTAGTATTTTCTTTCCACTGGACTACACTACTGACATTTGGTTTTTAAGCCTAGAAAATTAAGGGCATATCCATATCCCTTCCTCCACAAAAAAGTAATCAATTAATCAGTCAAATTTATTGCTTGCTTAGTATGTGCAGAGCACTGTCCTAAGTGCTTGGGAAAGTACAGTACACCTTCTAAAAGCCTTAGATTCGTGGAACATGAATGCTTTTTTTTAATCTAGTACTTTCTTTCCACTGGATCACACTGCTTACGTTTGACTTTTTTGGCCCAGAAAATCGACAGCACCTCCATATCCCACCCTCCATGGAAAAGTAATCCATCAGTCAGTCGTATTTATTGGGTGCTTAGTATTTGCAGAACACTGTACTAAGTGCTTGGGAGAGTGCAATACACCTTCTAAACTCCTTAGATACATGGAACTTTAACGCTTTTTTTAATCCTGTATTTTCTTTCCACTGGACCACACTGCTCACATTTGGTTTTTAGGCCTAGAAATTAAAGGTGCGTCCATATCTTTCCCTCCATACAAAAGGATCTTCTAAGCTCCTTAGGTGCATGGTACTAGATTTTTTTTTTCTTGTAGTATTTTCTTTAGAAAAGGATACCTACATTCATTTCTCCCTGAAGTGTGTCGTTCCTAGAAGCAGAGTCATCTTTGTTTTGTTTGTTCATTTTGGAAACCATGACAGCAGAGTAAATACTGTCTTTTGTGGTGCTGTCGATTCTTAATTAGAGTTTTACAGAACTCTTTTGGCACGAGGTGCAAAAGAGCAAAGAAAATTCATGTGTAGCATTCCGAGTTATTATACCTGACTTTGTCATTTTGTACTTGGACATAAAAGTCATTATCTCGAATTTAACCCAGTGCATTTTCTCACTCGGCTCTGCCACTTGTCTGCTGTGTGACCTTGGGCAAGTCACTTCACTCCTCTGGGCCTCCGTTGCCTCATCTGTAAAATGGGGATTAAGACTGGGAGCCCCATGTGGGACAGGGACTGTGTCCAACTTGATTTACCTTGTATCTACTCCAGTGCTTAAAACAGTGCTTGGCACACAGTATGCATTTAGGAAATGCCATTATCATTATTATTTGAAGGAAAACAATCTTCCTATGTGAAGATAACCAGTATCTTTGTTCACTGCTCTGAGCCTCTCAGGTTTCAATCAATGGTTCCTATTGAGCACTTACTGACTGTATTAAGCACTTGGGAGAGTAAAATGTAACAGAGTTGGTAGACCTGTTCCCTGCCCACAACAAACTTACAGGGTAGAGAGAATAGATATATAAATAGTAGGACTGTGGATTGAGCCAGAGTGTTTTTGTCCCTTAATTTGTGATTCAGGTTAAACTAACATAAACCCCCTCCCTGCTGGATTTTCCCAATTGGGAATCAGTATCTCTGCCACAGACAGAGCTTGCTGCAGGAAAATATATTTATAATCCTGCACAGTGGCCTTCAGAAACATGCTGAATCTGCATGCTTATTTAGAAGTCCAGAGTTTATTTGTTTTACTTAATCTTGTCCTTAATTTCAGCTCACGGTGTTCCTTTTGAGCCTCTCTTTAGAGAGAGCCTTCATTTATCTCTGTAATTTTATGGCATGACCACGGTTGATACTAAACATCTTATTATCAGTAATGACCAGTTGGACATTTTAGACAGGAAGCACAGTTGTTAACAAATAAAACCAAGCAGCCGGTTGTTTGTCAGAGAATACGGAGACTTAGGCACGGCAGCGGTGCTAGAAGAAATGGGCCAAACTTGAAGGAGGTTTAGTAAGGAGAGATGCCAGAAGGAAAAGCAGCGTTGTCTGGTGGGTAGATCACGCGCCTGGGAGTCAGAAGCACTTGTCTACCCTGGGACCTTGAGCAAGTCATTTTTCTGGGCTCAGTTCCCTTGCCTGTAAAAGAGTTTAGCGAATACCATTTAAAAAAAAAAAACTGACTTTGTGCCTCAGTTACCTCATCTGGAAAATGGGGATTGAGACTGTGAGCCCCGTGTAGAACAGGTACTGTATCCAACCTGGTTAGCTTGTATTTATCCCAGCGCTTAGTACATACTTATTCTATTTATTTTATTTTGTTAATATGTTTTGTTTTGTCATCTGTCTCCCCATTCTAGACTGTGAGCCCACTGTTGGGTAGAGACTGTCTCTATATGTTGCCAACTTGGACTTCCCAAGTGCTCAGTACAGTGCTCTGCGCACAGTAAGCGCTCAGTAAATATGATTGAATGAATGAATGAATATTTATTTTTATTTATTTTATTTGTACATACTTATTCTATTTATTTTATTTTGTTAATATGCTTTGTT
Organism: Tachyglossus aculeatus; assembly: GCF_015852505.1. Taxonomy (NCBI): domain Eukaryota; kingdom Metazoa; phylum Chordata; class Mammalia; order Monotremata; family Tachyglossidae; genus Tachyglossus; species Tachyglossus aculeatus. Next base: position 43,722,646 of record NC_052067.1, on the reverse strand, counting down.
TTGTCGTCTGTCTCCCCCTTCTAGACTGTGAGCCCGCTGTTGGGTAGGGATCGTCTCTATATGTTGCCAGCTTGTACTTCCCAAGCTCTCAGTACAGTGCTCTGCACACAGTAAGCACTCAATAAATACAATTGAATGAATGAATATTTATTTTTATTTATTTTATTTGTACATACTTGTTCTGTTTTATTTTGTTAATATGTTTTGTTTTGTCGTCTGTCTCCCCCTTCTAGACTGTGAGCCCGCTGTTGGGTAGAGACCGTCTCTATATGTTGCCAACTTGTACTTCCCAAGCGCTCAGTACAGTGCTCTGCACACAGTGAACACTCAATAAATACGATTGAATGAATGAATGAATATTTATTTTTATTTATTTTATTTGTACATACTTATTCTATTTATTTTATTTAGTTAATATGTTTTGTTTGTTCTCTGTCTCCCCCTTCTAGACTGTGAGCCCGCTATTGGGTAGGGATCGTCTCTAGATGTTGCCAACTTGGACTTCCCAAGCGCTTAGTACACAGTAAGCACACAGTAAGCGCTCAGTAAATCCGATTGAATGAATGAATGAATGGCACACAGTTAAGTGCTTAACAAATGCCACAATTATTATTATTATCATCATTATGGTATTTAAGAGTTTACTATGTGTCAATGGCTGGTCTGAGCCCTGGGCTCTTAGTGGGCAGGGAACGTGTGTACCGACTCTGGTGTCTTGTTCTCTCCCAGGGACTTGGTACAGTGCTTTGCACCCAGGAAGCGCTCAATAAATACCGTCGATGATGGGGTAGATGCAAGATATCAGGTCAGACACAGACCCTGTCCCTGCAGTCTAAGCAGGAGGGAGAACAGATATCGAATCTCCTACCTCACCTCCCCTCTCTCCTTCTCCAGCCCAGCCCGCACCCTCCACTCCTCCACAACTAATCTCCTCACCGTACCTCGCTCTCGCCTGTCCCGCCATCGACCGGGGCCCACGTCATCCCCCGGGCCTGGAATGCCCTCCCTCTGCCCCTCCGCCAAGCTAGCTCTCTTCCTCCCTTCAAGGCCCTGCTGAGAGCTCACCTCCTCCAGGAGGCCTTCCCAGACTGAGACCCTTCCTTCCTCTCCCCCTCGTCCCCCTTTCCATCCCCCACATCTTACCTCCTTCCCTTCCCCACAGCACCTGTATATATGTATATATGTTTGGACATATTTATTACTCAATTTATTTATTTATTTTATTTGTACATATCTATTCTATTTATTTTATTTTGTTAGTATGTTTGGTTTCGTTCTCTGTCTCCCCCTTTTAGACTGTGAGCCCACTGTTGGGTAGGGACTGTCTCTATATGTTGCCAATTTGTACTTCCCAAGAGCTTAGTACAGTGCTCTGCACATAGTAAGCCCTCAATAAATACGATTGATGATGATGATGATGATGAATCCCTGTTTTACAGGTGAGGAAACCAAGGCCCAGGGAAGTGAAGCGACTTGCCCAAGATCACACAGCAGATGGGTGGTGGAGCAGGATTAGAACTCATGTCCTCTAACTCCCAAGTCTACTCTGTTTCCACAAGGCTATGCTGTTTCTCATATATATGGTCCGTTATCCCTGTCCTGGCTTCCCATATTGAGGTGCTATCCACTTCTTAGCCCTCTATCCTTCTTTATACCTTCTGATTCTCCCCCATCCCTTCCTGACCACCTTACCTCTCCCCCGCATTTCCCTCCTCCTCTTTTAGTCCATGCTGGGAAGCAGCATGGCCTATTGGATAGAGCATGGGCCTGGGAATCAGAGGGACCTGGGTTCTAATCCCAGCTCCACCACTGTGCTGTGTGACCTTGGGCAAGTCACACGATTTTTCTGTGCCTCAGTCATCTGTAAAATGGGGATGAAGGCTGAGAGCCCCATGTGGGACAGGGACTGTGTCCAACTTGAATAACTTGTATCTACCCCAGCGCTTAGAACAGTACTTGACACATAGTAAGTGCTTAACAAATACCATCAGCATTATTTTGTTTAAATAGCATTTAGCAAGCGCTTATTATTATTTCTTTCATTCAATTGTATTTATTGAGCACTGACTGTGTGCAGAACCCTGCACTAAGCGCTTGAAAAGTACAGTTTGTTATTACTATTATTATTATTATTATTATTAGCCTCCCCAGACACGAGCTCTGGTTACTCAAATTGATAAGGTCAGCACAGCCTTAAGCAAAGTGAAAAGCCAACATGAACACAGTCCACAGGATTCCCCCTTTTAGACTGTGAGCCCGCTGTTGGGTAGGGACTGTCTCTATATGTTGCCAATTTGTACTTCCCAAGCGCTTAGTACAGTGCTGTGCACATAGTAAGCGCTCAATAAATACAATTGATGATGATTCCCTTTTTAAATGTTGCCTATCATTTGACACTTGTATGTCAATGGATGATGTTCAGTTGTGGAAAAGTTGGAGCGGGTTCAAAGGCAAACAACAAAGATCGTTCCAGAACTGAAAAGTAAGACATATGAGGGAAAGGTTGAAGGAATTGGGATTATAATATTGCATTTATTGTATTGATGCACATTGTATCCCCCTCCAGCACTTAGAACAGTGCTTTGCACATAGTAAGCACTTAACAAATGCCATCATCATCATTTAGAGAGATAAATTTAAGGCCTAATCTGTTAAATCCTCACTTAGGTAGAAGATAATGACTAACCGAGATCAAAGCTAGGGAATGAACATCGCCTGAAATGTGAGGGATTTCGGTTACACTGAAGGATGAATTTCTCGGTGTCGAGACTTACTGAAGGAGGTGTTTTCAGGGGAATTCCAAGCATGATAAGTAAAGACCGGGTGGTCTGATGTTAGGAGGAATGAATCCCTTTTTTTTTTTTAATGGTATTTGTAAAGCTCTTACTATGTGCCAGGCACTGTACTAAGTGCTGGGGTAGATACAGGTAACTCAGGTTGGACATAGTCCACGTCCCACATGGGGCTCACAGTCTTAATCCCCATTTTACAAGCGAGGTAACTTGTGAAGTGACTTGCCCAAGGTCACACCGCAGACCCTGGTAGAGCCAGGGTTAGAGGCTAGGTCCTCCTGAGTGCCAGGCCCGGGCCTATCCACTAGGCCATACGGCTTCTTTAGATTCCCTTTCCATTATATATGTTCTAGTGGCTGGGTCATCATCATCATCATCATCATCAATCGTATTTATTGAGCGCTTACTGTGTGCAGAGCACTGTACTAAGCGCTTGGGAAGTACAAGTTGGCAACACATAGAGACAGTCCCTACCCAACAGTGGGCTCACAGTCTAAAAGGGGGAGACAGAGAACAAAAGGGGTCATGAGACTTTTATTGTCTCGTGTACAGCTCAAGTGTCGTTCTGTTCATGGTAGTCTAACATCCGGAGAGGCTGTCAATTGCATGTGCTTGTTTAACTGCAGTTAGCCTATTCTGTTGCCCCCTCCAAAGCGCTTAGTACAGTGGTCTGCACATAGTCAGTGCTCAATAAATACCATCGATTGATTGGTTTCAGTAGATCGAATCTCTATGTGCTATCCAGGATTCAATCCATGGGGGTTGGAAATTCCCCCTGTGATAGCGATCTGAGGAAATGCTCCTTGTTTTACAGTCCTTAGAGGAAAATCAGATTTTGAGTGTGTGAGCTTAACTTGTAGGGATGAATCGTGGGTTCTAATCCCGGGTCTGCCACTCGTCAGCTGTGTGACGGTTCTAATCCCGGGTCTGCCACTTGTCACTTTGGGCAAGTCACTTAACTTCTCTGTGCCTCAGTTACCTCATCTGGAAAATGGGGATTAAGACTCTGAGCCCCGTGTGGGACAACCTGGAAACCCTGTTTCTATCCCAGCGCTTAGAACGGTGCCTGGCACATAATAAGCGCTTAACAAATACCATCATTATTATTATTATTATCAACATTTTTTTCGGAAATCCTGTGTTGCTATTCCTCTATGCTCGTTGTGGGTAGGGATTGTGATTACCGACTCTTATATTGCACACTCCCAAGCACTTAGTTCACAGTAAACGCTCAATAAATATGATGGATTGAGTGAGTGATTCATTAATATACCTCTGAAGTTAAGAAAGTTACTTGTTCAACTTGCCCATCTCGGGGTGGGCAGCCAAACAGTTTGTGTCCTACAATTAATTTTTGGTTATCTGGGACCTTCTCAAAGTAGGGGGGAATCATTGAAATCTGCAGATGATTTTACAGTGTCATTTTTGTGGCTGTTTTGATCTTTTCCTTCACCACACTTCTACCAGAGCTCCTAACAAAGAGCAAAACTGGTGTAAATGAGTTGAATCTTTCATTTCAACTATCTCCCCACCGTCTGGTCTTATGCTGACATATACATATTGACTTTCAAAGTGTATTATTTAAGCATTAACTCATATACATCTCCATTTCTCCACCTCCCTCTTATCTGTGAGTCACGTCTGTGTCTCCTCCACTAGATTGTACACTCCTTGGCGGCAGGGATCACATCTGTTAATCCCATTTTTCTCTCCCAAGGGTTTAGTTCGGTGCTGTGGACTGAGAAAGCACTCAGTAATGCTGTTGGTTGATGAGCCGGAGTGCTGAGGGGAACGTGTCCGTTTATCGTTGCATTGTACTCTCCCAAATGCTTGGTACAGTGTTCTGCAGACAGTAAGCACTCAATGGATATAACTGAATGAGTGCTGAATAAACCAATAGCAAAGATAAGGAGGAGAAGCAGCAAAGAGCCAGGATAATCGATCAATCAGTGGCACGTAGTGAGCTGTTACTGTGTTCAGAGCACTGTACTAAGCGCTTGAGAGAGTATAATACAACAGTCGGTAAAAGGAACGAGAGCCGACTGTTGTATTTATTATGCATTCTGACTGTGGCCCAGCCTAGATGGCCCTACTTTTAGCAACATTTTAGGAAACAATTTAGGGAATAACACCCTAATTTAATCTCTAAAGGACTCTAATTATGTGGGTGTAATTGAGGGTTCTTCATGTCAGTTTGAAGCTTTGGTAGTAAACAGCAAGTGGAAGTCAACCTTTCTTGTATGGTTATTCTGTTTGGACGTACACGCCCAAAATCATTTACTTAATAGCAGTTTTTGTTCATGGTGAGCATTGGCAACACGGAGAACCCCTGTGTGTCCCATTCCCAGTCCTACCTCTAGTCCTCAAGGAATTGAAATCGTATTAATATCATCAATGGTATTTATTGAGCACTTACTTTGTGCAGAGTACTTACTGTACTAAGTGCTTGGGAAACTACAGTGCAACAGAGTTGGTAGACATGTTCCCTGCCCACAAGGAGCTTACAGTCTAATATAAAAAACTTTACCCAGACATAGGAATCACTCAATAAATACATCTGGTTGATCGATTGATTGATTTAAGGTGTTCAGTCAGGATTTTCAGAGTAAATCACACCTATTCCTACCCACCTGTGTTACAATAGCAGACCAGGATGTTTAAACACAGTGTCATAATAGACTTCATATGTTGCCAGTTTGTACTTCCCAAGCGCTTAGTACAGTGCTCTGCACACAGTAAGCACTCAACAAATAATAATAATAATAATAATGGCATTTATTAAGCGCTTACTGTGTGCAAAGCACTGTTCTAAGCGCTGGGGAGGTTACAAGGGGATCAGGTTGCCCCACGGGGGGCTCACAGTCTTAATCCTCATTTTACAGATGAGGTAACTGAGGCCCAGAGAAGTGAAGTGACTTGCCCAAAGTCACACAGCTGACAGTTGGTGGAGCCGGGATTTGAACCCACGACCTCTGACTCCAAAGCCCGTGCTCTTTCCACTGAGCCACGCTGAGTGAATGAACTTCATTAGGTCTGTTACCCAATTAACTTGTATCTACCCCAGTGCTTAGAAGAGTGACTGGCAAATAGCAAGTGCTTAATACCATAAACAACAGTGGACTTTATCAAGCGCTTACTCTGTGCAGAGCACTGCAGCGAGAGAACACAGGTGGGAATTGGACACAGCCCCTGTCCCCCGGGGGGCTCAAAGTCTAAACGTTTAAGTGGAGAGAAGGAACTGGACAGAGATACATTAGCGGAGACGACACATTAAAACCCGACACAAACAAATCCACAAAACCAGCTCAAAGTCTCAGTGGGGAGTTTCTGTTCGGTGAGTTTCTGTTTGATGCAGAGATAGATGGGCAACCCCTGGGGGCTTTTGAGGAGCAGGAAGAAACGAGCTGAACAGTTTTTTTGGTTTTTCTTGAAAAGGATCCAGGCAGCAGAGCGAAGTATGGACTGGAGAGGGGAGAGACAAGAGGCAGGGAGGTCAACAAGGGGGTTGATGCAGTAGTCAAGGCGGGACATAAATGCTTGGATCAGTGGTTTTAAGATCCGAATCTGAGGCAGAGGCCTGCCTAAGGGCAGAAGTCTTCGGAAAAGAAGTTCCCCAAAAAGGGCAATTAACTTTAATCCAGTATGGTGCAACGGGGTATTTTGAGGTTTATTCCACCTCAACCACCATCCCCAAAGCTCCTCCTAAAAGCTGCTAAAGTATTTAAGAATCTGCAGCCACTCAGAGTGCTTTAAGGACGATTGAACCGATTTTCTTATTTATCCACTCGTCCATGTTTTGCTACTCCTCTTTTTCCAGTTGTCATCATCATCAGATGCCTTCGAATCATTTCCGATTCATCCATAGGGTCTTCTTGGTAAAAAATATGGCAGTGGTTTACCATTGCCTTCATCCGCGTAGTAGAAGCTTAAGTCTCTGTCGTCGTCTTTGCTCAACATTTTGATCACTTGATCATCCGCCTCTGACTCTTTCCCATGCCGCAGCTGCCCAGTTGCAGCTCTGATTATTCTTCTAGCTGTAAATTATTTGAGTCTGCCTGTTTCTCCCACAAGACTGTAAACTCGATGATGATGGGATAGTAATAAATGGTGATTGTTAAGCCCTATGTGCCAACCATTGTAGTGAGCACTGGGCAGGCAGTATGTCTGTTCCCACCGTTGTATTCTCCCCAGCATTCAGCACAAGGTAGCAATCAGCAAGTTCCGTTGATTGATTGGTTGAGTGCCTTCCTTCCCACACGTAGCCATTGGGGAAGAGAAGTGTGACCCTTGTTTGGCTCTGACATTTTAGGGAAGAGGTTAAAAACTTGAAGGTGTAAGCTTCTTCCCTTCCCCTCTCTCGGTAGGTTCAGAGATTGTTTTTGAAAGCCTAAGCAATCCTAACTCTTCTGTTTGCTTTCAGGCAGAAGCCAGACTGGCCGCCAAAAGGGCCGCCCGGGCAGAAGCAAGAGATATACGCATGAGGGAACTGGAACGGCAACAAAAAGAGGTAATGTTTTCAGACCGTCCTTTCTAAATTCGTTTATCTAGCGCTCACACTCTGGCCCACCCTCAAGGCAGTTCTCCTCTTTCCCCTTGCTGCTTTGGGATTATGTGTGTAGTTTTACTCCGTACACCCACCTGACTTCTTGAGAGAAGCCCAGTGAGTTTTCAAAATAACTCATATTCTAAGAGTAATATCAGATGAGCTGTTGAGGTATGCGTTGTGGTATAAGAGAAAATGGTTCCATGTAGAATTATAATTGTGGGGTGTAAATTGAGAGGGCTGTAGTTTCTTTTTTAAAGCAGGCTAACAGAAATGAGATTAAGGTAAAAATCATCCTCTGATATTGGTGCGTTGAGTTGGCCTTTTTCTTGTAACTTGAAAGAAATAGTTGAAGAAGGCTTCAGCTGAGGGGGACAAAAACTTTGGCATTGTCATGATATATTTTTTGCCTTTTTAAACAAATTGTTCACCGGTGGGGTTCAGAGTGTCACTACAATGAAAATAAAGGACTCTGCATCCTAAAAAGAAGAGCAAGGAGGTAAATGTAAAAATAACCATTTTCATATAAACCTGGGATTTTTCTTTATAATTGGCACCACCTCCCCCAATATTGGCTACTTCAGGTACTGCGAACGTGTAATGGCCTTAGAGTCATCCATTTCCTAGCCAGTAAAAAATGCTTTCTGGTTAAATTCTTTTGTGTCACATCTCAATTTGGGAGTCTTCTCGGAAAACTGTTATTTTCCCTCTAGACTGTAAGCTCATTCCGAACAGGGAATGTGTATTGTTGTGTTGCACCAAGCGCTTAGAACAGTGCTCGGCACATAGGAAGCGCTCAATACGTACGATTGATTGGTTCTCATGAAATGCCTCTTTGCATTTGTAGCACGCTTATCACTTCTATGATAGGAAGTGGGGACGTATCCAGAAGTGGATGGTAGGGTATACCGGCGTCTGCATGCATGGAGCGATCGCAAGCAGAATGATCGTATAACGTTGAAGTGAATCATTTACTAACTGTTTGCATTGCGTGCCACCTGAAAACTTTTTATGGCAAACGGAATAGAGTCAAGGATCAGCTGGGCCTATGCTCCTTCGAGTGGGCAAGAGGCACTTGAAAGAGAATTATTTGCTTTTTCTGTCACAAATCTCTCAACACTTCTTGAACTCACTGGATGTAGGGAATTTTCCATTGGTTTCAGCGAGTGTAGGCATTTTCCCCCCTGGTTCCCTTACCTCTCTCTTGGCTTTTCTGTTTTTTAATTTCATAATCTCTTTTAGGCTTTGATCTACTAAAGGATGTTTTTTGAAAGGGGAACCATGCCTCCCCATCCCCCCTTTTTTGCAATTTGTGAAAACATGTTAAAACGGGATTATGTTGATCTTGTTGCTTAAGAGTCTTCGGACCCTCCCTCTCCAAGGGAGAAAGAAGCCTGCTCCGAAATTGTGAACCACAAAAGAATACTGAATTTGGGAGGTTTTAGCAGCTTCGAGATTTCAGCTCTTTTTGTTTAGCCGTTGAGCCGGCAGGCTCTCAATCCACCTCTCCTCTAGCGTGAAAGGAAAATAGTCCGAAGACAGTCTTGTCCCTTTGAAGGATTTTAATGTCTAATTCGAAGGTTATATTGCAATAAGGTACGAGTTGGTTTCCAAACACGTCAAAGGCCAGGTACCCCTTAGAATATCCCCTCGTCTTTAACAAGTCTTGTAAGTTTGCAGAGAGATCCCCCTCTAAAAGATTTGGGGCTTGAATGCTACCTGGTTTTGTTTTTTTTTGCACAAAAGTTCTGAAAGTCAGTTTTTTGGCTTAGGGAACATTTTGGTGGAGAACAAGTAGAGTTGGTTTCATTATTGTTTTGGAAAGTAGATAAAAGATATTTAGCCCCTTTTTCAGTTCAAACGACCCTGAATATATATGTTTGTCCTCTTTTTTTTTGGAGTAATGGAAAATTGCCAAGTTATTAGCATTCCGAAGCGTGCTGCACATTTGAAGTTGCACTTGCATGAATAAAAAAGCACTACTGATGCACTGTTATTGAAGTTTGCGTGTGTGACTAAAAATAATTTTAATTGTCTTCTGTTAAACTCTTGCGAAAAATGGAGTCCTTTATTTTGAAATAAAACCTCATGTCTTTTTGTCAAAAGATTATAATAGAAGCAGAAATGGATGTTAATGTTAAGAATAACGAGTCTAGTATGGTATTTTAAAAGCAATGAGTACTTCAGCTCCCTTTGGCTAGATCAGAAATTCAGTCAACCGGTCAGTGGTGTTTAGTGAGCGTTTACTGGATGCAGAGCACTGTCCTAAGCGCTTGGGAGAGTACAGTAGAACAGAGTCGGTAGACATGATTCCTGCCCCCAAGGAGTTCAGTGTTGCCTAGTGGAAAGACCACGGGCATGGGAGTCAAAGGTCATGGGTTCTAATCCCAACTCCACCACATGTCTGCTGTGTGACCTCGGACAAGTCGCTTAACTTCTCTGTGCCTCAGTCACCTCATCTGCAAAGTGGGGATCAAGACTGTGAGCCCCATTTGGGAAAGGGACTCTGTCCGACCCAACTCTAGACTGTGAGCCCGCTGTTGGGTAGGGACCGTCTCTTTATGTTGACAACTTGTACTTCCCAAGTGCTCAGTACAGTGCTCTGCACACAGTAAGTGCTCAATAAATACGATTGAATGAATGAATCTATTCCAGCATTTAGAACACTGCCTGGCACATAGTAAGCACTTAACAAATACCACAATTATTATTATTATGGAGTTTACACTCTAGTGGGAAATATATTTCAGCATGTTTAACCTAACAGTGCAGACTACAGGGAGGATCAAGGATTCGCACCAACATTAAGGATCCAGGACTCAAGCAACCAGTTAAGGAGGGCGAGATTTTCAAACCTGGAGAAAGGGATTTTGCAAGAAAAGGTGACTTTCCTTTTGATTCTCTCAGTTATGCCTTTGGCTGGGTTCCAGGTCCACCAAAGAGTGAGGCAATGAAGTATTAGCAAGTCGCCTAGCAATGTCCTTTCACCATTAGGGGCTCACACCCTGCTCTGTATTGCAGCCCCATCTGACCGTCCGCAAGACCTTTCAAACCGATTTTAGTCCTTGTTTGACTATTGCGAGGTCAGTCACGGTGTACACCACCGAAGCCCCCACTCAGATGAATAAAACAGGTACAGAGAAGCAGGATGGCCTAGTGGAAAGAGCCCGAGCCTAGGAATCAGAGCAGCTGGGTTCTAATCCCGGCTCTGCCAAGTGCTTAGCGTGTGACCATATCCGTGTCGCTTCGGTTCTCTGGGCCTCAGTTCCCTCATCTGTAAAATGGGGATACCTGCTCTCCCTCCTGCTTGGACTGTGCTCCCCAGGAAGGTCAGGGATTGTGTCCAACCTGATTAACCTGTATCTACCCCAGCGCTTAGAATTGGGTTTGACACATAGGAAGCGCTTAATCAATACCGTAGGCGAAAGAAAAAAGGGTACAGACTTGGCTTACACTGCTAGGGCCCTGCATGTGTCAGCCACTGAGGGAGGCATCCAAAGGGCCTCCCTCCAGGTCTCCTCAATCAATCAATCGTATTTATTGAGCGCTTAGTGTGTGCAGAGCACTGTACTAAGCGCTTGGGAAGTACAAGTTGGAAACATATAGAGACAGTCCCTACCCAACAGTGGGCTCACAGTCTAAAAACTGGCAACTGGAAAATTCCACCTAGAATGGAGGCCAAGACCTGCTGAGCCTTGGTGTTGCAAAAGGGGGTGTCAGACCTGGGGCTCAGGCCGGGCAGGGCTCATTAATCATCAATCAGTGGTATTTAGTGAGTGCTTACTAATGTGGAGCACTGTACTAAGCACTTGGGAAAGTTCAGTACAACAGAATTAGGAGAAATGTTCCAGAATTAGGAGAAATGTTCCTTGCCCATAACGGATTTACTGTCTAGACCAGCTCCCCTGCTTGTTCCAGGAATCCTGATATGGAAGGGCAAGTGTCGTAGTCCTTTTTTTTTTTTTAACGGTATTCGTTAAGTGCATACTATGTGCCAGACACAGTACTGAGAGCTGGGGTAGATATAAGCTAATCAGGTTTTGTGCCTCCGCTACTTCAGCTGTGAAATGAGAATTAAGACTGTGAGCCCCATGTGGGACAAGAGACTGTGTCCAACCAGATTATCTTGTATCTTCTCCAGCGCTTAGTACAATGTCTGGCATATAGTAAGTGCTTAACAAATACCATAATTAATGAATTAGGGTTTCTGCCACTGCTGTTCTTGGTGGTGGTGATTGTAGGGGCTGTGGGTGACAACCCTTAAAACCAGATCATGGACTCTGAGCATGCTGCTTATTCTAATCCCAATTTTCCAGGCCTGTCAGAAGTAGGGAAGATGCTAACTGCTTGCTACTTGATTCTAGCTGCATTGCTCTACTGGTTTTTTTTTTAAGAAAAAATACCACTCCCACACTGCCTCTCCACCTGTCTTCTGCCACCCCCCGAACCCGTTCTCTCTTGGCCCTCCCAAAAAGAAACCTACCCTTTAAGCAGTTTTCCCGGACTTAACCTCCTGTGTGTTCTTTCCTTCCTCAGGAAGATTCGGAAAGGGCCAGGCATACTGACCGGTCCAGCCGCCGCCCTTATCTGGTTTGTACTAACCTATAAATCCTTTTCTCTATTACCTTTTAATTTTTTCTCTTTAAACCCTACCCGCAAACCTCGATTTCACGACGATTTTGTTTTCATCAGGGAGTTGAAGATTCCACATCCTTTCGTGGTACTGGCATCCGCAGGGTTAGTACAGGAGTTGTTATTACTTCCATTTCATAGCTTGTTTGTGGGAAGAATCAGGGTCTGGATAATCCGTACTCCCGATGACTTAATATGTCTCTTCTTTTTTTTTTAAACTCAGAAATTTTTAAACATCATCTAGAAGGCAATGATTTCTTCTAGTCTTCATAGAAACTAACTTTTGATTCTTAAATATTTTTACCTGTTGTAAGCATTCTGAATCAGTCCTCTGTTCTTTAAATTTGAAAGTGCTCCTAATTAATTATAATCACAAGTGTGATTGAATGGACTCACAGCAATTATTATTTCCCCTTTTGATTTTTCAAATACTACAATAGTCCTTACTGACTTTTAAATTTGATTGAATAATTATACATTGCAAACTAATTATCTACAAATATATTATCTAAGTCGATCAGTGATTTGAGGTATTTAGCCTAGGCAGTTAATTAATCCACCCATCGGTGGTATTTTATTGTCTACTACGTGCAGGGCACTGTGCTAGGCACTTGGGAAGGTGTGCCAAAAATTCAAGACCTACATTATTTTCAAATTAAAGAGGCAACGAGAGAACAGGGATGCAAGTAGCAGCATGAGACTATAAGGATGAAGTAGTTGAATAATTGATTATGCGTATACATATGTGTGTGTGGGTGGGTGTATGTAAGAATCAAGGGTGGGTTTGAGAACATAATTGCCAAGGGAGATTTAACTTGGTATGTTAGGAATTGATCGTGGAAGCTTCCTGGTGCGTGACGGGATTTTTGAAGTGCTTCGAAGATAAAGAGCGCTGCAGCTTGGTGAGACATGAGTTTCAGGCAGGAGCAGAGTGGGAGCAAAGGATCAGACGCGAGAGAGTCATCATCATCATCATCATCAATCGTATTTATTGAGCGCTTACTATGTGCAGAGCACTGTACTAAGCGCTTGGGAAGTACAGATTGGCAACATATAGAGACAGTCCCTACCCAACAGTGGGCTCACAGTCTAAAAGGGGGAGACAGAGAACAAAGCCAAGCATACTAACAAAATAAAATGAATAGAATAGATATGTACAAATAAAATAAATAAATAAATAAATAGAGTAATAAATATGCACATACATATATGCAGGTCGAGAGCGAGAGCGAAGTACGGCCAGGTGGGCTTTGGAGGAGTGGAGAGCATGAAGCGAGGGGTAGTTGGTAAAGACAGCCGACAGATACAGTGGGGAAAACCGATGGACGGCCTCAAAGCCAATGGGAAGGAATTTCTGCTTGATTTAGGGGGAAATGGGGAGTTCTCGGGGCTCAGAGACCCGCGTGCCAAGTGATGTTTTTGAAAGACGATCAGTGCGGCAGCATGGAATGTGATAGAGCGTGTCATCGGAAATGACAGGTGAGCCTCGGGCCTGAGACTACCAGGACTGCGGGAATGTGCACAGAGGAATTGGTTCCAGTGCTAGTGATTTGCCAAGTGCTGCTCACTCTTTTGCCCCTGCCAGCTGTGTCATCGCTGGGGCAGAGTGAGGGCAAGCAGGTAGACTGGCACCTGCAGCATGGCGTAGTGGATGGAGCACGGGCCTGAGTGCCAGAAGGTCAAGGATTCTAATCCCAGTTCCCAACACTTGTCCGCTCTGTGACTTTGGGCAAGTCGCTTTACTTCTTTGAGTCTCAGTGACCTCATCTGTAAAATGGGGATTGAAACTGTGAGCCCCGCGTGGGACGGGAAATGTGTCCAGCCCCATTTGCTTGTATCCACACCAGCGCTTAGTACAGTGTGTGGCACATAGTAAGCGCTTAGCAAATGCTAGAATAATAATAAAGCATGGCCTAGTGGAAAGAGCATGGGCTTGGGAATCAGAGGTCGTGGGTTTTAAACCCAGTTCCACCACTTGTCAGCTATGTGATTTGGGGCAAGTCACTTGTAATAATGATGGCATTTATTAAGCGCTTACTATGTGCAAATTACTGTTCTAAGCGCTGGGGAGGTTACAAGGTGATCAGGTTGTCCCACGGGGGTCTCACAGTCTTAACCCCCATATTACAGATGAGGGAACTGAGGCACAGAGAAGTCAAGTGACTTGCCCAAAGTCACACAGCTGACAATTGGCGGAGCCGGGATTTGAACCCATGACCTCTGACTCCAAAGCCCGGGCTCTTTCCACTGAGCCTCGCTGCTTCACTTAACTTCTCTGTGCCTCAGTTACCTCATCTGTAAAATGGGAATTAAGACTGTGAGCCCCACCTGGGACAACCTGATCGCCTTGTATCTCTCCCAGTGCTTTGAACAGTGCTTGGCACATAGTAGGCGCTTAAAAATATCACCATTATTATTAATAATTACCAGCATTTGTGGAGGGTACATGTGGTCTTCCCTCATTTGCCAGCTACAAACAGACCTGGAGTAGAACCCAGGTCTCCTGACTCCCAAAGTAAAGATTTTTCCACCGGGCAGACAGCGGGGCTCAGCATGGATATACTGAAGTCTGGGAAAGGCCGGAGGCTGGGAGACAGCGAGGAGGCTGATGGCGTGTTCTGTTTATTCATATTTTACAGTATTTGTTAGGTGTGTACTGTGTTTCAAACACTGTTCTAAACCGTGGGGTAGATACAAGTGAATTAGGTTGGACACAATCCCTGTCCCGCATGGGGCTCACAGTCTAAATAAGAGGGAGAACTGAGGCACAGGGAAGTGAAGTGACTTTCCCAAGGACACACAGCAAGCATTTATTAGTAATAACAATGGTTCTTGTGAAGCGCTTACTTTGTGCCACTGTTCAAAGCACTGAGGTAGGTACAAATTAATCAGATTGGACACAGCCCTGTCCAACATGGGGCTCACAGTCTTAATTTTGTAGATGAGGCAACTGAGGCCCAAAGAAGTGAAGTGACTTGTCCAAGGCCACACAGCAGACATGTGGCAGAGCCGGGATTAGAACCCGGGTCCCTTCCGACTACCAGCCCTATGCTCTTTTCCACCAACCCACGTTGCTTCTCTTTGCGAGAACGAGAACTTGAAGCAGGGCGGTGGCCGTTTGGGTGGAGAGGAAACGGATTCAGGAAGTGTCGTGGAGAAGGAGCCGGAAGGATTTAGCAGCTGATTTACCGCGAGTGCCGAGAGTGAGAAGTAGAAGATGAGTGCAAAATCACAAGCTGCTTGAACAGAGAGGGTGTTGGTATCATCAGTCTACAGGAGAAAGTTAGGAGGAGGGAAGATGAGTAGTTTTAGGCAGTGCTGGGTTTTGAAGGACCAGTGGATCCTTGGGATTTCCTGGAGGCCAAAGGAAATGCGAGGTTGTATAATTGGAGAGCGTTTGGACACCCACCCAAAATTAGTTGCTTGCCTCATTAAGATAACCGAAAGCAAACAAACAAACAAATTGCATCACAATTAATTCGGCTAACTGGCTTTCTACTGAATTTCATTTAACGGAGAATTTTAAGCTACAACTTGAAGAGCTGTCAATTTGCATCATTTGCTTCATTCCAGCCTTTGCGTAAGGAAACACTTTGATTCTTAGTGCTCTTGGGAGTATCGTGCATCTCAAGTGTAATTCCTGTTTATACAGAAACAGAAATCCACAAGCGGAGGGATTCTTCCAGTGCCTTTCCAATACATGGTTTTCCTATCGAGAGATCACCTTTTGAGTAATCTGAAATATCCATCGACTTTTCAAGTTCAAAAGGCATTTCGTTTAAGGCGACCTGCCTGTCTTCAGCTGGGGCTTGCTTGGAGAGCTCGCTTCCGTTGCTCTCGCTGGCCAAGAAGGTCCTGTCTGGTCAGCCTGGCTGTTGGGGAAAAAAAAACGATAGCCCGAAGTACAGTGGGGCTGAAATTGGGATCATTCATTCATTCAATCACTTACTGTGCACAGAACACTGTACTAAGCGCTTGGTTGAGTACAGTGCAACAATAAACAGACGCATTCCCTGCCCACAACGAGCTCACAATCTAGAGCAGGGGAAACAGAGCTCAATACAAAGAAATTACGGATATGTCCATAGCGCTGTACATGTGAAGCAGCGTGGCTTAGTGGAAAGAGCCCGGGCTTGGGAGTCAGAGGTTGTGGGTTCTAATCCCGGCTCCACCAGTCATCAGCTGTGTGATTTAGGGCAAGTCACTTCACTTCTCTGTTCCTCAGTTCCCTCATCTGTAAAATGGGGATTAAGTTTGTGAGCCCCATGTGGGACAACCTGATTACCTTGTAATAATAATAATAATAATAATGATGGCATTTATTAAGCGCGTACTATGTGCAAAGCACTGTTCTAAGCGCTGGGGTGGTGACAAGGTGATCAGGTTGTCCCCCAGGGGGCTCACAGTTTTAATCCCCATTTTACAGATGAGGGAACTGAGGCACAGAGAAGTGAAGTGACTTGCCCAAAGTCACACAGCTGACAGTTGGCGGAGCCGGGATTTGAACCCATGACCTCTGACTCCAAAGCCCGTGCTCTTTCCACTGAGCCACACTGCTTCTCTAGTATCTTCTCCCACTCCTTTTAGACTGTGAGTCCACTGTTGGGTAGGTACTGTCTCTATATGTTGCCAACTTGTACTTCCCAAGCGCTTAGTACAGTGCTCTGCACACAGTAAGTGCTCAATAAATACGATTGATTGATTGACTGATTCTCTTGTATCTACTCCAGTGCTTAGAACAGTGCTTGGCACATAGTAAGCACTTAACAAATACCATTATTATTATTATTATAACTGCTGTGGAGCTGGAAGGAATAATGTTTATGGTATTTGTTAGGCACTTACTCTGTGCCAGGCACTGTATTAAGATCTGGGGTGGATACAAGCAAATGGAGTTGGACACAGTCTCCGTCCCACGTGGGGCTCACGGTCCTCATCCCCATTTTACAGATGAGGTAACTGAATCACAGAGAAGTGAAGTGACTTGCCTAAAGTCCCACAGCAGACGAGTGGCGGAGCCGGGATTAGAACCCATGACCACCCGACTCCCAGCTCTCCAGGCAAGCCCCAGCTGAAGACAGGCAGGTTGGCTTAAACGAAATGCCTTTTGAATGTGAAGAGTCGATGGGTATTTCAGATTACTCAAACGGTGATCTCTCGATAGAAAAACCATGGATTGGAAAGGCATTGGAAGAATCCCTCCACTTGTGGATTTCCATTTCTGTATAAACAGGAATTACACTCCCAGCTCTATCCACTACACCATACTGCTTCAGTGTTGGCTCTGCAGGGCCAGACGTCCAGAGGGCCCAGGGCCTAGATGACGAGACACCTTTGTCATCATCATCATCAGTCGTATTTATTGAGCGCTTACTATGTGCAGAGCGCTGTACAAAGCGCTTGGGAAGTACAAGTTGGCAACATATAGAGACAGTCCCTACCCAACAGTGGGCTCACAGTCTAAAAGGGGGAGACAGAGAACAAAACCAAACATACTAACAAAAGAAAATAAATAGAATAGATATGTACAAGTAAAATAAATAAATAAACTTATTTGCCACCGCCCCCCAGCCCCACTCTGTACTTCCTCCCTTCTGCAACTCAGTCTGCTTCCTCCTTTCCCCATTTTTATCCTCGTCCCACCCCCAGGTTACCTCCCTGCCCGGTCTCATAACCTAAGCAGTTCCTCCTCCACCTTCTTCCCTGCCGCCACTTCAGTCAATCAGTCAATCAGTGATATTTATAGGGAAGCAGCGTGACAGCAGATAGAGCACGGGCCGGGAGTCAGAAGGTCACGGGTTCTAATCCCGGACCCGCCCCTTGTCTGCTCTGGGACTTAGGGCAAGTTCACTTCTCTGGGCCTCAGTTCCCCCATCTGTAAAATGGTGATTGGGCTGTGAGCCCCACGTGGGACAGGGGCCGTGTTCATCCCGATTTGCTTGTACCCACTCCATCGCTTAGTACAGTGCCTGGCACATAGCGCTTAACAAATAGCACAATTATTATTGTTATTGAGCACTTACTATGTGCAGAGCACTGTACTAGGTGCTTGGGAAAGTACAATACAAGAGAATTAGCAGAATACAACAGAGTTTCAGTGCTCCCCCATCCTCCCCACTGCCTAGAGCAGTGAAATTGAAGAAGTTTGTCAGTACAGATGTTTATCTCCCTCTTTCCATTCATTATCCCTCCCGTTGGCGGAGTTGTGCACAAGTCTGTCATCCATTTTTTCATTTATTTTAATTTTCCTTACTGAGTGACAGCATCCCTAGAGAGCTTAGTGTTTTTCAGGATGGACTAGCTGATGCTGAGATAGCCGTCCCCTTTGTGGATGATAGGTAAATATGTTTACTTAGTAGCCATGATTATGCATATAGGAAAGTCCTGGGACTACCATCAATCAATCAATATTGAGTGCTTACTGTGTGCAGCAGTTGGGAGAGTAATAATAATAATGGTAATTGGTGTATGTTGCCGACTTGTACTTCCCAAGCGCTTAGTACAGTGCTCTGCACACAGTAAGCGCTCAATAAATACGATTGATTGAGTGATTAAGCGCTTACTACGTACCAAGCACTGTTCTAAGCGCTGGGGGAGGGGATACGAGGTAATCAGGTTGTCCCACGTGGGGCTCCCAGTCTTAATCCCCATTTAACAGATGAAGTAAGTGAGGCACAGGGAAGCTAAGTCACTTTCCCAAAGTCACACAGCTGACAAGTGGCAGAGCCGGGATTAGAGCCCACGACTCTGACTCCCAAACCCGTGCCCTTTCCACAGGGCCACGGAGTTGGATATGCACGTGAGAGCTGTGGGGAAGAGTGTCAAAGGCACAAGCATCAAAGGGCTCGAGTCCTAAATGCATGGGTGATGAGGGATTAGTGAGGGAAGGCTTCTTGGAGGAGAGGTGATTTTAAGGAGGGCTTCGAAGATGGGAGAGTGGAAAGAGGGGGAAGGAGGTCCAGGCACGAGGGGTCTGAGGTACAGTGAGTAGATTGGCATTGGAAGAGCAAAGTGTGGTGGCTGGGTTGTAGTAGGAGATTAGCGGGGTCAAGTAGAAATGGGAGAGCTGATGGTTAATTTGAAGTTGCAGGGTAAGGAGCTTCTGTTTGAGACAAGAGAGGGACGAGAAAACATTGAAGGTTTGAGGTTTTTGAGCACATCGCACGTCCGCAGCCTCATTCTTTCTGAAATGGAATTTGATCAACGCTGAGATTTAATTGCAATTCTGAAATGACCTTTGATTTATTTCTCAATGATACGTGTGTTTTCTCCCTTCCCTCCTCTCCCCTCCTCCCACCCACAAAATGAAACCCCGACAGTTTGGTTTTCACTCACTGTTAGAACTCAGTATATTTAGTGGATCTTTGCTAGTAACAGTCATCTCCTCACCGTGCCTCGTTCTCGCCTGTCCCGCCATCGACCCCCGGCCCACATCATCCCCCGGGCCTGGAATGCCCTCCCTCTGCCCATCCGCCAAGGTAGCTCTCTTCCTCCCTTCAAGGCCCTACTGAGAGCTCACCTCCTCCAGGAGGCCTTCCCAGACTGAGCCCCTTCCTTCCTCTCCCCCTCGTCCCCCTCTCCATTCCCCCATCTTACCTCCTTCCCTTCCCCACAGCACCTGTATATATGTATATATGTTTGTACATATTTATTACTCTATTTATTTATTTATTTTACTTGTACATATCTATTCTATTTATTTTATTTTGTTAGTATGTTTGGTTTTGTTCTCTGTCTCCTCCTTTTAGACTGTGAGCCCACTGTTGGGTAGGGACTGTCTCTATATGTTGCCAATTTGTACTTCCCAAGCGCTTAGTACAGTGCTCTGCACATAGTAAGCACTCAATAAATACGATTGATGATCTGCCAAACACAAGAAATCACACTTACGTGTTCCTGTGGATACAAGTCTTTGCGGAAACCCTGAACAAAATAAGGCAATTTTGAAGTCCCTGATGTAAACACAGTATCGTTTTTTGCAATATTAAGTACAACACACTCTTCTCTGGGATTGTATCTTATCTTTTGCCCACTGATTCTTCTGGAAGACCAGTTTAGGGAGTTAGTCATTGAAACTTACTGGCTTTGGTGTGTCAAGGCCATGAGAAATATCCTTGACTCATATTATGTATGCCCATTTTTCACACTTAATTTTCACCCTGTGATTTTTTGGGGGGACTGTGGGAGAAAAAAAAAGTAATTTGGGCAGTTAAATCTCCACCGGAAAGCTAGATTATTTTCAGCCTCAAGATAAAATAATATCCAGTATGAGATTTGATTTGGTGGATGAAGGTGGCTTTTTGTAGTTGTTGAAATCTCCAGGTACTTGTTCTAGAGATGCCATAGAAATGCACCAACTTCAGTTTCGGTTCCCTGGAGTGGTGACTGCAGAATTGAGATTAGCAACCCAAGATACAGAAATGCTTGTTAGGGAAAATAAGAAGATAGTGCCCTAAATCAGTTTACCTTTAAAAAAATGAACAAGGAGTAAACATTTTAAATATGAGGATTAAAAGATGATTTGTCTTGCTTGTTGGTTAAAGCCAAAATCACTTAGTATGTGCTTCTGATCTGTTTCAGTGATTTCTGACCTGTCTGGAAATTGGCATGAAAAATCATTTGAAATAATCATCTTCCTAAAAGAACTTAGCCAAGATAGGGACATGTTTCTGTTATCTACCAGGAAATACTTGGGAGAACAAACAAAGATCTGTATCTCATTCATTTAAACTTCTAATCAGTGGAGAATTTAGAGGTTTAACAGAATGTGAAGGTTTAGGGTACTGACCAGGATGTTCTTATGGTTTGCTATAATCCGGTTTGGATTCCGGAGATTTTTCAGTTAGTCCTTGGGTTTAAAATACTCTAAATAGGAACAGTGAAAAACTCTTTTTAACAAGTGAATGTAGGCTGTTTTTCTTTTAGACCTCGTATGTGATATAGGTACATATAAATGTTTTTTTTAAAACCTCAGCAGCTTGTTGTTTGATTATAGAACTACAAGTTCCTTCTCCCCAATTACCTTTATTTTAAAACTGCCTCGCTGTGGAAGGAGGGGTGACCAAGAGTTATTCTCCAGGGATTGTGTAAGTGTAAAATCTACACAGTGTAAATTCAGGGTATGAAGAAAAGAGAGCTGTAGAGAGTTAAAAATGGGGGGGGAAAAGAACTTTTCAGGATTGCAAGTTTTGTTCAAGCAAGTAACACAGCTGGAGCAGTCTGTGTATTAGTCATTGCACCACATCAATGTGAAATATATTTAGTTCAGCAGCCGGCTTAAAAAACAAACAACAAAAACCCCCCACTTCCTTACAGCAGCCTCTGTGTGCCTCTGTGTGCCAAAATAAAAAGGAAAATAAGACACAAAATAGTAATCTAGAAATAGAAAAGGAGATGAACTAGAGTAACGCTAAGTTTTGTTGTCATTCCTCATTCATGAAAATGTTTTGCTTTTCTGTCTTGTATTCGGTACCTATTAATAGCTGTAAATGCAAAATGCCTTTGAATGAGCTTGATTTGATTCACGTCTCCTGTTTGGTGATTCACAAACTTCTACAATTTCATTTAAGAATTCAGCCCTGGATAGTCCCGGGATCCACAGGAGCAGAACGAGTTCTTCGAGGAGGAAAGACTTAGTGGTGTGTAGCTAACCGAAGAGCATGCCTTCCTTTCTGCTGAAAAAAATCATGTGCCTAATTTGCCTGAAGCTATAATTTGAAAGCTAGATCCATTTTAATGGAGAGTGGCCCCTGCTGAACCACAGTACTAGAACCTGTGTGCCAGTTTTCATTTTGGGGGATTTCTTTTGGGAAGTTATTAAGACTGAGGCATTTTGATCATTTAGAAGAGTGTTGCCAATTGAGGGATGTTTTATTTAGAAACAGCAGTATAGCCCCTAGTGTAGCCTTACGAAGTCTTTATCATTTTAAAATGTGCGTGTGCCCTCCCTCCGCCATGCACATGGCACTTGTGCTCTTATTATGCCCTTCCCACTTTCATACTGCGGTGTCACAAGAGAGGAAATGGTTGAGTAATAATTGGAGAATGGAGCTATGAGCAAATCTTCAGGAAGAGAACTATTCCTGTTTCTATTGTTGATTTATGTGACTCTGGATGTTAAAACTGCCTGCCTTGGATTTACCAGCTCTGCCTATTTCTGCTTTCTGCAAAATGAGATAATAGATGACTGTACCAGATATTTAGGTTAGGGAGGAAAGGTGGGGGTTACTGTATACTGGGGGAAGCGCAGAATCTCTGAGCTTGATTATTTTTTTCCCCCATCCACGCAGCCCCTCTGAAAGCTGCAGAGGAAAAGGTAGCTTCCCTCTGCCTTCATTCATTCAATCATTCAATCGTATTTATTGAGCGCTTGCTGTACGCAGAGCACTTTACTAAGCGCTTGGGAGAGTACAACAGAATTAACAGACACATTCCCGGGCTCTTTCCACTGAGCCACGCTGCTTCTCTGTGAAGTGACTATCCCAAGGTCACCCAGCAGACACGTGGCGGAGTCGGAATTAGAACCCAGGTCCTCTGACTCCCAAGCCCGGGCTCTTTCCACCAAGCCACGCTGCTTCTCTTTACAGTGCTCTGCACATGGTAAGCTCTCAGTAAAT
This sequence comes from Tachyglossus aculeatus, assembly GCF_015852505.1. Taxonomy (NCBI): domain Eukaryota; kingdom Metazoa; phylum Chordata; class Mammalia; order Monotremata; family Tachyglossidae; genus Tachyglossus; species Tachyglossus aculeatus. Next base: position 43,700,063 of record NC_052067.1, on the reverse strand, counting down.
ACGATTGGATGAATGAATTAATTAATTAATTAATGAGATAGGACTAAGAGTGGGTGAATGAATGGATTGAGAGGCAGCTTGGCTCAGTGGAAAGAGCCTGGGCTTTGGAGTCAGAGGTCAGGGGTTCAAATCCCGGCTCTGCCAATTGTCGGCTGTGTGACTTTGGGCAAGTCACTTCACTTCTCTGTGCCTCAGTTCCCTCATCTGTAAAATGGGGATTCGGACTGTGAGCTCCCCTGTGGGACAACCTGATCACCTTGTATACCCCCAGCGCTTAGAACAGTGCTTTGCACATAGTAAGCGCTTAACAAATACCATTATCATTATTATTATTATTCCCTGCCCATATGGAGTTTGAAGTGAACCAAGTGCATTTCCACCCCAGCGCTTAGGACAGCTCCTGGCACGTAGTAAGAGCTTAACAAATACCATTATTATTATTATTTCAAGCAGACAGTGCTTTCCTGGGCAGCGGTTGTTTGCACTGCCCCCTGCTTCACTGTCTCACAGCCCAGATTTTAAAACTTCTCTGAGGAGAAGCTGGAGGCAGAGGGTCAGCTCAGGCCTACCTGTGCTGGTGGCAAATTCTCAGAACCACGCTCTCTGCCTCTCCCTGTGCTCTGCCGCAAAGAAGCAGCCGGTCTAGTGGAAAGAGCACGGGCCTGGGTTCAGAGGAGCTGGGTTCTAATCCCTGCTCTGCCGATTGCTTGCAGAGTGACCTTGGGGAAGTCACTTCCCTGGGCCTCAGTTTCCTCAACTGTAAAATGGGGATTAAATCCCTGTTCTCCCCCCTTCTTAGACCGTGAGCCCCACGTGGGGCAGGGAGTGTGTCCAACCTAATTAGATACAGAGTAATCAGGTCGGACGCAGTCTCTGACCTACATGGAGCTCACGGTTTTAATACCCATTATACAGATGAGGTAACTGAGGCACAGAATAAGGGGGATTAAGACTGTGAGCCCCATGTGGGAGATGGACTGTGTCCAACCTGATTACCTTGTATCTATCCCAGCCTTTAGAGCAGTGTTTTATGCATAATAAGCGCTTAACAAATACCATAAAATAAGGGGGTAGAAAATTTGTACTTCTGCTGCATGAAGAGAAGATACACCCTCATTCCTCTCCTGGAGTATCCTCATTTGGATCTGTTGGACGGGGACAGAATTGGACTCAACATCTGTAAAACAATTTGCGGTCTATGGATAACAAAACAGCACTGCCGCCATGGTAACTTGAATGGTTTTGTTTAGACTCTGTGGCTTATTGCATTGAATGCCCTTTGGTAATATCGTGTTATTACTCCTGCCTATCCTGGCGGTCTTTGGTTTGTGCTTGGGAGAGAAGTAAACAAAAGGGAGTTACGACATAGGTAAGGGGCCACTTGAAGGTTTAAGGTGCACAGTTTATCGCTTCCTTGAATAATTGCTTTTGACTTTTGTCAGAATGGTCCCGATCTCAAGAACTCAATTGGATTTTTTTTCCTTCTCTGTACCCTTCTTTTCTGAACTTTGAAATTCGCCCGTCGTCGCTCTTTGTTTTCTGACCTCCAGTTTGATGGTCAGAAGGATAGATCTACGAGGCATTCATCTTCCGTACGTAGCTATTTGCATGGCTCCCGTGTGAGATTAATAATTGCACTTTTTTCAAGGCCCGATTCTATCAATTTAGCTAACCATTCCCCATTTCAGGTCAGTAATTCCTCACTGCATGGAACAGTTTGTAAAAGGGGCACAGCCCACAACTTTTCTGCCCCAAGCAAAGACAGGCGGTCCGGCGATCACATTTGAAACAATATGATCTCTAACCATTTTCATTTATATATAATCACACAGTCCGCTTTCTCCATTTTCTTTCTCGTCACTTCTTAATTGATCTTGGTGATGCACCACTTAGATTTAGGAGATGTGGTAATAATAAGCACCTAATAAAGCCCGTAATTAATGGTCTGCACTTTGGCCCCTGGTAAACGCATTCTAATGGAAAATTAACAGGCCCCCTGGGTTCCCACCCAAAATAATGAGATTGCTTGTAGAACTAATGTCAACTGTAGCCCTGGAACGTTCCCCCGTGGCAGATGGTTTAGAAACATCACTAATAATTGTGGTATTTGTTAAGTGCTTATTATGTTCCAGCCACTGAACTTAGCATAGGGGTGGATACAGAGAAGCAGTGTGGCTCAATGGAAAGAGCACGGGCTTGGGAGTCAGAGATCTTGGGTTCAAATTCCGGCTCCACCAATTGTCAGCTGTACGACCTTGGGCAAGTCACTTAACTTGTCAGCTGTGTGACTTTGCGCAAGTCACTTCACTTTTCTGTGCCTCAGTTACCTCATCTGTAAAATAAGGATTAAAACTTTGAGCCCCTGTGGACAACCTGATCACCTTGTAACCTCCCCAGCGCTTAGAACAGTGCTTTGCACATAGTAAGTGCTTAACAAATACCATCATCATCATCATCATTCTCTGGGCCTCAGTTCCTTCATCTGTAAAATGGGGATTAAGACTGAGCCCCACGTGGAACAACCTGATCACCTTGTATCCCCTCAGTGCTTAGAACAGTGCTTGGCACATTGTAAGCGCCTAGCAAATATCATCATTATCATTATTACAGGCAAATCGGGTTGGACGCAGTCCCTGTCCCACATGGGGCTCACAGTCTTAATCCCCATTTTACAGATGAGGTCACAGGCCTGGAGAAGTGAAGGCACTGAGTTCTAATCCCAGCCCCACCACTTGTCCGCCGTTTGACCTGGGCACATCACTTCACTTCTCTGTCCCTCAGCTATGTCATCTATAAATTGCCTCATCATTGGAGATTAAGCCTGTGAGTGCTATGCGGGATAGGGACTGTGTCCACCCTGATTAGCTTCTGTCCACTCCAGTGCTTAGTTTAGTGCCTGGCACAGAGGAAGTGCTTAAAAAATACCATTTAAAACCCCCCCAAAAACCCCTTGCTTCACAGTTTCTTGTAACTTGCCAGTTTGCTGCCGGACAGGCCTCCAAGGGCCTAGAAACTTCCACTGGTGCCCCAAGGACCTAAGACTCTCCTGTGCCTATGCCTTCTCTCTCTCTGGGTAACAGGGAAAAGGGCAGGAGAATCGGAAGGAGCAGCAGAGCCCATGGAAGCCTGATACCTCTCCCTCTCTGCTCCCAGCCCCAGACAGAAGTGCTCGGGAGTTTCTCGAAACCCTGAATTTCAGGCCAGGATGGGTGGCAAACCGAAACCCGACTGCTCTCGACACATAGATTGATTCTGTCCCTAGTAGGGAACCGGTGATTGTGCAGAAGTCCTAGATTTGACAAATTTCTTTTGAGCACCCCAGCCAAAGTGAGTGTTGTTGCCCTCAATGATGAGGCAAAACTCCAGCCAGAGCACCTTCATGGACTTGGCCTTTTATGAGGTAAATCGCCCAGCAGTTTCGTGTTTGCCATGGTGACCATTCTTTATGCCGTAGATAGGTCAGGGGCTTGTCACCTTCCCTTCCGTCACCCAGGGTGACTTCTTCCTCTATTTGGGATGGTGAGTCCAAGCTGATGTTGGCATTTGTCAGAAAGCAAGCCCTTCTTTCAGTTTGGTCGTTTTTAGTATGTGGCTACAGGAGCTAATTTCTTCAAATATTCACTTGCAGAATTATGCTTACAGTGACTCTTACGGTGTGAAGAAGAAATTGTTGAGTTCCCATAAAGATTCATTGGTTAGTTCTGTGTGTGTGTGTGTGTGTGTGTGTGTGTGTGTGTGTGTGTGTGTGTGAGAGAGAGAGAGAGCGATCTAAGTACAAAACCCCCCAACTTTCCCATTATTTGAGAGTCCCTTGACTGTCAAAATTAAAGTATATATATTCTGCCTTTTTAAAAGTATTTTTAAAACCTTGGCAAAAGAGTGCGTGTATTGCTTTGCCTTGAAAAGGCAGAAAATGGAGGGAAAATGTTGGGAAATTTGAAAAGGAATTTCATATGTAATTGATTCCTTTTTCCCTGGACGGCATTATGATCTATAACTATTCTCTCTGAAGTGTAGAAAATTAAACTACTATGGAAAAATCACCCTGTAACATTCAGCTGGCTTAGGTCATTCTAAGCTTATCTGATCAATGTTTCCCACAAATTATCAGTGCAGGAGAAGAGATTAGCACCAGATGAATGCCTGATCACTGTTGTGACCCTGTCAAATGGATTTTCTTAGGTGTGGAATTTTATTTTTCTTGGATTGTCAAGGACAGTTCTAATGTATCACGAAAACTCATCATATTAAAATCAGTTAATTTTTTGTACTGAGCGCTTACTGTGTGCAGAGCACTGTATTAAGCCTGTGATAGTGTATAAAATATTAGAATTGGTCAACATAAGCCTTGCCCTCAGTGAGCTTAGAATCTAGAAGGGGAAATATGTTTTTGTTTTAGATAAGAAATATGTTTTTGTTTTAGATAAAGAGATTAAGAGTTTTGATAGAAACTAGGGGAGGTGCCTTGAAATGTGCCTTTGTGTTTTTCGAATACGTATCGCGAGATTGAAGAAACATCGAGAGCAAAGATAACTATTCCATTTTACTTTTGCAGAGTGGCCTCTACTATGATCAAAGGAACTATAGCAGCCTCAGACATAGCAAACCGTCCGCCTACTATTCTCGGGTCTGTCAACGGGTTCACCAGTTTTTTTGTGTGTTTTTTTTGGTTTTGTGTGTGCACGGAAGGTTGAGCGTGGTTGCCGTACTGGGGCTTATTGAGGAACTTTTCCATTGGATGTTTGATCATTAGAGCTGATAATGAAGAGTTGGGTATGAATTAGGTTTTGGTGGTTCAGGATTCACGTGTTCAGAGTTATTGGTCACTTTAACATATCCGTGGTTCTTGAAGAGATGGCATCAAGAGGCATAAAGGAGCCTCTATGTCTCTTCAGTTTCCTACCGGTCTGTCCATTGGGGTGGCAGGTTTGGATACGGAGTTTTGTGAATTGAATTCTTGTTGCAAATGGGCATGTCAGGAAAAAGGTACCAAGACAAGGATTCCAAATACAGCTACAGTAACTCCTCTGGAAATAAATATAATCAGTGGGCTTCTGTCCATTTCTAATGAAACAGGAAGAATTTTCCTTCTTTCCACTCCTAGCAAACAGTCCAGCTCCTTGACTTTCTCAAGAAAAAGGCCCATGTTTGTCTTCCCGTTCTAAACCCCTTATTGGTGCATAGATCCTTTGGAAACACTTTTCTGTTTTTAGATCATGTAGACAAAGGATAATTTATTTTAGGAATCTTCCGCTTTTCTCACCGTTTCCTTGGTTACGATGTAGATTAATGTTAAACGTTCAATGTTTTAAACTCAAGAAAGAGGTTTTAACATTTTTATGTCATCTTAATTCCAAGATGTAAAATCAGATGCTATTTGCAAGAAGTAGGGTTGGGAAGTGAAAGAATACGATTTTAGCCAAAGGAGATGCTATTCCCCTTAAATTTTTACCAACTTAGACCCAATCACACCCACACAAACATTTCCGCCTTCTCTCCCCCAGCCACCTCTCTTCTTGTCCTCCCGAGTTCTAAGGAAAAAAAAAATTGGGGTGGGGAAAAAAATGCAAGTAAGTATGGTTGTTTTGCATAACATTACCCTTTTCAAAGAGGGAGTTGGAATATTAATGAGGACTGCGGGCTTTTCCCAACAGGAACTCTAGCAGTTGATTTCAGTTCTCCCAGACAGTTTTCTTGGGCCGACTTTTCTTTGTGTGTGGCATGTGTGATTCCGAGGCCCAGTAATTAAAGACTCTCTATCTCATTCCAAGTCCCAGAGGCCTCTAGCCCTGAGCAGTGTCATCGTTGTGGCCTTTGGACTCCAGTTCAGAATGTAGGAAAATAAACATCCATATTTGCACACACACCTTTCCTAATCGGGGAAGCTTTGAATGGGTGGGTTTCAGGCCCAGTCACCCTGCCCCGGCTAGTTTCTGACGGGGTTTGTGCAGACTCAGTATTTTTCCTTTTGTTTAAATGCTTGAGAGTTCCCCGCTCGAGTATGGAGTCTGAGTATGTGCGTTTCGTCTTTTACTTTTCCCCCTGTATATGCTCATTCTTTTTCCTTCGGTTTTTTTTTTTTAGGCTTCTTCCCTCTATAGCGACCCTCTGGGAACATCCAAAACTTACAGGGTTAGTACGGTATGAAAGAGTACATGGTTTTTTCTAGGATGGCAATCGCTTCTTCGGTTTAAAAAAAAAACCCAAAAACTAACACTTTCTTTTCAATAGGTATCCCCTACCATAAACACTGGTTTGATAAGAAGTGCCAGTTTGGTTCGTATATTTCCCCGCCCCCTGCCACTTGTGCATGGAATGTAGAACTGATCGTGTGGCTTGGCAACCTGACACTAAAATAAAGCAAGGCCATGTATCAGCGATGGTATCATAAAATCTGCAGACCTGTGGATGTTACTAGCTTAAACAGTAAATAAGAAAGACTGAAGTACTTGTGTGGTCTGACTGCAGGCTGTGTCTATCTGTTGCCGAAGTGTACTTTCCAAGAGCTTAGTACAGTGCTCTGCACATAGTAAGCGCTCCATAAATAGGATTGAATGAATGAATGCATGAGTTTGGGCCTGAGTGCTTGATTTTGGTTTAGGATGCTATCTTGGGAGCCTGAAGCCCCAGAAACCATTTAGAGCTTTGCCCCTTGACTGGCTTCTTTGACCTTGGCTAAATTGCTTAACTTTTCTGGGCCTTGGTTTCCCATTTACTCAACAGATCCCATAAAACCATTGGGTTGTTGAGGGGAATGAATTAAATCTCCGTAAAGTTTATTCTATTGATCGGCGACCTACACAGAATAGTGTCGTCACATTTATCACACATTTTATTTTATCCTTTTGCGTATTTGTGCGGTGGAAAATCTGGACTGAACAGGCATTAACTGGCTGAACTCAGCTGTAGGCCCAGAGTGCTTAAAGAGATAATGCAAATGGTTCAACCCAGATCCAGCTGGTTCTCTGTCTCATTTTTGCACGTGAACAGTGTTTAAGTGCTATGATCCCAATTTTGCATTTCCGTGGAAATGGGATTCGGGGAGGGGCATAGAAGTGTCCAAGTGACTGTCAGAAAGTTGGGAAAGTACAGTCAGGTTCTCTCCTTCCCTGGGATTGTGCAAAGCCCAAAGAGAAGCAATGTTTCTCAGACTAGTCCAAGACGGTGTCCTGTATTCCCCGTTTTAATAGAAGGGATTTTATGCAATCAGGCACGATTCCTTTTTTATTGAGCCTCAGCTGCTTGCCTAAAGAAAGGTGTTGGTGAAACCATCTTTTGTAATACTCCTTGGCGTCATCCAATTCATACAGTCCCTCTAGACTAAGCCCGTTGTGGGCAAGGAATGTATCTGCTTATTCTTCTATTTTACTCTCCTAAGCACTTAGTGCAGTGCTCTACACACAATAAGCACTCAATAAATACGGTTGAATGAATTCTGCCTTCTCTAACATTCTAAAATCGCTGAGGGAAAGCACCTTGAGCATTCTTGAATCAATCAGTGGTATTTATTAAACGCTTACTGGATGCAGAGCACATTAATGAGCGCCCAGGAGAGTACCACTTAAGAGAATAAGTTCTACCTGGATTTGAAATGGAGGTGAGCAGGGGCTCAGAGAGGAGAAGGAAACCGAGACAGGGAGAAGTGGGGTTGAAAGGAGGAGGAGGCAGAATTGACAGGTGCCACGGGAGCTGAAGACATGTTAAGACATGTTCCTGGGCGTGGAAATGGAAAATGACAGCCAGCAGGGAGGTAGGAGTACTCAGTGGAAAGAGCCCGGGCTTCGGAGTCAGAGGTCATGGGTTCAAATCCCGGCTCCGCCACTTGTCAGTTGTGTGACTTTGGGCAAGTCACTTCACTTCTCTGGGCCTCAGTTAGCTCATCTGTAAAATGTGGATTAAGACTGTGAGCCCCCCCCATGGGACAACCTGATCACCTTGTAACCTCCCCAGCGCTTAGAACAGTGCTCTGCACGTAGTAAGCACTTAATAAATGCCATTATTATTATTATTATTATTACCATGATGTTGTAGTGTGGTGCTTCATTCATTGTCGTACTTATTGAGCGCTTAGTGCATGCACAGCACTGTACTAAGCACTGGGAGAGTACAATATAACAATAAACAGGTGGATTCCCCGCCCACAATGAGCTTACAGTCTGGAGGGGGAGATAGACATTAATAGAAAGAAATCAATTGCAGATATGTAAATGCAGGTACTTGGCAAGGCAAGGCAATCCGGCATTTTGGCGTAATGATTTTAGAGCTGAAATAAAAACAATGTTTCCTTTTTCTAGGCATCATTGTATGATGGTGGATTATATAACCGTTATAGTTCTCGCACCGTAAGTCCAATATTGCGCGGGGAGGATGAGGGAACGGTCTCCTTTTCGAAACGATGGAGTCAAGCCTGTCATTGAAACCCAACCAAGACTTTTCCCCAGCCCAGCCTGTCCCCTCGCCAAATTCCCCGCCTCTCTTTGGAAGGCGGGCAGGGGGAGAAGCGGGAGAAGGGAGGGATGCTCATGGAGGAAGAAGGGGAAGGAGGCAGGGAAGAAGTCGCTAGGCAACACTAGCCTCCCTCCTCCAACACCTGGGATGCGTGGACGGGGCCGATTCTAACCCCAGTCTCCTACTGAGGTGTCAGTACAGCGGAAGCCCAACTTTTTTTCTCCTTGGTAATCCCATAGCCATCCGAATACAGTTATCACTCTTCAAGAGCAAGCTCGACCCGAAGCAGTCCGGTGGTGAGAACCCTTGCATGTTTTGAAGTGCTTCGTGTTCTACTAATCCGGAGTAACGGTTTGGACATTAATATCGGAGAGCGCTTTTCTCCATGGGGCATGGAATGCAGGCTCACCCGGGTACAGTCTACTGCTCAAGCACAAGAGAACTACTTTGTTATCATTTGAGCATTTCTTAACATTTGTGTGCTTGTGGTTTTAACCTGCCTCAGACATAGAGGACAATACCGTGCAACCTGGGAACCAGGCTTAAGGAATCCCCTCAATCAGTCAATGAGAAATGTGACTACAATATTCCGTGCGGGTCGCTGCTCGTTAAAATTAACTTCACAGAGACTTAATTTATTCCCCTTATCAGCCCAGTGATTTTACAGGGTCTGTTGAGTAAATGGGAAGCCAAGGTATTTATTGAGCACTTACTATGTACTAAGCACTTGGGAGAGTGTAACACAGCAGACTTAGTAGACACGTTCCCTGCCCCGATGACTGTACGGTGTAGAGGATTGCACCATCTGAACTTGCGTACAGGTAATCCGTAGATATTCATGGGCAGAAGCAGTCATTCATATTGATTATATGTCTACTTAACCTGCATTAATGTATTTTTAGATAGGTAGGTAGCCAACTGACCTCCAGTGTGACTTGGCCCCAGATCCCCATAGGTGAGCTGAAATGAAGGAACTTTCATTCATTCATTCAGTTGTATTTATTGAGCACTTATTGTGTGCAGAGCACTGTACTAAGTGATTGGAAGGTTCAGTTCAAACTTGTGCTCCTCATCCCCTTTCCATGGCCCAGCCATGGTCTAGGCCCCCAGCACCCTTAATCAGCCTCCTGTCTCTCCCCACTCCAGTCCATACTTCTCTGCTGCCCTGATCATTTTGTACAGAAACGTTCAGGCCTTGTTTCCCCACTCCTCAAAACCCCCCAGTGGCTGTCCATCCATCTCCACATCAAAGAGAAACTCCTCACCATTGGCTTTAAAACAGTCGATCCCCTTGCCCTCTCTTACCTCACCTCGCTACTCTCCTGCTCCAGCCCGGCTCTCACACTTCACTCACTCCTCTAGTGCCAACCTATTCACGTAGCTTGATCTTGTCCGTATCCTATCTCTGGCCTGGAATGCCCACCCCCTTCATATCCGACAGATGATCACTCTCCCTGCCTTCAAAGTCTTATTGAAGGCACGTCTCCAAGAGGGCTTCCCTGACTAAGCCCTCCTTTCCTCTTCTCCCACTCCCTTCTGTGTCACCCTGATTTATTCCCTTTATTCATCCCCTCTCCCAGCCCCACAGCACTTATGTAAATATTTAGACAATTATATTTCTCCCTCGGTTTCCCGCTCTAGACATTCCCTGGTGGGCAGGGAATCTGTCTATTGTAGTGTTGTATCGTACTCTCCCAAGAGCTTGGTATGGTGCCCTGCACTTAATAAGCACTCAATAAGTATGATTGACTGAGTTAACGCAGCCGTGTTCACATACTTTTTATCCATGCCCTTCTGCTTTTGGATGGCATCTCTGCCTTGAGGCCATTCTGCAATTCATTAGCACGACTAACGCCAGGGAAATCCAGATGGAACCGGGGTATAATGAGTGTCTGTAACAGTCGGAAAACTCCTCATTAAGTCAGATGCCTGCTGCATCCATCATTAGCCATAATGGAGTCCATACGGTATTTGGGATTACTCACACCCACCCCTTCACGGGGAGATTGAAGCTGCAAATTAAATGAAGTGAAAGTTTCACCTTCCAACTGAGAAGCAACGTGGCCAAGTGGATAGAGCCCAGGCCTGAGAGTCAGAAGGACCTGGGTTCTATTCCCAGCTCTACCACTCATCTGCTGCGGGACCTTGGGCAGGCCACTTTAGTTCTCTATGCCTCGGTTTCCTCATCTGTCAAATGGGGATTAAGACTGTGAGCCCCATACGGGACGAGTACTGTGTCCAACATGATTAGCTTGTATCTACCCCAGTGCTTAGTACAGTGCCTGGCACATAGTAAACACTTAACAAATAGCATAAAAACACAAATCTGGCCCCACCATCCCTACACTTAAATAGCGGGAAGTCAGCTACAGTTTGGTCCCTTGGGATTTTCCTTCATGTGACTTGGTTTGGCTGAATGACCCTGTTATGATGATAATAATAATTGTGGCATTTAATAAGCACTTACTATGTGCCAGGCACTATACAAGCAAATCAGGGTGGACACAGTCCCTGTCCCGCATGGGGTTTACAGTCGTAATCCCCACTTTACAGATGAGCTAACTGAGGCACGGAGAAGTGAAGTGACTCGCCCAAGGCGACACAGCAGACCAGTGGCAGAGCTGGGATAAGAACCCATGACCTTCTAACTACCAGGCCTGTGCTCCATCCATGATGATGATGGTATTAAGCGCTTACTAAGTACCAAACACTGCTCCAAGCGCTGGGGGAGATACAAGTTAATCAGGTTGTCCCACGTGGGGCTCACAGTCTTAATCCCCATTTTACAGATGAGGGAACTGAGGCACAGAGAAGTGAAGTGACTTGCCCAAAGTCACACAGCTGACAAGTGGCGGAGCTGGGATTAGAACTCACGACCTCTGACTCCCAAGCCCGGGCTCTTTCCACTGAGCCACGCTGCTTCTCTATAAGCATTATTCCGTGCTTATGGCATTCAGCCACATCCCAGCTAGAAACTGGGACTCAGCTGCTTCAGATAGACCAGTATGACACACCGCAGTCAAAAAAGGAGGCTCTTTTTGAGCAGAAACCGTCTAGAGCGAGTGAGTCAGGTTTTGGTGTATCCCTGGATTGCATCCAGTTTGGAGGTGCTTCAGACATGCAGCTCAGTGATCGTAACTTCCCCTACACGGTGTGGTGCCTTGGGTGGAACCCCACACCGCTCCTTGGGCTGGAACGAGACCTGAAGCAGCTTGTCCCAGGATGAAAGGAAGTTTGCCTCTAAAGCAAGGAAAAAGAGGCCCGGGTGGAATCTCTCTTCCCTTTTTAGGGGAAAGAGGTGGCATCCCAGGAGGCTAAAAGTCAAGCCACAAAAAACTTGGAAATCCTCAGAACTAAAAGAGGAACTCTGGAGCCTGGCTTCGTGGATAGACCACAGGCCTGGCAGTCAGAAGGTCATGGGTTCTAATCCCGGCTTCATTCAATCTTCATTCAATCGTATTTATTGAGCGCTTACTGTGTGCAGAGCACTGTGCTAAGCACTGGGGAAGTACAAGTTGGCGACATATAGAGACGGTCCCTACCCAACAGCGGGCTCACAGTCTAGAAGGGGGAGACAGACAACAAAACAAAACATATAAACCAAGTAAAATAAAAAGAATAAATATGTTCAAGTAAAATAAATAGAGTAATAAATATGTACAAACATATATACACTTGTCTGCTGGGTGGCCTTGGGTAAGTCACTTCACTTCTCTGGGCCTCAGTTACTTCATCTATAAAATGGAGATTGAGACTGTAAGCCCAGTGGGGGACAGGGACTGTGTCCGACTTGATTTGCTGGTAACTGCCCCAGTGCTTAGCACAGTACTTGGTACATAGTTAAGTGCTTAACAGGTGCCATCATTATTAATTTTCGTTTGAAAATGCTTGGTTGTCCCAGAGTTTCAGATGACTTAATGCTGTAGGTTTGTCAGGAAAGACCTCAAGTCTCTGCAGTGTGGCCTAGTGGATAGAGCTCAGGCCTGGGAATCAGAAGGACCTGGGTTTTTATCCCTTGCTCTGCCACTTGTCTGCTGTGTGACCTAAGGCAAGTCACTTGGCTTCTCTGGGCCTCAGTCCCCTCATCTGAATAATGGGGATTAAGACTGTGAGCCCCCTGTGGGATATGGACTGTGTCCAAATTGATTATCTTGTTATCCAAATTATTATCCAAATTGATTATTACTAAAGCACCCCAGCGCTTTAGTACAGTGTCTGGCACATAGTTAAGTGCTTAATAAATACCATTTTAAAAAAGTCGATGAGTAATCCGTGGTCCGTCCCTCAGTAACCGGAATGTTACATGGAGCCAGGATCTTAAGAGCACAGGGGCCACCCATACCTGAATACCTGCTGATGACTCTTTTCAGCCTCACCAGTGATTGTTCGGAAGCGTGGCTATGTTGTGTGAATCCCTTTTGAATCTCAGAGAGCTCATATGAGAATTGAAGTCATTTCTACTCCACCGCCCCAAGGGTACCGTGGGTATTATTAATGTTCATAAAGCGGGTTGTGGTCCACGAATGAAATTCCAAGAGTAAGAATTACAAAGTGACGGTAAAGTTTCTAGCATTACGAAAAGGTTAAAAGGCGTGGAGGAAGAAGAGAACCTTGCAGAACTTGAAGGGAAGTTTTTTTTAATATGTGCTCATATATAAATCCCATTATATTTAAAGGCTTGTAAATTCTAAATAATAATTAGTAAGGCCTAAATTCAAACATCCCATTGATTCAGGTGCCTAGTATAAAAAGTTATGGTTTTGAGTGTTGCCCTGAAGTATACAACTACTTTGCTGCCTAGCCAAATTCCTGCACCGTTGTGTCATAGTGGTTAACTTTGTTTCATCACAACAGTTTCCAAGGAAATAAACTATGCGGACCCTATTTTATAGCCTTACTGCAAATGAAAGAGAGAGAGAGAAAAAAAACTGAAGAGCGTAGTATTCTTTCTGAAATATCACAGTGTTTGCCGAACTGTGATATACCTGAAGTACCTGCAGTAATTACGGAAGGAATCCTGGAATGAATTGACCGATGACTGTATGTCAGTTTTTCTCGACATCGTTCATAAAATGCATATTAATTGGAAAACCACCTTTAAAATGAAACAGCTCAAACTGTGGCTTTTTTTTTTTGATATCCAAAATACATTTTTCCTCCCTTTACCTCCCTCCCTTTGTCAGTGGCCCCCAAATCTGGCTACAACGGGGTTCCCTGGGTGGTGACACAGGAATATTTTCTTTTGCCGTCACCCCTCTCTCATCATGCCTTCGATCTATGGGGGTCTGCCACATATCCGCTGCATGACCTTGGGCAAGTCACTTCACCTCAGTTACCTCATCTGTAAAATGGGAATCAGAGTGTGAGCCCCAGATGGGACCAGGGACTGTGTCCAGCCTGATTACCTTGAATCTATCCCAGCGCTTAGAACAATGCTTGGCACATGGTAAGCTCTTAACATGTACCATTATTATTATTATTATTATTATTACTAACAGTGGTGGTTGGGAGAGACAAAATAGAGATTTAGAAAAAAATTGAGAAATGACCTACTCCTCTTTAGCCACAGTAAGATCTTAGCTTGAAAATTTCCCAAGAATATAGTACACAGTTTTGTTATATGCAGTTGGCATCTCCATTTTTCTGCACATCTATCAGAGACTGACATATTTCCCACATTTGGATATCACCTTTGAGAAAATGGCCATGATAACTTTCCTATCTCTAGCTATATTTGCTTGTTTGTGATTCCACTGAATACTACTGGGTTCTGCCATATTTGGTGTGTGCGCTTAAAATAACTCTGGAAAGATTGGTTGGTTTTATTCGGAAAAGTTAGAAGCCACCAGGTGTAACATTAAAAAGGCATTGAGGTCAATATCTAAGTAAATTAAATTTGCTTCAGGACTTGGGATTTTTTCCAGTATTTCTAGGAAGCGCTCTTTTTAACTTTACTAAATTGCCTCCTGAAGTAGAACAATAGGACATTTTTTGTTGACTTTTGTTAATAAAAACCTACAACACCTGGATTCCATCGCTCCTCCTAAGGTCGGTGGAATTGCTGAATTCCATTCTTCTTTCGTTTTGCTTTTTCCTACCTTCCTTCCTTTTTAACCCACCTCAAATCCACCTCTAAGTTTGACGTTACACTCCTGAGTGGCTTATTCTGACTGTGCTGTAATAGAACAATAGGACCATTCACTAACCATTACCTACAATGCTGAGTTCTAGCTAAGGAATTCAGTGAGTAATTATCTGTTTGGAATATTTATAGTTTCCAGTTCCAGATGATGACTCTAGGAGCACCGTGTCTTCCGATCGTAACAGTCAAGGGCGAAGGGATAGTGTGGTGAGCCTTGATATGCATGTTAATTAATAAAGCAATTTAGCATGGTCATGGGTTTTGGCAAATTCAAGATTTTTCAATCTCCATAGTGTAATGTTTCATACAGCCTATACAGTATGGTTGCAATTAAAAATTGCCTTACATAAAACCAACGTAAAGAGCAGGTCTATTAAGTTAAGCTTGAATGTCCTAGTTTTGGGTTTTTGTTTTCTTTTGTTTTAAATGGCATCAGTTAAGCACTCACTATGTGCTGGGCACTGCACTAAGTGCTGGGGTAGACACAAGCTAATCAGGTTGGACATAGTCCCTGTCCCACATGGGGCTCGAAGTCTTAATCCCCATTTTACAGATGAGTAACTGAGGCACAGGGAAGGGTCATACAGCAGACAAGTGGCAGAGCCAGAATTAGAACCCAGGTCCCCTGACTTCCAGGCTGGTGTTCTATCCACTAGACCATTCTGCTTCTTCAAGTAAATGCTACTGAGACCCTTTACATCTTAGAATATGGTGTAGCTTTTGTGTATGAGTGATATTGTCCTTCTACTCAAGGCTGTTGTTTGAAACCACCTGTCGTATCATGATATGCACATAGTAATTTCTATAAAAAGAAGAGTGCTTCAGGTGCATTAGGGATTTAAAAAAACAGCAATGGGGGGAGTCAGAAAAAGCAAATTTGAGCAAAAATTAGGTTGCTTAATGTTTTATAATTAAGAACCAGGTAGAAAAAATGCCCTCTCTAAATTATATTCTGATATACTTTAGTTGTTAAAGGTTTAAATTTGTGCCGATGGGAAAACTGCAGAACTTCGTTCCCGTGTGGTAGCGAAAAACCTGTGAGTCAAAAAGATAATTTATTTGCAAAAACAAAAACAAAAAATCCTTGAAGGGAAGGAACCCGTGTTGTACTTGTGTTATACATTTCCCGAGCACTCGATGCTGGGTTTTGCACTCAAGAAATACCTAGACTGTAAGCTCATTGCGGACAGGGAATGTTTCTGTTTTATTGTTGTATCATACTTTCCCAAGCACTTAGTATAGTGCTCTGCACACAGTAGACACTCAATAAATACTGACTGACCTAGGACTGGCTTCTGATATTTGGCAGTCCTGAAGTGGAGAAAAAGAACTGTCCCTTCCTTTTCTGTACCATGTTATGATATTAAACTGTGTATGCCTGCAGCATTCTATCCTCTGAACCTAAAAAGTTTTTCCAGAGAGGCCCCGATCTGTTTCCTTTTATTCCAGAGACATAGCGTTTCCCTCCCAGAGCCCAGTTCAGGAAAACGTTGCTTTGAGCAGGCTGGTGATTTTCAATTTCAGACCACCCCATGCCTCTGCTGGCACCCACCTCACCTGCCGTCTGAAGCCCCGTAAATACCATTGTGGATCAAGGACATATCAATCAATCAATCAATCGTATTGATTGAGCGCTTACTGTGTGCAGAGCACTGTACTAAGCGCTTGGGAAGTACAAGTTGGCAACATATAGAGACAGTCCCTACCCAACAGTGGGCTCACAGTCTAGAAGGGGGAGACAATGTGGGCACAAAGAAGAACTGGCAAATTTAAGGAGGTGGTTGGGAGAAGTGGAAGAAGACGATGCATTTCCAAAGAGAATGATTTAACTAGGAAAGGCGATTGAGTAGGAACTGTGCAATATCGGTTCATATGAGAAGCATGCGGCCTGGTGGAAAGAGTTTGGGCTTGGGAGTCAGGAGGACTTGAGTTCTAATCCCGGCTCCGCTACTTGTCCGCTGTGTGATCTTGGGCAAATCACTTCACTTCTCTGGGCCTCAGTTACCTCATCTGTTAAAGGGAGATTCATTACCTGGCCTGCCTCCTACCAGACTGTGAGCCCATGTGGGACCTGATTACCCAGTTTCAACCCTGGCACTTTTCACAGGGTAAGCGCATAAAAAATGCCACAGTTATTAGTATTAAAGGTCAAACGGGGAAGGGGCCGTGAAGCAGGGCCCAAACTGTACCAGAGATCCAGGAGTAGTTAGAGTTGATGTGGTTAACTGGGGACCAATCCAGAGGAAAGTTATAACAGAAAAGATGTGGGCTCGGTTGCCTCTTTGCATGTATCCAGCTGAAGTGAAAAGAACACTAAGCATGTCAGACCTGTTGGGATGCACAAAAGACGTGGCAGTCTTTGTGTTGGGGGACGTGGAGAGGCGTGAATTGGGGGCAAAACAGCCAGAGGAGAAGCAGCATGGCCTCGTGGAAAGAGCGCGGGCCTCGGTGTCAGAAGACCTGGGCTCTAATTTCGGCTCCACCACTTGTCTGCTCTGTGACCTGGGGCAAGTCACTTCTCTGGGGTTCATCTATAAAATGGAGATTAAGACCCTGACCCCCGTGTGGGACAGGAACTGTGGACAACCTGATTAGCTTGTATCTGCGTATCGCCATGCTTAGTACAGTGCCTGGAACATAGTAAGGGCTAAACATATCATAAAAAAAGAGATGGGAAGTTATAGCCAACTAAGCGAGACCAGTAGCCCCCATGTGCTACATTACCCCCCTCAAGTGAGTCCCTAGGCACTTGCCCGGAACTCCCCCCTCACTCAAAATGAGGGGCCGGAGGAAAACCAAACTCAGCCCGAGCTTAGCTGAGTTGACTTTGTGCCTTGCCTCTGGATCCACGGGCCATCTCAGGCCAAGTTCTGCTGTGGGCCGTGAGGAGAAGACGTTTAAGGAGAAAACCTCTGGGCTAAATGTGTCTGGGTAAGGAGGTTGCGAGCAGTGGCTACAGTAGCTGGGGAGCTAGATGGATCCACTCTTCCTGCATGCATAAATCAGACCAAACAGAATGTGTGGATTTGGAGGTGCTCCTTATCATTGCGTCAGATTAAGACTCAGCTGTCAACTGGTTATACACCTTTGAGGAATCGCGCAATTGCCGAAAGAGTCAGAGTGGCCTGAGGAATGAAAGTACTGGAGAAACTTTAGGGGATGCCTTTCCACCTTCAAAGACTGCTTTTTTTTCATTGCCGGTGTTGATGCTTCTCTTCCTCCAACTTACACGTTCTGTGATTTTCCTGAATCCAAGGTTTCTGCCGCTGATTATTTTAGTCGTTCCAATCGCAGGGGAAGTGTGGTCTCCGACGTGGACAATGTCAGCATCCCAGATTCGAATAGCGTGAGTGAATTGCATGGAACAGTTTATCTTCAGGTGATTTACCCTGGCTTATGGCTAGTGACTAATATGCCCACTTTTTTTTTGTTTTGGAGAACATTTAAAACTAACACATTATAGGAACACTTCCTTCCTGGAAAATGTATTCTGTCTTTCCACAGGGGAAAAAAAACCTCTCGTTAGATCCAAATCCACAAAGCATGCATCTGGCAATGTTGGAAAAGTTGGGTAGACATGATGGTAGTCAGATTCTGAGGTTAAGATGATGTCTTTCCTTTTGTGTCACTGGAAACATTATTTTGAACCAAACCTGACAGATTTTTAGTAGTAGTAGAAGCTTTGTAAGAGTAGTATATATTAAGCACTGTGTGCAGAGCACTGTATGAAATTATGGGAGAGAATACGCAGGTGGGAATTAAACACAGGAACCTCAGAATCCAAGAGTATGAGTGGGAAGTAAGGACTGGAGACTGGTCCATTAGGAGATTATTACTATTTATAATTATCTCTTGCTCAGCTGTTAATGCCTTCTTTAGATCCGGTGTTCATTTGTGCTAAGCAACAGCATACGGACTCTTAACGAGAGATTGTATTTAACCAAAGGCTAAAGGAAAATCACACTTCAAGGCAAAAGTTTCCTTCTCTCTATTCAAAAGAGCATCCTTAGCTGCTATCTTCCTTTTCAGAAAGGAAACAGTTTGTAGTATTAACCTGTTTGATATTGGGCCCGATTGATTTGTAAATAAAGTCTAACTGCATGCAATTGTATGGGTAATGGCAACATGAGACTTTTTTTTTTTTGCGGGGGTTAGGGAGTGGTGTTATGTAAGCCATTTTATATCACACGACCAGGGCAGAGGTATTAGCAGATTTTGTCAATGGGCTGAAATTAGCAGATTGGTTTATTAATTTCTTTTGATATGACTGGTTTCTAAGTGTTAGAAGTGTATTTTCCATCTGTTTTGCTATTTTCCAGAAGAGATCTAGGTTAGGATTAAATGGGTACTCAGGCGATTCTTTCTTACTCGGGGCCTGATTATCCAGTTTGTGGATGGTCCTTTATTCCTCTCCTTATCCGCTACTGAAATTTTTTTTGACCATTTTATGCTTCTTTTTTTTTCCAGTAAGATGGGCAGGAGGAAGAGGAGTGAAAATCATTAAATATAACAGTTCACTGGCAGCCCTGCTCAAGAGGCGATAGAAAGTTGCAACCATTAGCTAATAAAAGATGTTGGGTTACCTTGTAACCGGTTTATCCTTATCCCCTGTCTACAGGGGTAATCAAAACTTGCTTGCAGGAAGTTTTAGAGAGTGAGTTTCTGATTATATCTGTGTCTGGGCAATTGGCCAGCATTCAGTCTTCAATAGAAGGTGGAGAGTCACTTTCTTTGACCTAAGACAGTTTGGGACAGAGAAGAGGCTTAAAGGCAAAATGAGAAAGGCTCAGAAAGGAAGGATTAGATGCCATTCCAAATAATGATTTGATGTTTGGCCTTTTTCTCTCTATCGGAGACAGTTTGTTGGGTTTTAGAAAGGTGGGGAGTTTATTTATGGGCATAAAGAATGTGGGGTTGCAGTCTTGCAAAATCCCACCTTAAAGCAAGCTTGCTTTGGAGTGTTGATATCACATGCGTGCAAACTTGCAAACGGTTGCTTCTTCTGACACCTGCTTCCAAACAGGCCTGTGCTTTCGGAAGAATCTTCCCCAGTCCCCTCACAGTGGTCTAGAAAAAACACATAATGAAAGCACTCTTTATGGTAACACATAGCAGCTCATAAAACCTCCCAAACTCCAACTAATGGTCTCCAGTCTTTGTTCTTGAAGAGTCTGAATGTGAAATATTTTTTCCTACTTTAGATCCAAAGGTTGCCTTCCTTTGGCAACCATAGAGTAGGATCCAGGGGTACCGTACCAAATTAGTACTTGTTTTGATGTCTTTCTCCCCGCTTCTAGACTGTGAGCCCATTGTTGGGTAGGGATTGTCTCTATTTGTCACTGACTTGTACTTTCCAAGCGCTTAGTACAGTGCTCTGCACACAGTAAGCACTCAATAAATAAAATTGAATTAATGAATGAATGAGATCATTCTGCATTCCAAATCATGTAAGCCTGACTGCTCTCCAGCAATGTTGAACACAAAGAAGTTGTGATAAGTTCCTTCAAGGAGAAAATACATATCGGCCATTCGATACGTCCAGTGTTTTTGACATTTTTAAGTTTTTTCCAGTTGTCACCATATTTCATCTTCTAGAGCACTTTGAGACTGCTCTCATTTTCTTCAATTCTAAAATTTTTTGTTTGTTTAGGAGTTTCTCTTTGTGACGTCGAAGACCTTTTCCCGCATAAAAGTCTGATTTTCCTCCTATAGTGCTGAAATAGTTCTGATAGTAGCAAAGAAGAAAAAACAGCCATTCAGAAATTATGAAGACATTTTCAAGATTTTGTAAGCATGGCTGCCAGGTCAAATAATATCCACTTTAAGAAAAGCATCGGAGTTCATGACATTTGCCTATAAAGTGTATTTATCAATGAGGTTACAGGTGTGTGATTGTTTTTCAGTTCTAGATTTCCTTATTCCTGGAGGACTCAGAATTGAAGTTGAGCAACCGCATGATCAAATGCACATTTTTTCTAATTTCATCATTGTCTTTTTCAGTTGGATGAGAAGTGTGACAAGCAGTATGCTGAAACTTACACAAGGGTGAGTGTATAACCCACTACAGATGCAATCATCCTGACGGCCAACCCCTTTTCTATGTCCCCTCGCCTCCCCCGAGCTTTGCGTCTGTCCCTGCTTCTGCCACACCTGGAGTCATAAGGCCCTTTTTTCTCCTCACATCCCCGGCCCTGTCCGCCGGAGAACCAGAGTCACCACGGGTGCTCGTTAGAGGGTAGAGGAGGGAGAAAGAGGAAATGAGAGACTGTTTTCATTTTGCATTTGGCCAGAAATTGCCAGGTGAGTGTCCTTGAACATTTAAAAGCTATATGCCACCAGAAATGGGGATGACTAAGTAATAACAATAATATTAATAATGGTAGTTAAGCGCTTACTATGTGTCAAGCACTGCCCTAAGCGCTGGGGTAGATACAAGCTAATCAGGTTGGACACAGTCCCTGTCCCATGTGGGGCTCACAGTCTTAATCCACTTTTAAAGACCAAGAAGGAATGAATCAACGTCTTTTCCTTTGAATACCGTCACCAAGTGAAAGAGTGTGGAGTGAGACGAGAAGTGGTCGATTGAAATCAATCAATCAATCAATCGTATTTATTGAGCGCTTACTATGTGCAGAGCACTGTACTAAGTGCTTGGGAAGTACAAATTGGCAACACATAGAGAAGCTCCTTGAGGGCCAGGATCGGGTCTACTTTACTCTGTTGTACTCTTCCAAGCACTTAGTACAGTGCTTCACCCCCAGCCAGGGCTCAGTTGATTGAGCGATTGCTCCGGCGCCTAGAACATGAGTGTGGAAGAAACTGAGAGGTTCACAGGCCTGAAGTATACTCCCCTGCTAAAGAGTTCCAGAGCCAATCAGTCAATCGTATTTATTGAGCACGTACTGTGTGCTTACTGTGAGCGCTTGGGAGAGTACAATATAACAGATTTCACAGGTGTATTACCTGCCCTTGATGCGCTTACCACCTTCAAAAGGTGAAGAGGCAACAGGAGGCCCCCTCGACCTACAGAACGTTGGGACGGTCGTGGCGGTTGGACACTAATAAAAATAATAATGATGATATTTATTAAGCGCTTACTATGTGCCAAGCACTTTTCTAAGCACTGGGTGGGGATACAAGGTAATCAGGTTGTCCTACGTGGGGCTCACAGTCTTCATCCCCATTTTACAGATGCGGGAACTGAGGCACAGAGAAGTTAAGTGACTTGCCCAAAGTCACACAGCTGACAAGTGTCGGAGCTGGGATAGAACCCGTGACCTCTGACTCCCAAGCCCGGGCTCTTTCCACTGAGCCACGCTGCTTCTCTGTGCCCCTAGGAGCCACAGAACCCCAATGCTTTCATTGAATTTAACACTGACCTTGTCTTTTATGTTGTTTTTGTGTTTTAATAGTTTGAAATTTCTGTAAGGGGCAATCACCCCTTCTTTCTTCCCCCCTTATTCTCAGACTGTGAGCCCCTTTGCACAGAGACTGTATCTGATTTCTTTTCCCAGCCCTTAACGCGCACGTTAGGTGCTTATTAAGTCACTACTTAGGAGGTTGTTCCCGAAGTCTATCTGAAATCCTCCCAGCTCCAGGTCAAGCCCATTCCTCCTGTCCGGCCCCAGTCGAAACAGAGCAGCTGCTTCCCATCACCCTCCTCTCTTGGCCTGGTGTCAGGTCTTCCCCACCGTCAGCCTTCAAGGATTAGATTTTGTACAAGTAAATGCTGATTTTTTTTACCGCTCTGTGCCGTCTTCTCTTTAGCCGGCCTCCCGCAATTCTGTCTCGGCAGCAGCAACACCTCTGAGCGGCAACTCGTCCAGGCGAGGAAGTGGAGACACGGGCAGTCTGATCGATCCCGACACCTCATTAAGCGAACTACGGGTAGGTGGCCTTTCGGGGGGCTCTGGGGCCTATTTTATAAGAGACACCTCGGTCGGGCCGTTTCGGGTCTTCTTCTTTCAACAGGAGAACTAAAATGTCACTGGTGTTTGGGAGCCCGGGAAGAAGAATTAAGTCGGCTCTTTCGGGTGTGTTTCTTGTTCTTCCTCCCCTGAAAATGAAACTTCCCTGGTGGTCTTGAAAGCCGCCCCGCTGCTTGACAGTTGCTGAAATGTTTTTGCCGGTTGCTAACATCATGTCCTCAGAATGATTTCCGGTACAGAAGTACACAAGAAAAACAGCAAAGATTAGGGGAGATGGGAAGCAGTTCCTGGAAGGTGTCGAGCCATTTTTAATCGGTGACCTTGTCTTTGGAACCCAGTTAAATCTCAGTCAAATGTCACGTCAGCCCCTTCTTTTTGGCCTTCTTTCTGACCAACCCTCTTACCTCAGCCGCTATCCTGGATCCATTGACTTTGTCGAATTTATCTCCTTATAGCCAAAATGTGGATAGCAGAAGAAAAATGGGGGTGAAAGCTAAATGCTGAAGTGAGTTGTCCTCAAAGGGAGTGTTCGGACCCCCTCTACCAAACTGGCTGCAGTTATTTACTGAATGGCACCCTAGCTTCTTGGAAGGATTAACATGCCTCAGCTTAAAGCCCAGAAAGTAATTTAGAGTAGACTCTTGTCTGTGACCCAACATGGTCCATTTAAAATATAACTGGCTTTGCTCTCTACTTTAGAAGTGGGCAAAAACCAAGACTCTCTCATTTACAAAAAGAAATCAGCGTGCCTGGAATACAGCGTCTCTGGTGACATTTTTTACTCCACTTTCTCCACCCATTAAGTGTGGTGAATGGCTGAGAGTCACTGGGCGGTGATTATTGTTTCATAAATTAGAGGTAGATCCAGCTCTGCAAGTGAAACACACTTAGGTTATACAGTTCGTGATGGCCAGTAATTCTGTATGTTTTAGGGCAAATGCCAAATGGTATGTTGGTAATTACGGAAGCTCGTTTCATTTGACTGTTGAATTTTCAGAGGTTTATAGATCTCATTTCATTGTGTGCCCTGGAGAAATCTACAAATGTTCTCAGATTGTGATTGTATGCATTACAAGTTGAACCGATCCAGAATGATCATTTCTTTCTGCCCATTATGCGAATTAAGTGTTTTGCGCTCTGTATTTTTGTCACACAGGCAGAATCTGAAGCAATAATTCTCTTCGCTGTTATTGCTATTTTGAAATTCTCATTTCCGCTCCAGTTTGTTCAGCTGTAAAAGTGTGTTTCCCTTACGCAATGGTTCGTTCCTATATCCCGCAGGATATCTATGATCTTAAGGACCAGATACAAGACGTAGAAGGGAGATACATGCAGGGGCTTAAAGAACTAAAGGTATCAGGGCTTACCTTTCACCCTAAGCATGCTTTATGTCCAGGCATCTGCTTGAAATGGTGCTAACCCTGGCACATAGCTTTACTAATCACTGTTTGTCTTCGAAGCATATGCCTAACCTGGAAAGTAGGGCTAGGGTTGGTTCTCTTTTCCGGCCTGTAGATCAGTTACTTAAAGGGTCCCATTTTCTGTGTAGTCAGAGAGCCGTCTGGCTTATGGTAATATTCCTCTTTGGAAATTCCTGAGCAAATCTAACATGCGCAAGCCATGCAAAGGCCGGGTCTGGGATTTGAAAGGTATATGTGTGATTTTTAAAAATACACAAAGAATCCTATTTCAGTTGAAAATTGAGCATTTAAGACATCAACTTTAGAGGCGCAAAGCATTTCCAGTCTAAATAAGCAAAGGCAGTTCACTTGGGGCGGAAACAGACATTTCTGTCAATGTGCGAGCGATTGAAGTTATACATTTCCGACAACATGAAAGCTTATTTAGAGAACAGGCCTCTGGAGCAAGAGTTTGGAAGTAAACAAAACTGGAATCCATCGTAATTTCGGAGGATGTGCCAGTAAACTTTCTATATTTTTTCCCTGTACGGGTCATTAATGGCAACTTATTTTCATGTGATTCTCCCAGTTCTTTCTGCCATCTTAGAGGAACAATCCTAAAGTCGGAGTGAAGGCGAAAGCCCCCTGAGGCACATTTAGACTTCCCCTCCATTTCTAAGCTAAGTGATGGCACGTGGGGCCAAAGACAGACAAAAGTGGAAATCTTGGAGCTTAGGGCCAGGCGAGTCCTAGAAGCCATAGATGCAATGTGATAGGCAGCTGGGGCCCTTCCTTCCCCTCCTTATTTCCTCCCTCAAATGCATGCGTCTCTCTGTCTCCGTGTGTAGGGCTCCCCATCCCTCACCCCGAGGCAAGGGACTATTTTTTATCCCCTCAGCAATCCCGGCGGAGGTAAGAGAGGGGAGAGGGGAGAGGGGAGAGAGAGAAAGAGAGACAGAGAGACAGAGAGAGAGAGAGAGAAAAAAACACTGCCAGGTTAGCTTTAGAGGGCCAGGATCAATCAGTCAATCGATCGCATTTACTGAGCGCTTACTATGTGCAGAGCACTGTACAAAACCTTGATAGAGTACAATACAATAGAAATAGCAGGTACACTCCCTGCCCTAAACGAGCTTACAGTCGCGAGGGGGAGACTGACTTTAATATGAATAAAACACCCACCGGGCCCTTTCCCTTCTGCAAAATGGGTTCGAGAATCTGTTGCCTTGCCTCTCCACCCCCTCGGGGGCTTTTAATAGCCTGGTTGCCAGCCCTTAATAATAATAATAATATTTGTCAAGTACTTACTATGTAATAATAATAATAATAATAATGGCATTTATTAAGCGCTTACTATATGCAAGGCACTGTTCTAAGCGCTGGGGAGGTTACAAGGTGATCAAGTGGTCCCAAGGGGGCTCACAGTCTTCATCCCCATTTTATAGATGAGGTAACCAAGGCCCAGAGAAGTGAAGTGACTTGCCCAAAGTCACACAGCTGACAAGTGGCGGAGCCGGCATTTGAACCCATGACCTCTGACTCCAAAGTCCGTGCTCTTTCCATTGAGCCACGCTGCTTCCCCAAAGCACTATGTCCCAAAGCACTAAGCGTTGAGATAGATATAGGGCCCATATGCTTAATCCCCAGGCTACAGATGAGGTAACTGAGGCACAGAGAAGTGATGTGACTTACCCAAGGTCATCATTGAGTCATATTTATTGAGCACTTAGTGTGTGTAGAGCACTCTACTGAGCGCTCGGACAGTACAATACAGCAAATAAAGAGAGACAATCTCTGCCTACAACAGGCGCACAGACATGTGGTGGAGGCAGGATTAGAACCCAAGTCTTTCTGACTCCCAAGCCACTAAGCCAGGCTGCTTCGCTTTCAGCCAGGGAGAAGGCAGTCATGGAAGAAGGTGACGGGACAAGATCAATAGGAGCAGGGGGAGCTCTTGGCAGTGGTGCTCAAAGCTAGACGACGACATCATGTTTCAGTTTGGGTTGGAGAGTCCTGAAAAACTTGCATTTTCTGGCATGGTCTTGGTGTGTTCAGTTGAAACGGATGGACCGTGAGGGAGGCAAGAAAGATGGGGGCAAGTGTTTTAATAAAGTGCCAAGGGACCGTCATCTACAGCAAAGCCCTGATTTGCACCTTGCCCCCTGGCTTAATCTAGCGAACAACTCACAACTCTCTAGACGATAACTTCCTTGTGGGCAGGGAACGTATCCGCTAATTCTGTTGTATCGTGCTCCCCGAAGCGCTTGGTACGGTGCTTTGCACATAGGAAATGCTCAGTAATTACGATTGATTGATACTTGGGAGCGGAGAGGGTGCTATGTCTGAGTGGCCATGTCCCTCTCTTTTAAAGTTCCCGGAAACACTTGGGAAAAGTGATGGCCACCAGTAGAACCGATAGGTGGTTCGGATCTCAATCCATCACAGGATTTACCAAACGCCTTCTTTGAACAGATCAGTGCCTTCTGTGAGCAGAGCAGTGTACTAAGCGCCCGGGTCGGTACGATAGAGTTAAAAGATATGATCCCTGCCCCTAGAATCTAACGGAGAAGTTTACAGCCCAGCTTGGTGACCATGTTTGCTCTCAAGTGTTTTGGGGACAAGGAGCCAAAAATAAATAAATACAATAAATAAATGGCCAATAAATACAGTTTACCTCAATAACAAAGCCCCCATTACCCTAATCACCCCCCGCCCTACAACCCCCAATCCCACACTCCTCACAGTCTAGTTCCAGACAGGTCCCAAGTATATGGTCAGCCTAAATATTAGGGCTCTAGTCTGCAGAATATAGGATTAATTGGAGTAACTAAGACTGTATGCTCCCTGAGGGCAGGGAATGTGTCTCCCCACTTTGTTATATTGTATGCTCCCAAGCACTTAGTACAGTGATCTGCACCCAGTAAGTGCCAGGAATTACGATTGATTGATTGATTGTTATGTTTAGATGGCCAAGGAGTCGCTTGATTTTGTCCCAGTTGCTTAAGTTTAATTAAGATTTCATAATAATAATAATTGTGGTATTTGTTATGTGCTTACTATGTACTGTGAGGTAATCAGGTTGTCCCACATGGGGCTCACAGTCTCAATCCCCATTTTACAGATGGGGGAACTCCCACCTCATCAAAAAATATGAAGAGAAGTGAACCAGTAGCTAGCATCAGGGGCCGGAGTCCCATCAGGGTTGGATTTGTCACTGTGCCTCCCCTAAGTGGAAAAGGAAAGAAAAAAAAAATGCCCGCTTTATGTACACTCTCATGACAAGTGCATGTTTGAGCCACAAGTTTTTGTTTTGTTGTTTTATGGTATCTGTTAAGCACTTACTATGTTCCAGGCACTGTACTATGTGTCGGGGTAGATCTAAGCTAGTCAGGTTGAACATAGTACCTGTCCCACGTGGGGCTCACAGTCTTAACCCCCATTTTCCAGGTGAGGGAACTGAGGCCCAGAGAAGTGAAGTGATTTGACATGGGTTACACAGCAGCCAAGTGGCAGAATGGAATTAGAACCCAGATCCGAATGATTCCCAGGCCTGCGTTCTGTCTACTAGGCCAAACTGGCAGTCCCCCTACATTGGTGACTCTATTTCAGTGTGCTGGAGACAAGTTGCCACTGAAAGAATACAAAGACCTTGCACTAGTAATAGAAATATTTTCAGGGCAGATTTTCTTTTCCTCTTGAAAAATTGCTACTACTCCTAAAATATTTTGCATCAGGGTTTTGGAGCCTGTTGGAAACCCCCCACCCAAACGACAACAACATGAATAATAGACCATCTCTGATTTCAAGAGTTCATTCGAGACCCTCTACAGTCTTTCCTTTGGCAGCGTGGAACTGGGCATGGGGAAATAAGTGCAGAATTTTCTCCAAATTTGAACGGTTGCCTTTTTTATTCCTTCTGCCCAAGGACCCCTGAATTTGGGGGTGGCTGTATGATTAAAAAGAACAAAAATCTGGCTTCCCAGTACTTTTTTGAAGGTCACCAATATTATCAGGAGTTCCCCTTTCCCGAGGAAGCTTCTTCGCATCCAAAGAATTAAGAAATCATCCTTGTCCCAACTAGAGTCTGATAGTCCCAGCTTTAGACAAACCGAAGTTGCCGTTGGCATCTAGTCGGCTGTCTATCATTCAATCGAACGTATTTATTGAGCGCTTACTGTGTACAGAGCACTGTACTAAGCACTCGGGAGAGTACAACACAGTATGACAGACACATTCCCTGCCCACAACAAGCTTACTGTTGGATAATGAGTAGATTGTTAACCCCGATGTGTCTCATACTGCTTTCTTTGATTTAAAATACTTTTTTTCGTATCTTTGTATATGAGATGACCCTTGATTGAGGATTTATTTTTTGCCATCATGCTATGTTTACATCAGAGAGCTCCTACTTGGTGTTGTGCTCGGCAACGTACACGTGCGTTTATAAGATGAAGAGTGCTTCTTAGATTTGATGATTAGATTTGATCGTATTCAATAAATACGATTGATGATGATGCCGAGACCCCATCCCAGCATTGACTGCTATTTTATTTGGAAGGGAAGATCCCCTGCCTGAGGTGGGAAGTGGTGAACAGTGAAGAAGTGTAGGAAAAGTGCAGTCCAAAAAGAAACAGGTGGTTTGGTCTTTGTAAGAAGAATTATAGCCTTACCATCAATTAAATCTCAAGTTCATTAGGAAAATGACCAAATTTCAGTGAATCCTTCTAGCTCAGTCAGGTACATTTACCTGTCCTGATTCTCCAAGCCAAGCTACAAAAAGCAGTGTGGCCTAGTGGATAGAGCACAGACCTTGGGAGTCAGAAGGTCATGGGTTCTAATCCCGGCTCTGGCACTTGTCTGCCGTGTGACCTTGGGTAAGTCACTTCACTTCTGTGGGCCTCACTTACCTCATCTGTAAAATGGGGATTGAGACTCTGAGCCCTATATGGGACAGCGACTGAGTTCAGCCCGATTTGCTTTGTATCCACCCCAGCGCTTAGTACAGTGCTTGGCACACAGTGCGCACTTAACAAATACCACAATTACTATTATTAGGAAAGGCTATCGGAAGGGGTTTTGTGCCTTTAGCAGCCTGAGATCTGTTTCTGCAGGCATGCAATAAATGTAAATTTCACATGCATCTGGTTTTGTGGGCTTTTTGCCCCATTTTCTTTGAAAATTTCAGTTCTGGGGATTAATTAAGCAGACCGCCACCCAGGAAGCTAGAAGAAATTGGATGTGATGTCCTTTTAATAGCCCCCCCCCCCACCACAAAAAAAATTGTGGATTAATCCCATTATAGAACCATGGTGGGTTTTTCATTAATCAAAATCCCGCTTGTTTGAAACAAGGTTAAGGAGCTGTATACGTATGTGGATTTTTTTCAAATATTAGGATTTTAAAGAAGTTAATCTTTTAAGGCTCTTTTCCAACAGAAGGATATAAATTTAAGGGATATTGGACAGCTACCAGAAGCTGAAAAACTCTGCCTTATTGCTTTTATCGGAGTCTTTAGCTCCTGGGATCAATGAAACCAATAAGAACCTCATTTAATTGGAATAAACCTCTCAAGGGCTTCCCCACACCCCTCCATCTTTACAGGCAGGGCAGGTCTCCCAGGTAGATGATCAATGATCAATCATTGATTGATCTCCAATCAATCAATGGTATTTATTGAGGGATTGTGTGCAGAGCATTCACTCATCCAGTTGTGAACATTGAGTGCTTACTGTGTGCAAAGCATGGCGTAGTGGATAGAGCACGGCCTTAGGAGGTCATGAGTTCTAATCCCAGCACCACCATTTGTCTGCTGTGTAACCTTGGGTAAGTCACTTCACTTCTCTGGGCCTGTTACCTCATCTGTAAAATGGCGATTGAGACTGTGAGCCTCACGTGGGACAGGGACCGTGCCCAACCTGATCGGCTTGTACTTAGTAGAGTGTCTGGCACCCAGTAAGTGCTTAACAAATTCCACAGTTATCATTATTATTATTGTGATTTTGGAGTCAGAGGTCATGGGTTCAAATCCCGGCTCCGCCACTTGTCAGCTGGGTGACTTTGGGCAAGTCACAACTTCCTTGTGCCTGTTACCTCATCTGTAAAATGGAGATTAAGACTGTGAGCCCCCCGTGGGACAAGCTGATCACCTTGTATCCCCCCGGCGCTTCGAACAGTGCTTTGCGTATAGTAAGCGCTTAATAAATGCCATCAGTATTATTATTAGAGAGTACAGTATAACAATAAACAGACACATTCCCTGCCCACGAGAGCACTGGACTGAACTCCTGGGAGAGTTCAGTAGATAGTGTGGGTAGACAGGTTTCCTGCCCACAGGGAGCTTGCAGTGTGGAGGGGAAAGACAGACATTTCTGAGGAGCCCAGCAAGACCCGGCCACTGGCCTGGAGTCTGGTTTGAGTGAGGATGGCTGGGGATGAGGTGCAGGAGAGAGATGGGGGAGTTGGATTGCTGCTGTTAGACTAGGAGAGGTTCATTCTTTCATTCATTCCATCAATTGTATTTATCGAGCATTTACTTAGAGAGGTAAGTACTTAGAAAAGCAGCGTGGCTCCGTGGAAAGAGCCCGGGCTTTGGAGTCAGAGGTCATGGGCTCAAATCCCGGCTCCACCAGTCGTCATCTCTGTGCCTTTGGGTGTCACTTCACTTCTCTAGGCCTCAGTTACCTCATCTGGAAAATGGGGATTAAGACTGTGAGCCCCCTGTAGGACAACCTGATCACCTCCTCAGTGCTTAGAACAGTGCTTTGCACATAGTAAGCACTTAATAAATGCCATAATTATTATTATTATTACTTACTGTCTGCATAACACTGTTCTAAGCGCTTGGGAGAGTACAACGCAACAATAAGCAGACACATTCCCCGCCCACAACAGGCTTACAGACTAGAGCGGGGGGACAGACTTTAATATAAATAAAGTGACAGAGGTGTACGTAAGCGCTGTGGGACTGGGAGGGGGGATGAATAATGGGAGCAAGTCAGGGCGACGCAGAAGGGAGTGGGAGAAGAGGAAAGGAGGGCTTAGGGAAGGCTGTGGAGGAGGTGTGCCTTCAATAAAGCTTTGAAGGAGTAGGGGGAGAGGTGATAACCAGATTCCAGAACAGGCCCCAGTTCCTACACCTTGTCCTTCCTTCCCAGTCCTTGGATTCCTAGGTCTCCCCCATCACCCGTGATGTGCAGGGCGGGATCAGCGCCAGCGGCAGTCAGTGCGAAGGAATAAAGAGAAAAACCCAGAAATGAAGATTTGGCTGGAATATTTGGAAATGCAGTTCCCCATCTGTAAAATGGCGATTCAAAACCTGTTCTCCCTCCCGCTTAGACCGTGAGCCCCACGTGGGACCTGAATAGCTAGTGTTTATCCCAGTGCTTAGTACAGTGCAAGCACCTAAGTGCCAAGGCACATAGCAAACGCTTAATAAATACCACAGTCATCGTTACTGTTATTGGTGAATGAGTTATATGCAGCTTGAACCCAATACACTCGTGGCTCTCCTCACCCTTCCCCAAATCATTCGCTGTTTATTAAATGTCCATTCCCCGTGGAGCCATGTGGGAACGTTGAGGGGGGTCCAAGCGAAGATTTAAATTGTCATCTGCAGGCCTCAAAGTGCTCACAGTTCAGGACAGCCAAGTACACAGGAGATTGAAAAGTTCAAAGGCAAAAAATGCAAACACTTTTTCCCGTGCAGAGATGACAAAACAAGCCTCAGGCTGAAGAAAGCGAACATTGGAGTGGGGGCAATAGACTCCAGTGTGGTCTCGTGATTAAGATGTGATCTGGGCCCCGAGGAGTGGGAGCTAGAGTCAGTCAGTCATATTTATTGAGCGCTTACTGTGTGCCGAGCACAGTACTGAGCCCTTGGGAGAGCACAGTAGAACAATAAACAGACACGTTCCCTGCTCAGAGCCGAGGTCACCATTCAGTCGCTTAAACTGTAGACTGTAAGCTCACCATGGGTAGGGAATGTCACTGTTTATTGTTGTACTTTCCCAAGCGCTTAGCATAGTGCTCTGCAGAAAGTAAGTGCTCAATAAATACGGTTGAATGAATGAGTGAGTGAAAGTCAGAAACGTCTCCATCCCAAACCAATTTATCTCAAGGTCCTTGTGCTCATTACCGCAGCATTATTGTACTTTGGCCCTAAACTGTTTGTACTGAGATTTAGAGGGCTGTGCATTGCCGCTTCCTCGTGTGTGGTGTGGTTTAGATTCTAGTTCCTAGCCCCGCTTTTACTCTGTGTTCCTGTGGGACTTCTTTCAAAATTGGAGTAACGTCTGTGCAACGTTGTTGAAAGTGTTGCAGACGCTGCCTGTTAACTGCTCTGGGTCTCTGGCTTTTGTTTCCCAAGGTGACCTTTCTGTTCACGCGTTAAATCTGTGCTCGTGCCATTGTAGAATTTCCACCTAATATGAAGGACCCTTTGCCAAATAGGGGTCTTTTTGGACTTGAATGCTTAGGCCGAGCCAGTTATAGTAAATGCCTATCGCATTTAAGCATTTTTCGGGCTACTTATGAGAGTGAAAACAATTATTAGGCCCTGACCCGCTTGGGGCTCACAGATTAAGATATTGTATGAAGCACAAGCCAAGCTATTACGTGGCTCACTATCTAAAGGTCTATATTTTTACCGAGACAGCTGGCTCATTCATTTTTAGTATTTAATCTTTTCGCTGAACAGATTTAAAAATGACAAGTACCAAAATTGCACCCCTTTTAGCAAGTCTGTGAAAGTCGTGTTTCGACTCCAAATTCTCCCAGGATTGCTTGCAGGCAGTGAGAAAAGCGAGAAGCGGTGGGGCCTGGTGGTTAAAGTACGGGCCTTGGAGTCAGAAGGAACTGGGTTCTAATTCCGGCTCCGCCACGTATCTGCTGCGGCACCTTGGGCAAGTCACTTCCCTGAGCCTCATTTCCCTCGTCTGTAGAATGGGGATGAAGGCTGTATGTGAGACCGTGTCCAACCCCAGCGCTTTGAACAGTGCCCGGCACAAAGTGCGTGCTTAAGAAATACCATTTAAAAAAATAAAAACCGGTCAAGGTTGGGTGAACCGGTCTCCTGAGGTGGTGTGAAGGTTAGAGACGGGGACAGTGGTGGCAAAGGGAAGCAGGGAGGAAAAAAGGCCGAATGGATCTCACTGTCTCCTGTCCCGCTCTCTACCCTGCTCTTACTGTTGGCCGAGGAGGAGAGAGGGCTGGTCGGAGGGGAAGACAGACCATGATCACGTTGCAATCCAGATTTATTGCACCTCCGCTAGAAACAGCGTGGTATAGTGGCTAGAGCATGGGCCTTAGAGTCAAAAGCTGGTGGGTCCTACTCCCTGCCCTGCCACTTGTCTGCTGGGTGACCTTGGGCAAGTCATTTCACTTCTCTGGGCCTCAGTGACCTCATCTGGAAAATGGGGATTGTGACCGTGAGCCCCACGTGGGACTGGGACTGCGTCCCACCCCACTTGCCTGCCTCCACCCCAGCTCTTGTACCGCTCCTGGCACATAGTAAGCGCGTAATAAATGCCACAATTATTATTATTAGAAAAGGATGGGGACCGGAATTGACTCGGATTGCTGAAAGCAGAGCAGCTAATAGGTTCTTGGCTCTCGTCGTGTGGCTAATATCAACCCGTTGTGTTTCAGGGGCAGCTTCTTGTCTAGCAGTTATATGTGTGTGTGTATGTGCAGGTGTGTGCATGTTACTAAACAAGCGTCCCCACCACCACCCCTCCATCCCAAGCGGCTTGCTTCTGACAAATAAATGTATGATTTGTGACTCCTTATAGCGTCCGTGTCAGTTCGGTTCCACGGTCCTCCGTCTGTCCGCAGTAGCCCATGGAGCAGCTGGCTCGAAAGTTAACACTCACTGCTGGTGCTTTTGATTCCGGTGTAGGAGTCGCTCTCAGAGGTGGAGGAGAAATATAAGAAAGCCATGGTGTCCAATGCCCAGTTAGACAATGAGAAAAACAACCTGATCTACCAAGTGGATACCCTCAAAGATGTCATCGAAGAGCAAGAGGAGCAGATGGCAGAATTCTACCGCGAGAACGAGGAGAAATCCAAGGTAAATAAGTCGGCCGTCCCCAGCCCGTCAGGATGAGCTTTGGGCCTGGGAGTTGGAGGACCTGGGTTCTCATCCCCGACTCTGCCACTTGCCCTCTGTGTGACTCTGGGCAAGTCATTTAACAGTTCTGGGCCTCAGCTTGGTCACCTGTAAAATGGGGATTCAATACCCGCTCTCCCTCCTACTTAGACTGTGAGTCCTATGGTAGGCAGTGACTGGATCTGATGTGATTATTCCGATTCTACCCAGATGCTTAGTATGGTGCTTAGTGAGAATTGTTGTTTAATTAATAACGCAAATGAAGAAAAGTCTATTTATAGATACCAGGCTGTGGCCAGTTGGGAGATTGTAGCATGCCTGACAATAAACATTTCACCAAAATCATTCCCTTATTTTTGAGCAAGACATACAGGTTTTCTTTTTAAGAACTTTAAAGCGCCAAACTTCCTAATAGGTTGCTCACTCGTTTGTTTGGTTTTTAACCCCCTGTAATTGTTCCCCAGAAACCTCTTTTAGGGCCTCAAAAAGGTCATGGCTATGAGTTAACTACTAATTATTTTCTGGACTTGCAAGGTTTCCAAAAAAACCTCTGCAGAGAAGTTCTATTTTGCACTGGGAGGATAGGTTTTTTAAAACTACCCCTATTTGGTTGAAAAGAAATATTGAAAACTAATGGTGCGTGAGGCTATGTGTGATGGAAGGCTGGTTATAGAGATGCCTTAAGAAATGTACAACTCGGGAGTGGAACCAGACATTCAAGAAAGAAACCCAGGCCCCTGCCGTTGCCTCATAACAACAACCAAATTGGCCAAAAAAGAATTATGTCTCCTCCAGCCTCCTGAAAAGTTTATAGACTCAAAGGTGTTGTTCAAAAGTCACTCTTGGTGCAGGGAAGCAGATGGCCTTTTGGAGAGGACATGGGCCTGAGGATCAGGGACCCGGAGTTCGAATCCCGGCTCCGCCACACGATCGATCGATCGGTGGTATTTGTCGGTTGATCGGATGATCCCGTACTGACCCCGTCACTGAACACGGTGCTTCTTAGAAATAAACACCTTAAGAGCAAGGTATTTGCTCTAATAAGGGGTCAGAGCATGAGAGGGCGTGGCGGGACAGTTAATGACCAGCTGCCGACGGTCCATTAATTAATCAGTGGTATTTATTGAGCGCTTACTACATGCAAAGCACTGTACTAAGCAAAATCGACAGGAGGATCACAACACGCATCCAACGTTCGGAATATCGTCGCGAGCGACAGTGTCGGCTCCTCCGCTCCCGAGCGGGGAGAGGGGCTGGCTTCTTGGGGGGTGGGCGGCTGGCAGTCCGGGGTTTGGGGGGAACAATTACAGGGGGTTAAAAAAAACAAGTGATTATCCTATTAGGAAGTTTGGCACTTCAAAGTTCTTGAAAAGTATGTCTTGCTCAAAAATAGGGGAATGATTTTGGTGAAATGTTTATTGTTGGGCATGCTACAATCTCCCAGCTGGTACAGGGAGTGAGGGGTAAGGGGGCCATGTGGCTCCTCAGACCAGCCGGGGGGCCGGTGGAAAGAGCGGAGTCCTCAGAACCGAGAGACCTGCTTGTTGACCCTGGAGGTCATTGATGAAGACCATTCATTCAATCATATCAAGTGAGCACTTACTATATGCAGAGCACTGTACTAAACGCTTGACCAGACCACTCACGTGCTGCTTGGAAAAGCGGTATTGGCCCTAGTGGGAAGAGCCCCGGCCTGGGAGCCGGACGACCTTTTTTTTTTTTAATAGTCTTTGTTAAGTGCTTACTATGTGCCTGGCACTGTACTAAGTGCTGAGGTTGATAAAAGATATGTTGCCAACTTGTACTTCCCAAGCGCTTAGTATAGTGCTCTGCACACAGTAAGCGCTCAGTAAATACGATTGAATGAATAAAAGATAATCAGGTTGGACAGCGTACGTGTTCCACATGGAGCTCACAATCTTAATCCCTGTTTTACGGGTGAGGGAACTGAGGCACAGAGAAGTGAAGTGACTTGCCCCAGGTCACACAGCAGACACGTGGCGGAGCTGGGATTAATAATGATGGCATTTGTGAAATGCTCACTATGTGCCAAGCACTGTTCCAAGCTCTGGGGTAGATATAAGGTTATCAGGTTGTCCCCCGAGGGGCTCACGGTCTTAATCCCCGTTTTCCAGATGAGGTAACAAAGGCACAGAGAAGTGAAGTGACTTGCCCAAAGTCACACAGCTGCTGAGTGGCAGAGGCAGGATTAGAACCCTTGAGCTCCAACTCCCAAGCCTGTGTACTTTTTCCACCAAGCCACACTGCTTTTCAGTTTGCCACAGTAATCCCCGCTCCTCCAGCTGCATACTGGGTGACCTTGGACCAAGGTTTGCGTTTAAAGGGGTGGCCTCATCCTAATCCTGCCCGGCCTACTTATGGAGCTGCTTAAATTTTCCTCCTTAGGGAAAATCCTCCCATTCTTCCTTCAGAGCAAAGAAATGGGCTCAGGCCATGGGCTCGACAAGCAGCGTGGCCTAGTGGATTAGAGCACTGGCCTGGGGGTCAGAAGGACCGGGGTTCTCATCCCAGCTCCTGCAGGGTGACCTTGGGCAAGTCACTTCTCTAGGCCTTAGTTGCCTCAGCTGTGAAATGAGGATTAAGGCTCTGCCATGGGACAGGGACCATGGCCAACCGGATTAATTTGCACCTACCCAGCACTCAGTACAGTGCCTGGCACATCAATCAATCAATCAATCGTATTTATTGAGCGCTTACTGTGTGCAGAGCACTGCGCTAAGCACTTGGGAAGTACAAGTTGGCAACATATAGAGACGGTCCCTACACAACAGTGGGCTCACAGTCTAGAAGCACATAGTAAGAGCTTAGCAAATACCATAAAAAATACTGTGTGTGTGTGGGTGGACGTGGAGCATTTGGAGCATTCCCTTCCTTCCTCTCCCCCTCATCTCCCTCTCCATCCCCCCCATCTTACCTCCTTCCCTTCCCCACAACACCTGTATATGTGTATATATGTTTGTACATATTTATTACTCTATTATTTTACTTGTACATATCTATTCTATTTATTTTATTTTGTTAATATGTTTGGTTTTGTTCTCTGTCTCCCCCTTTTAGACTGTGAGCCCACTGTTGGGTAGGGACTGTCTCTATACGTTGCCAACTTGTACTTCCCAAGGTCTTAGTACAGTGCTCTGCACACAGTAAGTGCTCAATAAATACGATTGATTGATTGATTGATTGATTGATTTAGGGTCTGGTTGGATTGTCCTGGGAGTAGCGCTTCCCCATCCTTTTGCTTTCTCAGGGTGGCCTGGAAAGCCTGTGGAAAGTGGACAAAGTCTACAGAGCCCCTCCCGGCTTCACTAGCTCGGACCGCATCCCGACATTCCCAAGGAATGGAAGCTCCCTCCAGGCTGGAAGCTTGTTGTGGGCAGGGAATGTGTCTACCAGCTCGGTTAGGTGGTCCTCTCCCAAGCGCTCCATGCACTGTTCTACACACAGCAAGCGCTCGATAAACATCACTGAGCGACGGTTTGATTGATCGATCGAAGTCCCCTTCGGCCCCACACAGACAGCCCCGGACCGGAGTGGTGAACCCGAGAAGCAGGGTGGCTTAGTGGCTAGAGCACGGGCCTAGCTCCGCCACTTGTCTGCTGGGTGACCTCGGGCATGCCACTTAATTTCTGGGCCTCGATGATCTCATCTGTAAAATGGGGATGAAAAGCGCGAGCCCCATGTGGGGCAGGGGCCGTGTCCAACCTGATTAACTTGTATCTACCCCGGTGCTTAGGACGGTGCTTGACACAAAGTAAGTGCTTGACTAGTAACATAATTATTATTATTGTTATCTCCCCAGACAGATGTAGCTTCAAACACAGACTGTTTTATTGGAGTTACCAGCCCATTTTCCCCAGTGCGGAATTAAACCCTCTTCTAACACTAGTTATCAAACACTGGTTATCAATCAAGCCATCAGTGATATTTATAGAGTGCTTACAGTGTGCAGAGCACCATACTGAGCGCTTGAGAGAATACAATATAATTGTTGGACGCTGCAGTCCCTGCCCACAGGGAGTTTACGGCCTGGTCTTTCTCCTCCAAGCAGATCACAAATCAATCCATCAGTTGTATTTATTGAGCGCTTCCTGGGTGCGGAATATTTACTTAACCGCTTGGGAGAGTAATAATAGTGATGGCATTTATTAAGCGCTTACTATTCCGCACTTCCTGGGTGCGGAATATTTACTTAACCGCTTGGGAGAGTAATAATAGTGATGGCATTTATTAAGCGCTTACTATGTGCAAAGCACTGTTCTAAGCGCTGGGGAGGTTACAAGGTGATCAGGTTGTCCCACGTGGGGCTCACAGTCTTAGTCCCCTTTTTACAGATGAGGTAACTGAGGCCCAGAGAAGTGAAGTGACTTGCCCGAAGTCACACAGCTGACAATTGGCGGAGCTGGGGTTTGAACCCATGACCTCTGACTCCAAAGCCTGGGCTCTTTTCCACTGAGCCACGATTGGTGGATGCCATCCCTGTCCTCAAGGAGCTTACGATCATTCAGTCGTATTTATTGAGCACCTACTGTGTGCAAAGCACTGTACTGAGTGCTTGGGAGAGAACGACTGAACAATAAACAGACACAGTCCCCGCCTACAGTGAGTTTACAGACTCGAGGGGAATCTGCCGTCTGGCATCCTGGCCTCTCCCCTCCTCCCACATGATGATGATGATGACGGCATTTTATTAAGCGCTTACTATGTGCAAAGCACTGTTCTAAGCGCTGGGGAGGTTGCAAGGTGATCAGGTTGTCCCACGGGGGGGCCCAGTCTTAATTCCCATTTTACAGATGAGGTAACTGAGGGACAGGGAAGTGAAGTGACTTGCCCAAAGTCACACAGCTGACAATGGGTGAGGCCGGAATTTGAACCCATGACCTCTGACTCCAAAGCCCGGGCTCTTTCCACTGAGCCACGCTGCTTCTATGCCTCTCTGTCTCTCTCAGCCCCCTCTTATTCTCCCTTAGACCTTTAGCCCCTGATGCTTATCTTTCTCCAACCCTCAGCTTCCTCACTTCCAGGCAGAGTCCACACCATGCCTGTCTCCCCCTTCTAGACCGTGAGCCCGCCGTCGGGAAGGGACCGTCTCTAGATGTTGCCAACTTGGACTTCCCAAGCGCTTAGTACAGTGCTCTGCACACAGTAAGCGCTCAATAAATACGATTGTTTGAATGAATGAATGAAGGCCTGGGCCAATATTTAGCCCGGGAACCTGGTCTTTGTCCGGAGGGCGATTTTTGTCGGCTTTCCCTCTGCAAGGCAGGCTTGTGGTTCCGAGCCTCCGACGGTCACCTTGCTTGTCTGGACCTCCGCCGCCCCTACACACCTTTCTCCAGCCCATCAATCAACCATGGGTATTTACTGAGCGCTCCCTGTGTGCAGAGCACTGTACTAAGAGCTCGGGAGCGTGCCATAGGACAGAATTAGCAGACACGTTCCCTTCCCGTAGCGGACTTCCAGTCTAGAGGGGGAGACAGACATTAATATGAGTAAATGAGTAATCTCTATATGTAGTTTAAAGACGTGTACGTAAATCCAACCGTGTCCAACCTGATTAACTTGTATCTACCCCAGTTCTTAGAACAGCGCTTGGCACATAGTAAGCGCTTCACAAGTACCGTAATAATAACAATAATAACATTGTTATTGTTATTATTATCATTAAGTGCTGTGGCGTTGGGGTGAATTATCAGCGTCCTAAAGTCATAGATCCAAGTGCATAGACAACATCCCAACTTGTACTTCCCAAGCGCTTAGTACAGTGCTCTGCACGCAGTAAGCACTCAATAAATACGACTGAATGAATGAATGCCGGTACCAACTTCTCCGGAGCCTAGAAAAGAGGCCAGAGGTCTCAGCCCTCTAGACTGTAAGGTCGTTGCGGGCAGGGAACGTGTCTGTATGTTGCTGTATTGAACTCTCCCATGCACTTAGTACAGCGCTTTGCATGCAGTCAGCGCTCAATAAATACGATTCGATGAATGAACGCAGGCCAGTAAGTTCACTGCAGGCAGGGAACGTGTCTACCAACTCAGATTCTACTCTCCCAAGTGCTTAGTATGGTACAATAAGAGCTCAATAATAGAGCTCACCATCTCTGTATGTTGCTGACTTGTACTTCCCAAGCGCTTAGTACAGTGCTCTGCACACAGTAAGTGCTCAATAAATACGATTGAATGAACGAACGAATGAATGAATGAATAGGCCCATGTCCTTCCCCTGGCCTGGAATGCCCTCCCTCCACACATCAGCCACTGAGAGCTCACCTCCTCCAGGAGGCCTTCCCAGACTGAGCCCCCTTTCTCCTCTCCTCCTCCCCATCTGCCCACCTCTGTCCTACCTCCTTCCCCTCCCCACAGCACTTGCATATATTTGTACAGATTTATTACTCTATTTATTTTGCTTGTAGATGTTGACTATTCTATTTATTTTGCCAATGATGTGCATACAGCTAAAAGTCTATCTGTCCGATGATTTTGACACCTGTCTCCATGTTTTGTTTTGTTGTCCGTCTCCCCCTCCTAGACTGTGAGCCCGTTGTCGGGTAGGGACCGTCTCTATATGTTGCCGACTTGGACTTCCCAGGCGCTTAGTACAGTGCTCTGCGCACAGTAAGCGCTCAGTAAATATGATTGAATGATTGAATCCCTCTGAGAAGCATCAGTCCCTTCCCGTCACTCAATCTGTCCACACCATCAGCCTCTAAACCATGTCATCTCCCACAGCAGAGCAGGGGCGTTGAGACGCGCAGAGCGATTCAGGCAGAATACAGGGTGGCCATTTCTTCCTTTGGGAAAGGAAATTTACCTTCAGTTTGGACAAAACGTTCTGGTATTTTCCATCCAAAGCAGCGTGGCCTAGTGGAAAGAGCGAGGGCCTGGGAGCCAGAGGACCTGGGTTCTAATCCCGGCTCCACTGCTTTCCTGCTCTGTGACCTTGGGAAAGCCACTTCACTCCCCTGCACCTCGCTTTCATCTGTAAAATGGGGACTGACTCCGACTGCTCCTACTTATGTGAGCCCCACGTGAGAGGCCCTACAAACATTCTGAGATTCTCCTACTGCCCCAGTGCTTAGTACAGTGCTTGGCACACGCTTAACAAATACCGTAATAATAACGATGTTTCCCAGAGAGTTTCTGGAGGCTCTTCACTGTCCCGGCCCCTGCTTTGCGCAGGATTGAGAACATTTTCTCCGGCGAGTGAACATTTCACAAACATTGACCACCCTCCTAGTCTGGACTTCCTCCCGGGCAGTGGGAGATTGAGTTTTCAGTTGAAATCGGTTGTGTGTCAAAGACTCTGTAAAATCATCATGGTCATCATCAATCGTATTTATTGAGCGCTTACCGTGTGCAGAGCACTGTACTAAGTGCTTGGGAAGTACAATTTAAAACGCTATCTTTTGTTCAAAACAGGAGCTGGAACGACAGAAACACATGTGCAGCGTCCTTCAGCATAAGATGGACGAACTGAAAGAGGGTCTTCAGCAAAGAGATGAGCTCATAGAGGTATGTATGTCCTCTGGCGATGGGGGGGGGGGCGGTGGGCTTCGTTTCCTGGGCTTAGGGTGGAGGAAGGTGTTATTTATCTTTTTTTAAAAAAAATGGTGTTTGTTGTGCGCTTACTATGTACCAGGCACCGTACTAAGCGCTGGGATAGAGACAAGCTAATCAGGCTGACTACAGTCCCTGTCCCACGTGGGGCTCACTGTCTTCATCGCTTAGAACGTCGCTTAGCGCTTAGAACAGTGCTTTGCACATAGTAAGCGCTTAATAAATGCTATTATTATTATTATTATTATTATTATTATCATTATTCATCCCCATTTGTCAGACGAGGTATCGGAGACCCAGAGAAGCGAAGTGACTTGCCCCGGTCACACAGCAGGGAAGTGGCAGAGCTGGGCTTTAGAATCAATCAGCCACTCAGTGGTATTTATTGAGCGCTTATTACGTCCAGAGCACTGTGCTAAGCGCTTGGGAGAGTACAATACAACAGAATTAGAAGGTATGTTCCCTGCCCAGAAGGAGCTTACAGTCTGGAGGGGGAGACAGGTGCTAGGAATGAATCATTTAGAATCTATACTATAAAAGATATGTCAGAAGCGTCTTGGGACTGAGGCCGCTTAAAAGGTACAGTGCCAAGTTGAGAGATGACACAGAAGGGAGGAGTTGGGCAAAAAAGTTAAATCGGGGGGACCTCTCCACTTCCACAACTTCAACCCTGGTAGTCAGTCAGTGGTGTCTATTGAGCCCATACTGTGTGCAGAGGACCGTACTAAGCGCTCGGGAGAACCCAGGTCCTGTTGACTCCGGGCCCGTGCTCAGTCCAGTAGGTCACAGTCCTCCGGTGTAAAATGCCGGTGGAGAACCAACCCGTCATGTCCGCTCTCAAGACAAGAGTGCCTGTCGTGTGTGTAATCGGGTTCTTTCACTGATTCTTTGGTAAACGTGTGAGGAATCGGGCAAAGAGGGAAGAATGCTCTGCACACAGTAAGCGCTCAATAAATACGATTGATAATGATGATGATGATGAATGGCAGGCGCCAATTGCCCTGTCTGACGGGCTTGGGCATCTCGTAGGTGCATTTTTCGCCTATGCTCATTCTGCCCATTTGTGGAAGGTAGAAGGGGGGAAACAGGAGAAAGTCGCCCAAAGGAGAGAATCGTAGCATCTCCGGATCGGAATCCCACCCTCCAGAGAAACCCGGATTCAGCCTCACCTTTTTTCAATCGTATTGATTGACCGCTTTCTGTGTGCAGGGCACCGTGCTAAGCGTTTGGGGAGAGGACCGTATAAGAGTTGGGAGACACGTCCCCTGCCCACAAGGAGCTTACAGTGTAGACTTTAAGATAAATGAATAAATTCTGGATCTGTACTTAAGTTCTGTGGGGCTGAGGCCGGGGTGAATAAAGGAAGCAAATCCAAGTGCATCACCTCCTTCAAAACCATAATGCAGTATGCTCGTTGGCTAAAGAACTCTGAAGAGGCGTGTACATTCTCTTTCCTTTTCCTCCCTGGGCTTGGCCCTCCTTTAAAAATGGAGAAAGAGCTGTTCGTGAAGACTCTCTCCTTTGAAGACTGAGTCACAGAATGGAAGTAAGAGTCTCTTACCAAAACCCTGGATTTGACAGGGGCCGATTATTCCCTCTGTGGATTATGTGGGCCTTTTTGCCTCTCCCGCTCCTCCCTCCCGCAGTCTGCCTTTTGAGCATTTCTCTCCCTCTCAGAGCCTCCAGCAGTGGAGAATTTAAAGGAGTCTAAACTCCAACTGGTCCACAGCGGTACTTGTTAGCGG
This sequence comes from Tachyglossus aculeatus, assembly GCF_015852505.1. NCBI lineage: Eukaryota > Metazoa > Chordata > Mammalia > Monotremata > Tachyglossidae > Tachyglossus > Tachyglossus aculeatus. Next base: position 43,656,721 of record NC_052067.1, on the reverse strand, counting down.
CTCGGGGAGATGGGCCTGTGAGGAACATGATTTAAAACAAAATATCACTTCAGTCGGCTGATCGTACTTATTAAGCACTTCCTGGGCACAGGGCACTGTACTAAGCGCTTGGGAGAGTATAATAGAACAAAATCACAGACACCGTCCCTGCCCGCAACGAGCGTCTGCCAATTTGGTAGCCACGATTCACCGCCTTGAACCCCCTGCCCATAAGGAAGGAGGCCGTGGCTTGCTGGTGGCTTCAACTGGAACCCAGGAATCTTCCAGCAGATTCACATTTTCAGTTGTGAAAGTGCGTAAAATAGATCAGCGGAGGTAGATCATCTTTCAGGTTCTGCAGAGAGTCGGTGTAGAAGAGATTCTAAATATCTGGGAGGCAGAGTGGCCTAGTGGATAAAGCACGGGCCTGGGAACCAATCAATCAATCAATCAATCAATCGTATTTATTGAGCGCTTACTATGTGCAGAGCACTGTACTAAGCGCTTGGGAAGTACAAATTGGCATCACATAGAGACAGTCCCTACCCAACAGTGGGCTCACAGTCTAAAAGGGGGAGACAGAGAACAGAACCAAACATACCAACAAAATAAAATAAGTAGGATAGAAATGTACAGGTAAAATAAATAAATAAATAAATAAATAAATAGAGTAATAAATATGTACAACCATATATACATATATACAGGTGCTGTGGGGAAGGGAAGGAGGTAAGACGGGGGGATGGAGAGGGGGAACCAGAGGACCTGGGTTCTAATCCTGGCTCCGCCACTTGCCTGCTGTGTCCTTGGGCAAGTGACTTCACTTCCCTCTGCCTCAGCCGCCTCCCCTGTCAAATGGGGATTAAGATTGGGAGACCCTTGTGGTATACGGACTGGGTCCAATCTGATTGGTTTCTATCTACCCCAGTGCTTAGTACAGTGTCTGGCACATAGTAAGCACTTAACAAGGACCATTTAAAAAAAAATCCGTGACGTGCCGGATATGGGACCAGACTCGTCATCATCATCATCATCATCAATCGTATTTATTGAGCGCTTACTATGTGCAGAGCACTGTACTAAGCGCTTGGGAAGTACAAATTGGCAACATATAGAGACAGTCCCTACCCAACAGTGGGCTCACAGTCTAAAAGGGGGAGACAGAGAACAAAACCAAACATACTAACAAAATCAAATAAATAGAATAGATATGTACAAATAAAATAGAGTAATAAATATGTACATACGTATATACATATATACAAACATATTCCTTGCCTGGCTGCTGCAGGTCCCATGGAAAGACCTTGGGACGTGGAGGTGGAAGACCTGGGTTCTAGTCCCAACTCTGCCACTGCTCCACTGTGTCACAACCTCTCTGGCCTTACTCTTCATCTATAAAATGGGGACATCATTGTGGGCAGGGAACGTGTCTATTATACTGTTATATTGTGCTCTCTTCGTCGATTGGAAGTGTTCAGTTGGGGCCCTTGTTCCTCCTGGAAATGTCACCGTTGAGCATTTCTATCGGCGGTACGCGTGGAAGGTGTGGCCAGCTGGTTTTGTAGTCCCGTGAAATCCCGGTTTTCAGTGCCGGGAGGGGCGGGGGGATGAGATCAGTGGGAAGAGCAGGCGGGCTTGTTCCTCCCCGATGAGTCATGTGGCAGTCCGCCCCTAGGGAGCAAAGTAGCAGTGGGAAGTTCCCTTTGTGCATGGCCTAACTTGGAATAATCCTTCCTGACCCTGCCTTCTGGTTCTCACAACCGTCGGTTGGTCTTGGCCGATCAATTCGTGACCTGGCAACGTGGCTAGAGCCCGGGCCTGGGGGTCAGAAGGACCTGGGTTCTAATCCCGCCTCCTTCGCTTGCCTGCTGGGTGACCCTGGGTGAGTCACTTCACTTCTGTGGCCCTCCATTCCCTCATCGGTTAAATTGGGATTGGGAGTCAGGAAGACCTGGGTTCTATTTCCGGCCCTGCCACCTGTCTGCTCTGTGACCTTGGGCAAGTTATTTCATTTCTCTAGGCCTCCGTTCCCTCATCTGTAAAATGGGGATTAAGACTGTGAGCCCCACGCGGGACAGGGACTGGGTCCAACCCGATGACCTCTTATCTACCCCAGCACTTAGAACAGTGCCTGGCACAGAAGTCAGCACTTAACAAATACCACAATTATTATCATTATCTGGCAATGACAATGTATACAAGTGGGTATGACGTGGAGTGGAGCTAAAGCACATCGGGGTCTAAATGGGGACTCCGCTTCTCTCTGTTTAAAGAAAAGAAAGCCAAGGAACACCCCTACTCCTGATCGTGTCCTTGAGAGGGACATTCTCCTCTAGAAGGGCAAGGGCTTCCTCGTTTCCAAGGAAACCTCACGTCAAGGGAGGGTTTGGAGAGCCAAAGCGAGTGTACTAGTCGACTGCATATGGCCCCCTCCAGCCACAGAGCGGCTGTTCGAACATTCCTCCCTGATCCTCTGATGAATTATAGAGGAGGAAAGAGGAAATCCATGTCATCGAAGCCTCAGCTATCATCTTCCCTTGCGGAACCCCATACTCCTCCTGTTACAGACTTTGCTTTGATGAGCGTTTCGTTTGCTTTCGGTTTCTCGGTGCACTTTTCTTTTCTGGTTTCTGCCGTTTTCCTTTGCTTTCTACTCTTGGGTTCTCGTTTTCTCCCTTTCTCTCCCCCTCCACCTCCCATTCCCCCTACCCCCTCTCTCTCCCCTTTTTCCCATGCAGGAGAATCAACGCATGCAACTGAAAATAGATACCATAACCAAAGAGGTGTTTGGCCTCCAGGAGACAGTTAATTGGAAAGATAAAAAAATTGGGGTATGCGATGAGGCGAGGGGTGGGAGAATTGGTGACTGATTAGGAATAGACCAGTCTCCACGTTCAGAGCCCTCAAGATCCATCCGTGGCGATGGCTTCCCGTGTAAGGGGCAGGGAAAGATGCCTAAACTGCCTCCCACCTAATTCACTTGTACCCATCCCGGCGCTTAGAACGGTGTTGGATACAAAGTAAGCGCTTAACAAATACCATTTATAAAAAAGCGAAAGGAACGGCTGGCACCCCTTCTCGTCCTCCCTTCACCCCCATCCCTGACGGACTGCTGAAAGAGAGCCCACACGGCCGGCTTCGGAGAGCTAGACTGGACTTCTAAGACCCGGAGGTCCCCCCGATTCATCCTGGGGCAATCCCTGCGTATCAGGGGCGGGGTGAATCTAACTAGCCACAGGGGGAAGAGCAGGGGCATCTTCTTCCCTAAACCATTTGCCACCATCACTTCCAGTTTCTCCTCAGTTGTCCTAAGGGTAGGAACACCGCTTGACTAGCATCCCGCTTCTGAAGGCCATCCCTCCTACCCCTCTCCAGAGCTGAGCTTGAGGCTGTGGTGATGGGCGGGGAGGGGGGCGACCGCCCAGGTGGCCTGTGGTTGAATCCGGCAGGGTGTGAAAGGCCTGAAGCCTGTGAAAGACGTGGCCAGGCCTTCTCCCGCTTGCCCCGGCTATAGCGCTGATCCGTCTGTTGAGCGCCACAGAGGTGACGGCCGGGAGCCCTTGACCCCTCCAACTTCAGGGACTAGGGAGGCCGACCAGATGTTCACACGGAGCCCGGATCCTGCCCCGTCAGTCTGGCCTGGGCAGAAGCCCAGAAGGGTCGAAATGAGGGGTGGGGAGGACTGGTGAGGGGTTAGAAAGCGACCAGCCTGCTCTCTCAGGTCCCCGAAGAGCGGGCCACGGCGGCTGCCTGTCGTGGAGAGGCCGCGGAGGCTGCTTTTCCCTTGAGGGGATTGTGCCCCGTTAGGCTTCCTGGGATCAGAAGCTGGGGAGGACTGAGGGGGAAGACACACCTTGGGGAGCCGCCCCTTGGGTGAAGAGACGACGTGGCCGATGGGGACAGTGATCTCGGCACCGACACAAATCTCGGCCCTTCCCCGCCTCTCGAGGGCCTGTCGGAACAGCCATCTTCAGCCAGCCCAGTCCACATTCTTCCAAACAAGCGGTCTCCTCTAGGACAACTTTGGAAATGATAAAAAAAGAACAAAAACCCCAGACCTACAGTTCATTCATTCATGCATTCATTCATTCATTCAGTCGTATTTATCGAGTGCTTTGTGCAGAGCACTGTATTAAGCGCTTGGGAGAGTACAAGATAATAATACATTCCCTGCCCACAATGGGCTTACGACGTGCCCCTGTTGGCGTGGGTGATCTTCCACCCAGCCCGACGCCGTTCCGTTGAAATCACAGGCTCTCGTCAGACCGTCCGAGGAGAAAAAGCAAATCCAGATGCTATTTGCCATTTGAGGGAGATGAAAAAAATAAAAATAAACCCCTCATTATGGGGTCGGACCCTTGAAATGCAGCCATTGGCCTTCCTTCCTTGCCTTGCTTCGGTCTATTCCTAAACATTCCTGCATGAGACCAATTCTGGATGGGGAGGCGGCGAAAGGATGTTTGTGCGTGGAAAGAATAGGTTTTTCGACTCGAGGACGATTGTCATTTTCTCAAAATTACTAACACGCCCCAGAGTCCCAGTGAAAAGGACGGTATTTAGAGTATGGTTTTCCTTCCCCCCCGATGTCAGCTAGCTCGGACTCAGCTGACCGACGAGAAGCTCCTTCTTCCCGGCCCCGGGGTGGGCAAGCAGTCACTTAGCCAAGGGACTGGTCAGTCGGCAAGAGAAATGCCCGCTCTCCCCCCGAGAAGCAACGTGGCCCAGCGGAAAGAGCTGGGGCCCCGAGAGTCAGAGGACCTGAGTTCCAATCCCGACCCTGGGCAAGCCATTTCACTTTTTTGGGTCTCCGTTCCCTCATCTGGAAAATGGGGACTCAGTGCAAGCATTGCATCTCTCTCCTGTTTAAGACTGAGAGCTCCAAATGGTGGCCTGATTATTCTGTATCTGCCGTAGTGCTTAGTACAGTACGTGGCACACAGTAAGTGCTTAATAAATACCACAATTATTATTATAAATAATAATAATGATAATAAAAGCCTTGGGCTTGTGAAAATGTGGCTGCAGTGCCACATTAGAACAGCAGCATAACCTCATGGAGAGAGCATGGGCCTGGGAATCTGAGGACCTAGGTTCCAATCCCAGCTCCGCCACTTGTCTGCTGTGTGACCCTGGGCAAGTCACTTCACTTCTCTGTGCCTCAGTTACATCGTCTGTACAGTGGGGCTTAAGGCTGCTAGCCCCACGTGGGACAGGGACCGTGTCCAACCCGATTACCCTGTCTCTAACCCAATGCCTAGTACGGTGCCTGCACACAGTAAGCACTTAACGAGTACCACGATTATTATCATTATTATTATTATTATCATCATCATCATCATTATTATTATTATTGTTATTATTATTATTATTAAATGCCATTTCATAAAAGAAAAAGCATTAGGCCACAGTAAGGGACTCTCCTATAAAGGCTTACCGCCAGCGTCCGAGCTGACCGAAGCCCTTGCTTGGGGATTATGTTCAGAATCAATCAATCAATCAGTCGTATTTATTGAGCGCTTACTGTGTGCAGAGCACTGCACTAAGCGCTTGGGAAGTACAAGTTGGCAACATAGAGAGACCGTCCCTACCCAACAGTGGGCTCACAAGTCTCCGTCCGCCCTAACCCACTTCCCCTCTAAATTAGCTTGTGGTAGGAGAGCATGCTCGTGGCCACCTCCCGCATGAGAGGCCGCTTTTCCTGAAAAATCTCCGTCTCTGTGCCTTGAACTGGCGACTCCTACCTATGCCTTTGGAGTTGCGCTCACTGTCCCCGGGCCTCCTTCCCCACCACACGTCCCCCGCTTCGGCGGCCTACCCCTTGGCCGCCTTTGGCCCCGGGCTTCCTGTCACGTGCTCTTTTTCTGTGCCGTTCTCTTCCGCTTCGCCCCCGGCCTGGGCCAGGCCCTAGAGAGGCAGAGAGAGTACTGGGACTGCCTTAGGAGGGAGCGCGATGAGCTCAGAGAGGAGGTGGCCGGCCTGAAGCGGACGACGGAGGCGGACCAGGTAAGGCAGCCTCGGCCCCCGGTCCCGCCGGCCGCTCGACGCCGTCCCTGCCTTGCACAGAGGGGCCCGGGGCGGAGGGCGGAGGGCCGGTTCTGATGATTTTGACACCTGTCTCCATGTTCTGTTTTGTTGGCTGTCTCCCCCTTCTAGACTGTGCGCCCGTTGTTGGGTAGGGACCACTTCCCAAGCGCTTAGTACAGTGCTGTGCACACAGTAAGTGCTCCATCAATATGAATGAATGAATGAGCGAGGGGCAGCGCTCGATCCACAGCGGGTAGAGAGGGCTTGGGGGGGTCCCGCACCCTCGGCCGCTGTCTCCCGTCCGGATGTTTCCCGTCCCGTCACCGCCAGCAGAGTCCCACACGTTTTTGTCCCCTCCCATTTCCCGGAAGCGGTGACCTGCTGATGGATCGATTATTTTTTGTTTTTTTCTTCTCTCTCTCCTTTCAGAAACACGGGTTAGTGATCATCCCCGACGGCACGCCCAACGGGGACGTGAACCCCGAGCCTGGCGTGGGGGCCATCACGGTGCTGTCTCAGGAAGCGGCGCACGTGCTGGAGTCAGCGGGAGATGGGCCGCTCGGTGAGGGCGCGGATCGCAAGCTCCCCCGGGCTGACCGTCCCCTTCCTGACACCGTCCTGTGTGGGGAACGGGGGCTTCCGACTCTGTCTTATCCCATTAGACCAATCCTTGGGATTTCTTGAGCGCTTACTGTGTGCAGAGCACTGCACTGCCAGGCTCTTGGCAGAGGACAATAGAACAGGGTTAGTACGCTTAGTACGGTGCTCCACACATAGTAAGCGCTTAATAAATACGGCTGACTGATGGATTGAGTGATCGATTTGACTGGGGCGTGTGTCGGGTGGCCAGCTTGGTTGGGAGGTGAGCCCGAGGCTGCTCTGTAGTCCGACCGGGGTCCTTGATGGGGAGGTGACTCTGGTCCTGGTGACCCTTCTGGTATCACTTACGTATGTGTCTTTAAATTCTACATGATCCATTACTTATTCCTATTCATGTCTATCTTCCCCTCTACGGTTAGCTCGTTACGGATGGGGAATGTGTCTGCTAATTCTGTTGCATCATACATGCCCAAGCGCTTAGTACAGGGCTGTCCTGTATATCTAGCTATAATTCTATTTATTCTGACGGTTTTGACGCCTGTCCACGTGCTTTGTTTCGTTGTCTGTCTCCCCCTTCCAGACTGTGAGCCCGTTGTTGGGTAGGGGCCATCACTATTTGTTGCCGACTTGTACTTCCCAAGCGCTTAGTACAGTGCTCTGCACACAGTAAGCGCTCAATACATACGACTGACTGACTGACTGAATGAATGAATGTCCTCTAAACTGTAACTCGTTATGATCAGGGAACGTGTCTGCTAATTCTGTTGCATTGTCATCATCAATCAATCGTATTTATTGAGCGCTTACTATGTGCAGAGCACTGTACTAAGCGCTTGGGAAGTACAAATTGGCAACATATAGACAGTCCCTACCCAACAGTGGGCTCACAGTCTAAAAGGGGGAGACAGAGAACAAAACCAAACATACTAACAAATAAAATAGATAGAATAGATATGTACAAGTAAAATAAATAAATAAATAAATAAATAAATAGAGTAATAATTCATGGAAATCTTTAGTAAAAGACCAAAGATTTTTAAAGTGTGAAGAGAAATCAGAGTATTGTCCTCTCCCATGCGCGTAATACAGTCCTCTGCACATAGTAAGCACTCAATAAATACCATCGATGGATTGTTTGCGTGTAGTAAACAACCAAGAAATACCATTGATTGATGGATTGGTATCTCCTTTCTTCATTTTTGGCCAATCACCCGGGCACTAGCCCTTCCTTGAGGAGAGGAGAAGCCTTGAGCTTCTAAAGACTGTGAGCCCACTGTTGGGTAGGGACCGTCTCTATATGTTGCCAACTCGTACTTCCCAAGCACTTAGTACAGTGCTCTGCACACAGTAAGCGCTCAATAAATACGATTGATTGATTGATAAAGAGGGGAGAGAAGAGGAGCGAGAGTGACTCAGAGCACTAGCTTGTCTCCGGGAGGCAGGGGCCGAAGCCCACTCGAACCCATCGGGCCGTGCTCCACCGGGCCGTGAGATCTTTCTTGGGGAGGGCATGCCTGGTGGCACAGAAATTGTCATCGCAATTGATGGTATTTATTGGGCGCTTACTGGGTGCAGAGCACCGCACTGAGTGGTAAATTGGATGGGATTGTTCTGGGTGTCCTCAGCAGCCTTCCTTGTTTCCATGTAAACTTTCCAGAAACAGGGAAGGTGGATTCAATCGGTTGAGCTGCCCTACTGAAGGGCACGTGTGTGTGCTTGTGTGCATGCCCATTTTCTCCACTGCCTTTACTTTGGGTTTTTTTCTGTTGGGCCAGTACACAAACAGTGATGTGGGTGCGGAGCACTGTACTAAATGCTTAGGAGAGGACAGTAAATTGGGCAGGAGACTTCTGGTTGTCCCCATACCCTTTCTTGTTTCCATATAAATCTCCAAATCAGGAAAGATGGGCAAGGGTTGTGCCTGTTTATTATTCTGTTGTCCTCTCCCAAGTGGTTAGTACGGTGCTCTGCACATGGTAAGTGCTCAATAAAAACAATTAAATGAATGCAATGTTGAGCTTCCCCGCTGGGAAGGGGGCTGGGGTGGTGTATGTGTGTGCGCGCGAGTGTGTTCACCCCCAGATTTTCTCCTGCGGTTTGGTTTGTGCCAAGCCAGTAGGACCATCCAGCGATGGTGGCAACCGCCCATCCCTAGCCCCCTGTCACTTATAATAATAATAATAATAATAATTATGGCATTTATTAAGCACTTACTATGTGCAAAGCACTGTTCTAAGCACTGGGGAGGTTACAAGGTGATCAGGTTGTCCCATGGGGGGCTCACGGTCTTCACCCCCCATTTTCCAGATGAGGTTACTGAGGCCCAGAGAAGCGAAGTGACTTGCCCGAAGTCACACAGCTGACAACTGGTGGAGCCGGGATTCGAACCCCTGACCTCTGACTCCAAAGCCCGGGCTCCTTCCACTGAGCCACGCTGCTTCTCACTTGTCCCTTGTGGCCCCCGCGCCAGTGGCTGGGCCTCACCCAGCCTGCAGCTCCTGTCCCTCCTCGTCCCGCGAAGACCCCAGGAACTCCCGGGAGAGCTGCGGCCTTGGGCCGTCTTTGGTCCCACTGGGGGGAAAGAGGCAGAGGCGGGCTAACGGGAGAGACTGGGAAGACAGGTGGGAAGGGGCCGGGAGACAAGCGTCTCGAGGGCCGGCTCAGGCCGACGCCGTTGGTTCAGCTCGCTTTAGACACTCACCCAGCACATAGCCAGCAGAGAGCTGGGAGCGCTCCGTTCCCCTCTTCCCTTTGCCCTTGGGATTGTAATCATTCCCTTTAGGATCCTTTCAGAGCACTGACACAGCGGGCACAGCGGGCACACCAGCCCCCGGCCATTCCGTCTGATTCAATCAATCAGTGGTATTTACCGAGCTCTTACTGTGTGCAAAGCACTGTACTAAGCGCTTGGGAGAGTACAATATCGCGGCTCCGCCACTTGTCTGCCGTGTGACGTGACCTTGGGCCGGACACTTCACTTCTCCGGGCCTCAGTGACCTCATCTGTAAAACAGGGATCAAGACCTGGTTTCTCACCACCATTTTAGAGAGCAGAAAACATGCAACTTGAGGGATGCAGCCTGGCCTAGTGGATTGAGCACAAGCCTGGGAGGACCTGGGTTCGAATCCCGGCTCTGCCCCTTGGCTGCTTTGTGACCCTGGACAAGTCACTTCACTTCTCTGGGCCTCAGTGACCTCATCCTTAAAATAGGGATTAAGACGGGAAGCCCCCTGTCTGTTGCCCAACCTGATTACCTTGTGTCCACCTCAGGGCTTAGTACGGTGCCCGACACATAGTAAGCACATAACAAATATCATTAGAAATGCATGTTTTTTTGCAAGATAATGCGTGTTTCTCTAAGGAACCATGGATTAACGAGGTCATCGGTTAATTGGTGGTTCCTTAGGGAGGGGGGTGGTGGTGGTTTGGATGCTGACGGCAACTAGGACGTCCCGTTGAAATCTTTCTGCCCTGTAACGGGAATGCCTTTTGTCTGTCTTAGATGTAAGGCTACGGAAACTTGCTGGAGAAAAGGAAGAGCTGCTGTGCCAGGTGAGGACCTTTTCCGCCCTTTAATAATAATAATGGCATTTATTAAGCGCTTACTGTGTGGAAAGCACTGTTCTAAGCGCTGGGGAGGTTACAAGGTGATCAGGTTGTTCCACGGGGGGCTCACAGTCTTAATCCCCATTTTACAGATGAGGTGACTAACGCCCAGAGAAGTGAAGTGACTTGCCCCGAGTCACCCAGCTGACAAGTGGCGGAGCCGGGATATGAACCCATGACCTCTGACTCCAAAGCCTGGGCTCTTTCCACTGCTGCTTCCCTTTGCTGTGTGACCGTGGGCAAGTCGCTTCACTTCTCTGGGCCTCAGAGACCTCATCCGGAAGATGAGGATGAAGACTGGGAGCCCCATGGGGGACAGAGACCGTGTCCAACCTGATTAGCTCGTTATCCACCCCAGCGCTTAGTACTGCACCTGACTTATAGTAAGCGCTTAACAAATACCATAAGGGGAAAAAAGGGACCTGGGTTTTTCACTGAGAGGCTCCAAGGCCGGAAAAGAAATCATCATCATCATCAGTTGTATTTATTGAGCACTTACTGTGTGCGGAGCACTGTACTAAGCGCTTGGGAAGTACAAGTTGGCAACATATAGAGACAGTCCCTACCCAACAGTGGGCTCACAGTCTAAAAGGGGGAGACAGAGAACAAAACAGAGAAAAAACGATAGAGAAAATCCTATCGGAACTGTGCTGGCGATGTATTAGAATCGAGTAAACATGTTAACATGGGCCTTTGCTGTTAGATACCTGAATTGGGAGGGCTTTACTGCCACATACAACAGTCACCCTTGGGAATTTTGGACCCACTGTCTCCTGATTTCAGCCCCTCTGCCTCTCCCTGTGGTTTTCGTTCTCCTCCTTTGGCTCCCTCCTGCTTCTGCACTTAGGTGTCTTAGAAATTCCGCATTTGTTTACCCCTAAACATGTCCCATCCTCCCACCTGAAAGTCCATGGGGAGGGGAATCCAGGAGGCTACTGTAAATACTTTCTTGGCAGACTGCACAACCTCGCGTGGCCGATTTAAAGATCACATCAACCCTCTCTCCCCCTCTCACACACCCATATCCCTCACCTCCTTCTTTTCTTGACAGCAGGATATTGCAGGAAGGGGGCAACAAAGGGGAAGGATTTCGCGCGGCCTTGCGGAAGCCGAGTCTCAGCAATGCGGTCTCTCGTTTCAGGTAAAAAAACTGAAGCTGCAGCTGGAAGAGGAGCGACAGAAGTACGCGAAGAACAGCGATGGCTCGGCCGGCATCTTAGGGGGGCTGGAGAACGGGTCGGACCTGCAGTTCATTGAAATGCAAAGTAAGTCGGGCCGAGCCGGGGTTGAGGGCTCCTAAAAGAGGCAAGGTCGTCTCTTGTCATCTTCTACGGCTTAGAGCTTCTGGGGCAACTGTCAGGAGAGACTGGTGAGTGGCGAAGGGGAGTTTTGCCCCACTTCCAGAGGCCAGAGCCGGCATCCTGCCGGAATCAATCGGGCCGTGGATCCTCGAAGCCTCCCACCACGACCCTGGGCCGGCCGGGGACGACCCTCTATGGTGGGGTCAGGGGAAGCTGACTGGGAGCGATCCGGCCCTAAGCGACGTGGCTTAGGGGACAGAGCCTGGGCCTGAGAGTCCAGGAGGCCGTGGGTTCTAATCCCGGCTCTGCCACTTGTCTGCTGTGTGACCCCGGGCGAGTCGCTTCGCTTCTCTGGGTCTCAGTTACTCCATCTGGAAAATGGACATTGCGACTGTGAGCCCCACGTGGGACAGGGACTGGGTCCGACCTGATCTGCGTGAATCCACCCCGGCACTCAGTGCGGTGCCTGGCACATAGTAGGTGCTCAACAAGTACCATTATTATTATTATAATAGTAGTAATAAGCACCGAGCCTAGATCCCTTCCAGTGGTGGGACTGAGGGCCTGACCAGACTGAGCCCCTTCCTTCCTCTCCCCGTCGCCCCCCTCTCCATCCCCCCCATCTTACCTCCTTCCCTTCCCCACAGCGCCTGTATATATGTATATATGTTTGTACATATTTATTACTCTATTTTACTTGTACATATCTATTCTATTTATTTTATTTTGTTAGTATGTTTGGTTTTGTTCTCTGTCTCCCCCTTTTAGACTGTGAGCCCACTGTTGGGTAGGGACTGTCTCTATATGTTGCCAATTTGTACTTCCCAAGCGCTTAGTACAGTGCTCTGCACAGAGTAAGCGCTCAATAAATACGATTGATGATGATGATGATGGACTGTAAGCGTGTTTCGGGCAGGGAACGTGTCTGTTTATTGTTCTCTTATACAGTGCTCAGCACACAGTAAGTGCTCAGTAAATACAACTGACTCACTGACTGAGACACCCAGGGCCCTCATCCCCCGACCAGCACTGCGACTAGGCGAGGAAGCGTTCTCCCTTTGACCCCTCATCGTTTGGATCTGCTTCTCAATCAATCAATCAATCAATCGTATTGAGCGCTTACTGTGTGCAGAGCACTGTACTAAGTGCTTGGGAAGTACAAGTTGGCAACATATAGAGACAGTCCCTACCCAACAGTGGGCTCACAGTCACAGTTGTCGCCCCCGGGCCTAACTTTCCCGAGGGATTCTTCTTCCTTAAATACCAGCGCCGGTACAGGGCTCCTAAGACTGCCAGCGTCTGGGCTGTCTGGCCCTTTGAAAGTGGCTGACATCCCGTCACGGACGCTTTCTCTTCTTAGAGGACGTTTTTCTGCCCTTGTGGATTTGAACTTTCCTCATCACCCTGAGGTGACCTCTTGAAGAGGGGAAGTAGTTTCCTCGCATTCTGACCTCGGGGAACACGAGGCCACTTCGGCATTTTACTGTAGATAGGGAACCCCGCCTGATTAGCTTGTGTCTATCCTGGGGCTTAGAGCAGTGGTTGACACATAGTAAGCGTTAAACAAACACCATCATCAGGTACAGTCACCCGCTATATCACATGTGACGGCTTCCAAACGACTTGTACTTCCCAAGCGCTTAGCACACAGTAAGCGCTCAATAAATACAATTGAATGAATGAATGAATGAATGGTCCCCTCAGGAGACTCCCGCCTCCAGAACTGAACCCCAGCTCACAAGCGCCTTGTATTCCAGGAGATGCCAACCGACAAATTAGCGAATACAAGTTCAAGCTGTCTAAAGCGGAACAGGAAATAACTACTATGGAGCAAAATGTAAGTGCCTCTGCTACCTGTTACTAGATAATTTAATTGCCTGGAGGGTGGTGGGGGCAGACAAAATAGGCCCGTTGGACAGGGGACATGTCAAGAATGCTGTTTGTTTCACGAGGGCCTCTCCTCTTCTCTAACGCTTTCCTGCGTCCAACCCGATCTGCTCGTATTATCCACCCCAGCACTCAGTCCAGTGCCCGACACACTGCGAGCGCTTCACGAATACCGCCGTTATTTATTATTATCATGACTATTAGTCTCCTCCCCAAAAGAGCTTTCTGGATTCACGTCCTCTCGTTTTTTGGCTGGCAATCATGGTAACAAAAGTTTCAAAGGATAGAGTTTGCCGCAGGAAATTCTGAATTGAGGGAGAGCAGTTCATCCCCCTCAATCTGCTGGCCAGCAAGCTCTCGCCTGTGGTGGCCTTGGCACCCGAAGACCACAATCGGACACACCAACCCGGGGCCCGGCATGCCGGTCCACAGCTGCGAGTCTCCCCCCGGACTGTTGTGGACCGACCGCTTTGGGTCTGTCGATAGCGGCCTGGCTCTGAGAGAGCCTGGAAAAGAGAAGGCCTGGTTCCTTGTTGGACTCTCCCAAAGGTGTACTATGGTGGTCTGCACGTAGTAAGTGCTCACTAAATACCACCTGATGTGGAGTTGGGAGGTTTAGGAGATGGTTCTTTATCTCTGTCTGTCTGTCCATCCACTTGCCGGGCATCAGCAGGCCGTGAGGGGCTGAGGCGGGGGAACTGACCGGGACCCTCGTTCCAACAGATCGGCAGGCTCGAAGGCCAGGTGACCCGATACAAAACCGCGGCGGAGAACGCAGAGAAGGTGGAGGACGAACTCAAAGCCGAAAAGAGAAAACTTCAGCGGGAGGTGAGGTGGACCCAACCCGCTGGGCCCGGCGGGGTGGAGGGGGCGGTGGGCTCCCAGTCGGAGCAAGTGTTTGGTGTGGGCGTGAAAGAGGAGGCCCGGCCCCAGCCCTGCCGCTCTCCCTCATGGCCCTGGTTCCAACAGATGGACCCAACTCCGCCGGCGGGCACGGGTTCCAGTGACCCGCTCCAGCTGGCATCCGAGAGGCCCGGGCTGCCGCCAGTCCTAGCCCTGATGTGATTCCCAGAGACGAGGGTCGGGCCGGGCCCCCCTAGAAGGGAGTGAAAAAGGAAGCAAAGGCCTCCAGAGTATTCCTCTGAGTCCCTTGGCTCTAGGAAGTCCGGGTGGCTGGAGGGGAGGTCTAGGAGATGGGCCACGGCCCCCTCATCTCCACCCCCGGCCCCATCTCAGTGAGCCTCCTTAGGGGCTACAGAGCAGTGCTGGGCTGTTTGGTGGCTTGAAAACATTCCCTCAGCAGAATGGGAGGCCGAATGTGCCCCTGTTTTAAAGACTGGCTCGCTAGCCCAGCTAGAATGAGCAGCCACTCATAAACCTGTAGACCGTATTCAGCTTATCTTCTAGATTTATTTCGGGAGAGGCCCAAGTCCACTGGCGAATGCGTGGACCCGGAAGTTAGAAGGACTTGGGTTCTAATCCCAGCTCTGCCACCAGTCTGCTGGGTGACCTTGGGCAAGTGAGTTCACTTCTCTGGGCCTCAGTGACCTCATTTATGAAAGGGGGATTAAGACTGTGAGCCCCATGTGGGTCATGGACTGACTGGGTCTAACCTGATTAGCTTGTATTCATTCATATTTATTGAGCGCTTACTGTGTGCAGAGCACTGTACTAAGCGCTTGGGAAGTACAAGTTGGCCACACATAGAGACGGTCCCTACCCAACAGTGGGCTCACAGTCTAGAAGGGGGAGACAGAGAACAAAACAGAACATATTAACAAAATAAAATAGAATAAATATGTACAAATAAAACAGAGTAATAAATACATACATATATACAGGCTTTTGACACAGTTATCCCTAGATCCCCTCCAAAAAATTGGCTTTTTCCTACTATCTACCCCAGCCCTTAGTACAGTGCCTGGCACAGAGTAAGCACTTAACAAGTACCGTAAAACGAACAAATAAAACAACTGTCTGTCCTTTGGGGCTGTATTTAGACCATTCAGTCCGTCAGGGGCTCCTTATCTCGGGTCCCTGAGATGAGAGCCCAGGCCCACTGCAATGTCTGTTACAGTAGAGAAGCAGTGTTGCCCAGTGGATAGAGCATGGCCCTGGGAGTCAGAAGGATTTAGGTCCTAGTCCCGCCTCCGCCACGTCGGCTGGGGGAGCTTGGGCAAGCCACTTTGCTTCTCCGTTGCTTCAGTTCCCTCTTCTGTACCGTGGGGATTAAGACTGGAAGTCCCATGCGGGACAGGGATTGTGTCCAACCTGATTAACTTACCTCTACCCCAGTGCTTAGAACGGTGAGCATAGTAAGCGCTTAACAAGGCCTTGTCAGTCTCTATTTAGACTACGCAGTCCATCAGGAGCTCGTTACTGCAAGTGCCCGAAATAATCAATCATATTTATTGAGCGCTTACTGTTTGCAGAGCACTGTACTAAGCACTTGGGAAGTACAAGTTGGCAACATATAGAGACGGTCCCTACCCAACAGTGGGCTCACAGTCTAAAAGGGGGAGACAGACAACAAAACCAAACATATTAACAAAATAAAATAGATATGTACAAGTAAAATAAAGAGTAATAAATATGTACAAACATATATACCCCATATGCAGGTGTGGAGAAGCCACTCAAGCCCTTAGGGCCCATGGCCTCTCCAGCTCCAACCTCCCACCTCCCACGGGGGGAGGTTCAGCCTCCCACGGGGGGCTCACTCTGGCCAGTGAGCGTTTAGTACAGTGATCTGCAAGCAGTAAGCGCTCAATAAATATGAAACCAGGCCGACTTACAGCCCCTGAGCGCCGAGTGGATTCAGTCAGCAACTTTAGACTTTAAGCTTGTTTTGGGCAGGGAATACGTCTGCTTTATTGGTTCTGTTATACTCTCCCAACTGCTTAGTCCGGTGCTCCCCACACAATAAGCCCTCAATAAATACGATTGACTGACTGAGTGAATAATAATAATAACGATGGCATTTGTTAAGCGCTTACTATGTGCAAAGCACTGTTTTAAGCGCTGGGGAGGATACAAGGTGATCAGGTTGGCCCACTGGGGGCTCACAGTCTTAATCCTCATTTTACAGATGAGGGGACTGAGGCACAGAGAAGTGAAGTGACTTACCCAAAGTCACACCGTTGACAGTTGGCAGCGCCGGGGTTTGAACCCATGACCTCTGACTCCCAAGGCCAGGCTTTTTCCACTGAGGCAGGCTGCCGTAACCCCTGCCCGCCCTGCAGCACGGCAGTGGAAGGTGGCGGCTACTTTGTAAGTCTCTCTGTTGGGCCTGCCAGTCCTGCTGAAAGAACTGCCCAATCCTGGCCGATCACTGTACTAAACGCCCACTGGCCAGAGTGAGCCCCCCGTGGGAGGTTGGGCCCTTATTTCGGGCATCTGCAGTAATGAGCTCTTGCTGGACTGCGTAGTCTAAATAGAGACTGACAAGGCCTTGATAAGCGCTTACTATGCTCACCCTTCTAAGCACTGGGGTAGATGTAAGTTAATCAGGTTGGACACCATCCCTGTTCCGCATGGACAAGGCACCTATTATTTCTGGAGAAAGACATGTGACAACTGACCCAAACCCACCAACCTCCTTTTTTAATGGTATTTATTCCGGGCTTACTATAGGCCAGGCACTTATCTAACCGCTAGCGTCACTACAAGCTAAATCTTAGACTGTGAGCCCACTGTTGGGTAGGGACTGTCTCTATATGTTCCCAACTTGGACTTCCCAAGCGCTGTGCGCACAGTAAGCGCTCAATAAATACGATCGATGGTGATGAAGGTTGAACCCAGTCCGTGTCCCACCTGGGCTCCCTAGTTTCCAGATGAGGGAACTGAGGCCCAGACAAGCGACTTGCCCCGGGTCACCCAGTATAAACAAGTGACAGAGCCGGGATTATAACCCACTGAGTGAAAGATAGAGGAGGGATGCTTCCAGCCTCCTCGGGTCTGTCTCCCGGGGCTCCTTCTAGGCGGACAGGGAGCGTGCCTGCTCCTCTCTTGACTCGTGCTCCCCCGAAGCGCTTAGTGGGGCACCCTGCCCGCGAGCCGGTGCTCCGTCAGGACTGATTGTCGGCCGTGTCTCCCTCCCGCAGCTGCGGACGGCCCTGGACAAGATGGAGGAGATGGAGATGACCAACAGCCACCTAGTCAAACGCTTGGAGAAGATGAAGGCCAACCGCACGGCCCTGCTGGCCCAGCAGTAGGGGGGCGGTGGGGAGAGGGGATGGGGGCGGGCGAGAACTGTGCCTGGCTCCTAAACCTCTTTTTAAATCCAAACTCTCCCCGCGGCCCCCGTCTGTCGGGGGACCGAGGTTTTCGGTACCAAGTTCCATCACTCACGGGGCGGGGAGCCTCCTTTTTGTAATTTATGAGCGAATGAATTTCGGTGACCGCGATCATTGGTTTTTCTTTAGCAGTGTGATTCTAAAGAACTGGTCAATGCTGTAGGGATGATTTCCCACAGCCCCCACAGTTTTTAGAATCAGAGTTTACTCACTATTTTGGTTTGTTTCCTACCCAACGCGCCCCCCCGCCATATCCCCCAAGCTGCTTGAATGATTCTGGATACACGAAGACAAACTTCCCGCAGTCCAGAAAGAAGATCCACCGCCAACGCTAACTCCCTGGAGACATCACACAGCACAAGTGCCTTCTCCGGGGTGCAGTTTGGAACTCGGGTTGTTACGGACACCTTAACCTTTGGAAGCGGATAACACTTCTAATGCTAGGAGGAGATGGGTCGGAGTAGGGTGTCTCTGTTCACTCAACTTGATAGGTTTTGAGGAAATGCATTTTTTTTTTTGTAAAATATTTAAATTTATATAAGAAAATGTGGAAAAAACAAAGAGGGACTGTGTATAAAACTTGCTTTGTTGCATGGGTGACGGCATATGAGGGAAGCTCCGGATGGTGTGGTCGGGGAAAGTAACGGGCCTGTTACTCTTCGAGTGAGAGAGTATGAGGCTGGATTGGTGCTGTCACTGTACAATTGTATTCTGCTGCTTACGTCTGGGAGAAGCCGAAGACGGGCCAGAGGGTGTAGGGGGAATCTGACCGCGGAGTCTATTAAATGGACACTTTATTGACCACCGCTGGGCATTAGTGCATTCCTTGGGTCAAAAGATTTCTTCTGAACTCCTTTTTCAAATCTGTTCTCGTCGTTAAAAGTAACCCCAGCTGTCTGTACGGAAAGAAGGCCGTGTCCCCCACAGAGGTTCGAAACAAACTCAGTTTCATAGATTTCCACATGAAGGGGAAGAAAACAGCCAGGAAGTAAGTATACATTCCCCCGCCACCACCTTATTTTTTGCCTGAATTAGAACAGCTAATACAAAAATCACCCAGTGACCCAGCTTGGGGGTAGGGGACGAGGGGACCGACGGGATTTGCAGGAAATTAGAAACGGCCCTGATGGGATCCAGACGGCCCACTCCCGGGGGCCCCAGATACGCCGTCCTTCCCCAGAAATGGGGCAACGTGGAGATGTGCACGGCTCCCGGCACCTCCTTGCCATCCATGAGCCCCCAGAACCAAGAGGGAAAGCAGTGCATGGGACTGTTGGATACAGCTGCCTAAATGGAGTGGAAAGGAAACTTGGCGCGCCCAGCCCACCCGCAGAGGTGATGAAGGCCCGGACGGAGAGGTTGGAGCCGCTGACTGGCAGCAGTAACTGGACCTGAGGCCAAGGCGAGTTCGGGGTATTGTATGGGGTTGGATACCCGGGCCTCGGCTGCTTGAGAAAAGACGGAGATGCCACCTCGGGAACCCACCTGGCAGAAATTCGGGACCTCCTTTACCTGGCGCGTCAAAGCGTTGGTGGCAGCGATCTCCCACCGTGCCACGGGGCTGTCCGGCAATAAAGCGCGCGGAGGGTGCGGTGAGTACGCGGAGACCCCTCTTTGCCGCTGTCCCCTTCTTCGTTCTTCGCATCCTCCAACAGGGAAGGCGGCTGAAAGCTGGAGGAAGGTGCCGGGGAGAGGGAGAAAGGAACGCGGCCACCAGCAACCCTGGCTGCGCTTCAAGGGGGCAGTCTGGAGGGAATGACAGTCCCTTCCTTCTAACTGTCCCATCAGCTACGGACCCGGACTTGGGCAGGCCTGTGGTTTCTGCCCTTCATCCACCCCGCTGCTCAATTCAGAAAGCCAAAGACTACTCTGAGGAGAATTCTCACTTCCGCTGCTTCTCCCCGCCCTCCGATCTGAAGGTGCCACCGGGATCGCGCAGATGGCCGCTTTCCTCACTCAGTGCCCAGCTGACTCGGCCGGACTCTCACGAGCCGACCGCGCTTTGGCTCCGGAGCCCTTCGAAGGTACGGCAATCTGGTGGGACGGTGAGAACGACACACTTCTTTAATTTCACCTTCCCTCACGACAAGGTCTCGGCGTTCTAGGCTTGAAGTGGTCGCCCAGAGGCCCTCAAACACTCCTCGTGGTCCCACAGGGAAAACTAAGCTGGTAAAACCCGGCTTTCCGAGGATGGAGACCACCCCCGGCAGGGAAGGCGACATCTCCGGCCACTTTGTTCCCTCTGACGGAAGTCCGGCCGTAGTTGGGGCTGCCCGGGAAGCCCCCTAGGTCATAGTCTGGTCTGCTCCGGGGTGAAGCCTCAGCACCGCTCGAAGACTTTGTACAGGTCTGGAAGATTGGCCAGCTGGAGGATGGTGCCGTCCTCCGTGAGGTGTTTAGGGGGAAAGAGATGGGACCTGAAGGCTTTGTAGATGACGTGCTCCACCGTCCACTTCCACGACACCGGGTAAGAGACGGGCATTTCACCCTGGAACAGACGCGCCAACTTTTCAACACCACCTCCCCGCGCCCGGTTTCCCCAGGGGCACCCGGGACGGCTGGGGCGAGGATTGGCACCGGGGAGACTTAGGCTGGTTGCCAACTTGTACTTCCCAAGCGCTTAGTACAGTGCTCTGCACACAGTAAGCGCTCAATAAATACGACTGATTGATTGATTGGGGCCTCTGACTTCCTGTCTTGGGGCCTCAGCGAGAACTGCCAAGCTGGTGGGCGCACACGTAACCGGGGGAGCTGGGCTGGCCCTTAAGAAACCAGCTGCTATTTCCAAGGAAGGGCAATTCCCGTTCAGTGCCGGCTGGAAAGGGGGGAGGCTGGGGGAGACGGGGACGCTCCAGGGCCGTCACTACCCTAGCTGAGTGCTCCTAAAGTACTTCTTCCTCTGGGGTAAGCCCCAAGGCCGACTGGGGAGAAGCCTATCCTCTTCTCACCAACTCTAGAGCCCCGGGCATCGGTGTTTAACTCACTCCCTTAGGAGAGACCTCCAACCATGCGTCTCAGGAAGGGGCAGAGAAATCCAGCTTCGGTAGAAACCACCGGCAAAGCTTAGACAAGAGAGCCCTAAGCTGGTAGAAAAGTTCTGGTGAAACGCTGAACGAGAAGTGAGATACTGGTCTCCCAGAAACACCCCCCAGAATCCATCTAGCCACCGGACTGGCCACTGTCGGTCGTATTTATTGAGTGCTTACTTTGTACAGGAGCACTGTACTAACTGCTTGGGAGAGTACGACTAAACCCTCCGCCCACTTTTCTTTCCTTGGTTGGTTCCGCCTTGCCCAAAGTGCTTTGGAATGGCTTCCGCTCGTTGGAAGTCCCATCGCAGCTCTCTGGGGGAAAGGGGCAAAACCCTGGCATTCTGATCACCCCAGGACCGTCCACGGGGCATGGGTGGCGGGGGGGGGGAAACCGAGGCTCGGCCGCTCTGCATGGGTTGGAATCGCCATACCTGTGACTCTGAGAGCGTGGGTTCCTCCGCAATGTATTGCTTCCTGATGGAGTAAAACATGGCACATTCTTTACTGAGGCTCTCGAAACACTCCTTTTCTTCATCCCAGTTGACCTGGCCACCAAAACAAAGAGCCATTTCAGGAAACTCGCCGGGGCATTTTTCCAAGCAGGGATCTTGGGTGGACCTTGTTTTTCCCACTGTGGGGGAGGGCGGAAGCATTGTACAGCTTGTGGGCGCCTCTCCCCTGGACACTCGCTGGCTGGCACTGCCTGCTGAGTGTTTCCCGAACACTTTTTGGGCCCCAACGCAGAGCTGGGGCTGTTGTGGGCAGGGAATGTGCCTGTTTATTGTTCTATTGTACTCTACCAAGCGCTTAGTACAGTCCTCTGCACACAGGAAGCACTCAATAAATACCACTGACTGACTGAGAGCAGGGCAGCCTCCAAGGTTTTATGGGGATGGTTCCATGAGTACCAGCGTGGCCTAATGGATGGAGCCCAAGAAGAACCTGGGTTCTAATCCTAGCTCTGCCACTTGTCTGTTGGGTGACCTTGGCTAATTTACTTCACCCCTCTGGGCCCGTTACCACATCTGTAAAACGGGGATTAAGACTGTGAGCCCCATGTGGGACAGGGACTGTGTACAACCTGATGATCATGTATCTACCCCAGCGCTTAGTACAATGCCTGGCACCTAGTAAGCGCTTAACAAATACTGTTTTTTAAAAAGTGGTAAGCGGGGAGCCCCTTCCCCTCCCACAGGGCCGGGTGCGGAAGCGGATCCTCCGGCCTCGTGAGCGGTGGAGGTTCGGCCCGCGGGAGAAAGGGAAACGGGGAACGCGGAGTCCCCGGATGATCCGCTGGACACTTCCCTCGTCCCATGGGACCCTTTACTAATCTCAGTGGGCTGAGATTAGCTGCTAACCTTACCGTTATCTTTGACTTCTCTTTTCTTCAATCCTCGTTTTCAGTCCATCACCAAAAGCCTGCCGGTTCTTCTTTGCCATCACCTCCGGACCCCTGCCCCTTCCCCTCTGGGCCGCTGGCCTCGGCCTTCCTCGCCGACCTCACTTCCTCCACTCTCTTCCCTCTCCACTCCTCGCTTTGTCTGTTGCCTATATCATTCTCCTATAATGCCGTTCTGCACACATCTCCCCTCGCCTCGAAAATCTCTAGTGTTTGCCCATTCCTCGTGGCCTCAAGAAGAAACTTCTGGCTCTCGGCCCTCTTCTCTTACTTATCCCATCACAAGTCGACCTCCTCCCTGCGCCTTGCTCTCCCCTCTCCCACCCTGCTCCCTGTGTGAGTCCTTCCACCCCCTTCACATCCAGCAGACCACTGCTCTCTCCACCTTTTTTTATTTTACGGTACTTATTAAGCGCTTAATGTGTGTGTCAAACATTGTTCTTTGTGCTCTAGGAGATACAGATCGATTAGGATGGACATGCATGGGGCTCACAGTCTAACTAGGAGGGAGAACTGAGGCACAGCGAAGTAAAGTGACTTGCCCAAGGTCACGCAGCAAGCAACTGGCAGAGCCGGGATCAGAACCCGGGTCCTCTGACTCCTAGGCCTGTGTTCTTTCCACTAAGTTGTGCTGCTTCTCTTTACAGCCAGCTCTTAGTACAGTGCTCTGCACACAGTCGGCGCTAAATAAGTATGACTAAAATCCTTCTGAAACGACGTCTCCTCCAAGAGGCCCTCCCTGCTAATTTTTCCCCTTCCCGCCTGCTATCCCTACGGCAACCTTTCCAGCACCACCAAAACACTTGGGGCCTTTGTCCCGATCTTTCCAGCCTGTCATTATCTGTCACTTTCCGCGTCTGCTGCAATCTCTGCTCGCTGATGATGATGATGACATTTGCTAAGCGCTTACTATGTGCCAAACACTGTTCTAAGCGCGGGGATAGTTACAGGGTCATCAGGTTGTGCCACGTGGGGCTCACAGACTTAATCCCCACTTAACAGATGAGGAAACTGAGGCCCAGTGACTTGCCCAAAGTCACACAGCTGATGTGGCGGGCAGAGGACCCCACGACCTCTGACTTCCAAGCCCTTGCGTTTTCCACTAAACTAAGGGGATCGGATCCACTAAATTCTCTCGAATTGAGACGTCTAAGTGCTTAGTATATTGCTTTGCCAACAGCAGGTGCCCAAACAACCCTATTGATTAGACTGAGGACTGTAAGCTCACTGCAGGCAAGGAACGTGTCTCCTGACTCTGTTATACTGCACTATCCCAAGCGTTCAGTACAGTGCTCTGCACACAGTACATGTTCAATAAATACCGTTGATTAATCCCCAGGGATTCAGACTGGTCTTGTGTGCAAAGCAGCCGGTGGAGACCCCGACCAATAAATCAGTGGTATTTACTGAGCGCTTACTCTATACAGAGCACTGTACAAAGCGCAGTACAACAGACGGGATCCCTGCCCACGAGTTACTTCCTGTCTAGAAGGGGATACAAGCATTTACGGATATATATTTAAGCGCTGTGGGGTGAGTGTCCTGTTGCTGAAAGGACGCAGATCTAACCGCATAGGCGACGCAGGAAGGAGAGGGAATAGGGGAAAAGAGGGCTTCGATCGGGGAAGGCCTCTTGGAGGAGATGGGATCATCATCAGTCGTATTTATTGAGCGCTTCCTGTGTGCAGAGCGCTGTACTAAGCGCTTGGGAAGTACAAGTTGGCAACGTGAATGAGGCTTCAAAGGTGGGGAGATACAGTGGTTATTTAGCAAAAGCACCTACAGGTCCGGAACTTACCTCAGTGGCCAAGCGAAGGATGAACATGGGGAGTCCCTCCAGCGGGGGGACGTAGTTGTCGATCAGAAGGGGCAATCCGATCAGGTTTCCTTCCTGTCGATGAGATCTGGGTTTAATTTAGAGAAGCAGCGGGGCCTCGCCTCCGTTAACGGTGTTGTATTCTACTCTCCCAAGTGCCTAGTCCAATGTTCTGCAGAGAGGAAGTGCTCAGTAAATCCCAGTGATTGACAGGGCCAGGGCCTGGGTTCTAATCCAGCTCTGCCACTTGCCTGTTGGGTGACTTTGGATGGGTCAGTAAACTTCTGCAGGCTTCCGTTTCCTCATCGGTAAATTGTCGGTTTGTTTTATGGTACTTTTTAAGCACTTCCTAGTGGTCAAACAGTTCTAAGTGCTGGGGTAGGTACCAGTTGATTAGGTCAGACTAAGTCCCTGTCCCGCACGGGGGCTCACAGTCTTAAACAGGAGGGAGAAGCTACTGAGTCCCCACTTGACAGCAAAGTGAGGCACGGAGAAATGAAGTGACTTGCTCAAGGTCACACGCCAGACAAGTGGCAGAGCCAGGATTGGAACCCAGACCCTATGACTCTTCTCAGAACGGAGATTCGCCACCTGTTCTCCCTCCCGCTTGGACTGTGAGCCCCAAGAGGGACAGGGGCAGGATCCAGCCCGATGATCTGGTACCTGCCTCAGCGCTTGGTGCGGTTCTGGGCACAGTGGGCGCCTAAATCCGACCACCACGATTCCGAGCGGATGCCGCGTGGCGGCCCGATCCGGGGTGGAGAAGCCTTCCCAGGCCGGGGGTAGGGGGGCGGCGGGACAGACCTGGTCGATCTCCAGCGAGAAGTAGTCCGCCAGCATCTCGGCCTTCTTCTTCAGGAACTCCACGATGTAGTCGGCCAGGCCTTCCTTGGGGCCGTCTTCCTCCGTCCAGCCGCTTTCCGCGCTGTCCAAGGCCAGCATGGCCAGAGTGTGGAGTGGGGCTGGCTCCTGGCGGCCGGGAGGGAGGGAGGGAGGGACGGAGAGAGGCAGGGAGCCACGGAGGGAGACGGGCAAGGGGGGAAGGGAAGGGAAGGGAAGGGAAGGGAAGGGAAGAAGGGAAGGGAAGGGAAGGGGGAAGGGAAGGGGAAAGGGAAGGGAAGGGGGAAGGGAAGGGAAGGGGGAAGGGAAGGGAAGGGGGAAGGGAAGGGGGAAGGGAAGGGAAGGGGGAGGGGAAGGGAAGGGAAGGGGGAAGGGAAGGGAAGGGGGAAGGGAAGGGGGAAGGGAAGGGGGAAGGGGAAGGGAAGGGAAGGGGGAAGGGAAGGGAAGGGAAGGGGAAAGGGAGGGGGGAAGGGAAGGGAAGGGAAGGGAAGAAGGGAAGGGAAAGGGAAAGGGAAAGGGAAAGGGAAAGGGAAAGGGAAGGGGAAGGGGAAGGGGAAGGGAAGGGAAAGGGAAAGGGGTGAGCACCACGGGGCCGGGCGAGAGGTGCGAAGCCCTGTGACCCTGCCGGCCCTGTGGACTGACTGCCCACCCACCCGCCACCCGGACTAGGGGAAGAATCTGGGGCTGCTGGGCGCCCGGGGAGCTAGCCAAGAAGGCGGTCCATCAGGGGGTCCCCCTCATGGCCCTCAGCTCCTGCCGACACATTTGCCGTGGGTCGGGGGAGGCCGGAATGGGGCTCTGCGCTCTCGGTGGCTTCCGAGGCCCCTTCACCGCTCCGTACCTGAGGGCTGCCGGCTGGTGGCCCCCCGAAAACTGCCCCACGCCCACAGCGACGCTCTCACCCTCCCTCCCTCCTTCCTTCCTTCCCCGGTGGGGCTCGGGCTTGGACCGCTGGGTTTGAAAATGCCCCTTGGCCTGCATTTCAAGACTCCTCTGCCCCATGCCCCCCCCTGGAAACCAACTTACCGACAACCTCAGAACTCCAAAGTTGGCAAAGTCGTAAATGAGAATCTGGTAGAACAGCTCTTGGCTGTAAAGGAGGATGAGAATTATTAGCCGTGATGAGATAATGGCGTTTACTGAGTGCTTATTACCTGAGCGCTGGGGTAGATCCAATGCAATCAGAGCAACAACAGGAGGAGTGTGGCCTAGTGGATACAGTACAGGCCTGGGAGTCGGAAGGACCTGGATTCTAATCCTGCCTCTGCCACTTTGTGGGACTTTGGGCAAGGCACTTTTCACTTCTCTGTGCCTCAGTTCCCTCATCTGTACAATGGGGATTAAGACTGGGGGTCCCAGGTGGGACAGGGACTGTGTCCAACCTGATTAACTTGTATGCAGGGAAGCAGCGTGGCTCAGCGGGAAGAGCCCGGGCTTTGGAGTCAGAGGTCATGGGTTTGAATCCTGGCTCCGCCACGTCTGCTGTGTGACATTGGGCAAGTCACTTAACTTCACTGGGCCTCAGTTCCCTCATCTGTAAAATGGGGATTAAGACTGTGAGCCCCACATGGGACAACCTGATCACCTTGTATCCCCCCAGCGCTTAGAACAGTGCTTTGCACATAGTAGGCGCTTAACAAGTGCCATCATTATTATTATTATCTAACCCAGCGCTTAGTACAGTGCCTAGCACACAGTAAGCGCTCAATAAATACGACCGACTGATGAAGAATCAGTCCCTCCCTCCCTCCCTTTTAGGCTGTGAGCCCCTTGAGGGAGAACAGATGTCTTCTCCCCGTTTTCCAGACGAGGAGGTTGTGGCCCAGAGAGGTTAAGTGACTGGCCCAAGGCCATCCAGCAGGGCTGGGACAAGAACCCAGGCTCTCTCCAGCAGGCCGCGGCCGTCTGTTTCCCTACCCTGCCCCGTCAGAGCCCGAGGGGAGGGACGCTCTGAGCCACTGGGCACGGTCACCTTGGGCTTAGCCTCTCTCTGTGGTCGTCTTTGGAGGAGAAGTACCAGTAACCCCATGACGGGTAGGTAGGAAGCAGCAGCCGACAGCCATACTGGTAATTAACTTGAACACCCACTGAACTACTAATACTACTACTTACAGAACTAATAGTGGTATTTTTAAGGGCTTACTGTGTACCACAAGCAATGTGCCAAGCGCTGGCACAGATCCAGTATAGCAGACCTGGCCCCACTCTCACAGTAGAGGAGGGAGAATGGGTATTGAAATCTCCCATGTTAAAAGATGAGGGAACAAGCACAGAGAAGGTAAGTGACTTGCCCATGGTCACAGAGCAGACAAGTGGCCAAGCTGGAATCAGGACCCAGGTCCTCTGACTCCTGAGCCCAGGCACTTTCCACTAGGCCTCGCTGCTTCTGAACAAGTACAAAGCAAAGAAAGAAACAGGTTTCCTGCCCAAAATGAGGGAGGCAGACACAGAAAATACAAGGATTCAGGAGAAATATGAGAAGCAGCGTGGCTCAGTGGAAAGGGCCCGGGCTTGGGAGTCGGAGGACGTGAGTTCTGATCCCAGCTCCGCCATTTGTCTGTTGTGTGACCTCGGGCAATCCACTTCACTTCCCTGTGCCTCGGTTACCTCGTCCGTAAAATGGGGATGAAGAATGTGAGCCCGACGTGGGACAACCCGATTGCCTTGTATCTACCCCAGCACTTAGAACAGTGCTTGGCAAATACCGTAATTATTACTATTATCATTACTGGGATGTATAGCTGCATAAATGTAGACTCAAAAGTGCTGAGGATGGGTGGGACTATGGCTTTGCCGCCGGCCTGCTGAATCACTCTGGGCAAGTCACTGGGCTTCTCTGGGCCTCTGTTTCCTCATTGTTAAAATGGGGATTCAATTCCTCAGCATTTGGCACATGGTAAGCCCTTTTAAAAAATACCAAAATTGTTATTATTACCTGGCTAGGGGTTGCAGTCCAGACTGGGTGGCTGGCAGAGATGTGGGGCTGGAGCCCTGGCCTGGGGCGGGGGGGCTGGGTCATTCATTCATTCATTCATTCAGTCGTATTTATTGAGCGCTTACTGTGTGCAGGGCACTGGACTAAGCGCTTGGGAAGGACAAGTTGGCAACATATAGAGACGGTCCCTACCCAACAGTGGGCTCACAGTCTTTGGTCCCTGGGGCTTTGGGCAGACACCCTGAAGCCTGCCACCCCCACCCAAGAGCCCCAGGTGGCCCCGACCTCCTAACCTTGAAGCCCCTGGTGAGCAGATAAAGCCTCATGGCAACAGAGGACCCCGTAATTTATTGACTTATTTATATTAATGTTCATTCATTCAGTCACATCTACTGAGCGCTTACTGTGTGCGAAGCACTGTACTAAGTGCTTGGGAGAGTACAATATAACAACAGACACATTCCCTGCCCACAAAGCCACCTGTCAGTCTCCCCCTCTGGACTGTAAGCTCGTTGTTGGCAGGGAACTTGTCTGTTACACTGTAAGACTGAATTCTCCCGAGTGCTTAGTATGGTGCTCTGCGCACAGTAAGTGCTCAATAAATACGACTGAATGGTCTTTCTCACGCCAAGGCCTCTCACCCACTCCCTTCCCCGTCAGCCCGCCGGCCCGCCCGGGGCCTTCACGGGATGGCGGGTCGTCGGCCGAACGACCCGGCCGCGAGCCGGCCAGACGGGCTCGCGGGGGGCGGGGGGGTCTGCCGGCCTCGGCCCCCTGCCCCTCTCGACCCGCCACCCCACGGCCTGGGCCGGCCCCGGGGCCTACCTGAGTTTGGTGGTGTTGAGCAGGTACAGCTTGGTCTGGAACTGCGCCAGCGCCCACTGCGGACTCACGCAGCCCACGAACGAGTGACCGAGCAGCAGCTCCCGGAGCGCTGAGGGGACACGGGCACGGCCCCGTCAGGAAAATATGCCCCCCGGCATCACTTCCCACCTCCCCCTCGGCCCTGGCACCTCCACCCTATCAACCCACCGCGCGCCCAGGCGGCAACTTCAAACCGGCCCCGACAGCCAGCGTTTCCCCGGCCTTCAAGCTAGCCTCTGAGCCTGCCGGGGAGGTGAGTGTCCCCATCTGTCTCTCCCTGCCTTCTTCTCTCCCTTCTTCCCTCCCTCGCACCCGGCCCCAGAGAGGCTCCTTGGATGGACCTTCTTTGCCCCCCCCCATGGTCCCGCCCCAGGAGGGACGGCTCCAGCCTTCGCGGGGCCCAGAATCGATTGAATGCTGCCTGTCCGCCGAGCCCGAGGGCTGGTCCCGCAGCACCGGGAGACGGCCGGGCGGCCCCTGGAAGGAGGCCTGTGGCACCCGGGGGGCTCGGGGGACCCCGCCCCCATTTGCCCAGCACGGTCCCTGGAGAGGGCCGGGCACTGAGCTGCGGTCCCGGCAGTCGGCACCTGCTGTACTGAATCTCTGTCTTCCACGGCCTCTTCTCCCCGAACCCAGCGCCAGGAGGGGTGGGTGGGGGGCTGAGGGGGTCTCCCCGAGAGCCGGCGGGGGGACGGGGCCACTTCCCTGCTCTGACGGGTCCCAATCTGCAGCCAGATCCACCAGCTCCTAAACGCCCCCAAAACGGACTGTGTCTGACCTAATGAACTTGTACCTAGCCCAGAGCTTGGACCAGTGTTTGACGCATAGTAAGCGCTTAACAAATACCATAACCGCCCCCCACCCCGGAAAAAAAAGCCCCAGAATGGCTCTCAACCAGGCTCCACACTAACCGCTGTTCAGTAATAATAATAATTATGGCATTTATTAAGCGCTTACTATGTGCCAAGCACCGTTCTAAGCACTGGGGTAGATACAGGGTTATCAGGTTGTCCCACATGGAGCTCAAAGGCTTAATCCCTATTTTACAGATGAGGGAACTGAGGCACAGAGAAGTGAAGTGACTTCTCCAAGGTCGCACAGCAGACAAGTGACAGAGCTGGAATTAGAACCCAAGTGCTCTCTCCTTCTGGCTGGTACCTGGCAAGTTATTTTTTAATTTGTTTAAGATATTATATTGCCAATTTGTACTTCCCAAGCGCTTAGTACAGTGCTCTGCACATAGTAAGCGCTCAATAAATACGATTGATGATGATATTTGTTAAGTGCTTACTAATAATGATGGGATTTGTTAAGCGCTTACTATGTGCAAAGCACTGTTCTAAGCGCTGGGAAGGTTACAAGGTGATCAGATTGTCCCACGGGGGGCTCACAGTTTTAATCCCCATTTTACAGATGAGGGAACTGAGGCCCAGAGAAGTGAAGTGACTTGCCCAAAGTCACACAGCTGACAGTTGGCAGAGCCAGGATTTGAACCGATGACCTCTGACTCCAAAGCCCGGGCTCTTTCCACTGAGCCACGCTGTGCCACTGTACTAAGCACTGGAGAAAACACATGCTAATCAGGTCGGACACAGTCCGACCCCCATGAGCCCAGTCTTAATCCCTATTTTACAGATGAGGTAACTGAGGCCCAGGGGAGTGAAGTGACCTGCCCAGGGTCACACAGCAGACGAGTGGCGGAGCCGGGATTAGAACCCAGATCTTCTGACTCCGAGGCCCGTGCTCCATTCACTAGGCCAGGCTGCTTCTCTATCACTCGGTGAGGGGAACTGGAGAGGGCAGCTGTTCATTGTGGGCAGGTAAATGTGTCTGCTTATGGTTATACTGAACTCTCCCAAGCGTTTAGTATAGTGCTCTGCATATGGAAAGTGCTCAATAAATACAATTGAATGAATGAATGAATGAATGAATGAAAATTTCCCGTTCTTTAACAGTTTCTAAATGAGCTGCCCTCTCACCATCCTGCTCCAAAACCCCCCTCAAAACAAGGGAGCAGAGGAACATGGACTGGCCACCTCCCTCTGGTGTCCTCTCGCCACTCCGTGTGGTGCCCACCCACCTCGCCCACCGCACTGGGGTGTGAGTCCCGGAAGGGGTACGGGGAAGGAAGGGGCACGGGGCCGGGGGAAGGACAGTGGGGTTTTAACCGAAGCTCTGGCATCTATCTACCCCAGGGCTTAGCTTAACGAGCGCCCGGACGCAAGGCTCCGTACGCTGATGGCCGCGCTCGTTGACCTCTTCCTGGAGGGTGAGGATGCTGGTCAGGTTGATGACCCTGCGGCGAGGGGCGCCTCCGGCCGTCATCTCTTCGCCGCCTTCCTCCTCCAGCATCTCCTCGTCCGAATCCTCCCGCGCTCTCTTTCTGAAAAGGAAATTCCCCACTGGTTCCGTTCCTGACTGGTTCCCAGCTAGGGTAACGCGGTCGCTTGGCTTCTGGTCTCGGCCGTGGGCGGGCCTTCTCCGTGTCGGGTGCGGGGCGGCCCTGATGCCCTCCTTGCCCCCCTACCCCACCTCTCTGCTGAGGAAGAAGGGGCCCCGGCGCCCCTGGACTGACCCTCGGTCTCCCTTCGGTGTCTCCCCCAGTACTCGGTGAAGGTGTGGGGTGGGGAAACCGAGGAAGAGCAACGGGCTCGTTAGGGAAAACACCGCGGCGAAACGCCTATTGGTCCTCTCCTCGCTTCGGCAGATATTGCGCATTTCATCGAGGCGGGAGAGGGAATGTGAGGGTAGGAGAGGTAGGAGAGGAGCGGGCCTGTTCCGATTTCTTGTATCTAGTCCAGCAGGTAGTCGGGGCTTAATAAACACCTGAATAATAAGAGCTAGAGACCCTAGTGCCACCCACCCTCCCCTGTGGAAGCGGAGGGTGAGTCGGAGCCAGCCAGGGGCTCCCCCGAATGCCAACTACCCCGAGGGGAAGCCGCCACGGGCCGCCCACCTCTGCCGCCCGCAAGCCGGCCGTGGGTCGGGGGCCCCAGAGCCTTGCCTGCCCCGATCCGAGCCGGGCGTCCCCGTGGCGGGGTCCCGCGTCCCCGCGGCCTCATCCGGGCGGTCCTCGGGCTCTGCCGTGTTGGCCTCCGGCCTCCCGGGCGCGGAGTCCCGGGAGTCCCGGGGGGCAGAACCAAGCGGAGCCGCGGGCGAGCTGCTCCCGGGCTGCAGGAAGGCCTCGAGCTTCTGGTCCCGGGCATCAGTGCGGACCATCTGCTGGGCAGACACCTTGCTGCCGGGGCCCTGGGACGACGACGACGAGGAGGAGGAGGGACCGCCGCCAGCCGCCGATTTCGTTGCCTCCTCCCTGGAAGGGCCGGTGAGGCCGGGCAGCAAAGTCTGGAGCGGAAATAAGAGGGCGGAGGGACGGGCAGCCCCGGCCGGGGTCAGGAGCTGGGCCAACGCAACTATGACGAAGGCGCATTGCTTCTCTAAGCCGCACCTTCCTCCCTCGTATGCAGAAACCGGGGAGGCCAAGACGCATCTTCCTTGCTTGGGACGGGGAGAAACGGGCCCAGAGAGGTCGAGCGGCTTGCCCGAAGCCCCGTGGCCAGTCACGGCTGGAGCTGGGACTACCTCTCTAGACTCTGGCTACCAGGCTGCCGCTGGCTATTTACTAGGTACTAAGCACCTGAGAAGCAGCGCTGTCCGGTGGAAGAAGCCCGAGTCTTGGAGTAACAGAGGGCGCGAGAAGCAGCGGGGCTCGGTGGAAAGAGCCCGGGCTTTGGAGTCCGAGGTCATGGGTTCAAATCCCGGCTCCAGCAATCGTTAGCTGTGTGACTTTGGGCAACTCACTTAAATTCTCTGTGCCTGTTACCTCAGCTGTAAACTGGGGGTTGAGACTGTGAGCCCCATGTGGGACAACCTGATCTCCTTGTAACCTCCCCAGCGCTTAGAACGGTGCTTTGTACATAGTAAGTGCTTAATCAATCAATCAATCAATCAATCGTATTTATTGAGCGCTTATTGGGTGCAGAGAACTGTACTAAGTGCTTGGGAAGTACAAGTTGGCAACATATAGAGACGGTCCCTACCCAACAGTGGGCTCACAGTCTAAAAGGGGGAGACAGAGAACAAAACCAAACATACTAACAAAATAAAATAAATAGAATAGATATGTACAAGTAAAATAAATAAATAGAGTAATAAATATGTACAAACATATATACATATACACAGGTGCTGTGGGGAAGGGAAGAAGGTAAGATGGGGGGATGGAGAGGGGGACGAGGGGGAGAGGAAGGGACATCATCATTATTATTTAGCGCTTAGAACAGTGTTTTGCACATAGTAAGTGCTTAATAAATGCTATCATGACCTAGGTTCAAATCTCTGCAGGCAAGTGGCAGAACCGGGATTAGAACCAGACCTTTTGACTCCCTAGCCCGGGATCTTTCCACTAAGCTATCATCATCATCATCAATCGTATTTATTGAGCGCTTACTGTGTGCAGAGCACTGTACTAAGCGCTTGGGAAGTACAAGTTGGCAACATATAGAGACAGTCCCTACCCAACAGTGGGCTCTCTATCCACTAGGCCAAGCAACTTCTCAAAATGGAAATGACAACTACTCTCCCTCCCTCCCTGTGGGGCTCCCCCTGTAGCTTGGGGTGCAGTGGGTGACTGGCTTCTTCGCAGACCCATCGAGTCATCCCTGGTCATTTTTAATAAATGATAATAATTGTGATATTTGTTAAGCGCTTACTGGGTCCCCGGCGCTAGGGTAACTACAAGGCTATCAGGTTGTCCCACGTGGGGCTCACAGTCTTAATCCCCATTTTACAGATGAGGTAACTGAGGCCCAGAGAAGTGAAGTGTCGCTCCCAAGGTCACATAGCAGACACGTGGCAGAGCCGGGATAAGAACCCAGGTCCTTCGGATTTCCAGGCCTGTGTTCTACCCACAGGGCCAAGCTAATTCAGAGATTTCTCACCAGGCTCTGCTCGAAGGAACGCGGGACCCTCGGCGGCCCCCGCGGGGGAGGGGAGCCTGATACGTGAGTGAGCGTGTCCCCCCACCGCGGGCCGGCCCCCACCTGGGTGAAGAACATCCGGGAGGAATTGGAGGCCAGGAGGCAGCTGTCTATGTGCTGCTGCACCCGCTCCAGGATGCTGTCCTCGTGGAGGAAGTGGACCTCGTGCTTGGTCGGGTGGACGTTCACGTCCACGTTCTGGGGCGCGATCTCCAGGCTGAGGGACGGTCATGGTCAGGGCGAGCGAGGGAGGAAAAGAAAGAAAAAGAAATCCCAAAACCCTCATTGCATCTGCCCCCGCTGACCCATCCGGCTGACGCTTGTCCACGGGCGGGACCCCGTGGGGGCTGGAGGGGAGGGGGCTGCAGAGGGAAGGGAGGACAATGACCCTCAAAACCTCAACCTGCCCCTCGCTCTCTCCTGGGACGGTGCGGCAATCTCTCAAGCTAGCCCCCTCCCGCTCAAACGCTTTCACCAATCAATCAATCAATTGTATTTATTGAGCGCTTACTGTGTGCAGAGCACTGGACTAAGCGCTTGGGAAGTACAAGTCGGCAACACATAGAGGCAGTCCCTACCCAACAGCGGGCTCACGGTCTAGAAGGGGGAGACAGAGAACAAAACCAAACATACTAACAAAATAAAATAGAATAGATATGTACAAGATAAATAGAGTAATAAATATGTACAAACATATATACATACATACAGGTGCTGTGGGGAAGGGAAGGAGGTAAGATGGGGGGATGGAGAGGGGGACGAGGGGGAGAGGAAGGACTGCTAAGAACAAGTCAAACAAAGCATGTCCACGAAAAGCAGCGTGGCCTGATGGTTAGAGCGCAGGCCTGGGAGTCGGAAGGACCTAGGTTCTAATCCCGGCTCCGCCACTTGTCTGCCGCATGACCTTGGGCCAGTCACTTCACTTCTGTGCGCCTCAGTTCTCTCATCTGTAACATGGGGATTGAGACTTGTGAGCCTGATGTGGGTCAGGGACTGTGTCCAAACCGATTAGCTTGTATCTACCCCGGTGCTCAGAACAGCGCCTGACACGTAGTACGTGCCTAACAAATACCATTAAAAAAAAAAAAGTCCCCTCCCCACCCGTCCCCAAGCCGTCCCTGCTGGAGGTATTTATGGCCCAAGAACGGCTGAAATGAGGAAAATGAGGTTGGGAGAAAAGGAGAAAGAGGAGACCAGTCCTAGACAGCCTCTTTTAGACTGTGAGCCCACTGTTGGGTAGGGACTGTCTCTACATGTTGCCAATTTGTACTTCCCAAGCGCTTAGTACAGTGCTCTGCACATAGTAAGCGCTCAATAAATACGATTGATGATGATCTGCAGGAGCCCGTGGAACAAGTGTGATGGCAGATGGGGCGGTCGACCCACCCTCTGTCCGCTTTCCTCCCAGAAACCGGGGGTGGTCTTGTCCTGAGCCTCGGGTAAGAAGCACCCTAACAGGAGTCCCGCTCCACCCCACCCCCGGGACTGCGGCTGGGGGAAGCGGTCCCCTCGTCCGGCCCGAGCCCCGGGACGCCCGGGCTTCCCGTGGGGACCGTGAAGCGGGGCGGGGCTGGTCAGCGGGCATTTGTGGTTACCTGAGGTAGAGGAACGGATGGGTGTTTTTGGGCAGATAGGCCACGTACACGCTTTCGATAGCCCTTTTCAGCGCCGTGGAATCCACCAGCCGATCTGAAGGGCCAACGGAAAGAGGAGCCGGCCTTGAGGACGGCTCTGGGCTTCGCTACCAACGGGGGGCCGGCCGGACCATTGGGTAGAACTCTCCAACCTCTGCACCCATGGTGTCTGACACGCCCTCACACACCCCCACAGCGTATATACTCCAGGTAACGTGCCATCGGGCTGACGGGGCTGGGGAGCAAATCAGGGTGACGCAGAAGGGAGCGGGAGAAAAGGAGAGAAGGGCTTAGTCAGGGAAGGCCTCTTGGAGGAGATGGGCCTTCAACAGCGCTTTGAAGCAGGGGAGAGTAGCGATCCGTGAGATAAGAAGAGACAGTGTGTTCCAGGCCAGAGGCAGGACGTGGGCCAGAGGTCGACAGCAAGAAAGGTGAGATCAAGGCAAAGTGGGAAGGCTGGCACTAGAGGAGCAAAAGTCTGCAGGCTGGGTTGCAGTAGGAGAGTGGTGAGGTGAGGGCCGTAACGCGGACGGTGACGAGTCCGTTTGTAGGGCAAGGGGCCGGGACGACAGGGAGGGGTCCGTGCTGCGGCTGGAGAAGTTGCCGGTGTCCGCAGCCCCTCTCGGGGCAGGGGAAACGGTGCCTTCCCCAGCCGGCGAAGGGTGGCCGATCCCGGGGAAACCTGGGAAGTGGCTGGCCAGAGTCCTCTCCCAACTAGGTCCAAGCAAATCCACCCAGAAAGTTCCCGAGGACATCACCCGGAGCTGGAAACCTGGCCAACGATTCTAGGACGACGACGTTAAGTATGTTTACTTTTGGTTTAAACCGACGATACCCACTTTAGCTCCCGGTTTTAGTTTGCATTTTAGTTTGCCCGGTTTAGATTCTCACAGTCCCAAAGGGATCTGTCGGGTGACATTCATTCGGTCGTATTCATTGAGCGCTTACTGTGTGCAGTTCCCCCTTTTAGACTGTGAGCCCACTATCGGGTAGGGACTGTCTCTATGTGATGCCAATTTGTACTTCCCAAGCGCTTAGTACAGTGCTCTGCACATAGTAAGCGCTCAATAAATACGATTGATTGATTGATTGATTGATTGCAGAGCACTATACTAAGCGCTTGGGAGGGTATGCTATAACACAAGCCCCCAGAGCCACCCGTGGTGCACGCTGGCTCCAGGGAACTGGTTTTGACGGCAATTCATCATTTTGCCAGGGGAGAGGGGCAGAGTTGGGGGAGGTGGATGGGGGCGACGAGGGGAGGCCAAAAAGGATTGGGAAGCAGTGTGGCCCACTGGAGAGACCCCAGGCCTGGAAGTCCAGAGGAAGGAGCTGGGTTCTAATCCCAGCTCTGCCAATTGCTTGCTGGATGACCTGGGGCTGGCCATTTCACTTCTCTGGGCCTCGGTTTCCCCAACTGCAGAACGGGGATTAGATTCTGGTTCCCTCTCCTACTTAGATTTGAGCCCCATGGGGGACAAGGGACTGTGTCCAACCTGATTAACTCGTATCTCCCCCAGGGCTTAGAACAGTGCTTGATACACAGTAAGCGCTTGGATAGGCGGCCCTGGTAGGCCGGAGGTCGTGGGTTCTAATTCTGGCTCCACCACTTGTCCGCTATGTGGCCTTGGGCAAGTCACGTCACTTCTCCGGGCCTCAGTGACCTCATCTGGAAAATGGGGCTTGAGACTGCGAGCCTCACATGGGACGGGGCTGGGTCCAACCCGATTTGCTTGTCTTAGAAGCGCGCCTGGCACAAAGTAAAAGCGCTTAACAAATACCACAATTATTATTGTCGTCATCAGATACAACACTAGAAATACTACTAATAATACGACAACTAATAATAATTTGCATTCTGATTTGCAGTGATGAGGGGAGGACCAACCCCCTCCCTCTATGTGTTGGGTGGCTGGTGGGGGTGGGTCCCATCTGGGTCCTTTCTCCTGGTTCCTTCACCTCCCACACCAGTGGGTTGGGGCGGGGAAGCTGGTGAGAATCATCTCCAGGTGGCCGCCCCCCATGCTCCTCAAACACACAAACACACACCCCGCTCACCCCCGCAGTCCAATCTGCTTCCCTTAACTTACGATTTATGAAGAGCAAAAAGATGCACTTCTTCACGGAGTAGTTGGCGTTTGAGATGTAGCCCTTCATCTTGAAGGCCAGCTTGGGGTCGTCACATCCCACTTCTATCAGTTCCCTGTTGACAAGAGGAGGAAGTTCCCTTCGTCGGGAAACGGTGGGGAACCCAACTGGGGCCAAAGAAATGGCTGGGGCCGATCGGAATCTGCGGTCAGTGCCAGGGCGGGGTGTGGGGAGTCCCCCCTGCCCGGACGGCCTTGGGCAAGTCACTTCAGGCTCTCTGCCTCAGTTCCCTCATCTGTGAAATGGGGGTCGGCGCGTGGGACAGGGTCTGTGCCTGACCTGACGATCGACCCCAGCGCTTAGAACAGTACTTGGCACATAGTAAGCACTTAACAGGTACCATAATTGCCAGTACGATTATTACCCCCTGGCGAAGGCTCACCCAAGCGCCCTGCACACACGAAGCAGTGACTAAATCCAAACAAACAGGGGGGAACCCACGGCCCGATCTGTTTTAGATGGTAACACCCGGGTATCCTCTGCTGGAGACAACTGGTTGTTGCTCAGCCCATTGGCCCCGGAGCGTTCGGAAGGCTGGGAGAACTTCGGCCCGGAGAAGCGAAGTGACTCGCCCAAGGTCACACGGCAGGCAAGCGGCAGACCCGAACCCGGGTCCCTCCCACTCCCAGGCCCGTGCTCTATCCGCTAAGCCAAGTTGCTTCTCTGATTATCAGATTCGATTACTTGTATCTGATTATACAATCTGATTACCTTGTCTCTATCGCAATGCTTGGCACGGAGAACCAACCTGATAAACGCCGTAAATACCCTCGTAAAGATCCCATTCCGGTTAGAACCTGGCAGGAAATGATGTTCGGAGGCTTAAGCGTTACAGCTAACTCTGTTGTACTGCACTCTCCCAAGCGCTTACTACAGTGAACCATTACGGTGGAGAAACAACATGGCCTAGTGGACAGAGCGCAGCCCAGGGTGTCAGAAGATCACGGGTGTAATCCCAGCTCTGCCACTTGTATGCTGTGTGACTTTAGGCAAGTCACTTCGCTTCTCTGTGTCTCAGTTCCCTCATCTGTAAAATGGGGATTAAGACTGTGAGC
Organism: Tachyglossus aculeatus; assembly: GCF_015852505.1. Taxonomy (NCBI): domain Eukaryota; kingdom Metazoa; phylum Chordata; class Mammalia; order Monotremata; family Tachyglossidae; genus Tachyglossus; species Tachyglossus aculeatus. The sequence goes on along the minus strand of NC_052067.1, from coordinate 43,618,324 downwards.
CCCGGGTGGGACAGGGACTGTGTCCAACCTGATTAACCTGAATCTACCTCGGTGCTGAGAATGGTGCTTGGAATATAGTGAGTGCTTAACAAGAACCCTAGTTATTAATTATTATTATTATTATTAGAGTTGGCTGACACGTTCCCGGCCCTCGACGAGCTTCCAGGGGAGCGTCGGTCGAGGCCGCCCCTTCACCCGAAGCCCCCGTGTTGGCCGGAGAGGACGCGGGGGACCCGACGGCAAGCAAGCGGTTCCGGGAGACAGGAGGCCACCCTACCGGCTGACGACGCATCCGAAGATGGAGCGGATGTTGTCCACCGTGGTGGCGTCGGGCAGGGTGCGGACGTCGGCCACGGTCTCCCCTTGCTGGGAAGGAAACAGACCAGGAGGTCACCTCCCCTCCCCTCTCCGCCTCAGGACGCGACCGAGGGGTCAGCCGCGTGACCAGCGAGCCGGCGACCCTCAGAGCCCGACGGAGAACACCGCCCACGTTCCCAGGGGAGGTCGGCGGTATGTGGCTTTTTGCGGTGAGACGGTTTCTTTGTAATTAGCTTCGCTTTTGGCGGCGCGACATTTTCTTTACGTCGCCAAAACTGGAAGGAACCCCAAAGTCGGGGAATGACCAACCCAACAGGAACACACTGGGTTTTATTTCGTGTTTTTATGGTCTGTGCCGGGCACGGTACTAAGCGCTGGGACGGATACAAGATAATGGGGTTGGATGTAGTCCATGTAACCACGTTTTCTTTTTTTTTAATGGTATTTGTTACGTGCCTACTATGTGCCAGGCGCTGTACTATGCGCTGGGGTAGAGACAAGCTAATCAGGCTGGGCCCAGTCCCTGTCCCACGTGGGGCTCACGGTCTGACGCCCCATTTTACCGATGAGGTGACTGGGGCCCAGAGAAGTCAAGTAACCTGCCCTAGCAGACAAAGTGGCGGTGCCGGGATTAGAACCCAGGTCCTTCTGCCTCCCAAGCCGGGGCTCTTTCCACTGGGCCACACTGCTCCTTTTCCCTTCAAGACCTTTGGGTCTGGAGACGCCAAAACCACTTCCCTTGGCTGTCCATTCCAATGCCCACCCCTCCCTCCTTCAGTTGAACATTCATTCATTCATTCAATGGTATTTACTGAGCGCTTACTGTGTGCAGAGCACTGTACTAAGCGCTTGAACACCATTTCCTCCTCTTCAGCCTCCTGTGAATGTGCAAAACACCTGCTGTCATAAGGGTTCTCAATCCCGGCCCCGCCAGTTAGCGGCCTGCGGTGGGACTCCGGGCAAGTCGCTTCCCTTCTCTGTGCTTTGGTTTGCTCATCTGCAAAATGGGGCTTCAAGACCTAAGCTCCCTCCTACTCCAGACTGTAAGCCCGCTGTGGGCCAGGGACTGGGTCCGACCTGATTGACGAGTCTCTACCCAGCGATTCCGACGGTGCTTGCCACATATACCGCGGTAATAATGATAAGCGCCCTGCACCCTGAATTGCCTTCTCTCCTGCAGGTGAAACCCTCACAATTCCCTCTGCCTTTTTAAGGAAGCAACGTGGCCTAATGGGAAGAGCACAGGCCTGGGTGGCGGAGGGCACGGGTTCTAATCCTGGCTCTGCCACACGTCTGCTGTGTGACACGGGGCAAGTCACTTCACTTCTCTTAGGCTCGGTTCCCTAGCCGGGTTTGTACTGGGGTGATGTAAACTAACGTGCACCTTCTGGCTACCCTCTCTAGTCAATATGACTAGACTTTCGACTGTGAGCCCACTGTTGGGTAGGGACTGTCTCTATATGTTGCCAATTTGTACTTCCCAAGCGCTTAGTACAGTGCTCTGCACATAGTAAGCGCTCAATAAATACGATTGATGATGATGAATATGAGGGGCAACTCACTGGTTGCAAGGGTGCAAAAAAGGATTTCTCTTCCACGGCAGTCAGGTCTCAAGGGGTTTGAGATCAGCACGTACGAACCGTCTCTCTGAAACCGATCAGGTGGAAAGACTGGGGGGCCTGGGAGTAGTCAGAGGTTCTGAGTTCTAATCCCATCCTATTCGCCTGCTCTGTGACCTTAGCCAGCCATCTAACTTCTCTGTGCCTCAGTTTCCTTATCTGTACGTGGGGATTTGACACCTTTTCCCCCTTCTACCTGTACTGTGAGCTCCATGTGGGACAGGGACTGCGTCCGACCTGATTATCTTATCGGATTTTTAGACTGTGAGCCCACTGTTGGGTAGGGACTGTCTCTATATGTTGCCAATTTGTACTTCCCAAGCACTTAGTACAGTGCTCTGCTCATAGTAAGCGCTCAATAAATACGATTGATGATTATCTTGTATCTAGCCCGATGCTTAGTGCAGTGCCTGGCGCACAGTAAGTGCTTCACAAACACCACTATTACTATTATTATTATAAGTCCTATGGTAGTATAAATCCTATGGCTTGGTAAGTCCTATGTATTAAAAATCCGATGGGATTATAAATCCCATGGGTCCCCATCCTGCATTCTTGAAACACTTAGAACAGTGGGCCTGAGAATCAAATGACCTGGGTTCTAATCCCGGCTCTACCATGTGTCTGCTGTGTGACCTAAGGCAGGTCAATTCACTTCTCTGTGCTCCAGTGCTCCAGAGGATAAAGGCTGTGAGCCCCATGTGGGACACTGACGGTGTCCAACCTGTCTCGTACTACCCCAGCGCTTAACCCGGTGTCTGACAAATAGTTGCCAACTTGTACTTCCCAAGCGCTCAGTACAGTGCTCTGCGCACAGTAAGCGCTCAATAAATACGACTGAATGAATGAAACAGTAAACCGTTAACCAATGCCATTAGACAACAACAAAACAACTTACTTTTTTAACTAAGAAACTGATGCCTGAGTTGTGTATAGAGTATCTGGGGAGGAAAAAAAACAAACCAACCATTACTGAAAGCAAAATACGACAACCCCGGAGGACACCAGAGCAAAAGTTCACCGGAATTCACTTTAAAAAAACTAACAGCAAAAGGGGGGATTTAAAGAAGTGTTTCACAAACCACAAAACCTCCATACTGCTGCTTAACAGAACTCCGAGGACCTAAGTCGGATACGGTGAACATCCGTAGGACCCGCTCCCAAGCTGATCGCCCGTTTCTGTCTGAACCACAGGGACAGAAGACCCCCGCACCCAACCCCCATCTCCATCCTGCGCAGGGTTTGGGCCCATGTTTACGTCAATGAGAAGCAGCGTGGCTCAGTGGAAAGAGCATGGGCTTTGGAGTCAGGGGTCATGGGTTCGAATCCCGACTCCGCCACGTCTGCTGTGTGACCTTGGGCAAATCACTTAACTTCTCTGAGCCTCAGTGACTTCATCTGTAAAACAGGGATGAAGACTGTGAGCCCCACGTGGGACAACTTGATCACCTTGTATTCCCCCCCCCAGCGCTTAGAACAGTGCTCTGCACACAGTAAGCGCTTAACAAATGCCATCATTATTATTATTATTATTACTAGGGATTATATACGTGTGTGTGTGTGTGTGTATAACAATGTACATACACACCCACACATATGATTGCTAAGAAGGGCGAAAATAAGTTCATTATTGCTAGATATGGCTGGAGGGATGTTATCAATCAATCAATCAATCAATCAATCGTATTTATTGAGCGCTTACTATGTGCAGAGCACTGTACTAAGCGCTTGGGAAGTACAAATTGGCAACACATAGAGACAGTCCCTACCCAACAGTGGGCTCACAGTCTAAAAGGGGGAGACAGAGAACAGAACCAAACGTACCAACAAAATAAAATAAATAGGATAGAAATGTACAAGTAAAATAAATAAATAAATAAATAAATAAATAGAGTAATAAATACGTGCAAACATATATGCATATATACAGGTGCTGTGGGGAAGGGAAGGAGGTAAGATGGGGGGATGGAGAGGGGGACGAAGGGGAGAGGAATGAAGGGGATGAATGTTATGGCCGGGAAGTCAATCCGGGAAGGCTTCCTGGAGGAGGTGGGGGTTGAGGATGGATTGTACTTTCCAAGCGCTTAGTACAGTGCTCTGCACACAGTAGGCGCTCAATAAATGCGACTGAATGAATGAATGAATGTGGGCAGACCAGTGGTCTGCCTGACCTGTCAAGGGAGGAAATTCCAAGTCAGGGGAACCGAGGGAGCTTTATTGAGTGTTTACTGGGTGCAGGGCACTGTACTAAGCACCTGGGAGAGGACAATAGACCAATATAATATGACACATTCCCTGTCCACAAGGAGTTTACAGTCTAGAGGGGAACGGCCCTGTAAGAGCTGACCTATTCTCCCAAAGGAACGTAACGGAAGAAGAGACCGTTGCTTCAGAGCTGCGGAAAGCGATTCAGTCCTTCGGTTTCATTCATTCATTCTATTGTGCGCAGAGTGCTGTGCTAAGCGCTTAGGAGAGTTCCATACACCAGTAAACAGACAAGGCCTTTACCTGCCGACAACGTCCAGGATCTTTCCGTACTCTTCGCTGGGATTTTTTAAAGCTTTCCTCCTGGTGGCTACGTTGTAGAACAGGTCCTCAACCTGAAGAGGAAAAAGCTTTTCTTGTGGAATCAGACAGGCCTGACCGCGAACCACCCCGCAGCCATTTCCAGCTGGTTTCGCCGCCTCACCTGTCCCCAGCCACGTGCTCGGGCTCTCCCATAAATAAATCAATAATTGGCATTTGTTAAGCGCTTACTACGTGCAAAGCACCGTTCTAAGCGCTGGGGAGGATACAGGGCGATCAGGTTGTCCCATGTGGGGCTCACAGTCTTAATCCCCATTTTACAGATAACGGAGACCCAGAGAAGTTAAGTGACTTGCCCAAGATCACACAGCAGACATGTGGTGGAGTCGGCATTCGAACCCATGACCTCTGACTCCAAAGCCCGCACTCTTTCCACTGAGCCACGCTGCTTCCCAATCCCCTTCCCAGAAACCTTGCTGGGAAAAGACGGGGGAGAAAAACAAGGCAACCTCAAACTCCTCCACCTGCCGGCCCAGACTCCTGAAAACGGGCCAAAACAGCCAGCCGACCGGCAGCGCCGACTTTTTTAAATGATATCTAAGCGCTTACTATGTGCCAGGCGCTGTATTAAGCGCTGGGGCAGACACAGGCTAACTGGGTATGGACGCGGTCCGTCTCCCACATGGGGCTCACAGTCCTAATCCTCATTTTACAGAGGAGGAACTGAGGCCCAGAGAAGTCAAGTGACTTGCCCAAGGTCCCACTGTGAGAGCTCACCTCCTCCAGGAGGCCTTCCCAGACTGAGCCCCCTTTTTCCTCTCCTCAATCAATCAATCAATCGTATTTATTGAGCGCTTACTGTGTGCAGAGCACTGTACTAAGCGCTTGGGAAGTACAAGTCGGCAACACAGAGAGACAGTCCGTACCCAACAGCGGGCTCACAGTCTAAAAGGGGGAGACAGAGAACAAAACCAAACATACTAACAAAATAAAATAAATAGAATAGATATGTACAAGTAAAATAGAGTAATAAATACGTACAAACATATACAGGTGCTGTATTCCCCCCGCCCTACCTCCTTCCCCTCCCCACAGCACCCGTATAAGTTTATACAGATTTATTACTCTATTTTTTTACGTGTACATATTTACTATTCTATTTATTTTGTTAATGATGTGCATCTAGCTTTACTTCTACTTATTCAGATGACTTGACACCTGTCCACATGTTTTGTTTGGTTGTCTGTCTCGACTGTGAGCCCGCTGTTGGATAGGGACCGTCTCTAGATGTTGCTGACTTGTGCTTCCCAAGCGCTTAGTCCAGTGCTCCGCACACAGTAAGCGCTCAATAAACACAACTGAATGAATGAATGAATGAATGAAGTGGCGGAGATGGATTAGAACCCATGTCCCATGGCAACTTGTACTTCCCAAGCGCTTAGTACAGTGCTCTGCACACAGTAAGCGCTCAATAAATACGATTGATGATGATGGCTCCCAGGCCTGGGCTCTATCCACGAGGGCCCGCTGGTCCTTGTTTCCATTTTGAGCTCGATGACGTGCTGGAGATGAAGTATTGAAGACTGTGAGCCCACTGTTGGGTAGGGACTGTCTCTCTATGTGGCCAACTTGTGCTTCCCAAGCGCTTAGTCCAGTGCTCTGCGCATAGTAAGCGCTCAATAAATACGATTGATTGATTGATTGATTGATTGATTGAAGGAGAATTCTGCGGGGAGCCAAGCGGAGCCAACCTAAAGCCCACAGGCCGCGGCTCCGGGCCGTCTCCTCCCACCTCCGGCGAGTGTCCTCGGGGGCAGCCGGGCAATGCCCTACAGCGGCAGCCCCATGCTTAGAGAAGCAGCGTGGCCTAGTGTGTAGAGGTCACGGGTTCCAATCCTGGCTCCGCCACCTGTCTCCTGTGTGACCTTGGGCAAGTCACCTCACTTCTCTGGGCCCCAGTTACCTCACCTGTAAAATGGGGATTAAGACTGTGTGAACCCCACGTGGGACAAACTGACCACTTTTTATCTACCCCAGGGCTGAGAACAGTGCTTGGCACATAGTAAGTGCTTAACAAATACCATAATTATCATTATTATTACCCAGGATCCCCCAGGTACCCAGGTAAATAGGGTGGGGCAGGGTGGAGGCTGGAGGCATGGGGGCTGACAGAAACCTTCTCCAAGCCTAGGGAGACCAAGGAAAGGGGCAACAGCCACAGTGGCCATCTCTTCCTTCTGGTGCCAACACCTCAATCGATGGCATTTATTATTAATAATAATAACAATCAATCAATCAATCGTACTTATTGAGCACTTACTGTGTGCAGAGCACTGTAATAAGCGCTTGGGAAGTCCAAGTTGGCAACATATAGGGACAGTCCCTACCCAACAGTGGGCTCACAGTCTAGAAGGGGGAGACAGAGAACAAAACCAAACGTATTAACAAAATAAAATAAATAGAATAGAAATGTACAAGTAAAATAAATAGAGTAATAAATATGTACAAACATATATACATATATACAATTATTATTATTATTACTATTATTGTATTTTTAAGCACTTACTGCGTGCCAGACACTGTTTTAAGTGCCGGGGTGGCTACAAGGAAATCGGATTGGCCACAGTCCCTGTCCCATGTGGGGCTCACAGTCTCAACCCCCATTTTACCGATGAGGTAACTGAGGCACAGAGAAGTGAAGTGATTTGCCCAAGGTCACACAGCAGACAAGTGGCGGGGCCGGGTTTCAAACCCATGACCTTCTGAGTCCCAGGCCCACGCCCTATTCACTACACCGTGCTGCTTCTACTGAGCACTTACTATGTGCAGAGCACTGTACGAAGTGCTTGGGAGAGCACAATACAACAGAATTAGCAGACACACTCCCTGCCCACGAGCTAAGTCCAGAGGGAGAGACAGACATTAATATGAATCAAAAGTAATTTTATAATAGATCCCTTGTTTAATCCACTAGGCCACGCTGCTTCCTATCTCTACTGACAATGCCACCACCCTCCCTTTCTCTCAAGCCCATAACCAGGTTGTTATTTTGGGCGCCTCTATTAGATCCCTTGTTTTATTCACTAGGCCACGCTGCTTCTCATGAATTTTCCTCTCTCTATTGACAATGCCACCACCCTCCCTTTCTCTCAAGCCCATTACCAGGGTATTATTTTGGGCGCCTCTACTTCAGCCCCCATATTCAATCTGTCACCAAATCCTGTTGGTTCTTCTTTCTCCCAAATCCACCCCTTTCTCTCCACCCCAGGGGCCACTTCGCTCTCCAAACCCTTGCCTTCTCCCATCTCGACTTGCATCAAACGTCTCACCGACCTCCCTACCTCCAAGCTCTCTCTTCCCCAGTCCACACTTCCCACAGCTACCCGAATCCTTTTTCTAAATCAGCGTTTTGGGCATGTCTCTCCACTCGTTCATTCATTCAGTCATTCGTATTTACTGAGCGCTGTGCACAGAGCAGCACTTGGGAGAGTACAGAATAACAACAAACGGACACGTTCCCTACCCATGACGAGCTTACGGTCCACACTTCACACAGCTGCCCTAATCCTTTTCCTAAATCATCGTTTTGGGCATGTCTCTCCACTCAGTCATTCAGTCGTACATAATGAGCGCTTTACTGTGTGCAGAGCACTGGACCGAGCTCTTGGGAGAGTCTGGTCTTGTCTTATGTCGTCGAGTCGTTTCCAACCCATAGCAACGCCATGGACACATCTCTCCCAGAACGCCCCATCTCCATCTGCAATCGTTCTGGTAGTGGATCCACAGAGTTTTCATGGTAAAAATCCAAAAACAGTTTACCACTGCCTCCTTCCACGCAGTAAACCTGAGTCTCCGCCCTTGACTTTCTAGCACGCCGCTGCAGCCCAGCACGGGTGAGTTTTGACTTGTAGCAGATTGCCTTCCACTGGCTAGCCGTTGGCCAAGCTAGGAATGGAACAGATAGGCCTCTGCTTATAATAATAATGATGATGGCATTTGTTAAGCGCTTACTATGTGCAGAGCGCTGTTCTAAGTGCTGGAAGTAATTGTGGTACTTGTTAAGCGCTTACTATGTGCAAATCACTGTTCCAAGCGCTGGGGAGGATGCGAGGTGATCAGATTGTCCCATGCGGGGCTCCCAATCCCAATCCCCATCTTACAGATGAGGTCACTGGGGCCCAGAGAAGGGACTTGCCCAAAGTCACACAGCTGACAAGCGGTGGAGCTGGGATTTGAACCCATGACCTCTTACTTCCAAGCCCGTGCTCGTTCCACTGAGCCACGCCGCCGCTTCTGCTTCTCTTCTGCTTGACTCTCCCTCCCTTAGTCGAGACTGGTAGGGTCTTTGAGACTGTGAGCCCACTGTCGGGTAGGGACTGTCTCTATACGTTGCCAATTTGTACTTCCCAAGCGCTTAGTACAGTGCTCTGCACACAGTAAGCGCTCAATAAATACGATTGATGACGATGGTAGGGTACTGGAAACTCTCCTGGTACGACCCTGAGAGGGTCTTGGGAGAGTACAGTACAAAATTAACAGGCACGCTCCCTGCCCACAGCGAGTTTCCAGTCTAGAGGGGGGCCTCCAGTGCTTGCCCATTCCTCTCTGCATCAAGCAGAAACTCCTGACCATTGCCTTTAAGGCGCTCAATCGGCCTTCTTCTCCCCCGCTTATCTTCGCTCCTCTCCCACTTCCATACATGCCAGCCGGCCCATTTTGCTCCTCCCACGCCCACTACTCTGTGCCTCGTTCCCAGCTCCCTTATCGCCGAGTATTACCAGTGGTCTGGCCGACCACTGGGTACCCCGAGTGCCAACTGCAGACTGACAGCAGCGAGATGCCAGCCCCGGGTCTGCATCTGCGCGGGGCAAACCATCTGGTCGTTTGGGGAAGAGAAACCAGATAACCGCATCATCGAAACAAGGATTTCTCAACAAAAGGGTTCCTCCAGGTGCAGTCTTATTTGCATCACCCAAAGAGGAACCTCCTCTGAAAAAGGATTCCCTGTTCCCACAGACTATCACTATCATTATTGCCAAATGCTGTCGAGTCGTTTCCGACTCGTAGAGACTCTAGGGATATATATGGAGTATATGGAGATATATACTCTGTGGATAGACCTTCTCCACAACGTCCTGTCTTCTGCCATAATCTGTAACCTCGCTAACAGTTATTCTGTTATCATTATTAATAATAATAATTATTATTATTATTGCATCCGTTAAGTGCTTACAACGTGCCAGGCACTGTACTAAGGAGCTGAGGTGGATACAAGCAAATCAGGTTGGTCACAGTCCCTGTCCCGCACGGGGCTCACGGTCTTCATCCCCACTTTGCAGATGAGGTAACTGAGGTACAGGGAAGTGAAGTGGCTCGCCCAAGGCCACACAACAGACAAGTGGCAGAGCTGGGATAAGAGCCCATGACCTTCTCCCAGGCCACTGTGCCATGTTGCTCCTTTTTGTTAGGCTTATTTTGTTATCATCATCATCATCAATCGTATTTATTGAGCGCTTACTGTGTGCAGAGCACTGTACTAAGCGCTTGGGAAGTACAAGTTGGCAACATATAGAGACAGTCGTTATGTTTTCTAGCCATCTAGCTGCTGGTCTGCTTCTTCCACGTTTTCCCCGGACTTTTCCCAGCGTTAGTGGCTTCTCCAGAAAACTATCACTAAAAAGAGGAAACAGTTGTATTTACAACACCAAAACAGGAATTTCCTCCGAAAGAGAACCGCCATCGAAAGGAAGGAGGGATTTCTGCAGGACTCTTTGATGAACTGGGGGGAGGAGTTGGCAAAGTATTTGGGCGGTGGCATTTCTTGAGCTATAAAAAAGTCTTTATCAAGGGTTTGCTGCGGGCAGAGCACTCTGCTAAGCACTGGGAATTAGGCACGGTCCTTATCCAGGCACCTGCCACTAGCAAGTTGTGGAGGGGGGTGAGGGGGTGGTGGTCAGTGGGGTGCTTTGATAAGGAGGACTTGGTATCAGAGAAACAGTGCGGCTTAGCAGAAAGAGCAGAAAGTCAGAAGGGCCTGGGTCTAATCCCTGCTCCGCCTCCGGTCTGCTGTGTGATCTTGGGGAAGCCACTTCACTTCTCTGGGCCTCAGTTCCCTCATCTGGCAGATGAAGGTTAAGAGTGTGAGCCCCATGGGGAATGGGGACTGTGTCCAGCCCGATTAACTTGTATCTACCCCAGCGCCTAGAACAGTGTTTGGCCATAGTGAGCACTCAACAAGCACCATAATTACTATCGGCCACAATCAATCAATCGTATTTATTGAGCGCTTACTGTGTGCAGAGCACTGTACTAATCAATCAATCAATCAATCAATCGTATTTATTGAGCGCTTACTGTGTGCAGAGCACTGTACTAAGCGCTTGGAAAGTACAAATTGGCAACATATAGAGACAGTCCCTACCCAGCAGTGGGCTCACAGTCTAAAAGGGGGAGACAAAACCAAACATACTAACAAAATAAAAATAAATAGAATAGATATGTACAAGTAAAATAAATAAATAGAGTAATAAATATGTGCAAACATATATACATATATACAGGTGCTGTGGGGAAGGGAAGGAAGGAGGTAAGATGGGGGGATGGAGAGAAACGCTTGGGAAGTACAAGTCCGGCCATGGCTCCAACCGGGAGACAATTTAGTTACCCGAACCGATCAGGGGTAACAATAACCCCTCGCTCGGGTCCTCCCCTCTGCCTGGACCTCCCTCCCCGTTCACATCGGGCCGACCCCTGCTCTCCCCAGCTTCGAGGCCCCGCTGAACTCACAACTCCTCCAGAAAGCCTTCCCTGGTTCCTCTCCTAGTTCCCCACCCTACTCCAGCCCCGCAGCACTTACAGCCATAGCCCTGATTGATTGATTTATATTAATGTCTGTCTCCCCGCCTAAACCGTAAGCTCCTTGCGGGCAGGGAACACGTGCACCAACTCTGGCAGATTGTTAGACTGTACTCTCCCGAGCACTTGGTAGAGTGCTCTGCACGCAGTGAGCGCTCAAATACGACTGACTGGCTGATTGATGCGGGGATTAAGAGTGCGAGCGGCATGTGGGACAGGGATTGTGTCCAACCTGATTAACTTGCATTTACCCCAGTACTTGGAACACTGCTTGACGCATAGTAAGCTCCTAACAAGTAACATTATTATTATTAATCACAGGGAGGCATGAGGCGGGGGAGGTGAAGGGGTGGCATATCCCCTGGAAGAAAGAAAGTCACTAGGAACCTTTTGGAGGAGCAAAGAGGAGTTAAGATCATTGTTCCCTGTAAATACAGCCCACCTGACAGTGGCCAGTCCCTCGTTCCTCCAGGCTAAATTCACTATACAATTAATCAATCAGTGGCTTTTACTAAGCGCTTACTGTACGTCACCCCGTTACTACGCTCTGAGGAGAACGCAATACAGTTGATAGACGTGACCTCTGCCCACAGGGAGTTTATAGTCTAGAAGGGACATTAAAATAAGTTCCAGATAAGGGAAATGGCAGAATGGAAGGATACATACTTATATGTAGTGTGGGATGAAGGTAGGGTAAGTTTTTGTTTCGTTTCCTTATGGCTAAGCACTTATTACGGGCCAGGCACTGTATTAAGCACTGTATTAATAATCCAGTTGGACAGTCCACGTCCCACTTGGGGCTCACAGTCTTAATCCCCATGCTATGGATGAGGATGTTGAGGCCCAGATAAGTTAACTGACTTGCCCAAGGTCACACAGTGAATGATGAATTGTGGTATTTGTTTAGTGCTTGCTATGTGCCAGGCACTGCGCTAAGAGCTGGGGTGGATACAAGCAAATCGGGTTGGACACAGTCCCTGTCCCATGGGGGGCTCACAATCTCAATCCCCACTTTATAGAGGCGGTAACTGTGGCAGAGAAATGAAGTGACGTAGTGGATTAGAACCCAGGACCGACGCCCGGGCTCCACCCACTAGGCCCCGCTGCTTCCCCACACCCAAGGATATAGGAGACACAGAAAGGGAAATGAGGGTCAGGGGAGGCCTGCTGGGGGAGACGGTTTAGGAGGGCTTTGGAGATGGACAGGGTGGTGGGCTGGTGGCTTTGAAGGAGGAGAGGTTCCAGATCAGAGGAAGGATGTGGGCGAGGAGCGCTGGCCACAGAGAGAAAGGTTGGAGAAGCAGTGTGGCTCGGTGGAAAGAGCCCGGGCTTTGGAGTCAGAGGTCACGGGTTCAAATCCCGGCTCCGCCACTTATCACCTGTGTGACTTTCGGCAAGTCACTTCACTTCTCTGGGCCTCAGTTACCTCATCTGGAAAATGGCGATGAAGGCTGTGAGCCCCCCGTGGGACAACCTGATCACCTTGTTAACCTCCCCAGCGCTTAGAACAGCGCTTAACAAACGCTATCATTGTTACAGGAGCAGAGTGCCCAGGCTGGGCTGTAGTCCGAGAGAAACGGGGTGGAAATGTACCGGTTTTTGTTCCGCGACTGTATCCAACCAGTTCCCGTCCCACACTTACCGTGATCAGGGTCCCCTGGTTCCCGGCGCAAGGTTTGGGGGGTGTTTTCAGTTTGCCGTCGGAATAACTTGCTCTGAAAAGACAGAATCCTTGGTTGTCAACAGCCAAGACGTTCCATCACTAGCGTATTCCGCGGAGGGCGAGGCGGCTTTAAAATCACTGACAGCATAACCACCTGTAGACTGTAAGGTCTTTATGGTCTTTATTTATTTATTTATTTTATTTGTACATATCTATTCTATTTATTTTATTTTGTTAGTATGTTTGGTTTTGTTCTCTGTCTCCCCCTTTTAGACTGTGAGCCCACTGTTGGGTAGGGACTGTCTCTATATGTTGCCAATTTGTACTTCCCAAGCGCTTAGTACAGTGCTCTGCACATAGTAAGCGCTCAATAAATACGATTGATGATTGATGATGATGTGGGCAGGGAGATGTCTACCAACTCCATTTCAGTGCAATCAATCAGTTGATCAACCACTGGTACTTACTGTGTGCAGAGCACTGTACTAAGAGCTTGGGAAAGTATGACAGACTCAGTAGACATGCTCCCCGCCTACAACGGGCTTACCGTCTAGAGGAAAAGACAGACATTAATTTAAGTAATTTGCAGATACTTGCCTAATGGCTGTGGGGCTGAGGATGGGGTGCAGACCAAACACCCAAAGGGGACATAGATCCAAATGCACAGACATCAGAGAAGAGAGGAGCCGTGGAAAAGAGGGCTTAATTAGGGAAGGCCCCTTGAGGAGATGTGACCTTAATAATGCTTTGAAGGTGGGGAGAATAGTGGTCTGGCATATATGGAGCGGGGAGGACGTGGGAAAGGGGTCGACGGTGAAACAGAGGAGATCGGGGCCCGGGGAGTAAGTAAGCTGGCGCTAGAGGAATGGACTGTGTGGACTGGGCTGGAGTAGGAGATCAGAGAGGTGAGGCAGGAGGGTGTGAGCTGATTGAGGGCTTTAAAGCCGACGGTAAAGTTTCTGTTCGATGTGGAGTTGGATGGGCAATCGCTGGAGGTTCCTGAGGACCGGGGAAATGAGGACTGAACTTTTTCTAGAAAAGTGACCCAGGCAGCAGAGTGCAGTAGGGACCGGAGTGGGAAGGGACGGGAGGCAGGGAGGTCAGTGAGAAGTCAGGTGCAGTAGTCAAGGACGGACAGGAGCTCGTTTGGGGCAGGGAATGTGTCTATCTGTTGTTGTGATGTACTCTCCCAAGTGCTGAGTACAGTGCTTTGCACACTCCTTCCTCTGGCCTGGAATGCCCTCCCTCCACACATCCGTTAAACTAGCTCTCTTCCTCCCTTCAAAGCCCTACTGAGAGCTCACCTTCTCCAGGAGGCCTTCCCAAACTGAGCCCCCTTTTTCCTCTCCTCCTCCTCCTCCCCATCACCACCCCCCCAACCCCCTTCCCCTCCCCATAGCACTTGTATGTATTTGTACATATTACTCGATTTTATTAATGATGTGTATATAGCTATAATTCTATTTATTCTGATGGTATTGTCACCTGTCTACTTGTTTTGTTGTCTGTCTCCCCCTTCTAGACTGTGAGCCTGTTGTTGGGTAGGAACCGTCTCTATGGGTACTTCCCAAGCGCTTAGTACAGTGCTCGGCACACAGTAAGTGCTCAATAAATACGACTGAATGAGTGAATGAACAGTAAGCTCTCAATAAATACAACTGAATGAATGAATGGCTGATTAAGAACTTCGATCAGTTTAACTAACAGTCTGGCAGGAGAGGAAAGGGGAGATTTTAGTGATGGTGTGAAGACAGAACTGACAGGATTTGGTGCCACAGTGATAATGTGGGTTGTGTGAGAGAGATGCGTTGAGGACAATGCCAAGTTTGCGGGCTTGTGAGAGAGGGAGGATAATAGTATTGTACTCTCCCAAGACTGTAGAACAGTGCTCTGCCCACAGTGAGCCCTCAAAAAATTCCGCCATTTGTCTGCCATGTGACCCTGGGCAAATCCCTTCACTTCTCTGTGCCTCAGTTATTCCTCTAATAGAAATAAATAATAATAACGGCATTAGTTAAGCACTTACTACGAGTCAAGCACTGTGATAGCTACAAGCTAGTCAGGTTCGACACGGTCCCTGTCCCAAATGGGGCTCACAGTCTAGTGAGCCCACTGTTAGGTAGGGCCCGTCTCTATATCATCATCATCATCCTCAATCGTATTTATTGAGCGCTTACTATGTGCAGAGCACTGTACTAGGCGCTTGGGAAGTACAAATTGGCAACATATAGAGACAGTCCCTACCCAACAGTGGGCTCACAGTCTAAAATGGGGGGACAGAGAACAAAACCAAACATATTAACAAAATAACATAAACAGAATAGATATGTACAAGTAAAATAGAGTAATAAATATGTACAAACATATATACATATATACAGGTGCTGTGGGGAAGGGAAGGAGGTAAGATGGGGGGGATGGAGAGGGGGACGAGGGGGAGAGGAGGAGAGAGGGGGAGATGTTGCCAACTTGTACTTCCCAAGCACTTAGTACAGTGCTCTGCACACAGTAAGCGCTCAATAAATACGATTGACTGATTGACTGATTAATCCCCATTTTACAGATGAGGTAACTGTGGCACAGAGAAGTTTAGCGACACGCCCAGGGTCCCGCAGCAGACAAGGGTCAGGGCCAATATTAGAACCCAGCTCCTTCGGACTCCCCACCCCCCGCTCTATCCGCTTTAGGGCTGAGGGAGGGGTGAATAAGGGGAGCAAATCCAAGGGCAAGGGTGACACAGAAGGGAACGGGAGAAGAGGAAATGAGGGCGCAGTCGGGAAAGTCGGGAGCCCTTTGGATGAAGAGCCCTGCGCAGGGTAAGCACCCGATAAATACTCCGGATGGATTGACTCGGGAGGTCTTTTGCAGGCCTTGAGGGGGGAGGCTGCCGCAGGAGGCTGGAAGGGAAAGGCGGGTAGACGGAGGGCTCGCCGGACACAACCAGGCCTACCTGTAGGCACACTTGCCATCCGCCGTTTTGGTGGTCACCGTCACGTGGGCCACGTGGCTTATGCTGGCCAGGGCCTGCGGGACAGGAAGGCGATCCGGTGTGAGCGCGGGCGGCGTGGGTCACGCGGGCCGTCCCCATCCGACCCTCCCTGCTCCAACCCGGGGGACCGGGGATTGGGGAGGGAAGGGGAAACCGGGGGCTCGGCGTTAGAAGCCACCACTCCGGACACAGCGCGGTTCAGAAGCTTCAGTCTCCGCCGATGCCCACCCGGGGCCTGTCCAACGTTGGAGAACTTCTCACCCCTTACCCCTTACTCCATCTCCTTTGATCACTGTTATTTTTATTATTCTTGTATTTGTTTAGCGTGGCTCAGTGGAAAGAGCCCGGGCTTTGGAGTCAGAGGTCATGGGTTCAGATCCCTGCTCCGCCAACTGTCCGCTGTGTGACTCTGGGCAAGTCACTTAACTTCTCTGTGCCTCAGTTCCCTCATCTGTAAAATGGGGATTAAGACGGTAAGCCCTCCCCCGCCCCCCCGCCCCGGACAACCTGATCACCTTGTAACCTCCCTAGCGCTTAGAACAGGGCTTTGCACATAGTAAGCGCTTAATAAATCAATCGTATTTATTGAGCGCTTACTGTGTGCAGAGCACTGTACTAAGCGCTTGGGAAGTACAAGCTGGCAACATACAGAGACAGTCCCTACCCAACAGTGGGCTCACAGTCTAAAAGCGCTAAAATAAATGCCAGCATTATTTATTTATTTATTACGTGACAAACACTGGTCTACGCACTAGGGTGAATATAAGCTAATCGCGTTGGGCACAGTCCCTGTCCCACTTGGAGCTCACAGTCTTCACCCCGATTTTTTTATTTTTTATTTTTTTACAGATGAGAGAACTGAGGAACCACGAGGTGAAGTGACTTGCCCGAGGTCACACAGCGGACAAGTGGCAAAGCCGGGATTAGAACCCAGGTCCTTCTGATTCCCAGACCTGGGCTCCATTCCCTGGGCCGAGCTGCTTCCCTAGGTCACACTCTCTGCTGTCGCGTGCATGGACGGGCTGCATATCCCACCAAGAGGGGACTATGCCAGAAACGACGAACACAAAGAGGGGGGTGAGCACCTTTACCCCCATCCCCTCCTCTCCCGGAGCCCTTTCCTCTTTTGCTCCCTCGACCACTTGGAGAGCTCCCCGGCTGCGAAATAGAGGCCGGGTTCCAATCCCGGATCCGCCGGTTGTCTGCTCTGTATGGCCCTGGGTGAGTCACTTCCCTTCTCTGTGCCTCAGTTACCTCATCTGTAAAGTGGGGATTGAGACTGCGAGCCTCCTGTGGGACAGGGACTGTGTCCAACCTGATTTTCTTGTATCATCATCATCATCATCAATCGTATTTATTGAGCGCTTACTGTGTGCAGAGCACCGTACTAAGCGCTTGGGAAGTACAAGTCGGCAACATATAGAGACAGTCCCTACCCAACAGTGGGGTCACAGTCTAAAAGGGGGAGTCCACCCCAGCGCTTAGAACAGTGCCTGGCGCAGAGTCGAAGCGCTTAACAAATACCATAGCTGTCATTATTATTACCAGCCTCGGTGGACACGGCGCTCGGGCCGGGAGCAACCAACCGTCCTCACGCTCAAAACTGTTCTATTGGACTCTCCCAAGCACATAGCACAATACGACTGATTGACTGATAAGCCTCTGAACCTCCTGCGGGACAAGGATGAGAAGCAGCATGGCGTAGTGGAGAGTCTGGGCCTAGAAAGCAGAAGATCATGGGTTCTAATCCTGGCTCTGCCACTTGTCGTCTGCTAGGTGACCTCGGCCACGTCACTTCACTTCTCTGGGCCTCAGTTATTTCTCCGATTGAGACTGTGAGCCCCTCGGGGGACAGGGACTGTGTCCAAACCTATTTGCTTGTCTCCACCCCAGCGCTTAGTATAGGGCCTGGGACACGGAAAGCGCTGACTAAATACCACAATTAATTAATACCACAATTCTAGACTGTAAGCGCATTGTGGCCAGGGAATGTGTCTGTTTTTATATTACAATCTCCCAAGTGCTCTGCACACCGTAAGCACTCGATAAATACAACTGAATGAATGAATATTATTATTATTATTATTAAGGCAGGGAAAGCCAAGTAGGCGCAGATAGCATGCAGAAATATTCCAAGTTAAAAGTGTTTTAAGATTCCAAGGGAAACCCATTCAAGGGAAACCCCTCGTCCCCCTCTCCATCCCCCTCATCTTACCTCCTTCCCTTCCCCACAGCACCTGTATATATGTTTGTACATATTTATTACTCTATTTATTTTACTTGCACATATCTATTCTATTTATTTTATTTTGTTAGTATGTTTGGTTTTGTTCTCTGTCTCCCCCTTTTAGACTGTGAGCCCACTGTTGGGTAGGGACCGTCTCTATAGGTTGCCAACTTGTACTTCCCAAGCGCTTAGTACAGTAGTCTGCACACAGTAAGCGCTCAATAAATACGATTGATTGATTGATTGAAGTGTGTTCTGGGGAAGCTTACAAGTGTCAGACTGTAATGGACCCGTCCTTTCCCTTCACTGCCCAGACTGACATAATAATAACAATGATGGTACTTGTTAAGCACTTACCACATCCCAAGCACTAGTTCTAATCGCTGGGGTAGATTCAATCTAGTTGGACACAGTCCCGGTCCCACAGTGGGGCTCACACTCTTAATCCCCATTTTACAGATGAGGTAATTGAGGCCCGGAGAAGTGAAGTGACTTGCTCAGGGTCACACAGCAGACATGTGGGGGAGCCGGGATTAGAAGCCGGGACCTTCTGACTCCCGGGCTCGTGCTCTATCCATGCTGCTTTTCCAAGTATTCCTGATGGAAGGAACAACCTCATCATTCCCAAAGCTGTACCCCAACTTTAGGGTTGGGAGCTCTGCAGGTCCCACAGGGCCTGGTGGGAGAACCAGACATTTCAACACTCACAGTTTGGGGTCTCGAGGTTCTGAGGTCTCAACTGGGAGAAGGTCTGTGTCCCTGGGACTTAAAAACTGGGTGGGCAGGGGCAAGAACTCACAGAGCTAAAGCTGAAAAGAGCACCTCTCCCCCGCCCCCAAAAAACAAACCTTTATGGACTCAAAGCTGCTTCCTAAAATTCCCAAGCAGCAGCAATCAATCCCTTTTATTGAGCATTTACTGTGCGCAGAGCACTGTGTTAAGCGCCTCTAGACTGTAAGCTCATTGACAGCAGGAACAACCAACTCTGCCAACTCTGTTGGATTGTGCTCTCCCAAGCGCTTAGTACAGTGCACTGTATACAGCCTGGCTCAGTGGAAAGAGCCCGGGCTTTGGAGTCAGAGGTCAGGGGTTCAAATCCCGGCTCCACCACGAGTCTGCTGTGTGACCTTGGGCAAGTCACTTAACTTCTCTGAGCCTCAGTTACCTCATCTGTAAAAATGGGGATTAAGACTGTGAGCCCCACGTGGGACAACTTGATCACACTGTATCCCCCCCAGCGCTTAGAACAGTGCTTTGCACATAGTAAGCGCTTAACAAATGCCATCATTATTATTATTATTAAGTGCTGAATAATTACCACTGATTGCTTGATTGGGAGAATATTATATTGTACCCACTACATTCATCCAGGAAGAGGTCCCAGAGCAGGTAAGTCACCTGTGTGACTTTGGGAAGGTCACTTCACTTCTCTGTGCCTCGGTTACCTCATCTGTAAAACGGGGATGAGGACCGTGAGCACCACGTGGGACAACCTGATTACCTTAACAAATACCATAATTATTATTATTATTATTATTAGTGGGTGGAACGGGGATGAGAACCCAAGTCCTTTTGACTCCCGGGCTGGACGAATGAAATGGGCTAGCGGGGCCAGACTGGTTGCCCGATTTGCCATTCCAGCGCAGGCGAGTGACCCCTTGGCACGGGCTGTGCTACCCTCGTCTGCATCGTTTCCACGGTGGCCAAAACACTTCAGAAATCCGAGCGTCCACCTTACCTCGCCCCTGAAGCCATAGGTAGAGATACTAGCCAGGTCTTCAAAAGACTGCAGCTTGCTTGTGGTGAACCTTTCACAGACGATGGCCAAATCTTCTTTCTGGATGAGAAAAGTAACGCCCAATCCATCAGGTTGGCACCGCGAGCAGGGACTCTGCACCCTCCCGAGCACTTAGTACAGTGCTCTGCATACAGTAAGCGCTCAATAAACACCATTGAGGATTAGGCCTTCCCAGACTGAGCCCCCTTTTCCCTCTCCTCCTCCCCATCCCCGCTGCCCTACCTTCTTCCCCTCCCCACAGCACCTGTATATATGTTTGTACAGATTTATTACTCTATTTATTTTACTTGTACATATTTACTCTTCTATTTATTCTGTTAATGATGTGCATCTAGCTTTATTTCTATTTACTGTGGTGACTTGACACCTGTCCACATGTTTTGTTTTACTGTCTGTCTCCCCCTTCTAGACCGTGAGCCCGTTGTTGGGTAGGGACCGTCTCTATATGTTGCCAACTTGTACTTCCCAAGCGCTTAGTACAGTGCTCTGCACACATTAAGCGCTCAATAAATACGACTGAATGAATGAATGGATGTTTACTAAAGGTTCCCATCTTAAAATTCAACCCTGAAGGGGAGATGCTGGTAGAAGAAGTATTTTAAAACCAGCAGTAACGTTTCAACAACTGCTCAATCGAGGCCTTTTCTTTTTTTTTTTTGTTTTTATGGTATTTGTTTAGCGCTTACTCTTTGCCAGGCACTGTACTGAGCGCTGGGGTGCAAACCAGCTGATCATGGTGAAGCATACGGCTGCCTGCGTATTATTGCCTGAGCCCACTGTTGGGTAGGGACTGTCTCTATATGTTGCCAACTTGTACTTCCCAAGTGCTTAGTACAGTGCTCTGCACACAGTAAGCGCTCAATAAATACGATTGATTGATTGTACAACCTTGGCTTACCCTGATTCCGGTGCCATTGTCTTGGATCTGAATTAATTTCAGCCCCCCTTCTTTAACCGTCACCTGAATACTTGTGGATTTAGCATCCAAGCTGTCAAATGAGAAAAAAAAAAAACAAAACAAGTTGTCAGGCTGCAGCACAATTTGGAATGTATTCCCATGACACTAATTACTTTTGGCCTGACTTGGGAGAACATTTTCCTTCCCTCTACTGAAAGCTTTCTTGAATTGACACAATAATGAAGAGGAATAATGAGTGGGGCCTGTCCGTAGGTATATTTGCTCCTCTGATCCACACACGCAGCTATAGTTTTATTCTCCGCTACCTTCCTGCCCCGACCAGGGGTTGGAAACGAGGACCATGAGAGGAAGAAGTGATCCTTCTGAATGGACACTGCTCTTCTCCATTTCACAAGATGACTTTTTAAATATAATTATTCTATTATTTTGGTCCCTGTTGAGTGTTTATTATGTGTCAAGTGCTGGTCTAAGTGCTGGGGTAGATACAAGTGAACTGTGAAAGAATTCCTACGGGGGAAGGATGGGGCCGAGGAGACATATGCCGATTTCCTCTAAAAGGGGCACCAATGAAGGTGAAGGAAGGGAAGCAGTGTGACCTAACGGATAGAGCACGGGCTTGGCAGTCAGAAGGGTCTGGGTTCTAATCCTGGCTCCACCATTTCTCTCTGTGTGACCTTGGGCAAGTCACTTCACTTCTCTGTGCTATAGTTCCTTCGTCTGTAAGACGGAGACTAAGACTGGGGGCCCCATACGGGATATGGACCGAGTCCACATTAATTAGCTCATATCTGCCCCAGTTCTCAGATCAATGCCCGGCACATAGTAAGTGCCTAACAAATACCATTTAAAAAAGGGAGTGGACGGAAAAGAATATTTATTTAGTGCGTACTATGTGCCGGGCACTGTACTAAACGCTGGGGTGGATACAAACAAACCGGGTTGGACACAGTCCCCATCCCATGAGGGGCTCACGGCCTTTATCCCCATTTTACCGATGAGGCAACTGAGGCACCGAGAAGCCAAGTGACCTGCCCAGGGTCACCTGGCACTGCACCACGCTGCTTGAGAAAGGGATCAAAATGGTTGAAAAGTTGGAGGTGGAGCTGGGGGGGAGGGGGAAGAAGATGACGGTGACCGGTAATTGGAGTGGGTGAGGCAGGGAGATGATATGGGCTTTGGAAAAAGACGGATGGGGGAAGCGGAATGATGCATAAGCAGCACTGAGGAGCAAGAAGAAGCCAGTGCCTCCTATGAGAAGCAGCCTGGTTCGGTGGAAAGAGAACGGGCTTGGGAGTCGGAGGCCAGGGGTTCAAATCCCGGCTCCGCCAATTGTCAGCTGTGTGACTTTGGGCAAGTCACTTCACTTCATCATCATCATCATCAATCGTATTTATTGCGCGCTTACTATGTGCAGAGCACTGTACTAATCGCTTGGGAAGTACAAATTGGCAACATATAGACACAGTCCCTACCCAACAGTGGGCTCACAGTCTAAAAGGGGGAGACAGAGAACAAAACCAAACATACTAACAAAATAAAATAAATAGAATAGATATGTACAAATAAATTAAATAAATAAATAGAGTAAAAAATAAAAATAAAAATAAAATAAAAAAATAAAAAAAATATGTACAAACATATATACATGTATACAGGTGCTGTGGGGAAGGGAGGGAGGTAAGATGGGGGGATGGAGAGGGGGGCGAGGGGGAGAGGAAGGAAGGGGCTCAGTCTGGGAAGGCCTCCTGGAGGAGGTGAGCTCTCAGTAGGGCCTTGAAGGGAGGAAGAGAGCTAGCTTCACTTCTTTGTGCCTAAGTTCCCTCATCTGTAAAATGGGGATGAAGACTGTGAGCCCCCCCGGGGGACAACCTGGTCACCTTGTAACCTCCCCAGCGCTTAGAACAGTGCTTTGCACATAGTAAGCACTTAATAAATGCCATTATTGTGAGTATTATTTTCCCCGGGATTCTCACCTTACCCCCTCCTACGTTACCCCACTGATTTCCTACTCCAACCCAGCGGCACACTTCTCTCCTCGAATGCCAATCTGCTCACCGTTCCCTCATCTCCTCTATCTCACCACCGATCCCTCAGCCACGTCCTGCCACTGACCTGAAACACCCTCCCCCTTCCTATCCAACAGATGATCATTTTCCTCCCCTTCAACCTTACTGAAATCCCATCTCCTCCCAGTGGCCTTCCCCAGTTGAGCCCTCATTTCCTCTATCTCCTCGCCCTTCCGCTTTGCCCTTGGATATTTGTACTCTTTATTCACCTAACCCTAAGCCGCACAGCATTTACGTACATATCCGTAATTTATTTTAATGTCCGTCTTCCCCTCTAGACTATAAGCTCGTTGTGAGCAGGGAATGTGTCTGTTCATTGTTATAGCATACTCTCCCACGTGTTTAGTACAGTGCTTTAAAGGTAAGTGCTCAATAAGTATGAATGACTGCGGCTCCCAGGGTGGCTAGTTAGTATTTCCATCGTGCCGTTGATGAACGAATACCATCTTTTTCATTATTATCTCTGTTACTCTGATAGGGAGCTCCTCTGCGGCACCTGAGGCGGCTAGTTAACGTTTCCAAGATGCCACTGATGAACAAATACCACAATTTTTATTATTGTCATTATTATTATTGCTGTTACATCCTTGGGAGCTCCTCTGCAGCTCCCGGGCTAACTAGATAACATTTTAAAGATGCCACTGATGAACGAATACCACAATTTTTATTACTATTATTATTGCTGTTATCTGTTTGGGAGCTCCTCTGTAGCTCCCTGGGTGGCTTGTTAGCATTTCCAAGATGTCACTGATTGATTGATTCATTCATTCGACAGTATTTATTGAGCGCTTACTGTGTGCAGAGCACTAGACTAAGCACTTGGAAAGTACAGTTCGGCAACAAGTACAGACAATCCCTGTCCACACTGGGCTTACGGTCTAGAAAGGAGGAGACAGGCATCAAAACAAATAAACAGGCATTGACAACATCAATATAAGTAATTACAGATACATATGCATCATTAATATAAATAGAATTATAGATATGTACATATATATATAGAAGTGCTGCAAAGGGAGTGAGTCGGGGCAAAGGGGAGGGGATGGGAGCAGAGGAAAAGGGGGGTTGACAAACAAATACCATAATTTTATCCTTATTATCACTGTTATTTTGTTTGGGAGTTCCACTGCAGCTCCCGAAATGGCTAGTTAGCATGTCCCAGATGCCACTGATGAACAAATCCCAGAACTTTTATTATTATCGCTGTTATCTGTTTGGGAGCTCCTCTGTGCCTCCTGGGGTGGCTAGATAACATGTCCCAGATGCCATTGATGAACAAATCCCACAATTTTTATTTTATTCTTATTGCTGTTATCTTGTTTAGGAACTACTCTGTGGCTCCCGGGGTAGCTAGCTGGCATTTCCAAGATGCCACTGATGGACAAACCCCACAATTTTTATTTTATTCTTATTGCTGTTATCTTGTTTAGGAACTACTCTGCGGCTCCCGGGGTGGCTAGCTGGCATTTCCAAGATGCCACTGATGGAACAAATCCCACAGTTTTTATTAGTATTATTATTGCTGTTATTCTGCTCGGGAGCTCCTCTGTGGCTCCCGGAGTGGCCAGTCAGCATGTCCCAGATGCCGCTGATGAACAAATCCCAGAACTTTTATTATTATTACTATTGCTGTTATCTATTTGGGAGCTCCTCTGTGGCTCCCGGGGTGCCTAGTTAGCATTTCCAAGATGTCATTGATGAAGAAGCTCACTTTTTCGAGAAGCAGTGTGGCTTAGAGGAAAGAGCATGGGGTTGGTAGAGGTCGTGGGTTCTAATCCCGACTCTGCCACTTAGCTGTGTGACCCTGGGCAAGTCACTTCACTTCTCTGGGCCTCAGTTCCCTCATCTGTAAAAATTATTAGTTTATTATTATTATTATTATATTATATTATTATAATATATATTATTAATTATTATTACCAAAATTATTAGTAGTAGTAGTATTGCTATTATTCTGTTAGGAGCTCCTCTGCGGCTCCCTGGGGGGGCTAGATAACATGTCCCAGATGCCACTGATGAACAAATCCCACCATTTTTATTAGTATTATTACTGCTGTTATTTTGTTTAGGAGCTCCTCTGCGACTCTCGGGGTGGCTAGTTGGCATTTCCAAGATGCCGCTGATGAACAAATATCATGATTTGTATTATTATGATTGCTGTTTTCTGTTTGGGAGCTCCCCTGCGACCCCCGGGGTGGCTAGTTGGCATTTCCAAGATGCCACTGATGAACAAATATCATAATCTGCATTATTATTAGTGCTGTTTTTCTTTTTAGGAGCTCCTCTGCGGCTCTCGGGGTGGCTAGTTGGCATTTCCAAGATGCCACTGATGAACAAATATCCATAATTTGTATTTTATTATTATTGCTGCTTTCTGTTTGGGAGCTCCCCTGCAAGCCCCGGGGTGGCTAGTTGGCATTTCCAAGATGCCACGGATGAACAAATATCATAATCTGTATTATTATTATTGCTGCTATTTTGTTTAGGAGCTCCCCTGAGGCTCCCGGGGTGGCTAGTTGGCATTTCCAAGATGCCACTGATGAACAAATACCATAGTTTGTATTATTATTATTATCATTATTGCTGTTATTCTTTTTATGAGATCCCCTGCAGCTCCCAGGGTGGCTAGTTGGCATTTCCAAGACGCAACTGATTAACAAATACCATAGTTTTTATTATTATTAGTACTGCTATTATTCTTTTTACGAGCTCCCCTGCGGCTCCCGGAGTGGCTAGTAGGCATTTCCAAGATGCAACTGATGAACAAGTACCATAGTTTTTATCATTATTATTATTGCTGTTATTTTTATGAGCGCCCCTGTGGCTCCCAGGGTGGCTAGTAGGCATTTCCAAGATGCAACTGATGAACAAGTACCATAGTTTTTATCATTATTATTATTGCTGTTATTTTTATGAGCTCCCCTGCGGCTCCTGGGGTGGCTAATTGCCATTTCCAAGATGCAACTGATGAACAAATGCCATAGTTTTTATTATTCTTATTATTGCTGCTATTCTTTTTATGAGCTCCCCTGTGACTCCCGGGGTGGCTAGTTGGCATTTCCAAGATGCAACTGATGAACAAATACCATAGTTTTTATTATTATTATTATTATTGCTGTTATTCTTTTTATGAGCTCCCCCGCGGCTCCCGGGGTGGCTAGTTGGCACTTCCAAGATGCCACTGATGAACGAATACCATAGCTTTTATTACTATTATTATTGCCGTTATTCTTTTTATGAGCTCCCCCGCAGCTCCCGGGGTGGCTAGTTGGCATTTCCAAGATGCAACTGATGAACAAATACCATAGTTTTTATTATTATTATTATTGCTGTTTTTTTATGAGCTCCCCCGCGGCTCCCGGGGTGGCTAGTCGGCATTTCCAAGATGCAACTGATGAACAAATGCCATAGTTTTTATCATTATTATTACTGCTGTTATTTTTATGAGCTCCCCTGCGGCCCCCGGGGTGGCTAGTTGGCATTTCCAAGATGCCACTGATACCCTCCCTCCTCAAATCACACAGACAATTACTCTCCCTGCCTTCAAAGCGTTAAAAAAGGCACATTTCCTTCAAGAGGCCTTCTCTTACTAAGGCCCCGTTTCCTTCTCTCCCACTATTTACTATTGTATTCATTTTATTATTGATGTGCATCTAGCTTTATTTCTATTTATTCTGATGACTTGACACCTGTCCACATGTTTTGTTTTGTTGTCTGCCTCCCCCTTCTAGACTGCGAGCCCCTTGTTGGGTAGGGACCGTCTCTATATGTACTTCCCAAGCGCTCAGTACAGTACTCTGCACTTATTTCTATTTATTCTGATGACTTGACACCTGTCCACATGCTTTGTTTTGTTGTCTGTCACCCCCGTCTAGACTGTGAGCCCGTTGTTGGGTAGGGACCGTCTCTATATGTTGCCGACTTGTACTTCCCAAGCGCTTAGTACAGTGCTCTGCACTTATTTCTATTTATTCTGATGACTTGACACCTGTCCACATGCTTTGTTTTGTTGTCTGTCACCCCCGTCTAGACTGTGAGCCCGCTGTTGGGAAGGGACCGTCTCTATATGTTGCCAACTTTACTTCCCAAGTGCTTAGTACAGTGCTCTGCACACAGTAAACGCTCAATAAATACGATGGAATGAATGAATGAACAAATGCCATAATTATTATTATTGCAGTTATTCTTTCTATGAGCTCCTCTGCGGCTCCCCGAGTGGCTAGATGGCATGGGCTTGGGAGTCAAAGGTCATGGGTTCAAATTTCGGCTCTGCCACTTGTCAGCTGGGTGAGTTTGGGCAAGTCACTTCATTTCTCTGTGCCTCAGTTCCCTCATCTGGAAAATGGGGATTAAGACTTGGCAACATTGCCAAGATCCGCCCTTTCCTCTCCATCCAAACCGCTACCCTGCTCGTTCAAGCTCTCATCCTATCCCGTGCGGATTACTGTACTAGCCTCCTCTCCGATCTCCCATCCTCCTGTCTCTCCCCCTTCAATCCATACTTCACGCCGCTGCCCCTCTGTCCCCCCCGCCTTACCTCCTTCCCCTCCCCACAGCACCTATATATATGTATATATGCTTGTATGTATTTATTACTCTATTCTATTTGTACATACTTATTCTATTTATTTTATTTTGTTAATATGTTTTGTTTTGTTGTCTGTCTCCCCCTTCTAGACTGTGAGCCCGTTGTTGGGTAGGGACCGTCTCTAGATGTTGCCAACTTGTACTTCCCAAGCGCTTAGTACAGTGCTCTGCACACAGTAAGCGCTCAATAAATACGATTGAATGAATGAATGACTGTGAGCCCCATGTGGGACAACCTCACCTCATCACCTTGAATCTGTCCCAGCGTTTAGAACAGTGCTTTGCACATAGTAAATGCTTAACAAATGCCATCATCATTATTAGAGAAGCAGCGTGGCTCAGTGGAAAGGGCACGGATTTTGGAGTCAGAGGTCAGGGGTTCAAATCCCGGCTCTGTGTGACTTTGGGCAAGTCACTTCTCTGTGCCTCAGTGACCTCATCTGTAAAATGGGGATGAAGACTGTGAGCCCCCCGTGGGACAACCTGATCACCTTGTCACCTCCCCATCGCTTAGAACGGTGCTTTGCACAGAGTCCTGAGAGCTCACCTCCTCCAGGAGGCCTTCCCAGATTGAGCCCCCTCCTTCCTCTTTTAGACTGTGAGCCCACTGTTGGACAGGGACTGTCTCTATGTGTTGCCAACTTGTACTTCCCAAGCGCTTAGTACAGTGCTCTGCACACAGTAAGCGCTCAATAAATACGATTGATTGATTGATTGATTCCTCTCCCCGCCTTACCTCCTTCCCTTCCCCACAGCACCTGTATATATGTATCTATGTTTGTACGTATTTATTACTCCATTTATTGATTTATTTTACTTGTACATATCTATTTTATTTTGTTAATATGTTTTGTTTTGTTGCCTGTCTCCCCCTTCTAGACTGTGAGCCCGCTGTTGGGTAGGGACCGTCTCTACATGTTGCCGACTTGGACTTCCCAAGCGCTTAGTACAGTGCTCTGCACACAGTAAGCGCTCAATACGATTGAGTGATTGATAGTAAGCGCTTCATAAATGCCATCATTATTATCATTATCTTTATTTCCAAGATTCATTCACTCATTCATTCAATCGTATTTATTGAGCACTTATTTATTTACTTATTACTGTAATAATAATACAGTGTTATTAGCAGGGTAATAATTACTGTACTTATTTATTACTTACGTATTTATTTACTGTGTGCAGAGCACTGTACAAAGTCCAAGTCGGCAACATCTAGAGACGGTCCCTACCCAACGGCGGGCTCACAGTCTAGAAGGGGGAGACGGGCAAGAAAACCAAACATAGTAACAAAATGAAATAAATAGAATAAATATCTTCCCTTCTTATTAGTGAGTTCTGGCACAGGGGCAGCGAAGCCGGTGAGAGCGATGCAGAGAAGCAGCGTGGCTCAGTGGAAAGAGCGCGGGCTTGGGAGTCACAGGTCATGGGTTCGAATCCTGCCTCCCCCACATGTCTGCTGGGTGACCTTGGGCAAGTCGCTTCCCTTCTCTGTGCCTCAGTTCCCTCATCTGCAAAATGGGGATTAAGACTGTGAGCCCCACATGGGACAACCTCATCTCCTTGTATTCCCCCCCCCAGCGCTTAGAACAGTGCTTTGCACATAGTAAGCGCTTAACAAATACCAACATTATTATTATTATTATTATTGATTGAGGGTCCTGACTTCCCCTTTGCTCTGGCTTCGGGGAGGGAGTGCAGCGGTGGCATCCTTCCAGGTGTTTGTCTCCCCCTTTTAGACTGTGAGCCCACTGTTGGGTAGGGACTGGCTCTATCTGTTGCCAACTTGTACTTCCCAAGCGCTTAGTACAGTGCTCTGCACATAGTAAGCGCTCAATAAATATGATTGATGATGATGATGATGATGGAGTTTGTCCCGAAAAGTTAGGGAAACTTGAATTTCAGGCAGAAACCTGGCCTGACTTGGTGGTCCCCAAGGGTTGTGACCGCACATGGGCCACTGGGTGATTTTGATCTGACCATCTGTCGATTGATCAGTTTGTTATCCGTGGTAGTTATCGAACACCTTACTGTACCTGTATATATGTTTGTACATATTTATTACTCTATTTATTTATTCTACTTGTACATATCTATTCTATTTATTTTATTTTGTTAGTACGTTTGGTTTTGTTCTCCGTCTCCCCCTTTTAGACTGTGAGCCCACTGTTGGGTCGGGACTGTCTCTAGATGTTGCCAACTTGGACTTCCCAAGCGCTTAGTACAGTGCTCTGCGCACAGTAAGCGCTCAATAAATACGATTGATTGATTGGTTGATTACCGGGTGCGGCACATTATAATAAGTATGAGAAGCAGCGTGGCTCAGTGGAAAGAGCCCGGGCTTTGGAGTCAGAGGTCACGGGTTCAAATCCTGGCTCCGCCAGTTGTCAGCTGGGTGACTTTGGGCGAGTCACTTCACTTCTCTGGGCCTCAGTTCCCTCAACTGTAAAATGGGGATTAGTACCGTGGGCCCCACGTGGGTCAACCTGATCACCTTGTAACGTCCCCAGCGCTTAGCACAGTGCTTTGCACATAGTAAGCGCTCAGTGGCGTGGCTCAGTGGAAAGGGTAACGGGCTTTGGAGCCAGAGGTCATGGGTTCAAATTCCGGCTCCGCCACTTGTCAGCTGTGTGACTTTGGGCGAGTCACTTCACTTCTCCAGGCCTCAGTTCCCTCATCTGTCAAATGGGGATGAAGACTGTGAGCCCCCCGTGGGACAACCTGATCACCTTGTCACCTCTCCAGCGCTTAGAACGGTGCTTTGCACATAGTAAGCGCTTAAGCAGCAGCGTGGCTCAGTGGAAAGAGCCCGGGCTTGGGAGTCGGAGGTCATGGGTTCCAATCCCGGCTCCGCCACTTGTCAGCTGTGTGTGACTCTGGGCGAGTCACTTCACTTCTCCGGGCCTCAGTTCCCTCATCTGTCAAATGGGGATGAAGACTGTGAGCCCCCCGTGGGACAACCTGGTCACCCTGTCACCTCCCCAGGGCTTAGAACAGTGCTTTGCACATAGTAAGCGCTTGAGCAGCTGCGTGGCTCAGTGGAAAGAGCCCGGGCTTTGTTGTCAGAGGTCATGGGTTCAAATCCCGGCTCCGCCACTTGTCAGCTGTGTGTGACTCTGGGCGAGTCACTTCACTTCTCCGGGCCTCAGTTCCCTCATCTGTCAAATGGGGATGAAGACTGTGAGCCCCCCGTGGGACAACCTGATCACCTTGTCACCTCCCCAGCGCTTAGAACAGTGCTTTGCACATAGTAAGCGCTTGAGCAGCTGCGTGGCTCAGTGGAAAGAGCCCGGGCTTTGTTGTCAGAGGTCATGGGTTCAAACCCCGGCTCCTCCACTTGTCAGCCGTGTGACTTTGGGAGAGTCACTTCACTTCTCCGGGCCTCAGTTCCCTCATCTGTCAAATGGGGATGAAGCCTGTGAGCCCCTAGTGGGACAACCTGATTACCTTGTATCCCCCCCAGCGCTTAGAACAGTGCTTTGCACATAGTAAGCGCTTAATACATGCTATAAAAAATAAAATAAATGTCACCATTATTATTAATAATAATAAAATATAATTATATAATTATTAAATATTATAATATATAATAATATATTAATAATAAATGCCATCATTATTATTAGTAGTAGTAATAAGATGATGATGATGCTGCTGATTGGTGTGGCCTAGTCAAGGCGGGCGGTTGGCCTTCCCGTGATGCCCCGGGGCGGGGCGGTTGGCCTTCTTCCCGTGATGCCCCGGGGCGGGGCGGTTGGCCTTCTTCCCGTGATGCCCCGGGGCGGGCGGTTGCCCTTCTTCCCGTGATGCACCGGGGAGGGGCGGTTGGCCTTCTTCCCGTGATGCCCCGGGGAGGGGCGGTTGGCCTTCTTCCCGTGATGCCCCGGGGCGGGGCGGTTGGCCTTCCCGTGATGCCCCGGGGCGGGGGGAGTGGGTCACGTGACGGCCGGCGCCGGACCCGACGGAGGACTTCCGGGGGGAGGGGAGGCCCCGCGCGTTACCAGTTCTCGATCATCTCCTTGATGGCGTTGGCCGGTCGCTGGATGACCTCCCCGGCCGCGATGCGGTTGACCACCGCCTCGTCCAGCCGCCGGATGACCCCGGCGACCAGCGCCATGGCCGCGGGCGCACGCGCGGGGTGGGGTGGGGTGGGGGGAGAGAAGCGCGCGGCCCGCTCAGCCAATCGCCAGCCCCGCTGCGGGTCACGTGCCGCCCGCAGCGCGGGATCCCCCTTCCGATTGGACGGGGCGCCCGCCAATCACGCCCCCGCCCTCCCCATTGGCCGGCTGGCCCCGCCGCTTCCGGGCCTGGCGCGACGCCGCCACGAGGCGGAGCCGCTGGGCGCCGGCACGTCTCGCGAGAGCCGGGCACGCGGCGGCCCGTCGAGGGCGACTCCTGAAGAACAATAGTGACGCCATTTGTTAAGCGCTTACTATGTGCCAAGCACTGTGCTGAGCGCTGCTGGGGAATACAAGGTGATCAGGGGGGCCAGCTTGGGGCCCACAGCCTTCATCCCCATTTGACAGATGAGGGAATTGAGGCCCAGAGAAGTGAAGTGACTTGCCCAAAGTCACACAGCTGACAAGGGGTGGAGCCAGGATTAATAATAATAATAATGTTGGTATTTGTTAAGTGGCTCATTGGAAAGATCCCGGGCTTTGGAGTCAGAGGTCATGGGTTCGAATCACTACTCCGCCACATGTCTGCTGTGTGACCTTGGGCGAGTCACTTAACTTCTCTGAGCCTCAGTTCCCTCATCTGTAAAATGGGAATTAAGACTGTGAGCCCCACGTGGGACAACTTGATCACCTTGTATCCCCCCAGCGCTTAGAACAGTGCTCTGCACATAGTAAGCGCTTAACAAATGCCATTATTATTATTATTATTATTATTACTATGTGCCAAGCACTGTTCTAAGCGCTGGAGGGGATACAAGGTGATCAGGTTGTCCCGCTTGGGGCTCACAGTCTTCTTCCCCATTTTACAGGTGAGGGAACTGTGGCCCAGAGAAGTGAAGTGACTTGCCCAAAGTCACACAGGTGACAAGGGGTGGAGCCAGGATTAATAATAATAATAATAATGTTGGTATTTGTTAAGCGCTTACTATGTGCCAAGCACTATTGTAAGCGCTGGAGGGGATACAAGGTGATCAGGTTGTCCCGCTTGGGGCTCACAATCTTCTTCCCCATTTTCCAGATAAGGGAACCGAGGCCCAGAGAAGTGATGTGACTTGCCCAAAGTCACACAGGTGACAAGGGGCAGAGCCGGGATTAATAATAATAATAATGTTGGTATTTGTTAAGTGCTTACTATGTGCCAAGCACTGTTCTAAGCACTGGAGGGGATACAAGGTGATCAGGTTGTCCCACTTGATGCTCACAGTCCTCATCCCCATTTTCCAGATGAGGTAACTGAGGCCCAGTGAAGTGACTTGCCCAAAGTCACACAGGTGACAAGTGGTGGAGCCGGGATTAATAATAATAGTAATAATGTTGGTATTTGTTAAGCACTTACTATGTGCCAAGCACTATTCTAAGCGCTGGAGGGGATACAAGGTGATCAGGTTGTCTCTCATGGGGCTCACAGTCTTCATCCCCATTTTCCAGATGAGGTAACCGAGGCCCAGAGAAGTGAAGTGACTTGCCCAAAGTCACACAGGTGACAAGTGGCGGAGATGGGATTAATAGTAATAATAATGTTGGTATTTGTTAAGCACTTACAATGTGCCAAGCACTATTCTAAGCACTGGAGGGGTTACAAGGTGATCAGGTTGTGCCGCGTGGGGCTCACAGTCTTGATCCCCATTTTCCAGATGAGGTAGCTGAGGCCCAGAGAAGTGAAGTGACTTGCCCAAAGTCACACAGCTGACAAGTGGTGGAGCCGGAATTAGAACCCACAACCTCCCCTCCTTCCTCTCCCCCTCCTCCCCCCCACCTTACCTCTTTCCCCTCCCCACAGCACCTTTATATATGTGTATATGTACATATGTATTACTCTTTATTTATCTTACTTGTACATATTTATTCAATTTATTTTATTTTGTTAATATGTTTTGTTTTGTTGTCTGTCTCCCCCTTCTAGACTGTGAGCCCGCTGTTGGGTAGGGACCGTCTCTATATGTTGCCATCTTATACTTCCCAAGCGCCTAGTACAGTGCTCTGCACACAGTAAGCGCTCAATAAATACGATTGAATGAATGAATGAATGAACCTCCGACTCCCAAGCCCGTTCTCTTTCTACTGAGCCGCGCTGCTTCTCCCTGAGTGCATGACGGGCCTGGCCTGGAAGAAGTGTATCAATCAATCAGCCGTATTTATCGAGCGCTTACTGTGTGCAGAGCACTGTACTAAGCGCTTGGGAAGTACAAGTTGGCAACATAGAGAGACAGTCCCTACCCAACAGTGGGCTCACAGTCTAGAAGGGGGAGACAGGGAACAAAACCAAACATACCAATAAAATAAATAGAATAGATATGTACAAGTTAAATAAATAAGGTAATAAATATGTACAAACATATATACATATATACAGGTGCTGTGGGGAAGGGAAGGATGTATGATGGGCCTGGCCCTGAGGTGATGCTCGAGCACGGGCGCCTGGGCCATCTCCACTTCTCTGTGCCTCAGTTCCCTCATCTGTAAAGTGGGGATTAAGACTGTGAGCCCCACGTGGGACAACCTGATCACCTTGTATCCCTCCCAGCGCTTAGAACAGTGCTTTGCACGTAGTAAGCGCTTAACAAATACCACCGTTCATATTATTATTATCTCCCGGGACCTCCAGGCGCCGGTGCGCGCCCGCGCCGCCGACTTGGAGGCCTTCCCGCTGGCCCTGGACGATCTGGCCGTCGACGGGGATCTCGAGGCCGAGGAGGAGCTGCTGGCCGCCCTCAGCCTGCGCGACGGCCCCGGGAGGTCCCGGCGAGGACCGGCCCAGGCTGGGAGCAGCCGGTGGGCATCACCGCCCCGTGGGCGCCGCTCGGGACCGACGAGGCATCCAGGAGCAGGCCGCCCGGCTGGGCCCCCCGAGGTCCCCCATTACGCCGGTGCCTTCCTCCTGGAGCCCGTGTCCCTGCCCTAAGCGGACCTCGGCCGAGTCACCGCGCCGAGTACCAGAACCCGATCACCGGCCGGGGGCTGAGGCGCCCCGAGTTCGAGGCCTTCCCGGAGGAGGCGGAGGCGGTGTCCGTGCCGTCCACGGACCGCTGGCTCGGGAGGGACGAGATGCTTCAGCACCTCGTCTCCCTGAGGACGGAGGTGGACGCATTTCGCATTTCGAAGCAGCGTGGCTCAGCGGAAAGGGCGCGAGCTTTGGAGTCAGAGGTCATGGGTTCGTATCCCGGCTCCGCCACGTGTCTGCTGTGTGGCCTTGGGCGAGTCACTTCACTTCTCCGAGCCTCAGTTACCTCATCTGTAAAATGAGGATTAAGACTGCGAGCCCCACACGGGACAACCTGATCAACTTGTATCCCCCCCAGCGCTTAGAACAGTGCTTTGCACATAGTAAGCGCTTAACAGATGCCATCATCATCATCATCATTTCGCGGGCACCAAGGGCGTCCGGATCCCCCAGCTGAAGGACGGGGACTGGCTCCGTCGCTCAGCCTTTCTGGCGGACGTCATGGGGCACCTGGGACGTCATGGGCAGACTGTGAGCCCACTGTTGGGTAGGGACCGTCTCTATATGTCGCCAATTTGTACTTCCCAAGCGCTTAGTACAGTGCTCTGCACATAGTAAGCGCTCAATAAATACGATTGATGATGATGACCTGGGCGAGCTGAGCGGGAAGCTGCAGGCGAGCGGCGTTTTTGCCCCCGCCACCCTGGATCGCGTAGAGAAGCAGCGTGGCTCAGTGGAAAGAGCCCGGGCTTTGGAATCAGAGGTCATGGGTTCGAATTCCAGCTCCTCCACCTGTCTGCTGTGTGACCTTGGGCAAGTCGCTTAACTTCTCTATGCCTCTGTTACCTCATCTGTAAATTGGGGATGAAGACTGTGAGCCCCACGTGGGACAACCCGATCACCTTGCGTCCCCCCCAGCGCTTAGAACAGTGCTTTGCACATAGTGTAACAAATGCATCATTATTATTATTATTATTATTATCTGTGCCTTCGACAACAAGGTAGAGCTGCTACAGAGGCACGTGGGCGAGGGGAGCCTGGTGCATTTCCCCGCCTGCAGGGAGATCTCTGCCGAGATGGAGGGTCCGGATCCGGGCGCTCGGAGTTTCCTCCCCCGTGAGCGATAAAAGGCGGCGATCTGCCGGTTCCAGGGGGAGTTTGAGAAGTATTTCCACGAACTCCGCTCGACGAAGGAGGATTTGGATCTCTTCGCCGACCCCTTCGCCTGCCCGGTCGGCCAAGCCCCAGCGGCCCTGCCGAGGGAGCTCGCAAAGCTCGGGGCGAGTCCACACCTCTGCGAGGAGTACGGTGTCAAGGATCTAAGGCTCTTCTATTCCGGACTACCTCCGGGATCCTACCCGCTCCTTCGAGAGGCGGCCTATAAGTTCCCCTCCCTGTTCGACAGCGCCGGTGTCTGGGAGAAGACGTCCCGTTTGAACCACCACAAGATGTTCCTCAACCTCTCCCCGACGGACGAGCACTTCCAGGCTCTCCTCCTCATCGCCACGGCCAATTTTGAACCGCGAGGGAGAGGGAAGAGCTCCCTCGCCTGAGGCTCGGCCGGCTCTCGGATCGGTCTCCGGAGCGCTGGAGGCCGGGGAGAGCGGTCGAGTCATAAGTTGTCGGAGACGCTAACCCCCTGGGTTATTAAACACGGACGGGGACGCTTCGAACTGGTTCCAAATACCTCGGCTTAGCGGCGTTGGGGGGCACATTGGAGCTTGGCGCTTCCTGCTGCAGTTGTGCCTGCCGCCAAATCTGTTGGAATAACTTGTGCCACTCGGGTGGCCTTCTCGTTTAACGACATTTAGGCTTTTGCGGTGCATCGGCGCTTCTGTCCAGCCGAAGCGCGGGTGTTTTATTCACTCGTCTTGGTTTGTCGGGATTCTTTTCCCGAACAGGAGTCGGAAGGGGGAGGTGGGCTCCGTTTAGCATTCCGATTCAAATCCATTGGCGTTTGGCTTGAGGCCGTTTGCCCCTGTCGTGAAGATGGCTAATTCTTTCTCCCAGGCTGGACCCTGTCGGAAAGGACTACTGGGATGACTCGTTTATTGGGCCTAAAGGTTTGAACAAGGTACTGGGGTACACGCTAGTGACCCAGTAGGTTTCTAAACACCGGCTGAGGAATCCTCATCTGCTAACAGTTGCCGAGCTCCCGGAGACGGTACCAAAGTAGGTGAGGAAATGGCCAACGTCAAATTTTTTTTTTAACGGTATTAAATGCTTGCTGTGTGCCAGGCACCGTGCTAAGGGCCGGGGTTTTGTACAGGTTAATCTGGCTGGACACAATCCACGTCCCACACGGGGCTCACGGTCTTAAATCCCCATTTTACAGGTGAGGTGACTGAGGCCCCGAGAAGTGAAGTGACTACACGAGTGGCGGAGTGGGATTAGAACCCAGGTCCTTCCGACTTCCAGGCACGTGCTCTATCCACGAGGTCATGCTGCTTCTCTACCAGGACATTGAGCCTGATTTTTCCCTTCTGTGTCCGTCGACAGTGACACGGATATCCACCTAAGTGTACAGCTCTGGGATGTTACCTGAAACCCTCGTGTGGGTTACGCACCCAAAGATGCGTAGCATTATCCGGTGGAGGGATGTCAGGGGGCTCCCTGCTACCAATTTTGTCATCTGCGTGGCACTTCTTGCCATACCTCTCCTCCCCCCGCCAGCCACAACTCAGTTCGACCCGAGTTAGTAGCATAGGCCTAAGAGTCGAGACCTGGGTTCTAATTCCAACCCTGCCGCTTTTGCATGCTGTGTGACCTCGGGTAAGTCACATAACTTCCCTGGGCCTTGGGAAACGGCCTCCTCTTTAAAGTGTGTGTGTGTGGGAGGGGGTGGGGGAAATTATTCAAGCAATCAATCATTACTGTGTGCAAATCACTGCACTAAGCGCTTGGAGGAATACGATAGAATAATATAATGGGTACGTTCCGTACCTGTTTTATCCCTTAGACTGTAGGACAGTCCAAACTGCATATAGCGTATGTGCCCCGGCACTTAGTTCAGGGCTTAGCACAGAGTAACTGCTTCACAAAGGCTGTCATCGCTTGTTTTGTTGGAGGGGAAGCCATTTGAAGGAAGTTGCCTGTGTCCTTGGGCTCTCTGAATGGGGGACTAGTTTGTTAGCTGTTGGGAGGTTTTTTTCTTCTAGAATTTGGAGGCCTCCCTCCTACTCCCCCCCAACCCACACACACGCTCGTATTTGAGACAGCCCTTGTGGAAACATGCGTGGCTTAATTCCAAGAGGGATTATTATTCCCCCAGACCACAGAGTCATCCTGATCCCAGTTGCCCAGTGTAGCATTTAGCAAGCAGACCCTCAGATTCTCTCCCCAAGACACCTCGGCTGAGGCCTTGCTTCCTTTTGTATTAGAAATGGAAGGCTTTTTTTTTCCTTTTACCATTCATTCATTCATTTTTTGGTGGTATTTTTTGACCACCCACTCCACTCTGCGATGGATGTCTGTTGCCCACAGCAGTTTCAATCAGTCTTATTTATTTATTCATCTTTCAGACTGTGAGCCCACTGTTGGGTAGGGACTGTCTCTATATACTGCCAACTTGTACTTCCCAAGCTCTTAGTACGGTGATCTGCACACTGTAAGCGCTCAATAAATACGAATGATTATTTATTGAGCATTTACTGTGTGCAGAGGACTGTACTAACACTTGGGAGGATAGACAGACTTGGTAGCCACGTTCCCTGCCTACGCTAAGCTTACAGTCTAGAGGGGGAGGTGGACATTAATAGAATTAAATTATGGGTGGATAGCAGTGGTGTTTATTGAGCGCTTACTATGCGCAGAGCACTGCACTAAGCAGTTGAGAGAGAAGAGAATGAGCAGATGGGTTCTCCACCCATAACGAGCTTCCGTGTACCCGAGGGACGGGTGAATAAAGGGGGCAAATCCAATTTGCCCCGTGAAAGCTCATTCGCATTTTTAGAGCAGCCAAAAGCACGTCATCGAAATCAGATGGCTTCTCGTGGGGCATGGAGGAATTAGAGGGAAGAGGTGTAGTTAACACTCAAGCTCTTGCTCTACATTAATTGGGGCCGGGGGAGACAGGGCAGACTTCTCCAGTCCTAAAGACCTCCCCTGTCCACGGCCCGCTGGTGTGGCAGGAGTGGATTGAAGTGGCAGGAGTTTAGTGAAGCGGGCACACATTAAAAGGGGATCCTGTCGCCTCTGCCCCCCTCCCCATGTCCGCCTATGGAAGCCCCAGCAGCGGGAAGCCCTCAAATTTTGTATCTCAACGGTGGGACCCTCCAGTCATCATCACAGAGGACGAACTGCTCTACGATGACTGTGTAATTGGAGGCCAGCCCCTCGCGTTGTGAACTGAGCATGTTGGAGACAACGTGGCCGTGTGTATTTGTACAAAGACATATTTTATTTTTCTTATTAAAAAAAAAGAAAAAAAAGGGAAAAAAAAAAAAAGCTACGCGGCCAGTCAGCCTCCGACGCTACAGGGCCCGGACCACGTCTTCGTAGCTTAGTTGGTGCCGGGAACCTGAGGAGCTTGGGAAATCCAAGGAAGATGGGTCTCGTGCCACGGATTAGTGACGGGGCGGAGGGGGTAGTCCGTCCGTGTCCCCCCCGACATCCAAAGAGATCTCTTCCTCGTGGATTCCTCCTTCTCTGCTGACTGTCTCCTGCCTGACCCCGCGGGAGCTGGGAGCTCGCCCCAGAACCGTCTGTGCAGTGTAGCAGCCAGATGGTCCTCCCTCCCCTGTATATGCTGTATATGATGTGTATTTTGTTTGTAATTATTTTGGTACCGTGAGATGTATATTTATTAAACAGATTAAGCGCTTAGTACAGTGCTCTGCACATAGTAAGCGCTCAATAAATACGATTGATTGATTGATCATCATCATCAATCGTATTTATTGAGCGCTTACTATGTGCAGAGCACTGTACTAAGCGCTTGGGAAGTACAAATTGGCAACATATAGAGACAGTCCCGGTTATACACCTCTAGACCGTCAGCTCCTTGAGTCACGCGTCACGGCAAGTAACCCCACTTCCTCTCCCCAGCCGCTTAGCACAGTGCCGGTTGATCGTGGGGCGAGAGGGAAACTCCCTCCGCATAGCCTGACTGAGGGCCCGTGGAATCAATCCATCAGTGCTAAGCGCTTAGTACAGTGCTCTGCACACAGTAAGCGCTCCATAAATACGATTGATTGATTGTCTCCCCCTTTTAGACTGTGAGCCCGCTGTTGGGTAGGGACCGTCTCTATATGTTGCCAACTTGTACTTCCCAAGCGCTTAGTACAGTGCTCTGCACACAATAAGCGCTCAATAAATATGATTGATTGATTGATTGATCAGTGGTATTTACTGAGTGACGCACGTGTTAACTAACACGCCGTCCTGAGGGCCTGCAAGGTGTGCAGATGAAGGTGTCTCTCTCTCCCCCTTCTACCGCTGGCGAGAGAAGTCTAGAGCCCCGCTTCTCTCCATTATACAAAAAGAAATCAATTATATTTATCGAGCGCTTTCTCTGCGCAGAGCACTGTCCTAAGCGCTTGGGAGAGTGCCAGATAGTAACACATTCCCTTCCCACAAGGAGCTTACAGTCTAGAGGAAAGCCGGTTAAAGGAGTTAGACTTGAAGTGGGTCATCATCACCATCATTATGATATTTGTTAAGCGCTTAATCTGCGCCGAGCACTGTTCTAAGCATTGGAGCCAGGTGACCTAATTGTTTCAGGTCTTAGGTGTGAGCCAGTTTATGTGACTGTGGTTTGGATCATCATCGGTCGTATTTATTGAGCGCTTACTGTGTGCAGAGCACTGTACTAAGCGCTTGGGAAGTACAAGTTGGCAATATGTGGAGACAGTCCCTACCCGACAGTGGGCTCACAGTCTAAAAGGGGGAGACAGAGAACAAAACCAAACATACTAACAAAATAAAATAAATAGAATAGATTTGTACAAGTAAAATAAATAAATAGAGTAATAAATATGTACAAACATATATACAGGTGCTGTAGGGAAGGGAAGGAGGTAAGATGGGGGGATGGAGAGGGGGACGAGGGGGAGAGGAAGGAAGGGGCTCAGTCTGGGAAGGCCTCCTGGAGGAGGTGAGCTGGTTTGATTTTTCACTTTGGCCGCCGAGCATAAGCAGAGTTCGTTAGAGTAGCGCCTTTCGACAATTGTTTTTTGGAGCGCAGTTTTTACAACTTCCCCGACTTGGAGTTTGGCTTGCAGGTGATCGTATGCTTATTACATTGAAAAAATGAACGGGCTTGTTTGCTTTAGTGTGCGTGTTCTGATGAAGGCTCCACAAAACAGCATGGCTCAAATGCCCTTCAACACCCCTCTTTCCCCCCTCTCCCCAGCGCCCGGCTTTCAGGCTCATCCTTTTAGATGCACAAACCTCTTCTTCCCCCGCGGTAGTTTGGTTTCTAGCACTGCAAGTTTATAAATACATAGGATAATTCACTTATCAACGTTTGAAGAAATACGCAGACGAGCGAGAAGGTGTTTTTAACTGCTAGAAAGGAGCCACTACATACGGATTCTGCTCCTGCCTCTTATCTAGAAAAGTCATTTGGATGTGTCTGGGTGAAATGTGACCTTCACCTGTAAATAAACGGGTGTATTTAAATCCCATGTGTGTTTCCCGGAGATTGTTTTTGCTTCACAGTGTTGGATTTGGGTATACAGCACCCCAAGGACTGTGGTGTCACAAAGGCACGCGTTAATCCAGTGTGTATGTGTCTGTATGAATAAGGAACCATAATAATAATAATTGTGGTATTTGTTAAGCATTTACTATGTGCCAAGCTCTGTACTCAGGGCTGGGGTAGATAGAGGATCGAGGGCTGGGGCTCACGGTCTAAGTAGGATGGGAAGCAGTTATTGAATCCCCATTTTGCAGATGAAGGAACTGAGGCGCCGAGAAGCGAAGTGACTCACCCGAGGTCACGCAGCAGACAAGCGGTGGAGCCGGGATTAGAACCCAGATCCTCTGAGTCCCAGGCTCAGGCTCTTTCCACTTGGCCACGCTGCTCCTCAATAGGAATTTGACTGGGATCATTTCTCATTTAACAGTAGGTTTCCAACGCTTATTTAATCCATAACGAGCTTCCCGGAATGTATCTGGAGGCATTAGAGCAGAACTACTGTCCTGTAGTGGTATTTTTCGAGTGCTTACTACTAATAATAATTATAATAATTGAGCTATTTGTCAAGCGCCTACTATGTGCCAGGCACTGTTCTAAGCACCGGGGTAGATACGAGGTAGTCGGGTTGGACGTGGTCCCTGTCCCAAGTGGGGCTCACAGTCATACGTGCAGAGCACTGTACAAAGCACTTGGGAGAGTACATTAGAGTTGGCAGGCACGTTCCCTGCCCACAATGAGCTTATAGTCTAGAGGGGAGGGACAGACATTAATCTAAATAAATCATTTATACTATCTATTAGACTGTGGACTGTAAGCTCTTTGTGGGCAGGAAATGTGTCTACCAATTCTTACACGGTAATTCCCCAAGAATTTAGTCTAGTACTCTGCACACAGTAAGTGCTCAATAAATACAATTGATTTGACTGTTATTACTGGCCACTTGAACTTTACTGTCTCCCCTGCCTTCTCTCCAAGCTGTAATAATAATGACGGTATTTGTTAAATGCTTACTACGTGCCAATAATCTTCTTAAAGTTTGGCACAGTCCTTGCGATATATTTTTTTAAAATGGTATTTGGTAAGCGCTTACTGTGTGCCAGGCACTGTACTGAGTGCTGGGGGAGATACAAGCTAATCAGGGGCTCACAGTCTTAATCGACCTTTTTTTACAGGCGAGGTAACTGAGGTGCAGAGAAGTCAAGTGACTTACCCAAGGTCTTACAGCAGACAAGTGGCTGAGCCAGGATTAGAACTCAGGTTCTTCTGATTCCCAGACCCGTGGTCTATCCATTAAGCCCTGCTGCTTTTGACGTTCACTTCCTGCTTTCCAGGATGGCCACAAATGCTCTGGGAATGTGTCCAAGACACTGCACCTGTTCCAAAAGGGCTGTTTTTTAAATAAAAAATTGTATTGAGCACTTACTGTATGCAGAGCACTGTACTAAGTGCTGGGGAGAGTACTGTACATTTTAGGAAAGCTTAACGTCTAGAGTAAGCTTCTTGTGGGCAGAGAACCTGTCTGCCCACTCGGTTGTATTGTGCTCTCCCAAGTGCTTACTACAGTGCTCTGCACACAGTAGGTGCTCAGTAAATACCATTCATTGATGGATTGATCGATTAAGCAGACCCATTACTGTGCCTGACTGTTCATTTCTCCCCTATCCTTGGATCAGTGAGCCACTTTTTGGGACGTCAGGATATTGAAGAGTTCACAGAAATAATCTGCAAGTGTAAATTCACATTCATTCAGTCGTACTTATTGAGCGCTTACTGTGTGCAGAGCACTGTACTAAGTGCTGGGGAGAGTACTGTACATTTTAGGAAAGCTTAACCTCTAGAGTAAGCTCCTTGTGGGCAGAGAACGTGTCTGCCCACTCGGTTGCATTGTACTCTCCGAAGTGCTTACTACAGTGCTCTGCACACAGTAGGTGCTCAGTAAATACCATTGATGGATTGATCGATTAAACAGACCCATTACTGTTCCTGACTGTTTGTTTCTCCCCTAACCCTGGATCAATGAGCCACCTTTTGGAACGTCACAGAAATAATCTGCAAGTGTAAATTCACATTCATTCATTCATTCAGTCGTACTTATTGAGCGCTTACTGTGTGCAGAGCACTGTACTAAGCGCTTAAATTGGGAAACATCATTTGCAAAGGATGCTTTGGGCTGCAGAGAAGCAGCACGACGAAGCGTCTAGAGCCCGGGCCTGGGAATCGGAAGGACTTGGGTTCTAATCCCGGCTCCGCCACTTGTCTGCTGTGTGACCCTGGGCAAGTCGCTTCGCTGGGCCGGGCCTCAGTTACCTCATCTGCAAAATAGGGATTAAGACTGTGAGCCCCATGAGGGACAGGGACTGTGTCCAACTTGATTTGCTTGTATCCACCCCAGCGCTTATTACAGTGCCTGGCACGCAGTAAGCACTTAAAAAAATTCCATTAAAAAAAAAAAAAGCCTGGCTTGAGCCAGTGAAAAGAAATAATAATAATGGCATTTGTTAAGCGCTTACTATGTTCAGAGCACTGTTCTAAGCGCTGAGGGGGAATACAAGGTGATAAAGTTGTCCCACGTGGGGCTCACAGTCTTAATCCCCATTTTACAGAGGAGGTAGCTGAGGCTCAGAGAAGTTAAGTGCCTTGCCCAAGGTCACACAGCAGACATGGAGCGGAGTCGGGGTTCGAACCCATGACCTCTGACTCCAAAGCTCGTGCTCGTTCCACTGAGCCACGCTGCTTCTCTAATAATGGCATTTATTAAGCGCTTACTATGTGCAGAGCACTGTTCTAAGCGGTGGAAAGCACTGTTCATTCATTCATTCATTCAATCGTATTTATTGAGCGCTTACTGTGTGCAGAGCACTGTACTAAGCGCTTGGAAAGTACGATTTGGCAACTGACAGAGCCAATCCCTACCCAACAATGGGCTCACAGTCTAGAAGGGGGAGACAGACAACAAAACAAGTAAACAGGCAGCGATAGCATCAAAACAGATAAATAGAATTATAGATTATACACATCCTTAGTAA
Source organism: Tachyglossus aculeatus (assembly GCF_015852505.1). Taxonomy (NCBI): domain Eukaryota; kingdom Metazoa; phylum Chordata; class Mammalia; order Monotremata; family Tachyglossidae; genus Tachyglossus; species Tachyglossus aculeatus. Next base: position 43,573,969 of record NC_052067.1, on the reverse strand, counting down.
AATAAATAGAATAATAAACATGTACAAATATACCCAAGTGCGGTGGGGTGGGGAGGTGGTAGAGCAGAGGGAGGGAGTCGGGGCGATGGGGAGGGGAGGAGGAGGAGCAGAGGAAAAGGGGGGCTCAGTCTGGGAAGGCCTCCTGGAGGAGGTGAGCTCTCAGTGGGGCTTTGAAGGGAGGGAAGTATGCTAGCTTGGCGGATGTGTGGAGGGAGGGCATTAAATCAATCAATCAATCGTATTTATTGAGCGCTTACTGTGTGCAGAGCACTGTACTAAGCGCTTGGGAAGTACAAGTGGGCAACATATAGAGACAGTCCCTACCCAACAGTGGGCTCACAGTCTAAACGGGGGAGACAGAGAACAAAACCAAATATACTAACAAAATAAAATAAATAGGATAGATATGTACAAGTAAAATAAATAAATAGAGTAATAAATATGTACAAACATATATACAGGTGCTGTGGGGAAGGGAAGGAGGTAAGATGGGGGGATGGAGAGGGGGGCGAGGGGGACAGGAAGGAAGGGGCTCAGTCTGGGAAGGCCTCCTGGAGGAGGTGAGCTCTCAGCAGGGCCTTGAAGGGAGGAAGAGAGCTAGCTAGCAGAATGTGCGTTTAACACATGCCACTAAAAAAAAAATAAAGCCCTTTTACCTCCACCTCCCGTCTCACTCTCAACTTGCCCAAGACTGAGCGGCAAAAAAGGGGAGGTAGGTGAGCCCCTCCCAGTTTATCTCTTCCAACAGATGTCACATTATCCCTTCCGACCATTCCCGCCGGCTCCGGGCCTGGATGGTTTCCGCAGACTAAATCCCGGGCTCTCTGCACCTGCGTCAGAAATGAATTTCCTCCGTCAGCCTGTTGTCTCTGACCATTTTTGTACGGTATCTGTATGCCGGGCACTGTACTAAGCGCTGGGCTAGATACAAGCTAATAATAATGATGGCATTTGTTAAGCGCTTACTATGTACCGTTCTAAGCGCTTGGGGGATACAAGGTGATCAGGTTGTCCCACGTGGGGCCCCATTTTACAGATGAGGTGACTGAGGCAGCCACGCTACTTCTCTAATCAGGTTTGGCACAGTCCCTGTCCCCCTTTGGGCTCACTGTCTCAACCCCTATTTGACAGATGAGGGAACCGAGGCCCAGAGAAGCGAAGGGACTTGCCCCAGGTCACACAGCAAGTGAGGTGTGGAGGCAGGATTAGAACTCAGGTCCTTCTGAGTCCCAGGCCCGTTGCTCTATCCGTTAGGCCACACTGCTTCGGCTTTCAGGCGCTCTCGCAGCTCCTGAAATCCTCAGATTCCCAGGTCTCAAGACCGATGTGCTCACCAACGGAAGATGGGGTCGCCTCCCCCACGTGTCTGCTGTGTAACGTTGGGCAAGTCGCTTCACTTCTCTGTGCCTCAGTTCCCTCATCTGTAAAATGGGGATTGAGACGGTGAGCCCCACATGGGACAACCTCATCTCCTTGTGTTCCCCCCCAGCGCTTAGAACAGTGCTTGGCACATAGTAAGCACTTAACAAATAATAATAATAATAATGATGGCATTTGTTAAGCGCTTACTATGTGCCAAGCACTGTTCTAAGCACTAGAGGGGATACAAGGTGATCAGGTTGTCCCACGTGGGGCTCACAGTCATCATCCCCATTTTGCAGATGAGGGAGCTGAGGCTCAGAGAAGTGAAGTGACTTGCCCAAGGTCGCACAGCAGACGTGGTGGAGCCGGGATTCGAACCCATGACCTCTGACTCCAAAGCCCGGGCTCTTTCCATTGAGCCATGCTGCTTCTATATATAGAGAGATCTCTCTCTCTCTCTCTCTCTCTCTCCATATATATATATACACATATATCTATCTATATCTATATATATATACACATATATCTATCTATATCTATATATATACACATATATCTATCTATATATATACACATATATATGTATATATATGTATATATATGTGTATATAGATAGATATAGATAGATATAGATAGATATATATAGATATATATAGATATATAGATATATATCTATATATACACATATATGTATATATATATGTGTATATAGATATAGATATAGATAGATATATATAGATATATATAGATATATAGATATATAGATATACAGTTTCCCCAACTTGACCAAATACCAACATTATTATTATTATTATTTGAGCCCAGACAGCAGATTTGAGAGTAATTTAGGGGCAGGAAGGCCGGCAAAATATCAGCTTGCTAGCCAAGGCGGTCTGAGGGCTAGTAACTGACCCCGGGGATGAAGACCATGAGCCCTGCGTGGGACAACCTGATGATGTTGTATCCCCCACCAGTGCTTAGAACAGTGCTTTGGACATAGTAAGCTCTTAATAAATGCCATTATCATCATTATTATTATTATTATTCTTGGGGCCTCAGTTCCCTCATCTGTAAAATGGGGATGAAGACCGTGAGCCCCTCGTGGGACGACCTGATCACCTTGTATCCCCCCCAGCGCTTAGAACGGTGCTTGGCACATAATAGACTGTGAGCCCGCTGTCGGGTAGGGACCGTCTCTATATGTTGCCAACTTGTACTTCCCAAGCGCTTAGTACAGTGCTCTGCACACAGTAAGCGCTCAATAAATACGACTGAATGAATGAATGGGCCCTGAGAGTTGAGCAGAAGGCTAAGCCCTCCTTTCCTCTTCTCCCACTCCCTTCTGCATCAACCTTTCCTCATCCCCCCTCCCAACCCCACAATCAATCAATCAATCAATCAATCGTATTTATTGAGCGCTTACTGTGTGCAGAGCACTGTACTAAGCAGCACTCAGGTCCGTATCTGTCATATATTTATTTCTATTAAAGCCTGTCTCCCCCTCTAGACCGTGAGCTCCTCGTGGGCAGGGAATGCGTCTGCTGCCGTACTCTCCCCAGCGCTTAGTACAGTGCCGCAGCGCTCAGTAAATGTGACTGACTTGACTCTTTGCTACAATGCCATGTGTTGCCCAAGATAAGGTGGATCGGCGGGGCTAGGGGAGCTTAGTTCTCCGTTGGTTGGATTAGCCGTACTCGCGACAAATTATCGGACACGGCGAAGAGTTTCGAGGAGGAAACCGGGAGAAAAGAGGATTTTCACATCCCTTCTCCATCTTTCCTGGAGAAACCACCCATCTCAAAAGAGGTGAGTAAAGAATTAGTTCTTAGCCAACGAGTTGTGTGTCTGTATGTGTGTTTGTGTGTGTGTGTGTAGCCCGCTGTTGGGTAGGGGCCGTCTCTGTACGTTGCCAACTTGGACTTCCCAAGCGCTTAGTACAGTGCTCTGCACACAGTAAGCGCTCAATAAACGCGATTGAATGAATGATTGCGTGTGTGTGTGTGTGTGTGTTTGTGTGTACGTACACACGCTCACACGCCTGTGCCACGGTGGTGAGCGCAAGCGGAGAGCATTAAAAAAAAATAATTGCTTGAAGAAAACCCTGAGGGACAACCTAAATGGAGATAACTGAGATGTTGGGAGGAAACAGAGGGGAGTCTTGAGGAGGGAGGGCATTTCGGGCCAGAGGCAGGGTGTGGGCGAGAGATATGTATATATGTTTGTACATATTTATTACTCTATTTATTTTGCTTGTACATATCTATTCTATTTATTTTATTTTGTTAGTACGTTTGGTTTTGTTCTCTGTCTCCCCCTTTTAGACTGTGAGCCCGCTGTTGGGTAGGGACCGTCTCTATATGTTGCCGACTTGTACTTCCCAAGCGCTTAGTCCAGTGCTCTGCACACAGTAAGTGCTCAATAAATACGATTGATTGATTGATCATGGAGGTTGGCATAAGAGGAGCAAAATGGGCCGGCTGGGTTGGAATAGGAGAGTAATAATACTACTAATAATAATGGCATTTGTTAAGGTTTTACTATGTGCAAGGCACTGTTGTAAGTGTTGGGGAGGATACAAGGTGATCAGGTTGTCCCGCAGGGGGCTCGCAGGCTTCATCCCCATTTGACAGAGGAGGTAACTGAGGCCCGGAGAAGTGAAGCGACTTGCCCAAAGTCACACAGCTGACAGTTGGCGGAGCCAGGATTGGAACCCATGACCTCGGACTCCCAAGCCCGGGCTCTTTCCACTGAGCCATGCTGAGAGTAATGAGGTGAGCTAGGAGGGTCATGGGGATTTATTATCAAATGTCGTCGAGTCGTGTCCGATTCGTAGTGACTCCGTGGATGTGCTTTCTCCAGAACGTCCTGTCCTCTGCCGTAATCTGCAACCTTTCTAATCAATCAATCAATCAATCGTATTTATTGAGCGCTTACTGTGTGCAGAGCACTGTACTAAGCGCTTGGGAAGTACAAGTTGGCAACATATAGTCTAAAAGATTGTTCTAACACAGTTCTAACCGTTCTTCCATTATCGTTGTTATGGTCTCTATCCATCGAGTTTCTGGTCTGCCTCTTCCACCTTTTCCTTGGACTTTTCCTAGCATTAGTATCTTCAGAGAATTAATATTATTATTATTATTAATAATAATAATAATAATAATGTTGGTATTTGTTAAACGCTTACTATAATAATAATAATGATGGCATTTCTTAAGTGCTTATAATAATGATTATGATGGTATTTAAGTGCTTATTATGTGCTGGGCACCGTTCCAAGCGCTGGAGTGGATACAAGGTAATCAGATTACTCACGGGGGTGGAGGCTCACAGTTTTAACCCCCATTTTACAGATGAGGTAACTGAGGCCCAGAGAAGTGAAGTGACTTGCCCAAGGTCACACATCTGACAAATACCGTCATTATCATTATTATTCGATACTAGGAAATCTAGTTGGACCTAATGTTGTACCATCCTCTCCCAAGCGCTTAGTACAGTGCTGTTCTAGACTGCGAGTCCGTTGTGGGCAGGGATTGTCTATCCTTGTTGCTGAATTGTACTTTCCCAAGCGCTTAGTACAGTGCCCTGCACACGGTAAGCACTCAATACGATCGAATGAATGAAGCTCCCAATAAATCGCAGTGATTGGTTGAGCCCAGTATGCGCTCAATAAATCGCGGTGATTGATTGGTTGAGCCCACTAAGCGCTAAATAAATCGCAGTGGTTGATTGGTTGAGCCCAATAAGTGCCCAATAAATCGCGGCGATTGGTTGAGCCCAGTGAGCGCCCAAGAAATCGCGGTGATTGATTGGTTGAGCCCAGTAAGCGCTCAAAAAATCACGGTGAGTGATTAGTTGAGCTCAGTAAACGCTCAATAAGTCGCGGTGATTGATTGGTGGAGCCCAGTGAGCGCCCAATAAATCGCAGTGAGTGGTTGGTTGAGCCCAGTAAGCGCTCAATAAATCGCGGTGATTGATTGGTTGAGCCCAGTGAGCGCCCAACAAATCGCGGTGAGTGATTGGTTGAGCCCAGAAAGCGCTCAATAAATCGCAGTGAGTGGTTGGTTGAGCCCAGTAAGCGTTCAATAAATCGCGGTGTGATTGGTTGAGCTCAGTAAACGCTCAATAAATCGCGGTGAGTGATGGGTTGAGCCCCAGTAAGCGCTCAATAAATAGCAGTAAGTGGTTGAGCCCAGTAAGCGCCCAATAAATCGCGGTGATCGATTGGTTGAGCCCAGTGAGCGCCCAATAAATCGCGGTGATTGATTGCTTGAGCCCAGTGAGCGCCCAATAAATCGCTGTGCGTGATTGGTTGGTTGAGGCCAGAAAGCTCTCAATAAATCGCGGTGGTTGATTGGTTGAGCCCAGTGAGCGCTCAATAAATCGCGGTGGGTGATGGGTTGAGCTCAGTAAACGGTCAATAAATAGCAGCAAGTGGTTGGTTGAGCCCAGTGAGCGCCCAGTAAATCGCGGTGATCGATTGGTTGAGCCCAGTGAGCGCCCAATAAATCGCGGTGATTGATTGGTTGAGCCCAGTGAGCGCCCAATAAATCACTGTGCGTGATTGGTTGGTTGAGGCCAGAAAGCGCTCAATAAATCGCGGTGATCGATTGGTTGAGCCCAGTGAGCGCCCAATAAATCGCGGTGATCGATTGGTTGAACCCAGTGAGCGCCCAATAAATTGCTGTGCGTGATTGGTTTAGGCCAGAAAGCGCTCAATAAATCGCGGTGGTTGATTGGTTGAACCCAGTGAGCGCTCAATAAATCGCGGTGGGTGATGGGTTGAGCTCAGTAAACGCTCAATAAATAGCAGCGAGTGGTTGGTTGAGCCCAGTGAGCGCCCAGTAAATCGCGGTGATCGATTGGTTGAGCCCAGTGAGCGCCCAGTAAATCGCAGAGATCGATTGGTTGAGCCCAGTGAGCGCCCAATAAATCGCGGTGATTGATTGGTTGAGCCCAGTGAGCGCCCAATAAATTGCTGTGCGTGATTGGTTGAGGCCAGAAAGCGCTCAATAAATCGCGGTGGTTGATTGGTTGAGCCCAGTGAGCGCTCAATAAATCGCGGTGGGTGATGGGTTGAGCTCAGTAAACGCTCAATAAATAGCAGCGAGTGGTTGGTTGAGCCCAGTAACCGCCCAATAAATCGCGGTGATTGATTGGTTGAGCCCAGTGAGCGCCCAATAAGTCGCTATGCGTGATTGATTGAGGCCAGAGAGCGCTCAATTAATCGCGGTGGGTGATGGGTTGAGCTCAGTAAACGCTCAATAAATAGCAGCGAGTGGTTGGTTGAGCCCAGTGAGCGCCCAATAAGTCGCGGTGATCGATTGGTTGAGCCCAGTGAGCGCCCAATAAATCGCGGTGATCGATTGGTTGAGCCCAGTGAGCGCCCAATAAATCGCCGCGCGTGATTGGTTGGTTGAGGCCAGAAAGCGCTCAATAAATCGCGGTGGTTGATTGGTCGAGCCCGGTGAGCGCCCAATAAATCGCGGCGGTTGATTGGTTGGTGCCCGGGGAGAAAAGGGCGGGAGGGGCGGGGCGGTGCTCTGGGCTCCTATTGGTGCAGCGGGCGGGAGGGGGCGGGGCCTCCCCGGGAGCCGCCCGCTGATTGGCGGGCCGCGGGACACGCCCCCTGGGGGGCTCGCGGCGCGGGCTCGGCCCGCCGCTCTCACTCCGTGCTGAGCGTCGTGCCGGCTGTGTGAGCGGGGCACTGTGCTAAGCGCTCCGGCCCTAACCATGCGCCAGCCGCTGTACTGAGCGCCCGGGGTAGGTACGCGCTCATCGGGTCGCACCCAGTCCCCGTCCCACGTGGGGCCGTTTGGGAGGAAAGACCTGCCGCTTCCCTGCCGCTTTTAGGGTATTAGGCGCTTACTAGGGGGCCAGGCACTGTACTGAGCGCCCGGGGTGGATAACAAGCTCATCGGGTCGCACCCAGTCCCCGTCCCACGTGGGACTGTTTGGGAGGAAAGACCTGCTGCTTCCCGTCCCGTTTTTAGGGTGTTAAGCGCTTACTACGGGCCAGGCACTGTACTGAGCGCCCGGGGTGGATACCAGCTCATCGGGTCGGGCACAGTCCCCGTCCCACGTGGGGCTGTTTGGGAGGAAAGACCTGCTGCTTCCCTTCCGGCTTTATGGTACTAAGCGCTTACTACGGGCCAGGCACTGTACTGAGCGCCTGGGGTAGGTACGCGCTCACCTGTTCAGATACAGTCCCCATCCCACGTGAGACTGTTTGGGAGGAAAGACCTGCTGCTTCCCTTCCGGGGTTTATGGGATTCATAATAATGGTATTTGTTGAGCGCTTATTATGTGCCAAGCACTGTATTAAGCGCTTACTATGGGCCAGGCACTGTACTGAGCGCCTGGGGTAGGTACACGCTCACCGGGGCAGCACAGTCCCCGTCCCACGTGGGGCTGTTTGGGAGGAAAGACCTGCCGCTTCCCTTCCGGCTTTATGGTATTAAGCGCTTACTACGGGCCAGGCACTGTACTGAGCGCCCGGGGTGGATAACAAGCTCATCGGGTCGCACACAGTCCCCATCCCACGTGGGACTGTTTGGGGGGAAAGACCTACTGCTTCCCGTCCCGTTTTTAGGGTGTTAAGCGCTTACTACGGGCCAGGCACTGTACTGAGCGCCCGGGGTGGATACAAGCTCATCGGGTCGGGCACAGTCCCCGTCCCACGTGGGGCTGTTTGGGAGGAAAGACCTGCCGCTTCCCTTCCGGCTTTATGGTATTAAGCGCTTACTACGGGCCAGGCACTGTACTGAGCGCCCGGGGTGGATAACAAGCTCATCGGGTCGCACACAGTCCCCATCCCACGTGGGACTGTTTGGGGGGAAAGACCTACTGCTTCCCGTCCCGTTTTTAGGGTGTTAAGCGCTTACTACGGGCCAGGCACTGTACTGAGCGCCCGGGGTGGATACAAGATCATCGGGTCGCACACAGTCCCCGTCCCCCGTGGGGCTGTTTGGGAGGAAAGACCTGCTGCTTCCCTTCCGGCTTTATGGTACTAAGCGCTTACTACGGGCCAGGCACTGTACTGAGCGCCTGGGGTAGGTACGCGCTCACCTGTTCAGATACAGTCCCCATCCCACGTGAGACTGTTTGGGAGGAAAGACGCGCTGCTTCCCTTCCGGGGTTTATGGGATTCATAATAATGGTATTTGTTGAGCGCTTATTATGTGCCAAGCACTGTATTAAGCGCTTACTATGGGCCAGGCACTGTACTGAGCGCCTGGGGTAGGTACACGCTCACCGGGGCAGCACAGTCCCCGTCCCACGTGGGGCTGTTTGGGAGGAAAGACCTGCCGCTTCCCTTCCCGTTTTTAGGGTATTAAGCGCTTACTACGGGCCAGGCACTGTACTGAGCGCCCGGGGTGGATAACAAGCTCATCGGGTCGCACACAGTCCCCGTCCCACGTGGGACTGTTTGGGAGGAAAGACCTGCTGCTTCCCTTCCGGCTTTAAGGTACTAAGCGCTTACTACGGGCCAGGCACTGTCCTGAGCGCCCGGGGTGGATAACAAGCTCATCGGGTCGCACACAGTCCCCGTCCCACGTGGGGCTCTTTGGGAGGAAAGACCTGCTGCTTCCCTTCCCGTTTTTAGGGTACTAAGCGCTTACTACGGGCCAGGCACTGTACTGAGAGCCCGGGGTGGATACAAGCTCATCGGGTCGTACACAGTCCCCGTCCCACGTGGGGCTGTTTGGGAGGAAAGACCTGCTGCTTCCCTTCCGGCTTTATGGTATTAAGCGCTTACTATGGGCCAGGCACTGTACTGAGCGCCCGGGGTGGATAACAAGCTCATCGGGTCGCGCACAGTCCCCATCCCACGTGGGACTGTTTGGGAGGAAAGACCTGCTGCTTCCCGTCCCGTTTTTAGGGTGTTAAGCGCTTACTACGGGCCAGGCACTGTACTGAGCGCCCGGGGTGGATACAAGCTCATCGGGTCGGGCACAGTCCCCGTCCCAAGTGGGACTGTTTGGGAGGAAAGACCTGCTGCTTCCCGTCCCGTTTTTAGGGTATTAAGCGCTTACTACGGGCCAGGCACTGTACTGAGCGCCCGGGGTGGATACAAGCTCATCGGGTCGGGCACAGTCCCCGTCCCACGTGGGGCTGTTTGGGAGGAAAGACGCGCTGCTTCCCTTCCGGGGTTTATGGTATTTGTTGAGCGCTTACTATGTGCCAAGCACTGCATTAAGCGCTTACTATGGGCCAGGCACTGTACTGAGCGCTGGGGTGGATACACGATCATCGGGTCGCACACAGTCCCCGTCCCACGTGGGACTGTTTGGGAGGAAAGACCTACTGCTTCCCTTCCCGTTTTTAGGGTACGAAGCACTGACGACTATGGGCCAGGCACTGTACTGAGCGCCCGGGGTGGATAACAAGCTCATCGGGTCGCACCCAGTCCCCATCCCACGTGGGACTGTTTGGGAGGAAAGACCTGCTGCTTCCCGTCCCGTTTTTAGGGTGTTAAGCGTTTACTGTGGGCCAGGCACTGTACTGAGCGCCCGGGGTGGATACACGATCATCGGGTCGCACACAGTCCCCGTCCCACGTGGGGCTGTTTGGGAGGAAAGACCTGCTGCTTCCCTTCCGGGGCTTATGGTATTCATAATAATGGTATTTGTTGAGCGCTTACTATGTGCCAAGCACTGTATTAAGCGCTTGCTATGGGCCAGGCACTGTACTGAGCGCTGGGGTGGTTACAGTCCCCGTCCCACGTGGGGCTCTTTGGGAGGAAAGACCTACTGCTTCCCTTCCCGTTTTTAGGGTACGAAGCGCTGACTGTGGGCCAGGCACTGTACTGAGCGCCCGGGGTGGATAGCAAGCTCATCGGGTCGGGCACAGTCCCCGTCCCACGTGGGGCTGTTTGGGAGGAAAGACCTGCTGCTTCCCTTCCGGCTTTATGGTATTAAGCGCTTACTATGGGCCAGGCACTGTACTGAGCGCCTGGGGTATTTATCAGTTCATCGGGTAGTGCACAGTCCCTGTCCCACGTGGGGGTCTCTAGGAGGAAAGACATTTCCTTTCCTGCTTCCCTTCTGGTGCTTAGGGTATTAATGATGGTATTTGTTGAGCGCTTAGTATGTGCCAAGCACTGTATTAAGCGCTTACTATGAGCCAGGCACTGTACTGAGCGCCAGGGTGGATACACGATCATCGTGTTGCGCACAGTCCCCCTCCCACGTGGGGCTCTTTGGGAGGAAACACATACTGCTTTGCCTTCCCGCTTTTAGGGTATTAAGCGCTGACTGTGGGCCAGGCACTGTACTGAGCGCCCTGGGTGTATACAAGATCATCGGGTAGTACACAGTCCCTGTCCCACATGGGGCTCTTTGGGAGGAAAGACGTGCTGCTTCCCTTCCAGTGTTTATGGTATTAATAATAATGGCATTTTTGAGCGCTTACTATCATCAATCGTATTTATTGAGCGCTTACTGTGTGCAGAGCACTGTACTAAGCGCTTGGGAAGCACAAGTTGGCAACATATAGAGACAGTCCCTACCCAGCAGTGGGCTCACAGTCTAAAAGGGGGCTCACAGTCTAAAAAAGTCTTACTTTGTGCCAAGCACTGTATTAAGCGCTTACTACGAGCCAGGCACTGTACTGAGCGCTGAGGTGGATACAGGCCCATCGTGTCGGGCACAGTCCCCATCCCACGTGGGGCTCTTTGGGAGGAAAGACGTGCTGCTTACCTTCCCGTTGTTAGGGTCTTAAGCATTTACTGTGGGCCAGGCACTGTACTGAGCGCCCGGGGTAGGTACACGCTCATCAGGTCGCCCACAGTCCCCGTCCCACGTGGGGCTCTTTGGTAATAATAAGAATGGTGATGGTATTTAAGCGCTTAAAGGCGTACTGCTTGCCTTTCTGTTTTTATGGTATTAATCAATCAATCGTATTTATTGAGCGCTGACTGTGTGCAGAGCACTGTACTGAGCGCTTGGGAAGTACAAGTTGTATTAAGCACTGACTGTGGTCCAGACACTGTACTGAGCACCTGTATCAGCTCATCGGGTCTGACACAGTCCCCGTCCCACGGGGGGCTCTTTGGTAGGAAAGACCGGCTGCTTCCCTTCCCGTTTTTAGGGTATTAAGCCCTTACTGTGGGTCAGGCACTGTACTGAGCGCCCGGGGTAGGTACACGCTCATCGGGTCGCACATAGTCCCCGTCCCTCGTGGGGCTCTTTGGGAGGAAAGATGTACTGCTTGCCTTCCGGTTTTTATGGTATTAAGCACTGGCTACGGGCCAGGCACTGTACTGAGCGCTCAGTGTCATGATAATAATAATAATAATAGTGGTATTTGTTAAGTGCTTACTGTGGGCCAGGCACTGTACTGAGCGCTGGGGTGGACATAAAATAATCTGGTTGGACACAGTCCCTGTCCTAAATAGGGCATTTTGGTGGGAAAGGTAGATCGCTTGACTTTTTTTATGGCATTTGTTAAGAATGTACAGTGTGCCAGGCACTGTACTAAACGCTGGGGTAGACGTAAGATAATCTGGTTGGACACCGTCCCTGTCCCACATAGGGTGCTTTAGCGGGGAAGATATATTGCTTGCCTTTTTTTTTTTAATGGTATATAAGGGCTTACTGTGTGCCAGGCACTGTATTAAGCGCTTGGGTAGATAAAATCATCTGTTTGGACACAGTCTACGTCCTACATAGGGCACTTAGGTGGGAAAGTATTTCTTGCCCTTTTTTTCTTCTTTTTATGGGCATTTATTAAGCACTTACTATGTGCGGGGCACTGTTCTAAGCCCCCCGGGGTAGATACGGGGTAATCAGGTTGTCCCCCATGGAGCTCACAGGCCTCACCCCCATTTTCCAGATGAGGGAACTGAGGCACCGAGAAATGAAGCGACTCGCCCCAAGTCACCCAGCTGACAAGTGGCAGAGGCGGGATTAGAACCCACGACCTGTGACTCCCAAGCCCGGGATCTTTCCACTGAGCCAAGATAATCAAGTTGGACGCAGTCCGCGTCCCATATAGAGCACTTTGGTGGAAAAGATGTGTTGCCTGCCCTTTTTTTAAGGGTATTTATTATGCACCCACTGTGTGCCAGGCACTGTACCGCGCGTCGGGGTGGTTACAAGATCTTCAGCTTGGACACAGTCCCTGTCCTAAGGAAAGCATTTAGGTGAGAAAGACATATTGCCTGCCTTTTTTAATGGTATTTGTTATACCCTTATTATGTGCTGGGAACTGTACTAAACATTGGGGTAGTTACAAGATCATCAGGTTGGACACAGTCCCTGCCTCACATAAGGTTCTTTGGTGGGGAAGAGGCATTACCTGTCTCTCCCTTTTTTATATTCCGCATTTGCTAAGCACTTATTATGTGCCAGGCACTGTACTAAGTGCTGGGGGCAGATACAAGATAATCGGGATGGACGTAATCCGTGTCCCGTAATAGGGAAGTTGGGTGGAAAAGAGACACCGCCTGCCTTTTTGTAAAATGGTATTTGTTAAACATTTATGATGCTCCAGGTACCGTACATGGGGTAGATGCCAGTTTATCAGGTTGGACAGAGTCCCCATCCCACTTGGGGCTCAAAGTCGTAATCCCCGTTTTAAAGATGAGGGAACTGAGGCCCGGAGAATCAATCAGTCGTATTTATTGAGCACTTACTGTGTGCAGAGCACTGTACTAAGCGCTTGGGAAGTACAAGTCGGCAACACATAGAGACAGTCCCTACCCAACAGCGGGCTCACAGTCTAGAAGGGGGAGACAGAGAACAAAACCAAACATACTAACAAAATAAAATCAATAGAATAGATATGTACAAGTAAGATAAATAAATAGAGTAATAAATATGTACAAACATATATACATATATACAGGTGCTGTGGGGAAGGGAAGGAGGTAAGACGGGGGGATGGAGAGGGGGACGAGGGGGAGAGGAAGGAAGGGGCTCAGTCTGGGAAGGCCTCCTGGAGGAGGTGAGCTCTCAGTAGGGCCTTGAAGGGAGGAAGAGAGTGAGCTTGGCGGATGGGCAGAGGGAGGGCATTCCAGGCCCAGGGGATGACGTGGGCCGGGGGTCGATGGCGGGACAGGCGAGAACGAGGCACGGTGAGGAGATTAGCGGCGGAGGAGCGGAGGATGCGGGCTGGGCTGGAGAAAGAGAGAAGGGAGGTGAGGTAGGAGGGGGCGAGGGGATGGACAGCCTTGGAGAAGTGAAGTGACGTGCCCGCAGTCGCACAGCAGGCAAGTGGCGGAGCAGGAATAAGAACCCAGGTTCTTCTGCCTCCCAGGCCGGGGCTCTATCCACTGGGCTTCACTGCTTCTTGCTTGCGGTGGGGCTGCGGGGGCCGCAGAGGTCACCGGTGATCTCCTTCTTGCCAAATCCAACGGCCTCTACTCCCTACTGATCCTCCTTGACCTCTCAGCCGCCTCCTTTGGCACTGACGACCATCCCCTTCTCCCAGAAAACGTTATCCAACCTCGGCTTCACTGACACTGTCCTCTCCTGGTTCTCCTCCTACCTAAGTGCTCATTCTCAGTCTCTTTCGTGGGCTCCTCCTCCCCCTCCTCCCCCTCCCATCCCCTAACTGTGGGGATATAACTATATGTTGCCAACTTGTACTTCCCAAGCGCTTAGTACAGTGCTCTGCACACAGTAAGCGCTCAATAAATATTGATTGATTGATTGTGGGGGTCCCTCAAGGCTCAGTTCTGGGTCCCCTTCTGTTCTCCATCTCCACCCGCTTCCTTGGAGAACTCATCCGCTCCCATGGCTTCAACTACCACCTCTGTGCAGTTGATTCCCAAATCTCCATCTTCAGCCTTGATCTCTCTCCCTCGCTCCAGTTTCACATTTCCTCCTGCCTTCAAGATGTCTCTACTTGGATGTCATGTCATTACCTCCAACTTAACATGTCTAAACCAGAACTCCTTAAATTCCCACTTAAACCCCCATCTTTCCCACCACTGTAGACGGCCTCACCATTCTCCCTGTCTCATAAGCTCATAACACGGCATCACCATTCTCCCTGTCTCATAAGCCCATAACCTTGGCACTATCCTTGACTCCTCTCTCTCATCCAACCCACATTTTCAGTCCATCACTAATTCTGTCATTTCTACCATCCCGCCTGTCTGCATGTTTTGTTTTGTTGTCTGTCTTCTCCTTCTAGACTGTGAGCCCGCTGTTGGGTAGGGACCGTCTCTGGATGTTGCCAACTTGTGCTTCCCAAGCGCTTAGCATAGTGCTCTGCACACAGTAAGCGCTCAATAAATATGATTGAATGAATGAATCACAAATTGGCCCTCTGTCTCCAACCAGACTGCTACCATGCTCATCTGAGCACTTATCCTATCCCGCCTTGATTACTGCATCAGCCTCCTTGCTGACCTCCTGTCTGTCCTCACTCCAGTCCATACTTCAGTTTGCTGCCCTTATCATTTTTCTTCAGAAACGTTCAGTCCATATTTCCCCACTCGTCAAGAACCTCCAGTGGTTGCCCATCCACCTCCGCATCAAACAGAAACTCCTGACCTTTGACTTTAAAGCCCTCAATCACCTTACATCCTCCTAACTTACCCGTTTCCCACTACAGCCCGCACACTTGGCTCCTCTAATGCCAACCTTCTCACTGTACCTCAGTCTTTTCTATCTCATTCATTCATATTTATTGAGGGCTTACTGTGTGTAGAGCACCGTACTAAGTGCTTGGAGAGTACAATTTGGCGACAAATACGGACAATCCCTACCCAACCAGGGGCTCACGGTCTAGGAGCGGGGAGACAGACATCAAAATAAGCATTAATTTGGTCTCATAACCGACCTTTCTCCCACATCCTGCCTTTGGCCTGGAACACTCTCCCTCCTCAGATCCCTCCCAGTGCTTAGAACAGTGCTTTGCACATAGTAAGCACTTAAATATCATCATTATTATTATCCCACAGACAATCCCTCTCCCTGCCTTCAAAGCCTTATTGAAGGCACATCTCCTCCAAGAGGCCTTCCCTGACTAAGCCCTCATTTCCTCTTTCCCCACTCCCTTTTGGGTCACCCTGACTCTTTCCCTTTACTCTGTCCTCAGCCCCACAGCACTGAAGTATATATCTGTAATTTATTTATATTACTGTCTGTCTCCCCCGCTAGACTCTAAACTCATGTGGGCAGGGAATGTGTCCTATAAAGTGTTGTGCTCTCCCAAGTGCTTAGCATAGTGCTCTGCACACAGTAAGCACTCAGTAAATACGATCAACCGATTGATTGACTGAGAGACAGGCTCCAAGGATGGGCTTACCCCAGGGGAACTTTTAACTATGTCGCATTTTAACTGCTAGAGAGTGGCGCGGAATAAGCAAATCTGTTTGTTCTGCATTTTCCCCAGTGTTTGGAAGAATGTCTGGCACACTGTAAGTGCTTCAGTAGCAATCAGTGGTACTTATTGAGTGCTTCCTGGGTGCAGAGCACTGTCCTAAGTGATGTGACTTTTAGACTGTGAGCCCACTGTTGGGTAGGGACTGTCTCTATATGTTGCCAATTTGTACTTCCCAAGCTCTTAGTACAGTGCTCTGCACACAGTAAGCGCTCAATAAATACGATTGAAGATGATGATGATAAAGTGAGAGGACAGTAGGGTGGGTAGACACATTCCCTGCCCACAAGAGGCTTAGAACCCAGAGGGGGAGAAAAACATTAAAATAAATTCCAGAGAGAGGAACTGGGGGCGGATATGGAGGGATCTCAGTGGACAGCAAACACTTCTGCTACCTGCTATGCTGTGCTCTCCCAAGCGTTCAGTACAGTGCTTGGCAGGTAGTAACTGCTCAGTCATCATCATCATCCTCATCATCAATCGTATTGAGCGCTTACTATGTGCAGAGCACTGTACTAAGCGCTTGGGAAGTACAAATTGGCAACATATAGAGACAGTCCCTACCCAACAGCGGGCTCACAGCCTAAAAGGGGGAGACAGAGAACAAAACCAAACATACTAAGAAAATAAAATAAATAGAATAGATATGTACAAGTAAAATAAATAGAGTAATAAATATGTACAAACATATATACATATATACAGGTGCTATGGGGAAGGGAAGGAGGTAAGATGGGGGGGATGGAGAGGGGGACGAGGGGGAGAGGAAGGAAGGGGCTCAGTCTGGGAAGGCCTCCTGGAGAAGGCGAGCTCTCAGCAGGGCCTTGAAGGGAGGAAGAGAGCTAGCTTGGCGGATGGGCAGTGATTGATATGTAAATAAATACTCTGGGGTGGGCTGAATATCGAGGGATACAGATTCAAGCCCAAAGGTGAAGGAGGTGAAGATGTGATTTTTAGGAGGGCTTTGAAGGTGGCTTCAGCACTTTGAGAGCGATGAAGAGGGAGGGCATTGCAGGCCAGGGGCAGGATGTGGGCCGTGAGATTGAGGTACAGTAGGTAGTAGTAGGTTGCCATGAGAGGAGCGGAGCGTGCCGTTTGGGTTGCAGTGGAAAATCAGCCAGGTGAGGTTGGAGGGGGCGAGCTGACCAAGCGCCATAAAGCCGACGGCGAAGGGCGTCCATTTGCCAAGGTGAGCGGGCAACCACCCACCCCACTGAGGAGTGGGGGAAAGGTGGGTTTCTGCCCACGAATACTGTGATTGTTATGCCAGGTTGGGGCACAGCAGAAACTCCAGCCAGCCGGGAAGGGTGCTGGGTAATATATTAACAGTCAGGTTCATGTTGACCGAGGGACAGGAAAGGTAAGCAGACTTCCACACTTAACCCCCAAAGCACAGACTGGACTAAGCTAGGCTTCCCCCCACCAATCATCATCAATCGTATCTATTGAGCGCTTACTATGTGCAGAGCACTGTACTAAGCGCTTGGGAAGTACAAATTGGCAACGTATAGAGACAGTCCCTACCCAACAGCGGGCTCACAGTCTAAAAGGGGGAGACAGAGAACAAAACCAAACATACTGACGAAATAAAATAAATAGAATAGATATGTACAAATCAACCAATCAACTGGGGGTGGCGGGGGGACACGATTCAGCGCGGATCACATCGTCCAGCCCCCCTCCCCAAATTTCCCGTGGGACAGGGGGCATTTGCGGCCTTTTTTGGACACTTGGAAAAGGCCCAACAAGTTAGGTTTTAGAAAAGCAAACCTGCCCAGGCTCATTTTCAGCATGATGATGGTGGCATTTATTAAGCGCTTACTACGTGCAGAGCACTGTTCTAAGTGCTGGGGAGGTTACAAGGTGATCAGGTTGTCCCACGGGGGGCTCCCAGTCTTAATCCCCGTTGTGCAGATGAGGTAACTGAGGCACAGAGAAGTGAAGTGACTTGCCCAAAGTCACACAGCTGACAATTGGTGGAGCCAGGATTTGAACCCATGACCTCCGACTCCAAAGCCCGGGCTCTTTCCACTGAGCCACTCATGTCCTGGCTGGGGAGCGGAGGGGGAAAGAAAAGGAATATATTGAGCTTCTCCTGGGTGCCCTGGTTCTCTCAGCCCTGGGGCAGAGGTGGATAGCTTCTTATTCTGGCCCATTAAATGGGGGTAATTGAGGGCCTTTGGGAAACTTTTTTTGCTCTAAGCCGTTTTATCATGGGCTGGGCAGGGGGCAAGGCAGCTGGTTTTATCCATTGTGGAAAAAGTGCAGCCCAGGAAGCACCTGTATATATGTATATATGTTTGTACATATTTATTACTCTATTTTACTTGTACATATCTATTCTATTTATTTTATTTTGTTAATATGTTTGGTTTTGTTCTCCATCTCCCCCTTCTAGACTGTGAGCCCACTGTTGGGTAGGGACCGTCTCTAGATGTTGCCAACTTGTACTTCCCAAGCGCTTAGTACAGTGCTCTGCACACAGTAAGCGCTCATTAAATACGATTGATTGATTGGAGAGGGTTAGAAGTCAAGGAGTTTTGACAGGGGTGCAAAAGCGGTGTGTTTTTGAGAAGCACTGTGGCCTAGGGGATCGAGGCCAGGCCTGGGGGTCAGAGGACCTGGGTTCTAATCCTCGCTCCACCACTTGTCTGCTGTGTGACCTTGAACAAGTCACTTCACTTCTCTGGGCCGCAGTGACCTCATCCGTGAAATGGGGATTAAGACTATGAGCTCCGTGTGGAGCAGGGACTGTGTCCAATCTGATGACCTTGTATCTAGCCCAGTGCTTTGAACAGTGCCTGGCACACACAGTAAGCATTTAACAAATATTTTGTTTTTTTAAAAATTGACCAGGTTATGGGGCAGAGAAGGAGAGAGCTGGTGATCAGAGCTTAAAAGATTTTGCTTGGTGAGGAGGGAAATAAGGGGATGAGAGACTTTTGAGGAGGGGCAAGATAATTTTTAGAAAGTTGATCTGGGCCCTGCAGGTTGGAGGAGGGGACACAAAAAAGCTTGAACCTTTTGGGAGGACTGGAAGGGTGTTTTGGGGGGCTATTTGTTAAGCTCTTACTATGTGCTGGGAACTGTAATAAGAGCTGGGGTAGAGACAGAGTCCTTGTCGCATATGGGGCTCACAGCCTTCATCCCCATTTCACAGATGAGGCGACTGAGCACAGAGAAGTTAAATCACTTGGCCAAGGTCGCACAGCAGACAAGTAGAGCCAGGATTAGAACCCAGCCCCTCTGACTCTCAAGCCCGTGCTCTTTCCATGAGGCCACGAAGCTTCCCCAGTTTTGAGAGATATTGAGAAAGAACCGGCAACATTTGACAACAGACCGATTGCGCCGGCCACGATATTGTGAGGAATCAAAGTTAACACCAAGATTGAGGGGTTCTAGATTCTGAATCGGAAAGTAAGGGTGGTGTCGACCATTTCGGGAAAGTTAGGGAGAATGGATTTAATTCATTTTGAGACCTGGTGGGATATTCAGGTGGAGATGTCTTGGAGGAAGGGAGAAATTGTTTAGCAAAAGAGAGGTTAGGTTGGGTGATACGGATTTCAAAGTCATCTGTGTAGATGAGGTAGCTGAAGCTGTCGATCAATTGTATTTCTTGAGTGTTTACTATGCGCAGAGCACTGTACTAAGCTCTTGGGAGAATAAAACACAACAGAATTAGCAGACATGTTCCCTGCCCGTAAAGAGCTATGAAAACAGAGCGAGACAAGTGAGGGGCCTTGAACAAACGTGACTCCCACTGTTAGGAGGTGAATTGTACTCTCCCAAGCGCTTAGTAGAGTACTCTGCACACATTGAGTGCCCAATAAATACGATTGGTTGATTTTAGTGCCCATAACTGCAAAGAAAGTCTGTTTAACCACCCCTTGTCTGTGATGGTAGGTTATGAATTTCAACTAAGTTCAGAAAAGTAAAAGCTTTTTTAGTGTTGCGTAAGGCCAGTCACGGGTATGCTCAGTCAATCAATTGTGTATATGTATATATATACATATATACGATTGATTGACTGAGCATACCCGTGACTGGCCTTACGCAACACTATATATATATATATATATATATATATATATACACACACATATACTGAGCGCTTACTATGCGCAGAAGCCTTCTGTGTCTGTGAAGGGTGTGATAGTGTGGTTATCTTAAGCCAAATCTCTCTTATGCTGTGGAGTCATCTCCAACCCGTAGACACTAGGGACACATCTCTTCCAGAACTCCCCACCTTCATCTGCAATCATTCTAGTAGTGTACACATTTAGCTAATTCATTCTAATTCATTCCAGTTGTGCCTCTTGAGTTTTTTAACCTATTTTTAATAATGGTAATTGTTAAGCACTTGCTATGTTCCAGGCGTTGTTCTAAGCACAGGGTAGATACAAGCTGATGAGGTTGGACACAGTCTGTGTCCCACATGAGGCTCAGAATCTTAATTCCTGTTTTTACAGGTGAGGGAACTAAGACACGGAGCAGTGAAATGACTTGCCCGAGATCTCTGGGCCTCAGTTTCCTCCTCTGCCGAATGGGGAATTCAGTAATTGGTAGGTTTTCACTCACTCCTCAGCCCTGGGTGAGAAAGGGAATGTATTTGATCTGATCTTGTATAATAGTAATAATAATTGTGGTATTTAAGAGCTTACTACGTGCCAGGCGCTGTACTAATTAGGCGCAGGGGTATATACAAGGTAATCAGTTGGACACAGTCCCTGTCCCACATGGGGCTCACAGTCTTAATCCCTATTTTGCCATTGAGGTGACTGAGGCCCAGAGAAGTTACAGTGACTTGCCTAAGGTCACCTGCAGGCAAGTGGCAGAGACGGATTAGAACCCAGGTTCTTCTGGCTCCCATGCTCTTTCCACTAGACTACGCTGCTCTGCCCGGGCACTTTACACAGTGCTTTGGTACATAAGTGGAGGCTTAATAAAAATCAGTGATCATTAATCATTCTTGTCAATGGCTGCATACCTTGGAACAGTCTTTGGGAAACCTTGGGCTTCGCCCTGGATCCGCTTGGAGGAAAATAGCATTTCCGAGGAGAGCTCCTTTCAGGTGGAGGGGACATGGGTTGGGGGTTGTTGACCCCTTCACCCACCAGGGAACCTTTTTTTTTTTTATAGTATTTGTTAAATGCTTACTCTGTGCCAGGCACTGTATTAAGCACTGGGGTAGACACAAGCTAATTGGTTGGACACAGTCTCTGTCCCACCCCAAGGGGCTCATAGTCTTAATCCCCATTTTATGATAATAATTGGGGTATTGATTAAGCACAGTAGATGAGGTAATTGAGGTGCAGAGAAGTGAAGTGACTTGCCCAAGTTCTGCCCAGCAGACAAGTGGCAGAGCGAGGGTTAGAACCCAGGTCTTTCTGATTCCCAGGCCCGAGCTCGGTCCAGTTCCTCTTGCCCATTAGGGGTCTTTTGGTGCATCTGCTTTAGTAATAATAATAATTGTGGTATTTGTTAAACACTTATTATGTCCCAGGCCCTGAGTAGCGCTGCGGTAGATACAAACTAATTGGGTTGGACAGAGTCCCAGTCCAACATTGGGCTCACAGTCTTAATCCCTATTTTCCAGTTGAGGTCACTAAGGCCCGGAGAAGTGAAATGTTTGCTGCGTGACCTTGGGCAAGTCAAGTGGCAGAGCTGGGATTAGAACCCAGGCCCTCCTGACTCTCCAGGCGCTACCCACTAAGCCATGCTGCTTCAGCTTTGAGGGAGGTTGGCAATTTCTCAATCGTTCCCCGTTTGACAAGAGAAAGGGAGAAACAGTGATGGAGTTTCTTCGGTAACCGGGTCCCAAATATCCCCCGGTCACGTACAGCCGGGGGCAGAGGCCGGGGACAGATATTCACAGTGGGGAGGAGTGAATGTCCCAGAGAAGAAATAAAAAAGCAGAAGACCAAGGACAAATTCCCAGCTGATAAAATAAGTTTACTTTTCTAGGTCAGAAGGGCCCCTCCCCCTGGGCTCTCAGTGGGGCACTGAGCTGGTTTAGATCAGCAGCAATAATGCTACTAATAGTCTCAATTAAATAGAATAAAGAGAAGCAGTGTGGCCTAGTGAATAGAGCATGAGTCTTGGAGTCGGGAGGACCTGGGTTCTAACCCTGGCCCTGCCACTTGTCTGCTGAGTGACTGTGGGCAAGTCATTTCATTTCTCTGGGCCTCAGTTAACCCCATCTGTAAAATGGGGATTAAGGCAGTGAGCCCCATGTGGGACAGGGGACTGGGTCCAACCTGATGAGTTTGTATCTAGACTGTAAGCTTGTTGTGGGCAGGGAATGTAGCTGTTTATTGTTATATTGTACTCTCCCAAGCGCTTAGTACAATGCTCTGCACAAAGTAAGCGCACAACGAATACAATTGAATGAATCAATATTTACGCCAGTGCTTAGTACAGCGCCTGGCACATAGTAAGCGCTTAACAAATACCATTAAAAAAATTAATTATTGAGTTGGGGCTGGAGTCCTGAAGAGAAAAATTAGAGGGGTTGAGCTTCCTGGTGTTCAAGCTGAAATAGAGTTTAGTTGCAGAAAGAACAGAACTGCTTTGCAACTTCTCCTCTCTGCCGGCAGTCAGGAGGGATTGGGAGAGGCAGACATTAGGGATTAATAAAGTGGGGAAGGGCAGGGAAGCCAGAGAAACTTTCCCAACAACAAACAAAGCAGTCGGGACACCCCCAAAGATGTGACATTTCAGCCCATCCTCGTGAACTGCTACAGAATCTTCCGACTTCCTCTCTTCTGTGGCACCAAGAATCGAGTCTGAAAATACCTCAACTGTCAGGAGGCACGTCAGTCGACTTTATTTATTGAGCACTTACTGACTTATATAAGCACTTACTTATTGAGCACTTATGTATATATGTTTGTACATATTTATTACTCTATTTATTTTACTTGTACATGTCTATTCTATTTATTTTATTTTGTTAGTATGTTTGGTTTTGTTCTCTGTCTCCCCCTTTTAGACTGTTGGGTAGGGACTGTCTCTATATGTTGCCAATTTGTACTTCCCAAGCGCTTAGTACAGTGCTGTGCACACAGTAAGCGCTCAATAAATACGATTGATGATGATGATGCAGAGCACTGTACTAAGCGCTTGGGAGAGTACGGCGTAACACTGTACCAGACCCATTCCTTGCCCTCAGCGAGCTTACAGTGTAGCGCATGCAGCGTGGGGACTTCTCAACCCACTGTTGGGTAGGGACTGTCTCTATATGTTGCCAACTTGTCCTTCCCAAGCGCTTAGTACAGTGCTCTGCACACAGTAAGCGCTCAATAAATACGATTGATTGATTGATTCTCAAACAGGCGTTCAGTTTCCGCTTGGGTTCAGCTAGTGAGGAGGGCAGCCGGATCCAAAGCTCGGCCTTCCAGCTGGACATTCCCGGCAACCTCCATCAGTAGGTGGTATTTATTGAGCACTTACTGTAGGCAGAGCACTGTTTTAGGCACTTGGGAGAGTACCATCCAGAAGCAGCGTGGCTTAGTGTCAAGAGCCCCGGCTTGGGAGTCAGGGGGCGTGGGTTCTAATCCCGGCTCCACCACTTGTCTGCTGTGTGACCTTGGGCAAGCTGCTTAACTTTTCTGTGCCTCAGTGACCTCATCTGTAAAACGGGGATTAAGATTGAGCCCCACGTGGGACAACCTGATTACCTTGTATCTCTCCCCGTGCTTAGAACAGTGCTTGGCACATAGTAAGCACTTAACAAATACCATAATTATTATACAGTTGGTAGACCTGAACCCTGCCCTCAATCAATTAATCAGCCCGTGGCATTTATTGAGCACTAACTGTGGGCAGAACACTGTACCATGCTCCTGGGAGGATACCATACAGTTGGTCGACCCGATCCCTGCCCTCAACTAATCAAGCAATCAGCTCAGTGGTATTTATTGAGCTCCGAGAATGTGCACGGCTCCGTACTAAGGACTCGAGAAAGTACAACTGAGTTGGTGCTTAAGCACTTAGTATGGTGCTCTGCACACAATAAGCGCTCAATAAATACGATTGATTGAGCGAATGGTAGGCACGAGACAGATGTGTGGACAAAGTGCCGTGAGGGTGGATTGGTGGGGTGTTCCCTGCGTGCATAGGTTGGGAATAAATAGGATGGAAGGCTGAGGATCATCTATAGGAAAGGAAAGGAAACACGTGGAGACAGCAGGTCTCCCCTCCCAGAAAATTCAAAATTGGGGAAGAATGTGTGGTTTAGCTCACACCACCTATATCACACCACATGCATTTCCTGTGACTTCTTATCTCTGGGCTCCACATATTGGTAGCCTAGAGCAGAGTAGCCCAGTGGATAGAGCACGGGCCTGGACCTGGGTTCTAATCCTGGCTCCGCCACTGATCTTGGGCAAGTCACTCACTGTTCTAAGCGCTGGGGTAGATAAACGTTAATCAGTTTGGCCACAGTTCCTGTCCCTCATGGAGCTCACAGTCTTAGTCTCCATTTGACGGATGAAGTAAATGAGGCCCAGAGAAGTGAAGTGCCTTGGCCAGGGTCACACAGCAGACGTGGCAGAGCCAGGACTAGAACCGAGGACTTGCTGATTCCCAGGCCTATTCTCTATCCACTAAGCCACGCTGCTTCTCCTTCTCTTTCTTTGTCTCTCCTAGACCCCTCTCCTGTTCCTCCCCAAGGCCCTCGTGGTGGCCACTTTCTGGGCCTACAGGGGCCGGGTGTAATAGAGGCCCAGAGAAGTGAAGGGACTTGTCCAAAGCCACACAGCAGACAGGTGGCGGAGCCAGGATTAGAACCCTCAGAGGGTTGTCAGTTGAGACCCAAAAACTGAATCTGTACTGAACCGACAAAGCCACTCGCTAACGATCGAAAGAGTTGCCTTAAGAGTGTTTGGCTGCTCTGTTTTTCTTTGTTTTTTTGCTTTTTTTCAGCGGTATTAAGCGCTTACTATGTGGGTCAAGAAGCAGCATGGCCTCGTGGGAAGAGCACAGGCCTGGGAGTTAGAAGGACCTGGGTTCCAATCCCGTCTCTGCCTCTTGTCTGCCGTGTGACCATGGGGAAGTCACTTGTCCGTGCCTCAGTGACCTCAGCTGTAAAATGGGGATTAAGATTGCGAGCCCCAAGTGGGACATGGCTGTGTCCAACCTGATGTATCAATCCATCGTATTTATTGAGCGATTACTGCATGCAGAGCATGTACTAAGCACTTGGGAGAGCGTAATCCCCTTCCTTCCTCTCCCCCTCGTCCCCCTCTCCACCCCCCCCATCTTACCTCCTTCCCTTCCCCACAACACCTGTATATATGTATATATGTTTGTACATATTTATTACTCTATTTATTTTAATTGTACATATCTATTCTATTTATTTTATTTTGTTAGTATGTTTGGCTTTGTTCTCTGTCTCCCCCTTTTAGACTGTGAGCCCACTGTTGGGTAGGGACTGTCTCTATGTGTTGCCAACTTGTACTTCCCAAGTGCTTAGTACAGTGCTCTGCACATAGTAAGCGCTCAATAAATACGATTGATGATGATGATGATGATAATAAAACAGAATTTAGCAGACACATTCTCTGTCCACAATGAGTTTATACTCTTGAGGGTGTAACTTGTTGATCTCATATCTACCCTATTGTTTAGTACTGTACCTGGCAATTAGTAAATGCTTAACAAATACCATTAAAAAATCACTGTTCTAAGCCCTGGGGTAGATCCAAGTTAATCAGGTCAGACACAGTCCCTCTCCTGCATGGGGCTCACAGGCTGAGTAGGAGGGAGAACAGGTATTGAACCCCCATTTTGCATGTACTAAGTGCTTGGGAGAGTACAATGTAACAGTAAGCAGACACATTTCACATAGTAAGTGTTCAGTAAACACCATTAATGATGATGATGATAAACTGTGGTACCTTAGCAGTTCTGTGGGCTGCCAGGGTTCTCGATTTCCACAGTGCCAGGTACAAATCTCTATAAATTGCCAGCTGCCCTTTGGATTTGGCAACATCATCAGACAGTGAGATCCTGCCCAGGTGGTGGAGCAGCAAGGATGTTAAATTTCACCGTGTGTACGCGCATAGGTTGCGGTCAGCCACGGTGCGTCATGGCTGCTTTTCTTTGGTTTTATTTTATGGTATTTGTTATACACTTACTGTGATCCGGGCACTGTACTAAGCACTGGGGTAGATCCAAGCTAATCAGGTTGGACTTCTTCCATGTCCCACGTGGGGCTCACGCACTTGATCCCCAGATTTGGGAACCGAGGCCCAGAGAAGTGAAGTGACTTGCCTAAGGTCACACAGCAGATCATCATCATCAATCGTATTTATTGAGCGCTTACTATGTGCAGAGCACTGTACTAAGCGCTTGGGAAGTACAAATTGGCAACACATAGAGACAGTCCCTACCCAACAGTGGGCTCACAGTCTAAAAGGGGGAGACAGAGAACAAAACCAAACATACTAACAAAATAAAATAAATAGGATAGATATGTACAAGTAAAATAAATAAATAAATAGAGTAATAAATATGTACAACCATATATACATATATACAGGTGCTGTGGGGAAGGGAAGGAGGTAAGACGGGGGGGATGGAGAGGGGGACGAGGGGGAGAGGAAGGAAGGGGCTCAGTCTGGGAAGGCCTCCTGGAGGAGGTGAGCTCTCAGCAGGGCCTTGAAGGGAGGAAGAGAGCTAGCTTGGCGGATGGGCAGAGAGAGGGCATTCCAGGCCCGGGGGATGACGTGGGCCGGGGGTCGATGGCGGGACAGGCGAGAACGAGGTACGGTGAGGAGATTAGCGGCGGAGGAGCGGAGGGTGCGGGCTGGGCAGTCGAAGGAGAGAAGGGAGGTGAGGTAGGAGGGGGCGAGGGGATGGACAGCCTTGAAGCCCAGGGTGAGGAGTTCCTGCCTGATGCGCAGATTGATCGGTAGCCATTGGAGGTTTTTGAGGAGGGGAGTAATATGCCCAGAGCGTTTCTGGACAAAGATAATCCGGGCAGCAGCATGAAATATGGATTGAAGTGGAGAGAGACACGAGGATGGGAGATCAGAGAGAAGGCTGCTGCAGTAGTCCAGACGGGATAGGATGAGAGCTTGAATGAGCAGGGTAGCAGTTTGGATGGAGAGGAAAGGGCGGATCTTGGCAATGTTGCGGAGCTGAGACCGGCAGGTTTTGGTGACGGCTTGGATGTGAGGGGTGAATGAGAGAGCGGAGTCGAGGATGACACCAAGGTTGCGGGCTTGTGAGACGGGAAGGATGGTAGTGCCATCAACAGAGATGGGAAAGTCAGGGAGAGGACAAGGTTTGGGAGGGAAGACAAGGAGTTCAGTCTTCGACATGTTGAGCTTTAGGTGGCGGGCAGACATCCAGATGGAGATGTCCTGAAGGCAGGAGGAGATGCGAGCCTGGAGAGAGGGGGAGAGAGTAGGGGCAGAGATGTAGATCTGGGTGTCATCAGCGTAGAGATGATAGTTGAAGCCGTGGGAGCGAATGAGGTCACCAAGGGAGTGCGTGTAGATTGAGAACAGAAGGGGACCAAGCACTGAACCTTGGGGAACCCCCACAGTAAGAGGATGGGAGGGGGAGGAGGAGCCTGCAAAAGAGACTGAGAAAGAATGACCAGAGAGATAAGAGGAGAACCAGGAGAGAACGGAGTCTGTGAAGCCAAGGTCAGATAGCGTGTTGAGGAGAAGGGGGTGGGCCACAGTGTCGAAGGCAGCTGAGAGGTCGAGGAGGATTAGGACAGAGTAGGAGCCGTTGGATTTGGCAAGCAATGAGTGGCGGGGCTGGGATTAGAGCCCAGGACCTGGCTCCCAGGCCCGGGCTCTGCTCGAAGAGAACAACTTCCTTCCCTGGCAGCCCGTTGCCTGGGTGGTGGTGGTGGTAGTAGTTGTAGTAGTGGTGTTGATGAAGTGCTTACTATGTGCAGAGCACTCTGCTAGGCACTAGGAGAGAATTCACAGCTGAGAAGCTGTGTGGCTTAGTGGGTAGTGCCTGGGAGTCAGAAGAACCTGATGATGATGGTATTTGTTAAGCGCTTACTATGTGCCAGGCACTGTTCTAAGTTCTAGTTGGTTCTAAACCTCGCTCTGCCACTTATCTGCTGCATGACCTTGGTCAAGTCACTTCACTTCTCTGGGCCTCCCCTCTGTAAAATGGGGATTAGGACTGTGAGTCCCAGGTGGGACAGAGGGACTGTGTCAATCAATCAATCAATCAATCGTATTTATTGAGAGCTTACTGTGTGCAGAACACTGTACTAAGCGCTTGGGAAGTACAAGTTGGCAACATATAGAGACAGTCCCTACCCAACAGTGGGCTCACAGTCTAAAAGACTGTGACACGGCAGTGTCATTAATCATGGCATCTGTTAAGCGCTTACTCTCTGCCAGGCACTGTACTAAGCGCTGGGGTGGGTACCAGCAAATCAGGTCGTAGAGACCCCAGCATTTAATAGCGCCTGGTACGTAGTAAGCGCTTAACAAATGCCATTCAAAAAAAAAAAAAAAAAAGGAATCAGAAACAGTTCCCGAGTCCTGACTTATTTGACAACGTACCTCACTGGGTCATTTAAATCACTTGTTTCTCCCTTTCCTCCTTTCACTTCCCCTGCCCACGTAGATGTGTACACAGACACACACGTGACGTGTACAAAATGCATATATCTTCTGGACGTATTTATGACAGGCTTTCAGACCCGCCGTCTCCTTCAAGCCTTTGCCGTGGGCGATGAGACTCACGTGAAGAACTTGGCGTTCTGAGTCACGCCCTCCTCAGAGACACTTTTGCCCTCAGGTAAACTTCTCAGCTCTCCACCCACCTCACCTGCTGCCCGGGTCCTCCGGGTCCACGGGGTACGGAGCACCCACGGGGGGCCTGCTGGCATCCTGGCGAACCGGGGCCGTGGGGTTGCCCGGCCTGAACCAGCCCGGGGACCGATGCCTTCTACCCCGCTCTGAGGTGTGGGATCTGCAGGCTGAGAGATGCCTCTGGTGAGGTGAGGTGACTTCTCCTCAGGAAGGGGGAACTGCTGGACAAGGAGGGGTCATCCCCATCCCGCTCCCCGAGATTCCGGGGGTAGCATTGGCAGGAATCCGGGGCTCTCCTTGCCGCAGGGTACCTGGCGGTGGGAATGGATGTGGGGTGCAGAGGGTTTTTTCAAAGACTGTAAACTCATCATGTGTTTATTGTTCTATTGAACTCTCCCAAGCGTTTAGTACTGTGTTCTACACACCGTAAGTGCTCAATAAATACCAAGGAATGGATGGATGGATGGATGGATGGATGGATGAATGGAAGGGAGACTCGTTGCCCAGAGAAGCAACGTAGCTTAGTGGAAGGAGCACTGTCTTGGGAGTCAGAGGACGTGGGTTCTCATCCTGGCTCTGCCGCTTGTCTGCTTTGTGACCTTGGGCAAGCCACCTCACTTCTCTGTGCCTCGGTTACCTCATATGTAGAACAGGGATTAAGACTGTGAGCCTCTGTTTACGTTGTATCCACCCCAGTGCTTAGAACAGTGCTTGGCACGGAGTAAGCGCTTAACAAATGCCATAGCTGTTGTTATTAAATGTTTTGGAAGTCTGTCTCCCCCATTCAGTCTTTCAGTTGTATTTATTGAGCACTTACTGTGTGCAGAGCAGTGTACTAAGCTCTTGGGAGAGTAGAATACAACAATAAGCAGACACATTCCCTGTCCACAGCGAGCTACACTAGACTCTAAGCTCCTCGGGGACTGAGATCAAGGTTTTTTTAAAGTAATAATATAATTGTAATAATATTAATAATAGTATAATATATAATAAAGTAATAATAAGAGCCCGGGCTTTGGAGTCGGAGGTCATGGGTTCAAATCCCGGCTCCGCCAATTGTCAGCTGTGTGACTTTGGCCAAGTCACTTAACTTCTCTGTGCCTCAGTTACCTCATCTGTAAAACGGGGATGAAGACTGTGAGCCCCACGAGGGACAACCTGATCACCTTGTAATCTCCCCATTGCTTAGAACAGTGCTTTGCACATAGTAAGCGCTTAATAAATGCCATCATAAATAAATAAATAAATAATGATTTTAAGTGCTTACTACGTGCCAGGCACTGTCATAAGCGCTGGGGTGGATACAAGCAAATCGAGTCGGACACCATCCCTCGTCCCACTTGGGGCTCACAGTCTCCATCCCCATTTTACAGATGAGGTAACTGAGACACAGAGAAGTGAAGTGACTTGCCCAATGTCTCACAGCAGGCAAGTGGCGGAGCTAGGATTAGAACCCATGACCTTCTGACTCTCAGGTCCACTATGCCGTGGATTTGTTGCTTCTCGTGTCTAAGCGCTTAGCGCGGTGTTCTGCACATAGTAAGCGCTCAATTAATAGGTCAAACTGATGTGTCGTCCCCCCACCCCTGGCTGTTCCAGAATGGATCCCGTGACCTATGCCGAGTTCCTGAGAGAATCCGGGAATGAGGCCTTCCGAACCGGGAACTATACCCTGGCCATCCGAAAATACGACGAGGCGATCTCCGTCCTGCTTCAGCTTTATCACTGGGGGTGAGTCCGTGCTTGAAGTGACGCTTCGCCGTCTGTTTGCCCTTCTCATTTTCTGGTTTCGTTTTCCCCTCTTAGTTTCGTTTTCTCCGAAGCCTATCGCATCACTTCTTGGCTTGAGCGTTGCATCAGCAACCGAAAGAAAAGCCGTGACGTGACAGGC
This sequence comes from Tachyglossus aculeatus, assembly GCF_015852505.1. Lineage (NCBI taxonomy): Eukaryota > Metazoa > Chordata > Mammalia > Monotremata > Tachyglossidae > Tachyglossus > Tachyglossus aculeatus. The sequence goes on along the minus strand of NC_052067.1, from coordinate 43,543,582 downwards.
GAAATGGAAAGTGAGACACTGCCACCATGATGATAATAGTTGTGGTATTTGTTAAACGCTTACTACGTGCCAGGCAAGCAAATCGGGTTGGACGCAGTCCCCGTTCCCCGTGGGGCTCACAGTCTTAATCCCCGTTTTACAGGTGAGGTAACTGAGGCACAGAAAAGTAAAACAACTTGCCCAAGGCCACAGAGCAGACCAGTGGCAGAGCCAGGATTAGAACCCATAACTTTCCAACTCCCAGGCCCGCTACTTCCCGAAAGACAGCCAAGAGCTGGACCGACTGAGACAGGACACCAGAATCGCTGAAATATTAATTTGTGTAGTGCTCCTACTGTTTTGTTTTTTCCATCGGTCTCAATTTATCCTAACAATAACCCTGTGCCAGAGTTAATCATCTCCACCTGACAGATGAGGAAACGGGAGCCCAGAGGGGTTAAGTGACTCATTTGAGATCACACAGCCGGCAGGCTAGTGACCTTACCAGAACCCAGGACTTCTAGCCCTAGGGGTTTTTCCTCTAAACCCCCCTTGCCTCTTCGTGTTGATTAAATACCAGCACCATTTTTCCAGAGCTTCTAAAGTGGAGCAGAATGGAAGCTTAAATTTCCCCTCTTCCCCCAGCAGACCAAAGGAGCCTGCTGAATCTCCCAAAGAAATTGCGAGGTGAGAAGAGTAAACAGAATTTAAAGCACTTATATGTCTTTGGTTGGCAGTTCGAAGTACAATCTAATGTATTTTTTGTGCGTTACAGTGGACTAGGTTAATGTAGATCCATCTTGCTTTTCGGGCTCTCCTGCCTTTTGAGAAGCTGCTTTGGAGAAGCAGGGTGGCTTAGTGGAAAGAGCCCGGGCTTGGGCGTCAGAGGTCGTGGATTCTAACCCCAGATCATCCACTTATCAGCTGTGTGATTTGGGGCAAGTCACTTCTCCGTGCCTCAGTTCCCACATCTGTAAAATGGGGATTAAGTCTGTGAGCCCTATATGGGGCAACCTGATTACCTTGTATCTACCCCAGCGCTTAGAACAGTGCTTGGCCAGAGTAAGCGCTTAACAAATACCATCATCATTATGGTTATTATTATTTCCTAGTGACCTGAATCAGCCTCCTTGCTGACCTCTCTGCCTCCAGCCTCTCTCCCATCCAGTCCACACCCCACTCCGCGCCTCCGTATCGTTTTCCTAATTAATCGTTGTCCGCACGACTCCTTTTATCTCAACTTCCAGCGATGGCTCATTCTTCGCATCCAACTCCTGACCTTCAACGTGAGGGCTTTCGACCAGCTGGCTTCTCTCCTATCTCTCCTCACTCCTCTCCCACCACATTCCAGTCTGCCCACATTGCTCATCCAACTTCGTCACTGTTCTTTGCTCTCGTTTCTCCCTCCCTGTCCATATAATCCTAAAAAAAACAGGCTGGCCCAGCGGAATGAGCGCAGGCCTCGGAGTCAGAAGGACCTGGCTTCTAATCCTGGCTCCTCCATTTGTCTGCTGTGAGACCTTGGGCAAGTCACGTAACTTCTCCGAGCCTCATTTCCCTCGTGGGGCTACGATCCCTGTTCTCCTTCCTACTTGGGCCGTGTGTCCCATGTGGGACCTGATTGTCTTGTATCTACCTCAGCAATTTAGTACAGTGGTAGGCACATAGTAAGCACCTAACAAATATTACCATTATTACTACTATTATTATTGTCATTATTGTATTAAGTGCTAAGTGGGCAGGGAATGTGTCTGTTATAGTGTACTCTTCCAAGTGCATTAGTACAGTGCTTTACACACAGTAAGCGCTCAGTAAATATCAACGAATGAATAGAAAAGGACTGTGAGCCCACTGTTGGGTAGGGACCATTTCTATATGTTGCCAACTTGTACTTCCCAAGCGCTTAGTACAGTGCTCTGCACACAGTAAGCGCTCAATAAATACGATTGATTGATTGATAGACTCTCCCCATCTTCAGATCTCTACTGAAATCATTTCTCCACCTGGGAATCTTCCCTCTGCTGACTGACCTCTCATCATCCTACTCTTTTCGTCCCTGCAGCGTGGCCTTGTACTTAAGGTTACCGTCATCGTGTTCTTTTACTCTGTTGCTTCTCATATCTGTAATTTATTTTAATGTCTCTTTCCCCTCACCCACCACCATTTTGTAGACTTCTCAAGGGCACAGAACGTGTCTACCAACTCTGTTATATTGTACTCTCCCAAGTGCTTACTACAGTGCTCCGCACCCAGTCAGCGTTCAATACACACCCTTGATCGATTGATTAAGCAACCTATTGGAGAGGAGGATCTCTGGACTAGATTCGTCAGTCGATGAGTCGGTGGAATTTATTGAGCACCTAATGAGTTGAAAACACTGTACTAAATGCTTGGGGAAGGATAACAGAAGCAAAGTCTCTGTCCTTGCCCACAAGAAGCCTACAGTCTAATACGGGGAGACGGGCATATGCAATTATTTGCAAATAGCAGGTGCAGGAGGAAAACTCAGGGTAAGATTAGCTGTAGAGCGAACTTACCAGGAGGAGATTTAAGAGTAAAATGTATGATGAAATGTACATCATCTATCTACCAAAATGGTGAAGGTGAGAATGAGTCCTAAGGGTCAGAGTTGGGTTGATTGGGGCCAGGCTTCCTGAAAGAGGCAGGATGGTAGGAGGGTTCTGGAGATGGAGCGGGCATGGTCAGCCAGTCAAAGGGCATTTCCTTGACCACAGTTAGTAGGCATAAAAGCAGCATGGCCTGTCGGAAAGATCACTGGGAATCAAAGGACCCGGTTTTGATCCCGGCTCTGACGCGCCTTCTTTTCTCACATATCAGAATTGTTGTTGTTCTAAATTACCCAAATTCATGGCCAAGGTGTTCTTGATGAGGGCAGCGGAGTCTAAATGGTGGTTTGGGGGTCAGGCTGCCAGGTTTACGGGGACGGGGGGCGGGGGAGATCTCGTCACGGGACAACTTGTTGATTCTTCCAGAGTTCCTCCGAGAGACCTGGCCGTGTTGCTGTGTAACAAATCCAACGCCTATTACAACTTGGAAAAGTGGGGGGAAGCCTGCAGTGCTGCTCAGGAGAGTCTGCGGTGGGACCCCACTTATGTTAAGGTACCGGGCGGGCCCCCCTCCAATAGCCCCCTGCTTTCCTCGGTTTACCAGATGTGGTCTGCCCCTTTCCTTTCGTCGTCATCGCTGCTTTCGAACGCCTATTCGTTCATCTGTTCTGTTGTATTTAGTGAGCGCTTACCATGTGCAGAGCACTGTACTAACAGCATAAGAGTGAAACAGACACATTCCCTGCCCACAAGGAGCGTACGGTTTGGTGGGGGGGGCGGGGGGGGGAGACAGACATTAATGTAAAGAAATAATTGACAGATATGGACGTAAGTGCTGTGGCCTGGGAGTGGGGATGAATAAAGGGGGCAAGTCAGGGTGACGCAGAAGGGTGTGGGAAAAGATGAAATGAGGGCTTAGTCAGGGAAGGCCTCTTGGAGGAGATGGGCCGTCAATAAGGCTTCGAAGGTGGGGAGAGACATTTTCCATCGGATTTGAGGAGGGAGGGTGTTCCAGGCCAGAGGCGGGGTGTGGGTGAGACTGGTGGCTTACTATGGAGATCACTGGTGGCCTGAGAATCAACCCCAGAGCGGGCAACGGACCAGGCCTAGGCCCAAAGGGACTCACCGTCTAGGGAGGGGAGACAAAGAGACAAGCACGATTAAGTAGGAGCAGCGTGGCCTGGTGGATAGACAGCGGGCCTGGGAGTCGGAAGGACCTGGGCTCTAATTCCGGCTCTGCTGTGTGACCCTGGGCAAGTCATTTTGCTTCTCTGTGCCTCAGTTACCTCACCTGTAAAATGGGGATTAAGACCGTGAGCCCCATGTGGGACGTGGACTGTGTCCAACCTGATTAGCTTGTATCCACCCCAGCACTTAGAACATTGCTCGACACCTAGTAAGCGCTTAGCGGATATCGTCGTTATTAGACTGTAAGCTTATCATGGACAAGGAATTTGATTGCCTATTCAGTAGTCTTGTACTCTCTCAAGAGCTTAGTACAGGGTTCTGCACATAGTAAGCATTCAATACGTACCCACTGATTGTTGGGTTGACGATGCTAAATATTTCCCCGAGATAGTTCAGAGCAGCCTATTGATTATCCCTCTCCATTCCTCCCTCTCTCCCCAACTAAAGCTCGATTTTAGGCATTCATTCATTCATTCAGTCGTATTTATTGAGCACTTATTGTGTGCAGGGCACTGTACTAAGCGCTTGGGAAGGACAAGTTGGCGACATATAGAGACGGTCCCGACCCAACAACGGGCTCACAGTCTAGAAGGCATTGTGTTGCCAACTTGTACTTCCCAAGCGCTTAGTACAGTGGTCTGCACACAGTAAGCGCTCAATAAATACGATTGATTGATTGATTGTGGGAGACAGGCCCTCTAGACTGTAAGCTCCTTGTGGGCAAGAAACATGTCTACCAAATCTGTTACATTGAACTCTCCCAAGTACGTAGTACAGTGTTCCACACACAGTAAGCGCTCAATAAGGAGAAGTATCACGGCCTAGTGGAAAGAGCACGGGCCTGGGTTCTAATCCTGGCTCCGCCACATGTCTGCTGTGAGATCAGAGAAGCAGCGTGGCTCAGTGGAAAAGAGCCCGGGCTTTGGAGTCAGAGGTCATGGATTCAAACCCCGGCTCCGCCAATTGTCAGCTGTGTGACTTTGGCCAAGTCACTTTACTTCTCTGTGCCTCAGCTACCTCATCTGTAAAATGGGGATTAAAGACTGTGAGCCCCACGTGGGACAACCTGACCACCGTGTAACCTCCCCAGCGCTTAGAACAGTGCTTTGCACATAGTAAGCGCTTAATAAATACCATTATTATTATTATCTTGGGCAAGTCACTTCACTTCTCCATGCCTCAGTTACTTCATCGGTAAAATGGGGCTTAAGACCGGGAGCCCCATGTAGGACAGGGACTGTGTACAACCCGATTATCTTGTATCTAAACCCTAGTGCTTAGTACAGTGTCTGGCACATACTAAGCACTTAACAGTTGCCACAATTCTTATTATAAATGCAGTTGCTCACAAGATCCCTTGCCCTCAAGGAGCTGACAGTCCACAGGGTGCTAAACTGTTCGGCCTAAATAGAAACCTGTCGTTATGCATATTCGGAATATCCTGCTGGGATCATGTTTCCTTAATTTGATGTCCTCTCCTGAGCGCTCAGTACAGTGCTGTGCACACAGTAAGTGCTCAATGAATATCATTGATTGATTGATGAGTCCCTGCCTTCAAGGGACTTACAGTCCACAGGGTACGTAATTCTTCCTAAACAGAAACGCGTTGTTATACATATTCTGAAGATTCTGGAGGGCGGGCATTGTGTTTATTTACTCTATCGGGAAATTAGTGTGGCTTAGCGTAAAGAGCACAGGCTTGGGAGTCAGAGGTCATGGATTCTAATCCCATCTCTGCCACTTGTCAGCTGTGTGACTTCGGGTAAGTCACTTCACTTCTCCGGGCCTCAGTTACCTCATCTGTAAAATGGGGGTTAAGACTGTGAGCCCCACGTGGGACAACCTGATCACCTTGTATCTACCCCAGCGCTTAGAACAGTGCCTGGCACATTGTAAGCGCTTAACAAGTACCATTATTATTATTGTACTCTCCCCAGTGCTTAGTACAGTGCTCTGCACACAGTTAAAGGCTCAATAAGTAGTATTGTCCTTACGTTATGTTGCCAACTTGTACTTCCCAAGCGCTTAGTACAGTGCTCTGCACACAGTAAGCGCTCAATAAATATGATTGATTGATAGTATTGATGATTTTTAAAAAATTGGTTTTTATTGAGTGCTTACTATGTGCCAGGCGCTGTACTAAATGCTGGGGTAGATAAAGCTAATCAAATTGGATACAGTCCATATGGGGTTCACAACCTTAATCCCCATTTTCCAGACGAGGTAACTGAAGCACAGAGAAGTGAAACAACTTACCCAAGACCACCCAGCAGGCAAGGGGTGGAGCAGGGATTTGAACTCAGGACCTTCTGACTCCCAAGCCTGGGCTGTAGCCACTAGGCCATGCTGCTTCCCACTGATCAATCAATCAATCAATCATATTTATTGAGCGCTTACTGTGGGCAGAGCACTGTACTAAGCGCTTGGGAAGTACAAGTTGGCAACATAAAGAGACGGTCCCTACCCAACAGTGGGCTCACAGTCTAAAAGGGGGAGACGGAGAACAAAACAAAGCATATTAACAAAGTAAAATAAAAATAAATAGACACTAATGGATCCTGCTCCTCCTCTACCCTCCTTCCCCCAGGTTCTGAAACTTCTGGTTGTGCGTGTGGTGGGAAGAGAGTGGGGTCAAGTGGTAGCGTACCGTCCCAAGCGTTTAGTACAGTGCTTTGCACACAGTAAGTGCTCAATAAATGCGATCGAATGGATGAACGATAGGTTTCTGTTTGTACCTCTAGGGTTACTACAGAGCCGGCTACTCTTTGCTTCAACTCTTCAAACCTCATGAAGCCTCTCAGATGTTTTCGGAGGGGCTGGGGATGCTGCAGAGCTCGTTGGAGGTGGGCCAAACGGCCGATTTTTTGGTGGGACTCCTCGCCTCCATTAACGGTAAGTTGGAACGGGGCACCGCGGCTCCCCATGGCGCTGTCTGGGATGGAAGGCTTGGGGGCAGTCGCCCGCCGATGTCTCCTCGAGCTCCACTTGGTGGGATGACCATCATCATCATCATCATCAATCGTATTTATTGAGCGCTTACTATGTGCAGAGCACTGTACTAAGCGCTTGGGAAGTACAAATCGGCAACGTATAGAGACAGTCCCTACCCAACAGTGGGCTCACAGTCTAAAAGGGGGAGACAGAGAACAAAACCAAACATACTAACAAAATCAAATATATAGAATAGATATGTACAAATAAAATAAATAAATAAATAGAGTAAAAAAATATGTACAAACATATATACATATATACAGGTGCTGTGGGGAAGGGAAGGAGGTAAGATGGGGGGGATGGAGAGGGGGACGAGGGGGAGAGGAAGGAAGGGGCTCAGTCTGGGAAGGCCTCCTGGAGGAGGTGAGCTCTCAGCAGGGCCTTGAAGGGAGGAAGAGAGCTAGCTTGGCGGATGGGCGGAGGGAGGGCATTCCGGGCCCGGGGGAGGACGTGGGCCGGGGGTCGATGGCGGGACAGGCGACCAGTCTGGGGACGTCCTGAAAGCAACGTGGCCTAATGGCTGGGAGTCAGAGGATCTGGGTTCCAATTCTGGCCCCGCCACGTGTCTGCTATGTGACCGTGGGCAAGTCACCTCATTTCTCTAGACTCTAAGCTCATTGTGCAGCGAGAAGCAGCGTGGCTCAGTGGAAAGAGCCCGGGCTTTGGAGTCAAGAGGTCGTGGGTTCAAATCCCGGCTCCTCCACTTGTCAGCTGGGTGACTTTGGGCAAGCCACTTCACTTCTCTGGGCCTCAGTTCCCTCATCTGTAAAATGGGGATGAAGACTGTGAGCCCCACGTGGGACAACCTGATTACCTTGTATCTACCCCGGCGCTTAGAACAGTGCTTTGCACATAGTAAGCGCTTAACAAATACCAACATTATTATTATTATTGTGGGCAGGGAATGTGTCTGTTTATTGTTATATTATGCCTAGTATAATGCTCTGCACACAGTCAGCACTCGGTAAAAACCATCGAAACTGATTTGACTGACTCTGAGCCTCAGTTACCTCATCTGTAAAATAGGGATTAAGACTACAAACCCCAAGTGGGACATGGACTGTATCCAACCTGGTTAGTTTATATCTACCCCATACCTTGTACAGTGTCTGGCACAAAGTAAATATTTAACAAATACCATGTAATTAAAAATAAAAAGGTGTTGCAATTCAGTGACTAGACAGTATTTATCTGGAGAAGCAGCATGGCTCAGTGGAAAGAGCCCGGGCTTGGGAATCAGAGGTCATGGGTTCTAATGCCGGCTCTGCCACCTGTCAACTGTGTGACCTTGGGGAAGCCACTTAAATTCTCTGAGCCTCAGTTACCTCATCTGTAAAATGGGGATTAAGACTGTGAGCCCCACAGGAGACAACCTGATCACCTTGTATCCCCCCCCAGCACTTAGAACAGTGCTTTGCACATAGTAAGTGCTTAACAAATGCCATTATTATTATTATTATTATTATCTTGTTTTCCTCAGCTTCTGTGACTATTGCCTGTCCACAAATTTCCCCCCATCTTGGCTGTTAAGACTTGGGGTCTAATTAGCTGCACTTGCACCCTTAAATTAGTGCTTATTGTGTGCTTAATGTGTGCAAAGCATTGTGCTAAGTGCTGCGATAAATATAATTAATTCGACTGTCCTAGTCCCCTTCCCACTCAGGTTTCACAATCTAAGAGGTAAAGAGAGCAGATATTTTATCCCCATTATTCAGATAAGGTAGTATAGTCACAAAGAAGTTAAGTGACTTGCCCAGAGTCACACAGCAGGCAGAGGAAAGAGCAGGGATTAGAACCCGGGACTTGGGACTCCCGGGCTAACGCTCTTGCCACTAGGCCACGCTTAGACTCAAAACCCCAGAGACACCGGAGAATCCTGCCCTGGAGACTTAGGAGCCTCCCCGTAACCGTCACAGAACAAAGTGGTTAGAAAAGCCGAAAGGAGAGGAAGCCACTGGTGAGGAATAACCCTGAATTGTCGGGTTGGCAGGAAGTTGTCAAGACTGACACGACAGCTTTGTGACTGACTCCAGCTAATTCTCAAGGAACGGCATGGGTTACTGGTGGGAAATAATCCGTAATCAAGTAGTCGGATGGATTCTGGCTGGCTGGCTGGAGGAAACAGGCTTCTTTCGTGAGACGATATTTGTCCCGGAACTATTTTTGGACTGACTGGTGGGTCAGAATAAGCCACAGGTCCCATGGAACCCTGCATGGGCCTGGTCTGGTCCGCCATACCCACCCCAAACATTTGGGTCCTTTTTTCCTTTCCTTCTTTTCTTTCATTTTGTTTTTTTGTTTATTTTTTTTTGGTTGGTTGGTTTTTTGATGGTATTTGTTAAGCGTTTACTATGTGTCAGGCACTGTTCTAAGATCTGGGGTAGATACATAGTAAGCGCTTAACAAATACCATCATTATTATGCAAGCTAATCAGGTTGGACACAATCCCTGTCCCAAGTGGTCTCACACTCTTAATCCCCATTTTACAGGTGAGGGAACCTAGGCACAGAGACTAATAGCAATAATATTTGTTAAGCGCTTACCATGTGCCAAGTAGTATACTGAGCGTTGGATGTGGTCCCTGTCCCCCATGGGTTTCGCAGTCTTAATCCCCATTTTCCAGACGAGGGAATCGAGGCACAAAGAAGTGAAGCAACAAGCCCACAGCAGACAAGTAGCAGACAGTGAGTCGTGACTCTTCTCGCCCCTTCCAGAGCACCAGGTGGAATTGGTGGGCTTCTCGGCCTTCTCCGAGGAGATCTTCAGCCCCCGCTTCACGGCTCTCATCTGGCAGCAGGTGATAGAGAAGTTGACCCGGAAGGGGATGTGGCAGGTGAGCCGGAGCCGGGGAGGTTGGTGGGCCCTGACGACGCGCTGTGGCCTAGTGGGTAGAGCCCGGGCTTGGGAATCGGGGGACCTGACTTCTCATTCCAGCTCCCACGCTCATCTGCTGGATGACCTGGAGCAAATCACTCCGTTCCCTTTAGGCCTCAGTTCCCTCATCTGTAAAATGAAGATGAAAACTGTGAGCCCCGTGTTGGACAGGGACTGTATCCACCCCAGAACTTAGTACAGCACCTGGCGTGTTATTATTATTGTTATTATTATTACTCTGGGTGGAAACATTTCACCACCCCCTCGTCGGCCCGCGGGGGCACTTCCCCATTGACCGCGGTTGGTGGAGATGGGTGGGCCACGAGCTTGGCTTTCAGATCAACCCAAACGCCCAGGCCGCGTCTGTACCTGTTCTTGTGCTGCCCTTGTTTTTGGGAGCCGTAATAATAATAATAATAATGATGATGATCATTGCTTTGCTATTTACTATGTGCCAAACACCGTTCTAAGCTCTGGGGTAGATGCAAGCTAATCAGGTTGGACACATTCCTCGTCCCACAGGGGGCTCACACTCTTAATCCCCATTTTACAGCTGAGGGGACTGAGGCCCAGAGAAGTGAAGTGACTTGCCCAAGGTCACACAGCAGACAAGTGGTGGAGCCGGGATTAGAACCTACGTCCTTCTGACTCCCATGCCCTTGCTTTCTATCCACTAGCCCCCCCCCCCCCCATTTTCTCCCCAACGCATTCTTGGAGACCCTTCTTTTCTCCCTGAAACAGGTGCCCTCCCCGAAAACATTGCCACTGCTTTATGTTCACATGGGTCTATGCATTGGCCAGTGAACCCCCTAGGAAATTCCAAATGTAATGATAATTATGTTAACTGCTTACTATGTGCTAAGCACTCTTCTAAGCACTGAGATAGATAGACGCTAGTAATAATAATTGTGGTGTTTAAGTGCTTACGGTGTGCCAGGCACCGTACTAAGGGCTGAGTTGGATACAAGGAAATCGGGTTGGACACAGTCCCTGTCCCACATGGGGCTCACACTCTTAATCCCCATTTTACAGATGAGGGAACTGAGGCCCAGAGAAGTAAAATGACTTGCTTAAGGTCACACAGCAGACATGTGGCAGAGCCAGGATTAGAATGTGGATTTGGGCGGGGGGGGGGGGGGCGGTCTCGTTTGGCCGGAGCTGCTTTTTCTGTGCCTCTGTGGCCTGACTTTCCACTCCAAATTAATTCTCTGAGTGGGAGTTGAAAACCCAAGCCAATCATCCAGAACCTAGCAAAAATAGGAGGAGGATTTGGATGGTATATCCATTCATTCATTCAGTCGTATTTATTGAGTGCTTACTGGGTGCAAAGCACCGTACTAAGCGATTGGGAGAGTATAGTATAACAACAAACAGATACATTCCCCTGCCCACAACAAACTCACAGACTAGGGGGACGGGTGATAAGTTTGCAGTGTTCTTATAAAATTCTGAGGAGTCTATAGTTTTTTTTTCTTTTATGAGTCTTAATTATTTCTGTTTTGTTGTGAGCAGCCTGCCTCCCAGCCCCTCCCCTCCTCTTGCAATCTCTTTCCCCAAAAAGAAAGACAGCCTTAAAATTCTGGGAACTTCCTTGCCTGAATTCCCCAAAGCCTGGAGAATACCACATGAATTTTGCCGTCAGCCCATCCTGATCCGGCCTGAATTCATGAGGGTGCATTCTCTTGGGATTTTTCCAAGTGGATGCTATGTTGTGGTTTTTTTTTCTTACCTGCCCCCCCCCCCCCCCCCGTTACATAGAGGGGCATTTGTGTATTATCTGAGACTTTCAGTTATCCATGCGATGTCTTACAGGGCTCTGTATTCTCAGGCCAAGATGGAATAATAATAATGGTATTAAGCTTTTTCCTCGTAAATGTGCATTTGCTGGGGTGGGTACAAGCAAGTGGGGTTAGACATAGTCCCTGTCCCACATGGGGCTCACAGTCTTAATCCCCATTTTATAGAGGAGGTATGAGGCCCAGAGGAATGAAGTGACTTGCCCAGGCTTACCTAGCAGACAAGGGACAGAGCCGGAATAAGAATCCACGTCCTCCTGATTTCCAAGCCTGTGCTCTGTCCACTTGGTCACGCTGCTTAAGCTAACAGGTTTCCTTAGTTGTTTCTTATTTCTTAGTGATTCCAAGGTCCATAATCAACCAATCAATAGTATTTATTGAGCACTTCCTATGTGCAGAGCACGGTATTAAACACTTAAGAGAGGACAACAGAATTAGCAGACACGTTCCCTGCCCGTAAATGAGCAAGCGTGCAGTATTTTATTCATTTTCCTGTCAAAACTGAAGCAGCAAAATCCAAATTTTCTACTTAAATCTTTTTTGCTGAGGCCCAGTATCCCAAAGTGTCTCCTGGGTCTTTCTGTTTACAAGGCTTTCTTATCTTAAACTCTCTCCCCTCCCGCAGGACCCTCAGATCAGAGCCGTAATGATCTTGAACAATGGTTTTAAGACCTCCTCAGGATCGGGGTAATAATAATTATGGCCCTTGATAAACGCTTACTATATGTCAAAGCACTGTATTAAGCGGTAGGGTAGGTAGAGGTTAATCAGGTCGGACACAGTCCCTTTCCCACGCTGGCGCTTATAGTCCAAGTAGGAGAGAGAACAGGGGTTGAACCCCCATTTTACAGATGAGGTAACTGAGGTCCAGAGAAGTGAACCTACAGCAAGGTTACAGAGCAGACACACGGCGTAACTGAGATTAGAACCCAGGACCCCTGACTCTCAGGCTCCCTGCTCTTTCCACTAGGCCATGCTGCTTCTCTTTGTGCTTTCCACCTAGGTCAGAAGTACAAAGAGAAGCAGTGTGGCTCAGGGGAAAGCGCTCGGGCTTGGGAGTCAGAGGACGTGAGTTCTAATTCCGGCTTGGCCACTTGTCTGCTGTGTGACCTTGAGCAAGCCAATTAACGTCTCTGGGCCTCAGTTACCTCATCTTTAAAATGGGGATTAAGACCGTGAGCTTCACATGGGACAACCTGCTTACCTTGTATCTACGCCAACACTTAGAACAGTGCTCAGCACATTGTAAGCACTTAACAAATACCACAATTATTATTATTAAAAGCAGGGTGGTCTAGTGGATTGGATAGCGAACGGATATGGGAGTCAGAAGGACTTGGGTTCTGATCCCGGCTCTGCCACCAGACTGCTACATGATCTTGGGTGAGTCACTTCACTTCCCTGGGCCTCAGTTCTCTCATCTGTAAAGTGGGGATGAAAACTGTGAGGCCCATGTAGGACATGTACCGTGTCCAACCTGATTATCTCGTATCTACCCCGCTGCTTAGTACAGTGCCTGACCCGTAGTAAGTGCTGAGCAGAAACCATAATTAGTTTTCCCTGCCTGATGGATGTAGAGAAAGACCAAGACAAAGTACTGTGATACGCGCTTGGCATAATGGAAGTGCTGAACAAATACCGTAATAGTACTAATTTTAGAAAGCATGGAAGAGCATGAAGTGTGGACTTTTTTTCTTTGAAAATAAAACAGTTTATTTCTGAGTTCTGGGAGTGTTCTTTGTGGAAAGATAAATTCCTTCTTTTGTTTCCTTCCCAAGGCCTTGCTCCTGCTGTCGACTGAGAAAGAGAGATTGCCGGGCTTGCTAAGCATTCCTCAGTTATCACTAAGGGAACTCTTTGAGGTACAGTGTGTGTGTATGTTTGTGTCGTGGTGTGACTCTCATTAGTTAATTTTTTTTTTTAATGTTCTTTTCGGAGTGGTTCTCGCTGAAGGCGGGGATGGAGTGTACTCAGATTCTTCCACCCAATGTTTCAGGTTTTCTGGGTCAGTTGCTATTATTCCCCCCCCCACCCGCCTCAGATCTCATCAGTGAATTATTTTCACACCCTTTCCGAGGCAGTGTTCTAAAGTTTCAAGCGTGCTCTTAATATTACTACTAATAATAACAATAATCATGGTAATAATAATAATTATGGTACTTGTTAAGTGCTTATTTGTGCCAAGCACTGTTCTAAGTGCTGGGGTAGATACAAGTTAATTAGGTTGGACACAATCCCTGACCCACATGGGGCCCACACTCTTAAAGTCACTTAACTTCTCTATGCCTCAGTTACCTTATCTGTAAAATGGGGATCAAGAATGAGAGACCCAGGTTGCCCCAGTGCTTAGAACAGTGCTTGGCACAAAGTAAGTGCTTCACAGATACCATCATTGTTATTATTACTATTATTATCCCCATTTTATAGATGAGGTAACTGCGGGACAGAGAAGTTAAGTGACTTACCCAAGTCACACAGCAGGCTTGTGGCGGAAGTGGGATTAGAACCCCGGTCCTTCTGTCATGGTGTTTCGCCAATGTTCAGTTTCCCAGATTCCTGGCACCAGGATTGGGGAATCAATCGACCGGTAGGAGGTATTTATTGAGCGCCTACTGCGTGCAGGGCACTGTACTAAGTGGTTGGGAGAGCTCAACCAGGTCTTTCCAGGATCGCTCCCAGACCTGGGCTCTTTCCACCAGGCCATGATGCTTCTCCGGCCCCTTCCCAGTATGCTTAGTGAGTGAGGATGGGATGCAAACTGTGAGCCATTTCAGCCCCCCTCCCTTGCAGCACTCTGCCTGTGAGATCCAGCCTGGATTTGCCCAGTTACCATGTGGCAGTCAGTTGATCGAATTTATTGAACACTTACTGTGAGCAGAGCACTGTCCTAAGTAACAACAGACACATTCCCTGCCCACAATAAACTGGGCACAGACTCTCTCCCTTCTCCTTCTCTCCCTCATCAGGGCCTTTGTCCTGTAGAGACTGTAAGTTCGTTGTGGGCCAGGAACGTGTCTGTTTATTGTTCTATTGTACTCTCCCAAGTGCTTAGTACAGTACTGTGCTCACAGTAAGCACTCAATAAATACAATTGAATGAATGAGAGGGAGACGCCAACACCCTTTACTTTGAAGTAGCAGGCCCCTTCCTCGTGAGACCGTGACCGTGCGTGGGGCTGGTTCGTGTCCGGAGCAGGTGGGGGCTTTCCTGGGTCCTCCGGGCCATGGAGGAAATGATCTGTCGAGGCCCAGGAGGAGAATTGGCTTTCGGTGGAGGCGGGACAGGGGTGACGACTCCCCTCGTCCTGCCCTTCCCAGAAATACGTCTTCTGCGGGGACTACGTCAAGCTGGAGATGGTGCCCAGCCTAGTGGAGTGGCTGATCTCGTTGGGAGCCAGCGTGGAGAGCATTGGGCTGCATCCCCTTCATGCCATCATGAGACTCTGCATCCTTGCCAGTGAGTTGACCCCCACTCCCCCTGCTCCCATGCCGTCTTTTCTTTTTCTTTTTAAAATGGTATTTGTTAAGCACTCATGTGCCACATCCTCAGCCCCACAGCTCCCATGCCGTTTTTTCTTTTTCTTTTTAAAATGGTATTTGTTAAGCACTTATGTGCCACATCCTCAGCCCCACAGCACTAATGTTCACTGTAATGCGTTTATTCCTATTAATGTCTGTCTCCCCCTCTAGACTGTAAGCTCATTGTGGGCAGGAAATGTCAACCAGTCAACTAAGCGCTTGGGAGAGTACAGTACAACCACACAACAGTAAGCGCTCAATAAATACGATTGAATGAAGGCCTCCAAACCTACTTAGATGGGCCACCGGGATGCAAAGTGGGTGGTCAGGGCCGATGTCACACGCTGACCAGGAAGAGGAGGCAAAGGGTGGAGAGAGGTGGCAGGAAGTGCCAGCCTTGTCTGGAGGAGGGATGACTGGATTAGGAAGAGGTTGATGAGGGGGAGCTTTCCCATGAAGGGGCGTGATTCCAGGAGGCCGCATTTAGGGGATCGGGAAGGGGGCTGGCACACGGAAGGGGCAGGTCGTATGGGAGTGAGCCGGGAGAGGAGAAAGAGGATGTGGTGAGCAGAAGACCAGGGTGGGAAGGAGGGAGAGCAGGTGATGAAGACCTCAGTCCTCGGAGTGTGAACCTGATTCTGAGGGGCTGTGCTCCCTACAAAAGTCGGGATGGGGGGACTGGGATGGGGCAGGGGGACAGCCACAGGCTTCGGGACCCTGGTGACGCCCCAGCAGCAGTGGGAGAAACCAGAACAACAGTCATAACTGTGGTATTTGTTGAGTGCTTATTATGTCCCAAGCACTGTTTTCTGTGCTATGTACAAGAGCATCAGGTCCTACAGGGGTTCATAGTCTAAGTAGGAGGGAGAACAAGTAATGAATTCCCTTTTTTTTTTCATAGTATTTGTTCAGCGCTTACCGTGTGCCAAGCACTGTTCTAAGAGCTTAGGGTTGGTTCAAGATAATCACATCCCACGTAAGATTCATGGTCTAAGTAGGAAGGAGAACGAGTATTGAATCCCCAGTGTTTTTTAGTGATATTTAAGTGCTTACTATGTGCCAAGCACTGTTCTGAGCCCTGGGGATGGTGTAAGATAATCAGGTCCCACATGGGGCTCAGCGGGAGGGAGAACGAGTATTGAATCCCCATTTTTTAAAATGGTATTTGTTAAGCGTTCACTGTGTGCCAAGCACTGTTCTAAGCACTGGGGTTGGTACCGAATAGTAAGTTCCTTCATGGGGCTCACAGTCTTAAGTAGGAGGAAGAAGTATCGAATCCCCATTTGTTTTGACTGGTGTTTGTTCAATGCTTTCTACGTGACAGAAATTGTACTAAGCCCCACGGTAGACACGTGCTACTCAGGTCGGATGCAGTCCCTGTCCCCCATGGGGCTCATAGCCTTCAGATGAGGAAACTGAGGCCCAGGGAAGGGAAGTGATTTGCCCAAGGTCATCCGGCAAAGTCACTGGGTTTAGAACCCAGGTCCTTCTGACTCCCAAGCCCGGGCTCTACCCTCCAGGCCTGGCTGCTTCCTCTTTAGTCCCGTCAGCTAGCTTGCCGATCGTTTGCCCACCGACACGCGTTTCCCTGCTTGCTTTTCGTTCCCTCCCAGAGGAAAGCCGTCTTTTCAGGTGGCTGCTAGATCAGAGACCGGACTTGGTGAAGAAAATCAACACGCAGGACGAAGAAGGACGCACTCTCCTGCACCTCGTAGCCGCCAACTCACCCGGCTACCTCATCAAACGTACGTTCCGCCTCCCCTCGCCCCCCTACCCCACCCAGAGTGGGCGGCCCGCCGGAGGGAGGCAGGGGACGAGTCTCTGAAGCCGCATCTTGGCAGGGGTTACCGCAGGAGACCGGGATGTTGGGTCTAAAGTGGTGCTGCCGAGTGAGTAGAGCACTGTGTGTGGGGCACTGGGAGAGAACAAAAAGACAATATGAGGTGATAGGTACTTTCCCTGCCCACCGTGAGCTTACAGTCTAGAGAGGGAGACGGATGTCGATAGAAATAAAATTACAGATGTGTCCGGAAATGCTGTGGGACTGGGGGAACGGCTGAATAAAGGGAGAAAATCAAGGCAACGGAGAAGGGAGTGGGGGTAAAGGAAATGAGGGCCTAGTCGGGGAAGGCTTCTTGAAGACATGCCTTCAATAAGGCTTTGAAAGCGGGGAGAGTCATTGTCAGATATGAGGAGGGAGGGCATTCCAGGCCAGAGGCAGGCCGTGGGCGGGAGGTCGGCGGCGAGGTAGATGAGATCGGGGGCAGTGAGTTGGTTGGCATTAGTTCTCATCCCGGCTCCACCGCTTGCCTGCTGAGAGACCACAGGCAAATCATTTAACTTCTGTACCTCAGTTCCCTCCCTCCTATTTAGACTAGGAGTCCCGTGTGGGAACTGATGGTGCTTAGTGCAGCACTTGGCAGATTGTAAGCGCTTAACAAGTGCCGCAATAATTATTACTGAAGCTGGCTCCGGGAACATGGGCTTCTCCCCACCGCTGGCCTTGCCTGCGGGCTGACGGGGCAGCTCATCTCCAGACCAGAAACCCGCTGTGGGCAGGGAACCGGTCGGCTAATTCTGTGGTGTTGTGCTCTCCCGAGTGCTTAATACAGGTCCCTGCACAAAGTAAGCGCTCAATCAACACCACTGATGGATTAATTCCCCCGCTTTCATATCTAGTCAACCGTGCCTGTTAGGCGGTGTTGAAAACAGTGGCAGGTGTGGTCCGAGCAGCTGTCCTATGGAGACTGCAGATTTTGCTCAACCCCTGGGGAGAAGCAGGCTATCCTAGTGGAAAAAGCCCGATCCTGGGAGTCAGAGGACCCAAGTTCTAATCCCGGCTCCACCACCTGTCTGCCGTGTGACCTTGGGCAAGTCGCTTCACTTCTCTGGCCCTCAGTTTCCTCATCTGTAAAATGGGGATTAAGACTGTGAGCCCCATCTGGGACAGGGACTGTGTCCAACCCGATTTGCTAGTATTCACCCCAGTGCCTTAGAACAGTGCCTGGCACATAGTGAGTGCTTAACAAATACCACAGTTATTATTATTATTATTATTATTATTATTCACCTTCAGGAACAGGAAGAAAGCTGGCTTGCGGAGAAGCCACTAAGTGGTATTTGTTAAGCACTTACTGTGCGCCAAGCACTGCATTAAGTACAAGGTAATCAGGTTGGACCCTACGTTTCCCACATGGGGCTCAAGGTCTTAATCCTCATTTTACCGTTGAGGGAACTGAAGCCCAGAGAAGTGAAGTGACTTGTCCAAGGTCACACATCAGACAAGCGTTGGAGCCAGGATTAGCACCAAGATCCACCAGCCCACGCTGTTTCTCACGCCCTCAACCACGCCCTCAGAGCAGCGTCTGCAGAGGGCACTTGATAAATACGCCCCGTTGCCTGAAAGGAAACAAACCTCTGAGGCCACAGCGATTTCCTCATCGGACAGTGAGGATCGTATCTTTTTTTTTATTATTATTTTCCGTCTCTCCACGGGACCCAGGTCAGACCGAGGACGTGCAGATGCTTCTCCGGTTCGGCGTGGACCCCAGGACCCCGGACCGTCAGTCGAGGCGGGCGGCGGACATCCTGAAGAGAAACAAAAACTTCAAGGCCGTCGAAAAGATCAACTCCCACTTGGAGCGGCTGTCCAGCTTCCCTCAGGAGTTTCCGGGTACGTCGTCCACCCGAGGCCGCGGGGGAGACGGGGACGGGTGGGATTCGGGCCGGTGTTGGGCTTCTGTCCCGGGGAGCGGCTCAAGAGGAGCCACTCTGATTCCCAAGCTCGGCCTCGGGCCGCCCGGCTTCTGTTCAGATGCCTCGGGAGAGGAGAGGAGGAGCAGCGTGGTGTAGTGGCAAGAGCCCGGGCCTGGGAATCGGAAGGTCATGGGTTCTAATCCCAGCTCCGCCACTTTTCTGCTGCGTGACCTTGGACAAGTCACTTAAATTCTCTGAGCCTCAGTTACAGCGTGGCTCAGTGGAAAGAGCACAGGCTTAGGAGTCAGAGGTCATGGGTTTTTATTTTATTTTATTTTATTTTGTTAGTATGTTTGGTTTTGTTCTCTGTCTCCCCCTTTTAGACGGTGAGCCCACTGTTGGGTAGGGACTGTCTCTATATGTTGCCAATTTGTACTTCCCAAGTGCTTAGTACAGTGCTCTGCACATAGTAAGCGCTCAATAAATACGATTGATGATGATGATGATGGGTTCTAATCCCGACTCCGCCACTTGTCAGCTGTGTGACTTTGGGCAAGTCACTTATCTTCTCTGGGCCTCAGTTCCCTCATCTGGAAAATGGGGATTAAGACTGAGCCCCACGTGGGACAACCTGGTCACCTTGTATCCCCCCAGTGCTTAGAACAGTGCTTCGCACATAGTAAGTGCTGAACAAATACCATCATCATTATTATTATTATTGTTACTTAACTTCTCTCTGCCTCAGTTCCCTCATCTTTAAAAAAATGGGGATTAAGGCTGTGAGCCCCACGTGGGACAACCTGATCACTTTGTATCCCCCCAGCGCTTAGAACAGTGCTTCGCACATAGTAAGCACTTAACAAATACCGTCATTATTATTATTATTATTACTTCTCTCTGCTTCAGTTCCCTCATCTTTAAAAAATGGGAATTAAGAGCATGAGCCCCATGTGGGACAGGGACTGTGTCCAACCTGATTAGCTTGTATCGACCCCGGTGCTTAGAACAGTGCTTGGGACAGAGTAAGCGTTTAAAAAGTACCGTCAGTAGTGTTAGAAATTATGCTCCCGGGTGGATGGTTGCCACTGGATGGCAGCAATACCCCATGCCTAGTAATAATAATAATAATAATAATAATAATAATAATAATAATAATAATAATAATAATAATCATGGCATTTATTAAGCGCTTACTATGTGCAAAGCACTGTTCTAAGCACTGGGGAGGTTACAAGGTGATCTAGTGAGCCCGGTTGCCCCCAAATTGTCCCAGAGACCCATCAACCAGGCAACCAATCAAATGTAGTTATTGAGCACCTTCTGTGGACAGAGCACCGTACTAAGCGCTCGGGAGAGCACAGTAAAACAGAATTGGTAGTCACATCCTCTGCCCACAGCAGAGGATCAGTGGTATTCATTGAGCGTGTACTGTGTGCAGAGCACTATGCTAAGAGCTCAGGAGAGTACAGTACAACGGAGTTGGTAATAATAATAATAATGATGGCACTTATTAAGCGCTTCCTGTGTGCAAAGCACTGTTCTAAGCACCGGAGAGGTTACAAGGTGATCAGTTTGCCCCATGGGGGGCTCACAGTCTTAATCCCCATTTTACAGTTGAGGTAACTGAGGCACAGAGAAGTTAAGTGACTCGCCCAAAGTCACACAGCTGACAATCGGCGGAGCCGGAGTTTGAACCCAGGACCTCTGACTCCCAAGCCCGGGCTCTTTCCACTGAGCCACGCTGCTTCTCTGAACGGTGACTGTATTTGTTAATCAGTCAATCAGTGGTATTTATTGAGGGCTTACTGTGCGCAGAGCACTGTACGAAGCACTCAGGAGAGCATAATGCAGTGCGGTTGGCAGTCACGTTCTCTGCCCACAGCAACCTTATTTGTTAGTCAGTCAGTGGTATTTATTGAGCGCCTACTGTGGGCAGAGCACTGTACAAAGCACCCGAGAAAGTACAGTTCAGTGGAGTTGGTAGACGCATTCTCTGCCCACAACAAGCTTATTTGTTCATCAATCCGTGGTGTCTTGAGCTTTTACTACAAGCGGAGCACTGTACTAAGCACTCGACAGAGTACAGTACAACAGAGTTGGTAGAGAAGCAGCATGGCTTAGTCGAATAGTTGAAGCGGGCTTGGGAGTCAGAGGTCATGGGTTCTAATCCCGGCTCCGGCACAGATCAGCTGTGTAACTTTTACCAAATCCCTTCTGTAAAATGGGAATTAAGACTGTGAGCCCCACGCGGGACAACCTGATTACCTTGTCTCCCCCAGCACTTAGAACAGTGCTTGGCACGTAGTAAGCGCTTAACAAATGCCATTATTATTATTATTATTATTATTATTAGACACATTCTTTGCCCACAGCGAGCTGACAGTCTAGAGGATTTCCAACATGCAGGTTTTCAGGAAGTCTTGTGGTTAAGGACGCCATATCCTCTCCCCGTACCCGGCTTCCACCCACAGCCGTTAAATATCCGGCAGGGAAAATTCATCCAAACCGTTAGCTCGTTATGGGCTCGGAAAGTACCTGCTAATTCTGTTGTATTGTACTCGCCCAAGCGCTTAGTACAGTGAACCAGTACGGTGGAGAAGCAGCATGCCCTGGTAGATAGAGCCCAGGCTTGGAAAGAAGAAGGGCCTGGGTTCTAGTCCGTGCTCCTCCACTCGTCCGCTGTGTGATCTCGGGCCCGTCACTTGACTCCACTGGTCCGCGGTTCCATTATCTGTAAAATGGGCATTAAGAATGTGACCCTGTGTGGGAACAGGGACTGTGTCCAACCTGATTACTTTGCATCTACCTCAGTACTTAGAGCAGTGCCCGGCACATAGTGAGCACTTAAGAAATACCATAATTATTATGACTATCAACCACACGGAGTGAGCGCTCAATAAATACGGTGGATTGGTTGTTCCTTGCAGGGCAGGGTAACGGCGAAATCACCGAGAACGAGAACGACGTCTTTCTGGCTGCGTTCGAGGAGCTTGCCAAGTTCTTTGGCTCCGAGCGTCGAGTCCAGGACAAGAACCTGCTGAAACAGGAGGCAGTTCAGAAATTTATCCACGCCCTCGCCACTGTCCAAGGTAAGAGGCCCGTCCTCCCCATTTCCTCTTCAAATGCCCTCGCGTCGTTTCCGTCCCATGGCGGCTCCATGGGCGCACTCTCTTCAGAACATCCCATCTTATGTCGTTAAATCGTTCTGATGTGTGTATAATAATAATGTTGGTATGATATGTGTATAATAATAATGTTGGTATTTGTTAAGCGCTGGGGGGTTACAAGGTAATCAAGGTTGTCCCACGTGGGGCTCACAATCTTAATCCCCAGGGAAGCAGCGTGGCTCAGGGGAAAGAGCCCGGGCTTTGGAGTCAGAGGTCGTGGGTTCAAATCCCGGCTCTGCCACTTGTCAGCTGTGTGACTTTGGGCAAGTCACTTCACGTCTCTGGGCCTCAGTTCCCTCATCTGTCAAATGGGGATGAAGACTGTGAGCCCCCCGTGGGACAACCTGATCACCTTGTAACCTCCCCAGCGCTTAGAAAAGTGCTTTGCACATAGTAAGCGCTTAATAAATGCCATTATTATTATTATTATTATTACAGATGAGGGAACTGAGGCACAGAGAAGCTATGACTTGCCCAAAGTCACACAGCTGACAAGTGGCAGAGCTGGGATTAGAACCCATGACCTCTGACTCCCAAGCCTGGGCTCTTTCCACTGAGACAGTTCTTTCAGTAAAAATATGAAAATGGTTTACCACTGCCTTCTTCCATGTGGTAAAAACTTGAGTCTCTGCCGTTGTCTTTGATCAACATTTCGATCACTTGGTCATCCGCCTTTGACTCCTTTCCAAGCCGCTGGTGTCCAGGACGGGTGAATCATCAATCGTATTTAATTGATTTAATCGGCCTTATCCGATGTTTCGGTTTAGACCTTTCCATTGTGGGTAACCTTATGTGGCCTAGCTCTAATCTTCATTAACATACACAAACTCTCCTGCCACGATAAGGTGTCTATTCATAAGAGAGAGTGCACCATTGGCAGCTACAAAATTGTGGTTTTTTGTTTTTTTCAAATGGCATTTGGTAAGCGCATACGATGTGCCAGGCACTCTACTGAGCGCTGGGGTAGATACCAGCTAATCACGTTGGACACAGTCCATGTCCCACATGGGGCTCATAGTGTTCATCCCCATTTTACAGATGAGGGAACAGAGGTCTAGAGAAGTGAAGTGACTTGCCGAAGGTCTCGCAGCAGACCGGTGATGGAGCTGGGATTAAAACCCAGGTCTTCATGACCACCCAGCCCGTGCTCTATCCACTATAGCCACGCTGCTTCTTTAGGTTTGCGCAGAGTCCCCTGCCTACAGATGCCTTATCAGTAATAATAATAATCATCGTCATTGTGGTATTTATTAAGTGCTTACTGGGTGCCAGGCACTGTACTAAGCACTGAGGTTGAATACAGTCCCTGTCATTCATTCAGCCGTATTTATTGAGTGCTTACTGTGTGCAGAGCACCGTACTAAGTCCCCATATGGGGCTCACGGTCTCGCTCCCCATTTTGCGGATGAGATAACTGAGGCACAGGGAAGTGAAGTGACCTGCCCAGGGTCACACCGCAAAGAAGTGGCGGAGCCGGGATTAAAACCCATCACCTTGCAGCTCCCAGGCCCGTGCTGTATCCTCTACACCCAGCTGCTTCTCAACCTAAACTGGAGATACTGGGGGTCGAACCCGTGGCCTCCTCATGGAAAGCCTGCGTTCCACCACTCAGCTAGGCTCACAGCCTTAATCCCCATTTTACAGCGGAGGGAACGGGAACCTTGCCCAAGATCACACGGTAGACAAGTGGCAGGGCCGGGATTAGAACCCAGGTCCTTCTGATTCCAGGCCCAGGCTCCAACTACTAGGCCACACAGTGAGCCCCGGACTGGTTGCCCATGGTGGGCGGAATAGGATGGCAAAGCCCCAGGTCCCGGGCACTACCCACGCAGATGCCAAATTCATTCATTCTGTTGTATTTATTGAGCACTTACTGTGTGCAGAGCACTGTACTAAGCACCTGGGAGAGAACACTATAACGATAAACACATTTCCTGCCCACAACAAGCTCGGAGTCCAAAGAGGAGCTTGCAGTCTGTTATGGCTTTTGATAAGCACTTACTATTTGCCAGGCACTGTACTTCGCGCTGGGGGAGATATCAATTAATCATGTTGGACACAGTCCCTGTCCCAAATGTTTTCTTTCCCATGGGAAGAAAAAAAAATACCCAAAAGCAATGCCCCTTGCAAACTTTAAATCAATCAATCGTATTTATAGAGCGCTTACTGTGTGCAGAGCACTGCACTAAGCGCTTGGGAAGTACAAGCTGGCAACATATAGAGACAGTCCCTACCCAACATCATCATCATCATCAATCGTATTTATTGAGCGCTTACTATGTGCAGAGCACTGTACTAAGCGCTTGGGAAGTACAAAATTGGCAACATATAGAGACAGTCCCTACCCAACAGTGGGCTCACAGTCTAAAAGGGGGAGACAGAGAACAAAACCAAACATACTAACAAAATAAGATAAATAGAATAGATATGTACAAATAAATAAATAGGGCTCACAGTCTAGGAGTCTACTACACAGTCTACTATCGCAAAGAGAACCATCCCCTGCCCCCCGAGACTAAGCTCGTTGTGGGCTGTTTCCTGTTGCATTGTACTCTCTCAAGCACTTAGTACAGTGCTCTGCACACGGTAAGCGCCCAATAAATGCAAATGAACAAATTGAATGATTTGTTGCCTCTGTGGATTCAGCCGGGGGAGCTCAGAGCGTTCTGACTTCCGCCAGGAAGGTCTTTGGGCTTTTCAGGTTGTGGTTTCTCTCCGTGTTGGTTTCCAGGGATGAACCCCAGTTGACGGTCCTCCCCGAGTTTGCTCTTCCAGCCCAAGGGGACAGCTGGACTGTCCAGGGGTTCAGGGACAGCGCGGCTGGCAGTGGGGTCGTAGCGGCGTGGCTTAGTGGAAGAGAAAGGGGGTCTGAAAAATCTATGCGCTAATCCCCGCTCTGCCGTTTGTCTGCTGTGTGATCTTGGCAAATCACTTTTCTGGGCCTCGGTCGCCTCATCTGTAAAATGGGGGTTCAGAGTGTGAGCCCCACAAGAGCTGTGTGATTAACTCGTATCTACCCCAGCACTTAAGAACTGTGCTTGACACACAGTAAGCACTTAACAAATACCGTCATTATCATCATCAGTCCATCACCGGGGGTGTCCAGAGGAAATCTCTTGCACAGTGGGTCCGTGAGGGCTAGTTCAGTCGTATGTGGTCATGGGTTCGAATCCTCTCTCCGCTCCTTGTCTGCTGTGTGACTTCGGGTAAGTCACTTCGCTTAGCGTGGCTCAGTGGAAAGAGCACGGGCTTTGGAGTCAGAGGTCATGGGTTTGAATCCCGGCTCCGCCACGTGTCTGTTGTGTGACCTTGGGCAAGTCACTTAAATTCTCTGAGCCTCAGTTACCTCATCTATAAAATGGGGATTGACTGTGAGCCCCACGTGGGACAACCTGATCACCTTGTATCCCCCCCCCCCCCCCCCCAGAGCTTAGAACAGTGCTTTGCACATAGGAAGTGCTTAACAAATGTCATTATTATGAGGAGCAGCGTGGCTCAGTGGAGAAGAGCACGGGCTTTGGAGTCAGAGGTCATGGGTTCGAATCCCGGCTCCACCACATGTCTGCTGTGTGACCTTGGGCAAGTCTCTGAGCCTGTTACCTCATCTGTAAAATGGGGATTAAGACTGTGAGCCCCATGTGGGACAACTTGTTCACCTTGTATCCACCCCCAGCGCTTAGAACAGTGCTCTGCACATAGCGCTTAACAAATGCCATTATTATTATTATTATTCTCTGTGCCTCAGGTCTCTCATCTGTAAATGGGGGGCTAATACTTGTCTGCTGTGTGACTTCGGGTAAGTCACTTCACTTCTCTGTGCCTCACGTCTCATCTGTAAATTGGGGGCTAAGGCGGTGAGCCCTATGTGGGACAGGGACTGTGTCCAACCCGATTATCCTGTAATTACCCCAGCGCTTAGAACAGTGCCTGGCACATACTAAGCGCTTAACCAATGCCATTATTATTATTATATTTATTATTAATTATTCTATAGACCGATGTAGTAGCCACCTCTCTTAGCCAAACATCTTGCATGCAGTGTGGATCTTCGCCACTAGAGGGAGATCTGACTCTCCCACTGGTTTCCATTAGCAATAAGTAATATTTCAGTGGTATTTATTGAGCGCTTACTATGTGCAGAGCACTGTGCTAAGCGCTTGGGAGAGCACAACACAACCGAATTAAGCAGACACGTTCCTCGCCCATAATGAGCTTATATTCTAGAGGGCTAGACTGGACTCTGGTGCTTTAAGTGCCTACTCTGTGCCAAGCACTGCACTAAGTGCTGGGGTAGATGCAAGCAGACCGGGTCCCACCCAGGGCTGACAGTGTAAGGAGGAGGGAAAAACGAGTATTGACATTGGTCTTACAGGAGGGTATTGGCTAAACGTCTGTTGATGGTCATTTTTTGCTAATCTCCCTGAGATGGAGAATCATCATCAATCGTATTAAGCGCTTACTGTGTGCAGAGCACTGGACTAAGCGCTTGGGAAGTACAAGTTGGCAACATATAGAGACGGTCCCTACCCAACAGTGGGAGACAGAGAACAAAACCAAACATACTAACAAAATAAAATAAATAAAATAGACCTGTACAAGTAAAATAAATAAATGAATAAACAGAGTAGTAAATATGTACAAACATATATACAGGATGAGAATGAGAAATTTGAATCAACTGCTACTGATTCTTGGCGTTTCCCAGGGTCCTGACACGTGAGGAACACTCCCCCGGCCCCAAGTAATCATGATAATTATGGTATTTGTTAAGCACTTACTATGTGCCAGACACCCTTCTAAGCACTGGGGTGGATACAAGTCAATCGGGTCGGACCCAGTCGCTGTCATCCGTTCAGTCGTATTTATTGAGCGCTTACTGTGTGCAGAGCACTGTACTAAGCGCTTGGGAAGTACAAGTCGGCAACATATAGAGACGGTCCCTGCCCAACAACGGGCTCACAGTCTAGAAGGGGGAGACATGGGGCTCACGCTCTTAATTCCCATTTCCCAGATGATGTCACTGAGGCCAGAGGAGTGAAGTGACTTGCCTAAGGTCACACAGCAAACGCGAGTCAATTGTGTCCTCAGCAGGGTGGGGATTATACTCCGGGAACCCAGAAACTGCTCATGCCCGACTCTGGCCTCTATCTGGGCATCGATCCGCCGGCGTGCCCAAGCGGCCCTATTTTTGTTCTCAGACAACGGGGAGGGGGTCTGTTCCATGCCGGCCCCTTCTGTCGGCTGGGGGCTTCATGTTCTCCTCCGCTGTGAACAGAGATCCCCCCAACCCTGGCCTGTGAGGTGGACCCCCCTGCAGCCAGCGCCCTGATCAAGTTGCTGCTGGAGAGGCAGAAGTGGTCCGAAGTCCTGCTGTTGCTGACCCGCAAGGCCAACGGCGGCGGGGAGCCGGCCCCCGGCCTCATCCAGACCTGTGACCTGTCCGACGTGGACATCTGCGTGGTCATCCAGCACCTCAGCAGCTGGGACGATCGGAGGACCCACCTCCTGAGATGCCTCATAGACCGAGGAGGTGACGGCGCCGTCCCAGGAGCTGTGGGGGGGGGGGAGGCTAACCTGGCTATCGGGGGCTGGACGGGGGTAACCGGGCCGGGGAACCACCGAGTGGCCTAGGGCTGGCCGGGCTGGAGGCTGAGGGGGCTGGGGGCTCACCAGGGGCTTAATTAAGTGGCTGGGGGCTAGCCAGACTGCCAGGAACTAACCGAACCTGGGGATAACTGTGCAGCTGGGGCCTGACCAGGCAACCAAGGGCTAACCAGGATGGGAGACCACCGAGCAGCCGGGGGCTGGCCGGGCTGGAGGCTAACTGGGACAGGGACTGGCCAGAGGCTAACTGAGCTTCCGGGGCTAACTGACCTGGGGGATAATTGGGCCAGCGGCTAACGGGATGTGTGAGCACCCCCCAGGCAGCACTCCAGTGGCTTCTCCCGGTGGCGTCAGGCTCTGGAGACCGCCAGGGCTTCGGACCCAGTCTTCGAGAACCCCATCTCCAGAGCACGTCCGGCTTTCTCCCACAGGCCTCCCTTCCCTGGGGAGGAAGAAGTCTGGAGGGTTCGGGGTCGGGTCCCCGATTCTAGCTGGGCCGCCAGCCAAGCCCCTTCCCACCCCTTCGACTTCCTTGTCGAGAGACGAGACTGACGACTCTTAAGGAGCCCTCAGGATGACGGGTGGATGGAGGCAGCAGCTGCCGTAATCCGAGCTGCCCCACCCAGTTTTCTGAATGCCGGGGTTTCCAAAGATACAGAATCCTGGGCCGGAAGGCTCGAAGCCAGAATTTTCCTCCCCTTCTCTGCCATTTTGGGATTGGAGGCAGTAGTCGCTCCAGGCAAGGAGCTTGGGAACTAGTGGGAAGAGCCCAACCTAGGGGGTCAGAGGACCTAGGTTCTAATCCTGGTTCTGCTGCTTCTCTAGTGGGTGACCTGGGGCAAGTCGCTTCACCTTTTGGGGTTTCAGTTACCTCATCTATAAATGATAATATATAATATATAATATTACCTATAGATGATAATATAATAAAAGTAGTGATAATAAAAATGATAGTGGTATTTGTTAAGCGCTTACTCTGTGCACTTTTAGACTGTGAGCCCACTGATGGGTAGGGACTGTCTCTATATGTTGCCAACTTGTACAGTGCTCTGCACACAGTAAGCGCTCAATAAATACGATTGATTAATCCAAGACACCAAACTAAGCACTGGGGTGGATACAAGTAAATCAGGTTCGACATAGTTTATGACACACATAGGGCTCACACTCATTCATTCATTCAGTCATATTTATTGAGCGCTTACTGTGTGCAGAGCACTGTACTAAGCGCTTGGGAAGTACAAGTTGGCAACATATAGAGACGATCCCTACCCAACAGTGGGCTCACAGTCTAGGAGGGGGAGACAGAACAAAACGAAACATATTAACAAAATAAAATAAATAGAATAAACATGTACGAATAAAATAAAATAAAAGTGCTATGCTCAGCACGTGGAAAGTACAATTTGGCAACAGACAGAGACAATCCCTCCCCAACAGCGGGCTCACAGTCTAGAAGAGGGGAGACAGAAAACAAGTAGAGAGGCATCGATAGCCTCAAAATAGATAGAATTATAGATGTATACACTGTCTTTATCCCCATTTTATAGATGAGGTGATTGAGGCACAGAGAAGTGAAGTGACTTGTCCAAGGCAGTGCTGGGATTAGAACCCATGGCCTTCTGACTCCCAGACGTGGGCTCTGCCCATTAGGCCACGCTGCCTGAACCCCATGTGCGGGGACTGAGCCCAACCTGGTTATCTTGTATGTACCCCAGCACTTAGTACAGTGCCGTGCTTAACAAATACCACAATTAACTAATTTCTGGGAGCCTGGGATCAGGGGGAATTTCCCCCGACCCCCAGTCGACCATATTGTACGACAGCTCCGCCTGTGAGGGATGGGTGAGCTAGCTCCTGGCTGCCGGTTCTCGGCTCCGGAGGCTCGGGGTTCCTGTCCCTCATTTAATCAATCAATCGTATTTATTGAGCGCTTACTGTGTGCAGAGCACTGTACTAAGCGCTTGGGAAGTACAAGTTGGCAACCTATAGAGACAGTCCCGACCCAACAGTGGGCTCACAGTCTATTCACTCACTCGTATTTATTGAGCGCTTACTGTGTGCAGAGCACTGTATCAAGCGCTTGGGAGAGTACAACGTTACAATAAACAGACACATTCCCTGCCCACAACGAGCTTACGGTCTGGTCCAGGTGGCGATTGGGCCTCGATTTCGCGCAGTCCCGGACTTCAACAGGACCAAGGTGGCCCGTGGGTGGTTGGCCCTTCCCCTGCCCCGCTGCCTCGAACTCCCCCGACCTGGCTCCGCCACTTCTCATTGTCGTATTTACTGAGCGCTTACTGTGTGCAGAGCACTGTACTAAGCGCTTGCCACCTTATCACTTATCAGCTGTGTGACTTTGGGCAAGTCACTTCACTGGGCCTCAGTGACCTCATCTGTAAAATGGGGATTAAGACTGTGAGCCCCACGTGGAACAACCTGATCACCTTGTATCCCCCGCCCCTGGCACTTAGAACAATACTTTGTACATAGTAAGCACTTAACAAATGCAACAACAACAATAATAATAATAATATATATAATAAAAAATATATTATATATTATTATAATATTATTATATTATATATATGTAATTATATTATATATAATTATATATAATTACTATTATAGTAATTATAATTACTATATATATTACTACTATACTATAGTAGTAATTACTATATATATTACTATATATATTGCTAGTATAGTAATAATAATTACTATTATTATTATTATTATCAGCCACCCAGCCCCAGGTTCCAGAGGTCCAGGTGGGCGGCCTCCCCTTTGCCCCGGGCTCTCTTGGCCTCTTCTCGGCCGGGACCTGATGGCTGTTTTCCAAGCGCTCAATAAATACGATTGATGATGATGATGATGATGTTGCTCTTTTCCAGCATCCCCCGACGGCCTGAGGCCGGGCCGAGAGAGGCCCTTGCCGATGTGCTTGAAGGACAACGACTTCCAGCTGGCCTACCTGCTCCTGAGCAAAGGGGCGGACCCGCGGAGCATCTCTCTGGCGGAAGGCGATACCCCGCTCCACGCCTCCCTCTACATCATCTTAGACAAAAAGGGTGAGCCGGGGGTGGGTTCCCCTGGGGGCCACCTTCTTCCTCGTCTCCATCCATGAACTCGATGAGCTGAGGAGTCTGAACTTGGTAGCGTAGCTTAGTGGATAGAGCAAGGCCCGGGTTCTGATCCTGGCTCCGTCATTTGTAAGCTGTGTGACCCTGGACAAGTCACTTCGTTTCTCTGGGCCTTAGTTAGCTCACCTGTAAAATGAAGATAAAGAGTGTGAGCCCCATGGGGACAGGGACCGCATCCAATCCGATTAACTTGGCTCTACCCCAGTGTTTAGATCGGTACATGGCGCGTAATAATAATTGTGGTTGTTAAGCGCTTTCTATGTGCCAAGCACCGTCCTAAACACTGGGGTAGATGCAGGGTAATCAGTTTGTCCCACGTGGGGCTCACAGTCTTAATCCCCATTTTACAGATGAGGGAACTGAGGCTCAGAGAGAAGTTAAGTGGGTTGCCCCAGGTCACACAGCAGACAAGTGATGGAGCCGGGATTAGAACCCACGTTCTGTAATTCCCAGCCCGTGCTCTTGCTCTTTCCCCCAAGCCATGCTGCTTCTCTAATAAGCACTTAACAAGTACCGTGATCCCCTTCAGCAACGGTTGAGTCCGTGGGGGGTGGGATGGTTGGGTGTCCGGGAAAGGACAGGTGGGTGTGGGGGGAATTGGGTTGGTGGGTGACGGGGGGAGCCACAGACTCAGTGCTTGTCCCTGTTGCATAGACCAGCAAAGACGCTTTTCCTTCCTTCCATCCTCAACCTTTACCTGGTGGGAAGTGCCAATCTCGGGTCCCCTGATTGAAAAGCAGCGTCAAGTGGGAAGCAGTGTGGCCTAGTGGTGTGACCACAGGCCTGGGAGTCCGAGGACCTGGGTTCCAATCCCGGCTCTGCCGCTGGCCTGCTGCGTGACTTCACTTGTCTGCGCCTCAATTTCCTCATCCGTAAAATGGGCTTAAATCCTACTACCGCCTGGGTAGACTTACTATGTGCTTACCACGTGCCCAGCACTGTTCTAAGCGCTGGGGGTAGATCCGAATTAATTGGGTTGGACGCGGTCCCTGTCCCACGTGGGGCTCACACTCTTCGTCCCCATTTTACAGATGAGGGAACTGGGCCCAGAGGAGTGAAGTCAAAGGTCCCACAGCAGACAGGTGGCGGAGCCGTGATTAGAACTCAGGTCCTCCTGACTCCGGGGCCCATGCTCCGTCCACTAGTCCCTTGTACCAAGCCCAGTGCTGAGTTGACTGCCCGGCACGGAGAAACCGCTCCGTCGATTCCACCGTCCTGCTCCTTCTGAGGCGTTCGGGTTGGCGTCTCGATCCGCTCCCCCGAGGAGAGAGCCTGAGCCACGTTTCTTTTTCGCTCTCCCTTCCAGACGAAATCGGCTTTAGCTTCCTGAACCACCTGCTGGGCCTGTTCTCGTCCGACCCCTCCGCTTTCCCCTACCTCAACCCGAACGCCCAAGACGTGAACGGGAACACGATGATGCACATCATCTTCCAGAGGAAGCCGACGAAGCGCCTCAGGAGGCTCATGGACCTGCTGGCCCGGTTCGACATCAACCTGAACCTGAAGAACAAATGGGGGAAGGACGTCAAGTACCGCGTCAAGAAGAGCGACCCCCTGCTCGTGAGCTGGACCCGGGCTGTGCTGGAGAACAGGCGGCGGAATAAGCAGGAACCCGCCGGGCCTGTCAACAAGACCGTCAGGTCCCCAGCGCCCAGCCCCTCCCCGCAGTCCAAGAGCCCGGGCTCGTCGCCTTCCGCCTCGGCCTCCGCGTCCCCGGACGGGCGGGAGACGGCCGGAGACGCCCGCAGGGCCAGACGGGAGATGGCCGGAGATGCCCGTGGGGCCGGGCGGGAGGCCGGAGCTGCCGGGAAAGCCTACACGCTGAGGGACGGCCTCGTCCAAGCCATCACGGCGCTGATTGCGCAGGTCGAGCAGGGCGGGCCAGAAGCCCCCGAGGACCCCCCGGCCCCGCCGCCCCCCTCGGCTGCAGCCCCGGCCGGGGGCCGGGCCGTCGACATCCGTGGGCCGGAGGAGCGGGCGAGCCGGGAGGCAGCGGCGGATGGGAACGGGCCGGCCCCCGTGGCCAACGGGCCCGTGGGGGCCGGGGCTCTGGCCGGGGAGGTCCGGGAGTCGGAGGCCCACCTCCAGGACTTCGACAAGATGACCTGGGAGATCGAGTGCACGTCGGACGTGCTGAAGAAGCTGGGGAGCCCCACGGTCCCGAGGCCGATGAGGAGGAAGATCGTGCTCGCCATCCAGCAGTTGGGGAACGGCGAGTGGACCCAGAGCCTGCAGAAGCGGCTGAGGCACCTCACGGCGGGCATCCGGCTGTATGAGGCCAAGCTGGACAAGGGGGCGCGCATGCTCTGGGAGCTGGCCATCGACTTCTCGCCCCGCTGCAGCGAGAACCCCGAGAAGCTGGCCGCCCCGCACCGGCCGGAGAGGTCGGGCCGGGTGTACACGGAGATGATCCGGATCTGGGACATCGTCCTGGACCACTGCAAGCTCAACGACGCCATCAAGGCCATCTGCAGCGCCTACAACCGGGGCCTGGCCTGCATCCTGAGGAAGAAGCTGAAGGGCATCAACCAGGGCCAACTGTCGTCCCACCTGAAGATCCAGAGGCGCATCCCCCGGTGCTACGTGGAGGACGTGGAGGCGGGCAGGGGCCGGGGCCCAGGCCTCCTCGAGTACTTCCCCCCGGCCAGCGCCGTGGAGACCGAGTACAGCATCATGAAGTTCCACAGCTTCAGCACGGACATGGCCTTCAACATCGTCCACGACTCCGCCTCGCCCGTCGAGTATCCGTTCCGGGTGGGCGAGCTGGAGTACGCCGTGATCGGCCTGAACCCCCGGCCCCTGGAGCCCATCGTCCTGATCGGGCGCAGCGGGACGGGGAAGACCACCTGCTGCCTCTACCGCCTTTGGAGAAAGTTCCACTCCTACTGGGAGAAGGCCCACCGGGCCCGGAGTCCTCTGCTGGTCCGGCAGACCTGGCAGTGGAGGCAGCTCCGGGCGGAAGAGGAAGAGGAAGAGGCGGGGGAGGAGGAGGAGGAGGAGGAGGACGGGAGGGCCGAGGACGGCGGCCGGGCCGAGGCGAGGGAGGACGAGGAGGGAGCGGCGGCCGGCCCAGGGGCCGAGTCCGGTTTGGACGGCGGCGAGGAGGCCGAGGGCGGAGGCCCCGCGGCCGAGGAGGGCGGCGTGAGGGAGCCGGACCGCCTGGAGCACCTGCACCAGGTCTTCGTCACGAAGAACCACGTCCTGTGTCGGGAGGTTCAGAGGAACTTCGTTGAGCTGTCCAGGTGCACTCAGTGCACGAGCCACTTCAAGCCCCTGGAGCCCAACGTCCACAGGCTGCAGGACGTGAAGGACGAGAACTTCCCCCTCTGCCTCACCTCCAAGCAGCTGCTGCTCCTGCTGGACGCCTCGCTCCCCGACCCGTTCTTCCTGAGGAACGAGGACGGCAGTTTGAAGAGGAACATCGTCGGTTGGTCCGCGCAGGAGGAGCAGGTTATTCCGAACTGGCAGGAAGAGGACGAGGACTGGGAAGCGGACGGGGGCCACCAGGAGGAAGATGGAGGCGTGGACGCCAGCGCCGGAGAGGACGATCCCCGGGTGTTTGTGACCTATGAGGTGTTCGCCCAGGAGATGTGGCCCAAGATGGTGAGGGGCAAGCACCCCTTCAACCCCGCCTTGGTGTGGAAAGAGATCAAGTCCTTCCTGAAGGGGTCCTTCGAAGCATTAAACTGCCCGCGGGGAAGGCTGACGGAGGAGGAGTACAAAAAACTGGGCAAGAAGAGGTCGCCCAACTTCAAGGAAGACCGCGGCGAGGTGTACAACCTCTTCCTCCTCTACCAACAGATCAGGTCGCAGAAGGGCTACTTCGACGAAGAGGACGTCCTCTACAACCTGTCCTGCAGACTGGCCAGGCTCCCCGAGCTGCCCTGGTCCATCCACGAACTCTACGGGGACGAGATCCAAGACTTCACCCAGGCCGAGCTGGCCCTGCTCATGAGGTGCATCAACGACCCCAATGCCATGTTCCTCACCGGGGACACGGCCCAGAGCATCATGAAAGGGGTGGCCTTCCGCTTCAGCGACCTGCGCTCTCTGTTCCACTACGCCAGCAAGAACTGTGTGGACAAGAAGCAGTGCGCCGTCAGGAAGCCCAAGAGGATCTACCAGCTCTACCAGAATTACCGGTCGCACTCGGGTACGGGCGTTGGGGTGTGGGGCGAGGGGACGGCCTTGCTTCTTAGCCGGGGTTTCCCGAAGGGGTGGGAGAGTGGAAAGGAGAGATAATAATAATAATAGGTGGTATTTATTGAGCGCGTACTATGTACAGAGCTCTGGGCTAAGCTCTTGGGAGAGTGAAATTCAACAGCGTTAGCAAACACATTCCACGACCCTAACCAGACATAGAAATAAATTAGAAGTAGGGCAAGTGGCAGAGTCTATGGATATGTAGATAACTTCTGTGGGTAGATACAAGTTAATCAGGTTGGACGCAGTCCCCGTCTCCCAAGGGGCTCGCAGTCTCTATTCCCGTTTTACAGATGAGGGAACTGAGGCCCAGAGAAATGAAGCGACTTGCCCAAGGTCACAGAGCGGACAAGTGGCGGAGCTGGGATTACAACCCGTGACCTTCTGACTCAGGCCCGGGCTGTATCCGCTATGCTACGCTGCTTTTCAAGGAGGAACATATTCCTAAACTCATCCCCATTCAGTCCCGTGCCCATCCTAGCAGTAAACTCCCGGGGCACTCCAAGCATGGCCTAGGAAGGGAGTTGGCTTTTTGCTTTTTTTTTTTCCAATGGATCTTATTAAGCACTTACTGCGTGCCAGGCTCTGTAATGAGCACTGGGGTAAATATGAGATAATTAGGTTGGGTGCATTTTTGGACCACACAAGTTTCATAGTCTAAGGAGGAGCGAGAAAGGGAGAATGTTAGCAGTGTCGTGGCATTGTATCAGGTGCCAGAAACAGGAACAAAAGGCTTATATGGATTTCCTTAAGGAATGGGAGGGTCAGAAGGAGAATTAAGAAGGGAAATATTTCTATATGTTGCCAATTTGTACTTCCCAAGCGCTTAGTACAGTGCTCTGCACACAGTAAGCGCTCAATAAATACGATTGATTGATTTCTAAGCCCATCCCCATTCAGTCCCATGCCCATCCTAGTAGTAGACATCCTGCTGGACAGTGTCCCTTGTCCAACAGTAAAATGGAAAGAAGGTGGGCAGGTTTGGCTGGTCTCTTCTCCTCTCTGTAGTTGGTTAACAGGACTCTGGGCCCGTTGGGTTGAACTTGTGTTTGGCCAATGTAAACGTGGCCTTCATCAGGATGAACATAATCTAGCGTGAGTCTTAAAGATCATCATGGGCCTCCGCGGGCCCTTCCCTTCCCATTCCTCAACTCTGTGATTTCCGTATGCGTCGAGGCAAAAACCACTTCTCTGCGAAACAGCACACCCGGCATTCTTCTGACACGGCTTTCCGTTCCATTGTAGGAATTTTAAATTTGGCTTCCGGGGTGGTGGACTTGCTCCAGTACTATTTCCCAGAATCCTTCGATCGTCTGCCCCGGGACTCCGGCCTCTTCGACGGCCCCAAGCCCACCGTCTTAGAGTCGTGCAGCGTCAGTGACTTGGCCATTTTGTTGAGAGGCAACAAGAGGAAGACGCAACCGATTGAGTTCGGGGCCCACCAGGTTTGACTGGCAGCAGCGAGGCTGTCTGGAGTTTAGCGGGAGGGGTTCAACAGGCCCTGTCTGGGAGATAGAATAATTGGGTCTCGGAGAGTTTCTCTCTCACCCGAGGTGATTGAGGCTGGGGGGTTCATCATCATCATCAGTCGTATTTATTGAGCGCTTACTGTGTGCAGAGCACTGTACTTAGCGCTTGGGAAGTACAGGTTGGTAACATATAGAGACAGTCCCTACCCAGCAGTGGGCTCACAGTCTAAAAGACTGTGGGTTCAGGGTTCAGGGAGTCACCTGAGACTCAGTCGAGTTTATTGAGCGCTTACTGTGTACAGAGCACTGTACTAGGCGCTTGGGAGAGTAAAGTACAACAATAAACAGACACATTCCCTGCCCACAGAAAAGTCTATCTAACCCTGAAGAGGTCTGGTGATGCCATCTCAGCACCGACCATTGTGGCTAGAGGCAGTAATGATCTTTGTCTTGCATCTCCATTGTCCTTATCCTTCTTTTTTTACGATATCTGTTAAGCACTTACTATGTGCCAGGCAATCCATCAGTCAGTGCTATTTACTGAGTGCTTACTGTCTGCTGAACACTGTACTAAGTGCTTGGGAGAGCACAGTATAACAGAATTGGTAGACAAGTTCCTTGTCCACGTTGAGCTAACGAAGCGCAAGCCAGTCAGGTTGGACCCGGTCAGTATCCCACATGGGGCTCCCATTCTTAATCCCCATTTTCCAGATTAGGTGACTGAGGGCCAGAGAATTGAAGGGACTGGTCCAAGGTCACACAGCAGAGCTCGATTTAGAACCCAGGTCCTTCTGATTCCCTGGCCCGTGCTCTATCCACTAAGCCTCGTCGCTTCTCCTCGCTCGCTCTCCTTCAGGAACCCAGGTCCAGAAAGGACTGTTACGAGGGGGCCTTCTAGCTGTCGGTGTTCCTTGCAGGTGATCTTGGTGGCCAACGAAATGGCCAAGGAGAAGATTCCGGAGGAACTAGGGTTGGCGTTGGTGCTGACGATTTATGAAGCCAAAGGCTTGGAGTTTGACGATGTTCTCTTGTACAACTTCTTCACCGACTCGGAGGTATTTCGGGTGGGGGCTGGGAAACATGGGCTGCTTCAACCCTTTCTCCCCAAAGTGATAATTATAATAACTGTGGCATTTGTTAAGCAATTACTATGTGCCGGGCGCTGTACTAAGTGCTGGGGTAGATGAAGCTAATCAGGTTGGACACAGGCCCCGTCCCACATGGGGCTCACAGTCTTAATACCCATTTTACAGATGAGGGAACTGAGGCTCAGAGAAGTTGTGATTTGCCCAGTGGTGGAATCGGGATTAGAAGCCAGGTCCTTCTGACTCCCGGGCCGGGGCTCTATCCACTAGGCCACGCTGCCTCTAAGCAGGGTAACCTTGGGTGGTCTCCAGCCCCCTGGGCTGATGAAGATGATGAGTTGTCCCTAGGGTGTCTCTAGGGTGTTGAACAGGGAGGAGGGTTTATCCTTTTCCTGCCCACGAGCTCTCTTAGAGCGGTATTTCACACCTTGTTGTTGCTGTATTTGACTCCCAGCCATTTGTAATCTCCTAGGAGAGCCCTAGAAATCCTCGGTTAGGGATGTACATCCAATTCGGGGAGGAAGCTGGGCCAGGACCGGGTAGGGGTGGAGACCCTCTCCCGGGAGGCATGGGGAAGGGATCCTGCTCCATTGGGTCAGGTGCCCGCG
Source organism: Tachyglossus aculeatus (assembly GCF_015852505.1). Classification (NCBI taxonomy): domain Eukaryota; kingdom Metazoa; phylum Chordata; class Mammalia; order Monotremata; family Tachyglossidae; genus Tachyglossus; species Tachyglossus aculeatus. The sequence continues at coordinate 43,505,687 of NC_052067.1, read as the reverse complement.
GAGGCCCCGGCGAGAGCCGCCTCATGCTCCGGAGCAGAGCTTCTTGCCACGGGGCTTTCCCACAGTTTGGGGTCTTGGGGTCTCAGTGAAAACCGAGACCAGCGGGCGAAAACGAAGGTGAGGTTGGGTGGAAGTATGTTCCGCTTGAAAAGAAAGAAAACGTTCCTGGATAGCCGTAGCTAGCAGAATCGGATCCTTGTAGGGTGGTCCTGTTTCCATGGGGGGACAAGAGGCTGACGTGACAGGAAGAGCCTGCCAGCTGCCCATTTGTACTGTGTGGGATGTTTGACCACAAAATGGTGCTTTGGTCCACTTCCTGAGGGAAGCTGTAGCATTGTAGGAGCAACAGATCTGTCTGAACAAGGCCCTGGATGCTCAGCCTGCCTAGTAGATTTCTCCGTTTCTTGATGTCCTCAAAGCCAAAGAAGCACTCGGGGCTCCAATCCCGCCCGCGCCCTCTACTTTTTATGGTATTTCTTAAGCATTTACTATGTGGCAGGTGGTCCTAAGCGCTGGGGTAGATCCCAGACAATCAGGTTGGATACAGTCCACATCCCACATGGGGCTCACACCCCTCATCCCCATTTTACAGATGAGGTAAGTGGGCCTAGAGAAGTGAAGTGACTGTCCCAAAGTCGCACAGCAGACAAGTGTTGGAACCGGGATCAGAACCCAGGTCCTGCCAACTCTCACTCCTGGGTTCTATCCACTAGGCCACACTAGGGATCCATCTAGTATCATTCATTGCCTGCTTCCTACCTTCTCAGTGGTGGAAGAGCGCATTAGATTGTAAGCTGGGTATGGGCATCCAACCCACAGTCCTTTGATGGCCTGTTCCCTCGCCTCTCCCCCTGCATCCTGGCTCAGACGAGGGTCGATGGGAAACGTCTGGGGTCAAATGTACAGAGGATAAGGCTGGAGTTTTCCCTTTCTTTGTTCCCGCTGCCGTGTAGGCTTACAAGGAGTGGAAGATCATTTCTTCATTCACCCCTTCACCCCACATGAGGGAAAAGAACAAGCCGATAATCGAAGTGGCCCTGGAAAAGAGAGTGGCCTCTCCAAGTCGGTCCCTTGGACTCAACGTTGAGATGTACAAGGTGAGCTGGCCCTCGGGCCGAACCGGCTTTAGCCGAAACATCCGAAAGCAGTCCCTACCCCCTGGGTCTCTCCCCTCCCTCCTGCCGTGGCTCCCCAGGCCTCCACCTCAACGAGGGGAGATACCCCAGGGAAGGGGAGGAAGGGGTCCGGGTGCTGCAGCTGTGATGGGTAAGTCGAGGCTGGTTGGCAGAAGGACATGCGTCCTTTAGTCAGAGGAGAGAACGGGGTCCTCCCCAACTGGCAAAGGCCTGGCTTCATGTGGGTCCCAGGGGAGAGGCCCTCTTAAAGCAGGATACGTGCCAGGCCAGGGAAGGGCCTCCGGCTCCGTGGAAATACGCATCTGGTTACGTGGATCCAACTGCTCGGAACCCCTGCCTCTCACCCTAAATAGAGTAATGTTTCTTTCCCTCCACCCCCCCATTTCTCCTCTAGTTGCTTAATGGGGAGCTGAAGCAGTTGTACACGGCCATCACCCGAGCCCGGGTCAACCTGTGGATCTTTGACGAAAACCGAGACAAGCGGGACCCCGCTTTCAAATACTTTATCAAGAGGGAGTTCGTCCAAGTCGTCAAGACTGATGAAAACAAAGGTAAGATTGGGTGGAAGTGCGTTCTGCTTGAAAAGAAAGAAAATGCTCGTGCGTGACAATAGCTAGCAGAATCGGATCCTGTAGGGTGGTCCTATTTCCATGTTGTCCTGACCTGGGCTGACTTGACGTGGCTATCAGGCATCCTGAAGAATCAGTTTGCGGGTGGTCCCTCTTTTCACTTCCCTCTTTCCCTCTTTGTTAAGTGCTTACTATGTGCAGGGGTAGATACAAGTTAATCAGGTTGGATACAGCCCCTGTTCCACACCGGGGCTCACAATCCCCGTTTTACAGATGAGGGAACCAAGGCCCAGAGAAGCAAAGCGATTTGCCCTAGGTCACGTGGCAGACAAGTGGTGGAGCTGGGATTAGAATCAATCAATCAATCAATCGTATTTATTGAGCGCTTACTGTGTGCAGAGCACTGTACTAAGCGCTTGGGAAGTACACGCTGGCAACATATAGAGACAGTCCCTACCCAACATTGGGCTCACAGTCTAGAAGGGGGAGACAGAGAACAAAACCAAACATACTAACAAAATAAAATAAATAGAATAGATAGGTACAAGTGAAATAAATAAATAGAGTAATAAATATGTACAAACATATATACAGGTGCTGTGGGGAAGGGAAGGAGGTAAGATGCGGGGGATGGAGAGGGGGGCGAGGGGGAGAGGAAGGAAGGGGCTCAGTCTGGGAAGGCCTCCTGGAGGAGGTGAGCTCTCATTAGGGCCTTGAAGGGAGGAAGAGAGCTAGCTTGGCGGATGGGCAGAGGGAGGGCATTCCAGGCCCGGGGGAGGACGTGGGCCAGGGGTGATGGTGGGACAGGAAGGCTGAGTAGGTGCGAATGAGGTTGTCATTAATGTAACTTGGTGATAACAAGGGCCTTTTTCCCGGGGTGGTCGGGGGGAGTCAGTCAGGACCGGACCGGGAAGGGGGGTTGGGGGGCACTATAAGGAAGGTCGCTTAAGTGGGTGGGGAGAACCCAGGTCTTTCTAACTCCCTGCCCCTTGTGCTAGCCACTGGGCCACGGTGCTTCTCTGCAGCATGCTTATCATTGTGGTTCTTACTCACCGAACCTCCGGGGCTGGGAGGACTTGAGCACAGCACCACTCTCCATCTTGCGACCCTCCCGGCTTCCCCCGAGTGGGCGGAAGCAGCTGCCCGTTCTGCAACTCCTCACCCCCGCCTCCCACACATCCCGTCCTGTTGGGCCCAGACAGGCGCTGTCATTTGGTACATATTGAGCACCTCCTGTGTGCGGAGCACTGCACTAAGCGCTTGGGAGAGTCCACTACAACAGAGGCGGTAGACATAGGCCCCCCGCCAGAAGCGTACAGTCTTCAGGGACTGGCAGGGGGAGTGGCTGCCGAAGAGTTAGAGCACCCCGGCCATTTCCCCGAAAGGCCCTGTACCTCCTCGGGGGGTTCCCCAAGTCGCTCTTCACCCCCACCAGAGCCTGGCCCGGCCCCCTCACTTCCTCGAGACCCCCGTGCAGGCCAGAATTGGCCCAGCCCCGTTGGCTGTTCAGAAACAGACATGCTCTTTCCTTCGTTTTAGACTTCGACGACAGCATGTTCGTGAAGACGTCCACCCCTCGAGAGTGGATTGCGCAAGGAGAGTACTACGCCAAGCACCAGTGCTGGAAGGTGTCGTCCCCTTCCCCTTCCTGGACCCCCCACCCCCTACTCCCGGGTGTCTGGAGCGGGAGGCAGGAGGAAAAGGGCTTCTTTTCCAGGGAACTGCCTTTTTACCGCTGTTTTCGTTTTTACGCTATTAAGTGCTTACTACGTGCCAGGCACTGTACTGAGGTAGACGCAGTTTAAGCAGGTTGGACGCAGGCCCCTGTCTCCACAGGGGGCTCACAGTCTCAGTCTCCACTTTACAGACGAGGTAACTGAGGCCCGGAGAACTGAAGTGGCTTGCCCAAGGTCCCACAGCAGACAAGTGGCGGAGCCGGGGTTGGAACCCAGATCTTTCTGATTTCCAGGCCCCTGCTCTGTCCACCAGGCCACCCTGCTTCTCAGTGTTCTGCAATGCTCTGAGCTCCTTTGGTGCAGAGGGAGCAGATCCGGGGCCTGATGGCTTGATAATAATAATAATGGCATTTATTAAGCGCTTACTATGTGCAAAGCACTGTGCTAAGCGCTGGGGAGGTTACAAGGCGATCAGGTTGTCCCACGGGGGGCTCACAGTCTTAATCCCCATTTTACAGATGAGGGAACTGAGGCCCAGAGAAGTGAAGTGACTTGCCCAAAGTCACACAGCTGACAATTGGCGGAGCCGGGATTTGAACCCATGACCTCTGACTCCTGAAGTACTCCCAGAGTGCGGTGTTTGTGAGCATTGTTTTCTAGTCGTAACAGTAGTAAACGGTACTAAGCGCTGAGGTAGACTGAAGATAATCTGGTCAGACACAGTCTTTCCCGTAAGGAGCTCACAGTTAAGTGGGAGGGTGGGCAGGTATTTTATCCTCGTTCTACAGATGAAGAAACTGAGGACCAATCAGTGGTATTTTTGAACACTTTGTGTAGAGCACTGTATTAAGCACTTGAGAGAGTACAATACAGAGTACAATTAGCAAGCAGGTTCCTTGCCCATAAATTCTTTCATTCCGTGGCATTTATTGAGAGCTTACTGTGTGCAGAGCACTGTACTAAGTGCTTGGGAAAGTACAATACAACAATAAACAGACACAGTCCCTGCCCACAACAAGCTTCCAGTCTAGAGGGTAGGGCTTACGGAAGCAGCGTAGCGGGCTTGGGAGTCAGAGGTCATGGGTTCTAATCCCAGCTCCGCCACTTGTCAGCTGTGTGACTTTGGGCAAGTCATTTCATGTCTCTGTGCCTCAGTGACCTCACCTGTAAAATGGGGATTAAGACTGTGAGCCCCACGTAGGACAACCTGATCACCTTGTATCCCCCCAGCGCTTAGAACAGTGCTTGCGCATAGTAAGCACTTAACAAATGCCACCATTATTATTAGAGTGTTCATTGTTTCCTATTTCGGATGCTTGCACACAGAATTTGCTTTTTCTTGCTTGATAGACCTTGGAATTGGGCAAAGTAGGTATTTGGAACATTGGATTTATGAAAAACACACATTTCTTGTGACACACATGGGCCAGAATTTCTCTTCCATCTACCCCACATCTTGGTGGGAGGGAGTACCAGCAGGAAACCTGGAGATGATGATTATTTCCATAAGTGGCTGGCAGCAAACAGGCATGGGCCCTTGGAAGGTGCTCTTCCTTTCTACAAATATGCTTGGGAAATTTCCTGCTGACCAGAGAAGGTAAGGTATTTGCCCAAGGCCACACAGCAGGCAGAGAGGCAGAGAGCCAAGGTTAGAGTCCTTCTGACTCTCAGTCCAGTGTTCTTTCCCATAGGTAAGGAAACTTATTTGGGCTTTAGGGTTTGGACCAGTAAGTTACAGCCTTGTTTTATTTCTCTCTCCCGTTGACTTATAATAATAATAATAATAATAATAAATAATAATAAAAATGGCATTTATTAAGCACTTACTATGTGCAAAGCACTGTTCTAAGCGCTGGGGAGGTTACAAGGTGATCAGGTTGTCCCACGGGGAGCTCACAGTCTTAATCGCCATTTTACAGATGAGGTAGCTGAGGCCCAGAGAAGTGAAGTGACTTGCCCAGAGTCGCACAGCTGACAATTGGCAGAGCTGGGATTTGAACCCATGACCTCTGACTCCAAAGCCCGCGCTCTTTCCACTGAGCCACGCTGACTTGGGATAGAAACAACTGGCAGGTGTTTCTGTCACTGGTTAGAAACTAAACATAGAGGCAACGTGTTTTTTTTCACCTAAGGGATTAAAAACCACGGCTGATTATCAACCGTATTTATTGAGTGCTTGTACTGTGTGCGGGGAACTTTACTAATCGCTTGGGAGAGTACAAACGATAGTATATAGACACATTCCCCGCTCACAATGAGCTTACAGTCCAGAGGACAGGCTTATAGTCAGAGGGCTTTTTACATGTTGTAACATTTAGATATCTTGTTAGCTCTCTTTCTATTATATTTCTAGCCGCCGCCCCCCGCACCTAGATGTGGTGGCTGAGAGCTTAGTTGTGGCATTTATTAAGCTTTACTCTGTGCCAAGCACTGTCCTAAGCACTGGGGTAGATACAAGTGTAAGCAAATCGGACACAGCTCACAGTCGAAGGGGAAACAAGCTATTTCGCCCTCATTTTACAGATGAGGAAACTGGGGACCCAAAATTGACGCAGCTTGCCCAGAGTCACACAGCGGGCAAATGGGAGAGCCGGGATTACCTCCTTCCCTTCCCCACAGCACCTGTATATATGTATATATGTTTGTACATATTTATTACTCTATTTATTTATTTATTTTACTTGTACATATCTATTCTAATTATTTTATTTTGTTAATATGTTTGGTTTTGTTCTCTGTCTCCCCCTTCTAGACTGTGAGCCCACTGTTGGGTAGGGACTGTCTCTATATGTTGCCAACTTGTACTTCCCAAGCGTTTAGTACGGTGCTCTGCACACAGTAAGTGCTCAATAAATACGATTGATTGATTGATTGATTGATTAGAACCCAGGCTCCCAACCCCCAAGTCACGGGCCCTGCTACTTCTCTGAGAATTTGTGGTAGGCTCACTCCCCGGGACCTCTCCGAACGCCCAGAGGGCCGTCTCCTGTCTTTCAGGTGGCAGCCAAGTGTTACCAGAAGGGAGGAGCGTTGGAGAAGGAGAAGCTGGCACTTGCCCACAACGCTGTGCTGAACGTCAAGTCGAAGAAAATCAGCCCCAAGTAAGAGGCCGGAGAGAATCCTGTTGAGGCTAGGCCACCGGCGAGGACATCAGTTCGGCCGGGTGTCCCCCCTCCGCCGGCCACGCTGACGTATGTTTCCTTTGCCTTAAAGGGGAAAGCAGATGGAGTACTTGGAATTGGCCAAGACCTATTTGGAGTGTGGCGAACCTAAACTGTCTCTGAAGTGCCTGAGCTACGCCAAGGAGTTTCAGCTGTCGGCCCAGCTGTGTGAAAAGCTGGGGAAGGTACGGGTTTAAAGATGAAGACCTTCCCCACCAGTCGGTCAGTTTGTATCCACTGAGCGCTTACCACGTGCAGAGCACTGTACTAAGCGCTTGGGAAAGGACGGTATAGCAGAGTTGGTAGACACGTTCCCCGCCCACAAGGAGTACGCAGTTTAGAAGGGGGAGGCAGACATTAACGTAAATATATTATGAATATGTATTGAGACTTGTTTGTGCAAGGCTCTCTCTTAAGCGCTTAAGAGAATAATGGAGTTGGTAGATACGTTTCCCTGCCTGCAACGAGCTGGCAGTCTAGAGTGGAGACAGACATTAATATATTACGGATATGTATGTAAGCACTGGGGGGCTGAACGTGGGGTGAATAAAGCCAAGGGCACTGCAGAAGGAAGTGGAAGAAGAGAAAAGGAGGCCTAGTCGGGGAAGGCCTCTTGGAGGAGATGTGCCTTCAGTAAGGTTTTGAAGCAGGGTGGGAGAGTGATGGTCTGTCGGATATTAGGGGAGAGGGCATTCGAGTCCAGAGGCGAAGAGACGGCGGCGAAATGGACGAGATGGAGGTCCAGTGAGAAGGTTAGCCCTTGAGGAGTGAAATTTGCCTGCTGGGTTGGAGTAGGAGACCAGCAAAGTGAGGTTGGAGGAGGCAAGGGGATTCAGTGCTTTAAAGGGGATGGTGCAGAGTATCACAGCCTGTTTCTGTCTGCAGGGAGGGAGGAAGGGCAGGGCTAGGCGAGTTTGGGGGCATTTGTACAGTTTGGCAAGAGCCCTGCTCAGCTGGCAGGTTCAAGCCCTGATGCCTGTTCCGTGCTGAGCACCAGCCTGGACTCCTGAGGCTGTGCAGGGAACTTCTACAAGCTTGGTCAGGCGTCTCCTTTTAAAGCCGGTGGCCCTCGGCTTCAGTTTGGGACTTGCGGAGCCTAGAATGGCTTTCCCCATCCCACCAAGCCTCCAGAGGAGGACAGCTGAACTCGCTGGGAAGAGGAGTGTGTGTCTGGGAAGAAGGGGAGACCCAGGACACCCAGAAGTTCACCAGTCATTGCTGGGGGGATGAGAGAGATTCGTTAAGCCCCTAGACATCATTTTTCTCTCTGCTTCCACCCTCTTCCTCTTACACTCTTCCCTTTCCTTCTGCTCCCACCGTCTCTCTCCTCTCTCTACTCCCTTCTGCCCTCACTCCCACATCTTCCCCCACTCCCATCTCTTCTTCCCCTCTCCCACCCTCTCTTACCTCATTCACCTTTTTCTCCACTCCACCTTCTGCTCCCCCTCTCCCACCTTCTCTTCCACCCCCATTCTCCTATTCTACTCTCCCACTTCTTCCCCCTTTTCTTCCCTCTTCGCCTCCCTTCTCCCCCTCACCTCCGTCTTCTCCCCCCTCTCCCTCGCTTTGTTCTCCATCCTCTTTTCTCCTCTCTCCAACTCTTCTCTCTCTCCCACCCTCTTCTTCTCCATCTTCCTCTCCCCTCTTCTCCTATCCCTCTCTCCCTCCTTCTTCCTCTCCTCCCCCCTTCCCTCACCCTACTTCTCTCCCTCCACTTTTCTCTCCCCTCTTTTCTTTCCCCTCACCCTCTTTCTTCTCCTCACTTTCTCTCTCCTCCTTTCATCAGAAGTTGAACTTTCTACTGGAGTCAGGAATAGAGTAAAAGCCTCCCAACTAAGTAGCCAGTCAGGCAAGTTCCCATACTGAATCGTCCGAATGAGTGTCACCAGGCCTGCCACTCGCTCAGTGCTGGGAAGGGTGTACTCGAATAAGACCTTTGGAGGAATGGAATATGAATAACCTTCGGTCTGCCCTAGATGAAAGATGCCGCCTATTTCTATAAGCGAAGCCAGTGCTTCAAAGATGCCTCGAGGTGTTTTGAACAAGTTCAGGAATTCGATCTAGCCCTCAAGATGTACTGCCAGGCGGAAATGTTTGAGGAAGCCGCGGTTGCAGTGGAAAAGTATGTGACATTCTTCTTTCCGCCCTCTCCTCTTTGTTCTCTTCCCTCTCGCGCTCGGCTTTGACCGGGTTGTTAGGACCACTCCAGCTCTAACGGTGAAACCCGGACTTCCAGTGTGCTGTTTCTTCTTCCCTTTTTAATGGTATTTTTTAAGCACTTAATATGTGCCAGGCTGTGTACTAAGCGCTAGGGGAGCTCCAAGCTAATCAAGTGGATACAATTCCCGTCCAACACAAGACTCACAGTCTCAGTCACCATTTTCCAGGGAGAACAGGTATTTAACCCCCATTTTACAGTTGAGGAAATTGAGGCCCAGAAAAGTCGCGCAGTTGGCAGAGCCAGGTTTAGAACTCAGGCCCCTGCTCTTTCCCCTAGACCACACTGCTTCTCCAGTGGTAAGTTCCACTGCTGTAATGCTGCCTACCCTTTGAGTGGCCAGTGCCTGCTGCTCCTGAAAACATTATTGTGGGGCACTGAAAGGGGTAGGACGACGAGCTGGTGCCTTTTGGCCGACTCATTCCCTGGTGCCAGGGAATTTAGCCGTCGTATCATTCATCTGATCGAGCCCCACTTAATAATAATAATAATAATGATGGCATTTGTTCAGCGCTTACTATGTGCAAAGCACTGTTCTAAGTGCTGGGGAGGATACAAGGTGATCAGGTTGTCCCACGTGGGGCTCACAGGCTTTTGTTGGGTAGGGACTGTCTTGTACTTCCCAAGCGCTTAGTACAGTGCTCTGCACACAGTAAGCGCTCAATAAATACGATTGATGATGATGATGATGATCCCCATTTTACAGATGACGTAACTGAGGCCCAGAGAAGTTAAGTGAGTTGCCCCAAGTCACACGGCTGACAATTGGCGGAGCTGGGATTTGAACCCATGACCTCTGACTCCCAAGCCCGGGCTCTTTCCATTGAGCCACGCTGCTTCTCTGCTTCACTTCCATCCTTTAATGCCTCTGGGACCCAGGGCGTTAGATTTGGTTTCGGTTTGTGTGTGATTCATGTGCCCCCAGGCAAAAAAATTCCCCCTCACCTGGTTTGAGGATTCAAGTGGTGAAGCATTGTGGCGTACTAGGAGACAGAAGGACCTAGGTTCTACCTGGCTCCGCCATATGTCTCCTGTGGTATCTTGGGCAAGTCACTTCACTTCTCAGAGCCTCAGCTACATCATGTGTAAAATGGGGATCATCATCATCATCAATCGTATTTATTGAGCGCTTACTGTGTGCAGAGCACTGTACTAAGCGCTTGGGAAGTACAAGTTGGTGACATATAGAGACAGTCCCTACCCAGCAGTGGGCTCACAGTCTAAAAGGGGGAGACAGGGAACAAAACCAAACATACTAACAAAATAAAATAAATAGAATAGATATGTACAAGTAAAATAAATAAATAAATAGAGTAATAAATATGTACAAACATATATACAGATCAAGATTAAGACTGTGAGCTCTGTGTGGAACAGGGATGGTGTCCAACCTGATTAAACTGTAACTCTATGGATGTGCAGCGTGGCTTAGTGGAGAGAGCCTGGGTTTGAGAGTCGGAGGTCATGAGTTCTCATCCTGGCTCCGCCACTTGTCAGCTGTGTGACTTTGAGCAAGTCACTTCATTTCTGGGCCTCAGTTACCTCATCTGTAAAATGGGGATTAAGACTGTGGGCCCCACGTGGGACAACCTGATTACCATGGGTCTCCCCAGTGCTTGACACATAGTAAGCACTTAACAAATGCCATTATTATTATTATACATACCGGAACGACTAAGGAAGAGCAAGGAGCAAACATTCTGGAGAAAGCATGTCCATAGAGTCGCTTTGGGTCAGATACAACTCGGCGGCTTTTGATCAATCAATCAATCAGTTGTATTTATTGAGCGGTAACTGTGTGCAGAGCACTGTACTAAGCGCTTGGGAAGTACAAGCTGGCAACATATAGAGACAGTCCCTACCCAACAGTGGGCTCCCAGTCTAGAAGGGGGAGACAGAGAACAAAACCAAACAAACTAACAAAATAAAATAAATAGAATAGATAGGTACAAGTAAATGATGATGATGACCCCAGCCCTATGTGCTTGGCACATAGAAAGTGATTGATTGAATAATTGATTGATTGAAATAAAGCGACATGTCCCTGTTGGCCAGGTGAGAGTGTGACCTGCCCTGATCAAACAAAATGTTGGCTGAAGCGTCGATGTGGCTGTTTAGGCTGTATCCCTCCTATCGGTCAATCAACAGTATTTATTGAGCGCTTACTGTCTGCAGAGCACTGTACTAAGCGCCTGGAGAATACAATGCAACAGAGTTGGTAGGCACTATCCCTGCCCACAACGATCCTGAATAATGATACTAAAAATAGTAGTTATAATAATTATAATTGTGGTATTTGTTAAGCACTTACTATATTCCAGCCAGTTGGGTTGGACACGGTCCCTGTCCCACCTGGGGCTCACAGTCTTTAATCCCCATTTTACAGGTGAGGGAATTGAGGCACGAAGAAGTGAAGTGACTTGCCCAGGGTCACACAGCAGACAAGTGGCGGAGTCGGGGTTAGAATCAGGTCCTTCTGGATCCCATACCCATATTCTGTCTTCTAGGCCACGCTGCTTAGACTGTGAGCCGCACGTAGGACAGGGACTGTGTGCAACCTGATGACCATATCTTTTCCCCACTGCTTAGAACAGTGCCTGGCACATAGTGAGTGCTTAATAAATACCATAATATGAATTATTATGATCAATTGAGTACTCAGTAATATCTATCAAACGCTTATTCTGCACAGAGCATTGTATGAAGTCTTCTAGACTGTGAGCCCACTGTTGGATAGGGACCGCCTCTATATGTTGCCAACTTGTACTTCCCAAGCGCTTAACACAGTGCTCTGCAAACAGTAAGCGCTCAATAAATGCGATCGAATGAACGAATGTTCGGGAGGGTCCGATAGAGTCAGCAGGCATGATCCCTGCCCTCAGGAAGTTGACGGTCAAACGGGAGAGACAGACAGTAAAACAGTAAAAATCGAAGACAGCCAGATCATCTTCGTCCTCCAAATCTGTGTCTTTTTGAGTTGACGTCTTACAGACGAACGTAGGATTGCTGCTGCTCGTTTCCCGAGTTACTGTTCTGTCATCAAGCAGAGCTCGAGTCCTAACTGAGCTGAATGAGATGGCAGTGGGCAGTCATTCCAATTTAGAAGAAAGTGACTCACCACGGGAATTTTTCGGTGATCATGACATCCCCTTCCTGGAGGGGCTACAGGTCACCTGGTCCTCTACCTGCCAGGATCCGTTCCTTCAGAAAGCCCTGTGCTTTTGGCCTCCCTCTTAAAGAGAGTAGTAGCCCAGTGAGCTTAGGAATGGGTATGAGATGGTAATAACAGCAGTAATAATGAATAATTATAACAATTCTAGTATTTGTTAAGAGCTTACTATGTGCCAGGCACTGTACTAAGCACTGGGGTGGATACAAGCAAATGGGGTTGGACACAGTCCCTGTCCCTCATGGGGCTCACAGTCTTAACCCCCGTTTTACAGAAGAGGTCACCAAGGCATGAGAAGTGAAGTGACTTGCCCGAGGTCACAGAGCCAACCGGTGACGGAGCCAGGATTAGAACCCAGGTCCTTCTGACTCTTGGGCCACGCTGCTTCTCTTTATCACTCTCTTCTGGGATGATAAATGGCGCTGAATCACTCAAGGGTAGTTAGTGGGAGCTTGGAAGAGTGTAGTGCAACAGAGTTAGCCGACAAATTCCCTGCCCACGACGAGTTTACAGTCTTAGAGAAGCAGCGTGGCTCAGTGGAAAGAGCACGGGCTTTGGAGTCAGAGGTCATGGGTTCAAATCCTGGCTCCGCCAATTGTCAGCTGTGTGACTTTGGGCAAGTCACTTCACTCATCTGTAAAATGGTGCTTAAGACTGTGAGCCCCTTGTGGGACAACCTGATCACCTTGTATCCCCCCAGTGCTTAGAACAGTGCTTTGCACATAGTAAGCGCTTAACAAATATCATTATTATTATTATGGGAGAAAGAGAGTGGGAGTGGTCAATGGGTGAGGGGGGAGAGAGAGAGAGAATGTGTGTGTGTTTGTCTGGGGGGTTTGCAATCCTGGGCCATTCCTTGGGGAACAATGGCCGGTTGGTATCAGCGTTTATCCGTGCCCGCTTTCCTAATGATAACAACGATGGTATTCGTTAAGCGCTTACTATGTGCCAGGCACCGTTGTAAGAGCTGGGGCAGGTGCAAGCTAATCAGGTTGGACGCAGTCCCCGTCCCACCCGAGGCGCGCAGTCTCAATCCCCATTTTCCAGATGAGGTCAGCGAGGCCCAGAGAAGTGACTTGCCCCGGGTCACGCAGCAGACAGGCCAGGCGGCGGAGCCGGAATTAGAACCCAGGTCCTTCCGGCTCCCAGGCCCGCGCTCTCTCCACTGAGCCACGCCGCTTCTCGCTCTCCCGGTCCAGGTATGAAAAGATCCTCCGGGCCAAGAACCCGGCGGCCCCCAAACTGTCTTACTCGGCCAGCCAGTTCTACTTGGAGGCGGCCGCCAAGTACCTGAGCGCCAACAGGATCCCGGAGATGATGGGCGCGCTGTCCAACCTGGAGCAGGAGGACCAGCTGGTGTTCCTCAAGTCCCGGAAGCGCCTGACGGAGGCGGCGGACCTGTTGAAGCGGGACGGCCGGGAGGAGGAGGCGGCCCTGCTGATGAAGCAGCACGGCTTCCTGCTGGAGGCGGCCCGGCTGACGCCGCGCCCGGACTTCCGGGCCTCCTGCCTGCTGGGGGCCGCCCGGCGCCTGGTGGCCGGCTCCGGGGACGCGGAGGAGACGGAGGCCATCCTGCGGGAGGCCCTGGAGCTGTCGGAGCAGACGGGGCAGCGGGCCGGCGTGGCCGAGGCGGTCTTCCTGCAGGGCGTCCTCCGCAGGGACTTCCCGCTGCTGCGGGACGCCTTCTACCAGTTCCTGCGCCTCAACCACTACGCGGGCGGGGTGGAGGCCCTGTACCACGCCACGGCCCTGGGCGAGGCCGCCGGGGCCCGGCTCCTGGCCCTGGGGCCCGGCGGCCTGGAGGCCCTCCTGAACCTGGCCCGGGCCCTGCGGCGGGCCTCCAACAACGCCGAGAAGGACATGGTCAAGTCCTGCTTCGACTTCTTCGGCCTCTCGCCGGAGGACCCCCGCCACGGCCGGGTCTCCCCGACCGAGCCGGGCCCCTTCCTCGGGGTCCTGCCGGACGCGGACGCCGGCCCGCGGGGCCGGGAGACCGGGGACGGCCGGGTGCCGGCCCTGCACAAGCACCTGCTGGGCCGGCTGTGCGCCATCGGGCGGGGCCTGCTGAGGCAGAGGGCCCCGGAGGCCTGCGCCAAGTACCTCGTCGGGCTGAGCTGCCCGGACGCCCGCTGCCCGGACCTGCACCGGCCCCTGCAGCGCCACGAGGCCCGGGCCGTCCTGCACGCCAAGATGCACCTGGTGGCCGTCGGCGGGCTGCTGCTGGAAGCCAAGCGCGTGTTCCCCCAGGCCCCGGCCAAGGAGCTGGCCGAGCTGGACGCCCTGCTGGCGAGGGAGGCGGACGAGGCCTGCCGCTCCCTCCTGGACGCCGTCTTCCCCAAGCCCTTCCACCCGAGGGTCCTGTCGGAGACCCCGGCGGCCTGCGTGGAGCTGCTGGGCCGCGGCCCCCGCTCCCTCAAGCCCTGCCGGGTGGCCCTGAAGGAGCACGTCCGCGGCCGCTTCCGCCGCGAGAGGCCGCGGAGCCGGCGGGAGTCGACGGACCTCTGGCTGGCCGCCATGCGGGCCTCGGCGCTGTCGTCGGGCTACCCCGAGGAGCTGGAGCGGCTGCTCCACCAGGAGGAAGAGGACTACAACCGGGAGCTCAAGGCCCTGGGGGCCAGGGAGGAGAGGGCCCGGGGCCGAGGGGGCCGAGAGGAAGCGGGAGGGCGGCCGGCCAAGGGGCCGGAGGGCCGCTTCGGCATGCTGGCGCCCGACTGGTACGACGGGAGCGCGGAGCGGGCCCACCTGTCCTTCGTCCGGCTGCTGGAGAACTCCCTGGAGCAGCTGTACGGGCAGCGCAACCCCGAGGGCTTCAAGAGGCTCTTCTTCCGCTTCCTGAACGTCCTGGTCCGCCGCTGCACGGAGCCCCTGATGCCCAGCATCGGGAACACGGTGGCGCTGCTGGAGTTCCAGTTCGTCCACTGCGCGGCCGTCCTGGCCCGCCTCTGGCCGGGCGCCGTCCTCTGCCTGCCCGAGAGCTACGTGGCCCTGGTGCACCACTGGGGCCACCTGTTCGGCGGGCCCGACCGGGAGGCGGGCGGCGCCTTCTCCGTCCTCCAGGACTACAAGCCCAAGGACCCCGGCCGCGCCGCCCGGGCCTTCCGCTTCCACCTGTCCTACTTGGCCGGCGTCCTCTGTGGGGCCGAGAACCCGGGCTTCGACGTCATGCTGGACGCCTTCGGGGAGCCGGGCCGCGTGGCCTCGGGCGAGGCGGAGCGGGCCACCGTGCTGTGCCTGGCCATGCTGGTCAACGCCGACGAGGTCCTGCAGCCGCGGTGCAAGCCCATCCTTTTCCGCCACTTCCCGGAGATGGAGGCCAAGCTGCGCCTCCTCCGGTACGCCCAGCCGGACCTGGTGCCCGCCCGGCTGGTCCGGCTGGTGGACCGGGTGCTGGCCGCCCCGGACGTCGGGGCCGTGGCCGAGGCCCTGCAGGACCTGCTCCTGGAGCGGGACGGGGAGTACCTGGTGGACTGCCGCTGGCGCGGGGACGGGCCCGCCTCCGGCCGGGGCCTGCGCTACGAGGCGGTCAGCCTGGCCCGGCTGGGCCGCCTGGACCCCGTGCAGGGCCCGGCCGGGCCCGAGGCCGACTACGAGCGGGACGAGCCCGGGGAGGAGCGGGAGGACCCGCTGGCCGCCATCCTGTCCCAGAAGCGCCTCAGGGAGCTCCGGAAGGCCTCCACCCGACGCCGGCTGCGGCGGGTCTGCCTGGTGGTCTCCCTGTGCGTCCGCTGGCGGCGGGGCGCCCGCCCCCCGCCGGAGCCCGGGGCCGACGAGGCCCGGCCCCCCGGGACCCCCGGCCCCTTCTTCAAGCAGGCCGACGTCGACCGCACCCAGTGCGACCTGTGCGGGGTCCGGTTCAGCCGGGGGCCCGAGGACCTCCTGGGCCCGGCCGGGGCCTTCGAGGGCGAGGCGGGGGCGGGGCGGCCGGGCCGGGCCGAGGCCTGGCCCGCCGGACGGCTGTCCTACGAGGACCACGTCCGGCTGGAGGAGCACCGGGGCAAGCTCCTGGCCTACCAGCGCTACCTCGGCCTGCTGGCGGGGCGGGTGGAGCCGGCCGTGGAGGAGGGCGTGCGGCTGGTCAGGGACATCGAGCAGAGCCTCTGGGTCAGGGGCCACCTGGGCTCCAAGGAGCAGAGCAACATGATGCAGAGGAAGGTGCAGGAGAACATCAAGAGGATCTCGGACGCCGCGGAGGACCTGTACAGGAGAAAAGCCTGGGCCGACGGTAAGGACCCTCACGCCCCACCTCGAGCGACGGGCAGTCAGTCCCATTTAACGAGCGCTTGCCGTGTGAAGAGCACCACGGAACAAGAAGCAGGCGCGTTCCCTGCCCACGAAGAGCTTACAGTCTAGAGGGGATGGGCAGGGAACGCACTCTCTAATTGTACTGTATCGGCTTCCCTCGGCGCTCAGTGCAGGGCCCTGCACGCGGTACGCATTCAATACGTACCATCGATCGATCGCTCTTTCGCCTGGCTGGAGGCGGGAGACCGGACCGGGCTCTGTAGGTTTCTCCCAGCCGCAGGGTGCTCGTCCTCCTCCTGGTTTATGTTAGACATTTCCTTCAATACATACCATCGATCGATCGCTCTTTCCTCCTAGTTTATGTTAGACATTTCCTGCTCGCCCTTCTGCCCTCCGCGGTGCAGGGAACGGCTAGGAGAGGTAGGAGGGGGCGAGCGTCCTGTGGGTCACAGCAGGAGTTTGGAAACCGGGAGCCAGAGGACGCGGGTTCTGATTCCAGCTCCGCCACTTCTGCTGTGCGAGCTCGGGAAAGTCTCTTCGCTTTTCTTTGCCTCGGTTACTTCATCCACAAAATGGGCATTATGACTGTGAACCCCACGTGGGTCAGGGACTGTGTCCAACCTGGTTAGCTTGTATCTACCTAAGCACTTAGAACGGTGCTTGACAGATAGTAAGTGCTTAGCAAATACCACAGTTATTATTAAAGGTGATGGCAAGTCCCAGCGGCATGGGGACAGAGCAACTTTTTGGGGTTTTCTTAATGGTATTGGTTGAGCGCTTACTGAGTGCCAGGCACTGTATTACGCTCTGGGGTAGATACTTACTAATCAGGTTGGACACAGTCCATGCCCCACGTGGGGTTTACAGTCTTAATCCCCCCCATTTTGGAGATAAGGTAATTCTTAGGGACGGAGAAAGGAAGGCCAGGAGTGTGAGATGGTTTATCCCAAACCATGTGATTGATTCTCAGGGAGTTCCAGTGCCTCTGTAAGAAGGGAACTACTAGGTGATTAGCCCCTATCACAGAATTACTCCCATTCTGAATTTTTCTACTTTTTTTTTTATGGTATCTGTTAAGCTCTTACTACATGCCAGGCACTAGACTAAGCGCTGAGGTAATACCAGCTACTCAGGTTGGACACGGTCCTTGTCCCACGTGAGGCTTCGCAGCCTCAATCCCCATTTTACAGATGAGGTGACGGAGGCCTCGAGAAGCCAGGCGGCTTGCCCAAGGTCACCCAGCGGCCAGGTGCCGGAGGCGGGGGTGAGAACCCAGGTCTAATGAGTGTGTTTCTGCTTTGGCCTCTGCAGCGGAAGATATCATGGTGCGGCCGGTTCATGTGTTGATGGCTTCGGTTGAACGTGCCCGGGAGTGGCTGAAGAAAACGGAGACGTGGCTAAAGGAGGAAGGTCAGTAGGAACTTTGATTTTTGCATTCCTGCCTCAGTTTCCCTCCTGTCTCGTCTGTTGGGGGCATCGCCCTGGACACACCTTACTTTGTGCAGAGCACGGCACTAAACACTTGGGAGAGTACAATGTAACACTGACAGACACATGCCCTACCCACAACAAGCTTACAGGCCAGATGGGGAGACAAACATTAATAAAATTAAGTAAAAGACGGATATGTAGATAAGTGCTGTGGGGCTGGGACGGGGGATGAATAAAAGGAGCAAGTCAGGGAGACGCAGAAGGGAGTGAGAGTAGAGAAAAGGAGGGATTAGTCAGGGAAGGCCTCTTCGAGGAGATGTGCCTTCAATAAGGCTTCGAAGCTGGGGAGAGTACTATCTACCAGACATGAAGAGGGAGGGCATTCCAGGCCAGAGATTGTAAGCTCATCGTGGCAGGGAACATGTCTACCAACTGTCGTATTCTCCTCTCCCAAGCGCTTAGTACAGTGCCCTGCACACCATAAGTGCTCAATAAATGCCACTGATGGATCCCTGCCCTTAAGGAGTTTATAATCTAATGTCTGTCTCCCCCTCCGGGTAGCACTTTGCTGGGAGGGAAGGTATCTACAACATATCTGTTGTATTGTTCTCTCCCAAGTGCTTCTTACAGTGCTGTGCACACAATAAGCACCCAATAAATACTGTTGGTTGTGGGAAGGGCTCCTTAAAGGACTGAGGGAATGATTACGAATGGATTTTTTCCGGGGAGGAGTCAGATTTTCCCAGGACCAAACTCTGACCCTGCTAACCGACAGGTGGGGGAAAGGCTTTCCTGCGAGATGGAGGATACAGATTAAATAACGGCCACAGAGAGGCGAGAAGCCACAGCTTCATGTTTTTTGAACCTTTTTTGAATCTTCCCTTTTCAATAGGCTTTGCCCAGGAAAACGAGCTTGAAAACGAAGAAGACTTCGGGGAGCTGTGCACCAAAAAGCGCTGGAGAAAACGCGGGAAGCCCCGCCGATATTAACGTCTAGACCGTCGCCGATTTTCCCACACCTGGCGCCCATGCCAGTGGATCGCAGCAGCCTGTGAGGGGGTGGGCGGCAGCGGCAGCAGCCAAAAATGCGTGTGGCCCAAAACAGCAGTTCAGCCCACCTTCTCTCACATTTTCTCTCGCTCTCAGTAGTTCTATTGCGTCTCTCCAGCGGTTTTAGGGGAAGCCGACAGCCTACGAGCCCCGAGGTCTTGTGAGCATCCTGGAGGGTGATGTGGTAGGGTCGGAGGCCTGGGTGAGCAGGGGGAATTGCCCGTCTGGGGCAGTGCTTGGAATCAGGCTCCCTGCTTATGGACAAGGGACCTTTCTGGAGGAGGGGGACAGGGGAGCGTGGGCCACGTGATGGCACGATCTGTCCTCATCTGGTGGTGTAGCTACTTCTGGGTGGGGTCGGTGGTCCTCAGAGGCAGGGAGGAGAGCCCACCCCCAGTCAGGTGCCAAGGGGTGGGGTGGGTGATGGCAATAACGCCATCCTCCAGTTGGCCCTGCCTATCCTGTCAGTGCCCTCCTGGGTCCCTCCCTTCCGACACTTGCAAGGTAAACATCACTCTCGGTCTTTCCCACCCATTTTGTTTTCCTCAGTGCTCCCACCGGCCAAAGAACACACTTTCTGATACCATCGGCATTCAGATAACTATCCGTTCTTCCGCTCGTAGTTAAGATGCACGGGCAGGGACCCGGTCCAACCCACAAGAAAGGACACTTCCTCTTGCCCTCCCTACAATTCCCATTGAACCCCCTCACCACGACCGGTGTCCAGGCACTTTACACTGCCCGAGCTGGGCTTCCTGTCGCCTCTATAGAGTCAGAAAAGCCAAGCCATTTCTTGAAAATTAGTTGTCGATAATTTTTACTTCGAAAGTTTTTATAGAGTTTGTTGGCCAGACATTTTGCTGTATCAGTTTTTTTTAATAAAGCCAAATGGTTTCTGTTTTAACCGGGCGTCGTCTAATTACCATCTTGCGATCTGATCGTAAAAGCGTGCCTGCTGGGAAAAGGGGGAGAATTTTCCAAGGAAGGGAAAGTGGGCAGGAGGAGTGAAATCTGGATCCTTCAGGACGATAGGTTGAAGTGGAGGTGTTTAGGTGGTTTTTCCCATCAGGGAAATAGTTATAGCATTATCAATCAATTAATCAATAGTACTGTTTGAGCCCTTATGCAGCTTAGCTTAGTGGATAGGACCCGGTTTCTAATTCTGGCTCCGCTATATGTCTGCTGGGTGACTTTGAGCAAGTCACCTCATTTCTCTGGGCCTCAGTTGCCTCATCTGTGAAGTGGGGATAAAAAGGGTGAGCCCTGTGTGGGACGAACTGTGTCCAACCCGATTAACTTCTCCAGTGCTTAGAACGGTGCTTGGCACATAGTAAGTGCTTATCAAGCACCATTATTGTCATTATTACTATAACGGTCTTCTCTGAGGGTTGCACCTGGGGAGTTTCCAGTACTCAAAGCAGCGTGGCTCAGTGGAAAGAGCATGGGAGTCAGAGGTCATGGGTTCTAATCCCGGCTCCCCCGCTTGTCTGCTGTGTGACCTTGGGCAAGTCACTTCTCTGCGCCTCAGTTACCTCAACTGTAAAATGGGGATTAAGACTGTGAGCCCCACGTGGGACAACCTGATTGCCTTGTAACCTCCCCAGTGCCTAGAACAGTGCTTTGCACATAGCGCTTAACAAATGCCATTATTATTATTATTATTGCTCTACCAGTCTCAACTATGGGAGAGAGAGTAAAGCAGAGGCCTACCCATTCCATTCCTAGCTTGGGCAGTGGCTAACGAGTGGAAGGCAATCTGCTACAAGTCAAAACCTACTTGTGTTGGGCAGCAGAGGTGTGGGAGAGAGTCAAGGGTGGATACTCAAATGTTCTGCACAGGAGGCAATGGTAAACCACTTCTGTATTTTGACCAAGAAAACTATGGATCCACTACCAGAACGATTGCAGGTGAAGGTGGGGCGTTCCGGGAGAGATTGTGTCCGTTGTGTCGCTATGGGTTGGAGACGACAGCAAAAGACAAGATTACAGTCTAGAGGGGTGACAGTAGTTACCCTCCGTAGGGCTCGGGAGGGGAGAAGAAATGATAGCAGGTCTCGCCCAGCTCCTGGTTGAGAAGCTATTTGGGGTTTGAGCCGCCAGCATTCATTCTTGGAAGAGGGGCTTGGAAGAAGGCCCTGGGTTCTCATCCTGGCTCCACTACATGTCCATTGTGTGACCTCAGGCAAGGCCTCAGTTGCCTCATCTGTAAAATGGAGATTAAGAGTGTGAGCCCCAGGTGGGACAAGGACTGAACTTGAATCTACCCCAGTGCTTTAATACGGTGTCTGGCGCAAAGTAAGTGCTTAACAAGTACCATTAAGAAAAAAATACAGGTGGGATTCAATAGATTAGTGGCAGAGATTGGGAGGGGGTTTTAATGCCTTGACGGTATTTATCGAGCATACTTGTGCAGAGCACTGTACTAAGTGCTTGGGGGAGTGCAATAGACACATTTTAGGTGTATTATCTTCCCCTCTGCCATTTCGCCCTTCCTCATTGCGTTATTGCGTTGATACGGAACTCTCTTAGTAGTGTGGGCAGGGAATCTGTCTATTTGCTGTTACGTTGTACTCTCCCAAGCACTTAGTACATTGTTTTGCATGCAATAAGCGCTCAATAAAGACATGAATGAATGAATGAACTCTAACGAGCTCGTGGCTCTCAGGACTTCCGGGGGATTTGGGAAGTTTCTGACTCCCCCCAGGCACCTCGTTGTTCCTTCTGCAAGGGCATTTTATTAAGTGCTTGAAACATACAGAAGAGAAAGGCACATTATCTGCCCTCAGGGAGCTTGTGATTCAATACCGGAATTGGACTTTGCTTTTTTTGTTTTTTTGTTTAGTATTTGTTAAGGGCTTACTTTGTGTCAGCACAAAGCCCTCGGGTGAATACAAGCTATCACTAGAACACTTTGTAGACGTGTTCCCCTCTAGACTGTAAGCTTATTGTGTTTTTTACAGTGCCAAGCACTGTTCTAAGCACTGGAGTAGATACAAGGTAATCAGCTTGTCCCACATGGGGCTCACAGGCTCAATCCCCATTTTACAGATGAGGTAACTGTGGGTTAACTCTGAGGGAGACAGAAAACGCTCTCGTTTTCAAATACAAGTGGCTGTAGGAACAGATGGGGGAAGGAGCAGGAGGTAACAGATTCTCATCCCTTCTGTTCTTTCTGCGCATTCAACTCGAGGGAAGATTTTTACTCAAAAGGTCATGCCAGGGAAGCATTTTGGTACGTAGAAGTGAAATCCGCGGGAGAGGCTATTCTCTGCCTGGAGAAAGCAAAAGGGGAACATTTTGGTCCGTACAAATGAAATCCTCACGAGAAAATATTCTCCGTTTGGGGAAAGCTCACGGGCCACCTTCTGAAATGGACGCAAGATTCCTCCTCGTCCATCTTGAAGTGTCTGCTCTTTGAACCTTGAGCAAGTCACTTCACTTCTTTGCTCCTCATTTCCCTCATCTGTAAAATGGGGATTAACACAGTGAGCCCCATGTGAGACAGGGACTGTGTCCAGAGCTACCCCAGTGCTTAGAACAGTGCCTGGAATCTAGCAAGTGCTTAACAAATACCACATTTATTATTCTCCGTGCTTCAGGTTCCCAAAGTAAAAACGGAGATTCAATATCTGCTCTCCCTCCTTAGATTGTCCGCCCTATGTGCGACACAGTGTGTCTGATTTGATTAATTCGTTTATACCCCAGCGCTTGACACGTAGTGAGCGCTTAACAAATACTATACTAATAATTACTATTAGTCAGTCAATGGTATTTATTAAGTGCTTACAGGGTGCAGAGCACTATACTAAGCGCTTCGGAGAGCATAATATAACAGAGTTGGTAGAATTGTTCCCTCCCCATCACAAGCTTATTTCTTAAGCCATCAATCAAGGGTATTTATTTAGTGCTTACTGTGTGCAGAGCACTGTACTAAACACTTGGGAGAGTGCAATAGCTTGGGAGAGTGCTTCCATTGAGAAGCAGCTTGGCTCAATGGAAAGAGCACGAGCTTTGGAGTCAGAGGTCATGGGTTCAAATCCCAGCTCCGCCTACTGTCAGCTGTGTGACTTTGGGCAAGTCACTTCTCTGTGCCTCAGTTGCCTCATCTGTAAAATGGGGATTAAAACTGTGAGCCCCCCGTGTTACAACCTGATCACCTTGTAACCTCCCCAGCGCTTAGAACAGTGCTTTGCACATAGTAAGTGCTTAACAAATATCATCATTATTATTATTATTATTATTAATAGAACAGTATAATAGACACATTCCCTGCCCACAATGAGCTTACAGTCCAGTGGGGACACCTGAGAAGCAGCATGGCATAGTGGATAGAGCATAGGCCTGGGAGCCAGGGTCATGGGTTCTAATCCCAGATCCACTACTTGTCTGCTGTGTGGCCTTGGGCAAGTCACTTCTCTGTGCCTCAGTTGCCTCATCTCCCCCTTTTAGACTGTGAGCCCACTGTTGGGTAGGGACTCTATATGTTGCCAATTTGTACTTCCCAAGCACTTAGTACAGTGCTCTGCACATAGTAAGCGCTCAATAAATACGATTGATGATGATGATGATGATCTGTAAAGTGAGGATTGAAACTGTGAGCTCTACATGGGGCAGGGACTGTGTCCAACCCTATTGGCTTGTATCCACCCCAGCGCATAGTACAGTGCCTGGCACATAGTAAGCGCTTAACAAATACCATTATTATTATTATTATTATTATAACCTGTGTCAGATCAGACGTCAGCTCCAGTCCTACACACACGCCCCAAAGTTCACCAAAGCAGTTTCCTTGCAGCCGTGGTGAGCCATGCCCAGACAGAACAGGCCCTCATTCTACATTCACTCATTCATTCAATCATATTTATTGAGCACTTGCCGTGTGCAGGGCACTGTACTAAACACTTGGGAGAGTACAATGCAACAATAGACAGCGTGGCTTTGAGGCAAGAGCCTGGGCTTGGTAGTCAGAGGTCATGGGCTCTAATTCTGACTCTGCCACTTATCAGCTCTGTGACTTTGGGCAAGTCACTTAACTTCTCTGGGCCTCAGTGGCCTCTTCTATAAAATGGGGATTAAAACAGTGAGCCCCACGTGGGACAACCTGATTACCTTGTATCTACCCCAGTGCTTAGAAGAGTGCTTGGCACATAGTAAATGTTTAACAAATACCATTATTAGAAGAGAAGCAGCGTGGCCTAGTGGAAAGGGCACAGGTTTGGAAGTCAGAGGTCATGGGTTCTAATCCCAGCCCCAACACTTGTCTGCTGTGTGACCTTGGGCAAGTCACTTAGCTTCTCTGTGCCTCAGTTACTTCATCCGTAAAGTGGAGATTAAGACTGTGAGCCCCACGTAGGACAACCTGATAACCTTGTATTTACCCCAGCGCTTGGTAAAGTGCTTGACTCATAGTAAGCACTTAACAAATACCATCCTCATTATTATTATTATTATTATTATTATTATATGGACACATTCTCTGCCCACCATGATCTTACAGTCCAATCATGACTAGCCCAAATGTCGATTGAAATCGCTCGTTGTGACAGAACAGGGCCTCCTTCCTTGGCTCGGTTTTCGTTCTTCACTTGGGAAGATGGGTTGATAGTCACATCCCAGAAAAGAGCTTTGGGTTGTAAGGAGAGGAGACCCTCGTGTCTCTCTAAGTGGCTTCCAAGGAATCATGATCTAGGAGGCTGCCGAAGTCAAAGTGGAGGAGGCAAAATGCCTTTAAACATTCCATCTTGGGATGCCTTGCCTCTGCAGGTTGGTCAGCCCACACCCTGATCTAAGAAGGTTTCTCCAAAAGCTGAGGGGATGGAGCGGGGAAGTAAACCAGGAGACAGCATGGAGAAGCAGTGCGGCCTGGGGGATAGAGCCCGGGCCCGGGAATCAGAAGGACCTGGGTTCTAGGCTCGGCTCTGCCACTCACTCGCTGCGTGACCTTGGGCGAGTCACTTCGTTTCTCTGGGCCTCAGTTCCCACATCTGCACAATGGGGATTAAGACTGAGCCCCATGTGGGATATGGACTTTGACTAATCTGATTTGCTTGTGTCTACCCCAGTGCTTAGTACAGGGCCTGGCACATAGCGCTAACAAAGGCATGGGACATGGCATGATGCGTCTGCCAATTCTGCTGTATTGGACTCTCCCAAGCGCATAGTACAGGATTTAGCCTGAAAGGATGATTCGGTTTGCCAGAGAAGTTCATGCAGGCAACTTCTGGCTCTCTCTTATTCTCCCCGGTAGAGAGGGGATGGTATAGGGCCGAGAGAGAGCCACGTACCTGCCGTGTGACCTTGGACAAGTCACTTAACTTCTCTGTACCTCAGGTACCTCATCTGTAAAATGGGTTTTAAGGCTGTGAGCCTCATGTGAGGCAGGAACTGTGTCCAACCCAATAATATTGTATTCTCCCAAGCACTAAGCACAGTCCCCTGTACACAGTAAGCACTAAATAAGTACTATTAATTGACCATTTTACTTAAATACCACAGTTCTCCTCCTCCTCATTATTATTAGTAATATTATCAATGAATGGTATTTACTGAGCACTTCCTGTGTGCAGAGCACTGTACTAAGCTATTGGGAGAGTATAATAGAGATGGTTGACATGTTCCCTGCCCACAGTGAGCTTACAGTCTGAGAATGGAGGACACTATATCTATCTGTTCAAGTAGCTCACTCATTTCTGAGTGCCAGTAACTCCTGAACTTTAAAACTAGTAGGATGAGGACATGTTGGATCTAATCCTTCCTAAAAGGCAAAATGGAACGCAAAAGAATGAATCCTGAGCCTTTTTAAGGAGTACAGGCAGGTTTTGTCCAGGATTTCTGACGAGCAGCTGGGAAGCTAAGAGTCAGGGCTTCTGGAGGGCAAAGGATAGTTATCATTTCGTGGGAGATTTTAAAATAAAGTGAGGAACTCGTTGCACTTAATACAATTGATTGATTGTGAATTACAGTAACCATTCCCATCCCCCCTCCCCTTCCTACCCCAGAACATGAACATTTAAAGAAAAAAATCCCCGCATATCTAGTTCGAGTCTGTGTCCTTGGTATTGCTGACCCCCTGTTTCTACCGTGGTCCGCAGGAGGGATTCATGAAGTGGAGGCAATTATGTGAGTGAAAACCTTATTTCCATGAATTCCCAGGAGGAGTCAAGGAGAAAGAGGAACCCAACTTCTGGAGTGCCTTGGAATATTCTCTTCCCTTCTGGCTAAGACTGGAGGGGCAAGCCAGGGAGGGAAGCTCGAATCCCTGAGCTGATGTGTGCTCGTCCTTGAATTGGCGGGATGCTTCCGCTATTTATAAATAAATTTTGTTTGCCTCCACCTCCTCAGATTGAAATCAAGCAATCATTCAGATATATGTATTGAGTGCTTATTGTGTGCACTGTACTAAGCGCTTGGGAGTGTACAGTGCAACAGAGTTGTTGCCCACAAGGAACTTACAGCCTAGAGGGGGAGACGGACGTTAATATAAATAATTAAATTACAGATATGTACGTGAGGGCTGAGGGAGGAGTAAATCCACAGGAATCTTGCCTCTGCTGTACTCTTCCAAGTGCTTAGTCCAGGGCTCTACACTCGGTATGCACTCAAAAAGCACTAGTGACTGATGGATGATGGAATGTTCAAACCACATTATAATGGCTTGTTTTTTGTTTTTTAATGGTATTTGTGAAGCGCTTACTCTGTGCTAGGCATGTACACTAAGTGCTGGGGTAGATACAAGATAATTAAGTTAGACACGGGCCTTGTCCCACACTAAACATCAGTGTTTTAAGTTCACTGTTACCATATGCTTTTTGGAAACAGTGACCCTGAAGCAGGCACAAATTCGATCTACGGAAAATGCTGATGAACTGATGCAGTGATTTGGCGAGTCGCAGAAGCGTGGTGGGAGCTCACCTCCTTGTACCATTTCAGTAGTGTTTGAAACACCTGTGCACAACCTCTGATCTACCATTTCAATCACCGTGGTTGTCCCCCAAGCACTTAGTGCAGTGTTCTGCACATATTAAGTGTTCAATAAATACAACTGATTGATTGGTGCCATTTTTTTTGTTAGCTTGGGTCTTGTACGAAGTGTGACTATCACACTGAGGGAGGAACAACAGTATTCAGTGCCTGGTTTCAAGCAGAAAGACAGGCTTTTCTCCGCCCTTAAAGACCAGAGAGGATTCAAGGTGATTACGGTGGTGCCGGAGTCGACCTGCTTTTCCGAAATCCAACTGTTGTTATTTCGGTTCCCTGCCTGGGCCTTCCCCTGGGCTGTGCCAGTGATGCAGGTAGGTTGCCTGGTTGCAAAAATCCAATCTCTCCTCCCGCTCACAGCCTAATGGCTCCGCACTGTCACAAGGGATTCGCGTGAGATTCTGATGCTCAAATGACCAGAAGAATCTTTTCCCATTTGTGTTGTTTCCCAACTGCCTCCTCCCTGTTGTGTGTTGGGCCTTCCCTCGGATGAACTGTAGAAACGTTACTTGGCAACAGGGCAAATGAAATTGATGAGCAAAGGATAATCCCAGAAGATTTAGTGTCTGGACTAGTTGCTTTCTGGGACCCCCCCAACCTCAGCCTCCTCCTTCTCTTCTCTCTAACTGGCTTTAAGATCCTGCTTTGGGAAGCCATGCGACCTAGTGGAAAAAGCAAAGACCTGGGCATCAGGAGGACCTGAGTTCTAATACTGGCTCCACCTCTCGTCTGCCGTGTGATCTTGGGCAAGTCCTTTAGCTTCCCTGGGCCTCAGTTCCGTTGTCTGCAAAATGGGAATTAAATTCCTCTCCTTCCTCCTGCTTAGACTGTGAGCCCCAGTGTGGGACCTGATGATTTTGTCTCTGCCTCAGTGCTCAGTACAGTCCTTGGCACATAGTAAGCGCTTAACAAACACCACGATTATCCTTGTTGTTCCTGAAGGAACCCAGGTGCTCTGTCTACCATAAGAGAAAGCAGATTGGCAGCAAAAGATGGCCTTCAGGTTTTCCCACTCCCAGGGTTTCATGCCGGATCTCTGTTTTGGGAGAAGCAAAGGTCCACGGGCTAACTTGTTTTTTAAATAGTATTTAAGTGCTTACTATGTGTCAGGCACTGGGGCTGGGATAGATATAAAATAATCTGGTTGGACACAGTCCCTGTCCCACGTGGGGCTCACAATCTAAGTAAGAACGAGAACAGATACTGAATCCCCATTTTACAGTTGAGGAAACAGAGACACAGAGATTTTTTTTTATGGTATTCATTAAGCACTTACTATGAGTCAAACACCATTCTAAACACTGAGTTGGATACAAGTAAATTATATCGGAACTCAGTCCCTGTCCAGCATGGGGCTCATAGTCAAAGGAGGAGGGAGAACAGGCATCCCCATTTTACAGGTGAGCAAACTGAGGCTCAGAGAAGTGACCTTGGGCACTCAGCAAGCAATTGGCAGAAGCGGGATTAGAACCCAGGTCCTCTGACTTCCGGGCCCGTTCTCTTTCCACTAGATCATAACTGCATCTAGACGCAGTCCCCTCCTTTGTGCCCCTGATGGAAAATTATCTTAAACCCATGCCCTTATGACGCAGCCTTGGCTGCATCAAAAGCTTGAGGTGCTGATAAAATCCAGGCATAGTCCTGTTGGTTGCATATTTATGTAGGACTTTGGGTGACTGGGGGTGCCTGCCCCTGGCTCGTGCTCCCCCAACGATGGTACTTACTGAGCTCCTACTCTGTGCAGAGCAATGTACTGATAGCTTAGAGAAGCAGCTTGGCCTAGGGATAGAGCACAGGCTTGGGAGTCAGAAAGACCTGGATTCTAATCCTGGCTTTGCCATTTGCCTGCTGTGTGACCTTAGGCCAGTCACTTCACTTCTCTGGGCCTCAGTTACCTCATCTGTAAAATGGGGATTAAGACTGGGAGCCCCATGTTGGGTAGGGACTATGTCCAACCTGATTATCTTGTGTCTAGTGCTTAGAACAGTGCCTGGCACAGAGTAAGCGCTTAAAAAATACCATTAAAAGAAAGCCCGGGGGAGTAAAATAGAAGCAAAAGTCACATTCTCTGCCCTCAAGGATCTTAACATCCAATGGACACAGTGATCGGAGGGTGCCTTCAAGATTTTCATTTTGGCTGTTTTATTAAGTCAGAAATTTGGTTTGGTTGACTATCCATTGTTACGCAGATGATAGGCACGTGGATTTTTTAGACTTTCAGGCTGTGAGCCCACTGTTGGGTAGGGATTGTCTCTATATGTTGCCAACTTGTACTTCCCAAGTGCTTAGTACAGTGCTCTGCACACAGTAAGCGCTCAATAAATACGATTGATTGATTGATTGATTTTTCAATACCTGGTGACTCAGAACCTCCAGTTTAGAAATTGCTGCAGCCCTCAACCCAAAGGAACTGGACCAGATTAAATGAAGGGTAAATTTCTGGTTGTATGGTCAATTTGTTAGTACTAATTATTGAATTTTAACCATCAGTGTAATTTCCTTGTTAAGCTAATCACAGTCTCCATTCTTATTCATCAGAGTCACAAGAGAACCTGGGTTCTAATCCTGAATTGGCCAATTGCTTGCAGCATTACCCTGGGTAAGTCATTTAACTTCTCTATGCCTCAGTTTCCTCAACTGTAAAATGGGAATTAGCTACCTGTTTTTCCTCCTGCTTAGACTGTGAGCGCCAAGTGGGAAAGGGACTGTGTCCAGCCATATTAACTTGTATCTATACCAGTGCTTAGAACAGTGATTAGCACATAGTAAGCACTTAAATACAATAATAATGATGATAAGCAATGATATTTATTGAGCACTTACTGTGTGCAGAGCACTGCACTAAGTGCTTGGAGAGTACAATACCACAGAGTTAGTACACAGGTTCCCTGCCCACAGTGAGCTTACAGTCTAGAGGACTGTAATAAAATGACGAGGTCGATTCCTTGTCATTCACAGTTTTCAGGTTTGCTCTTATCGGGAACCATAAAAATCAGTGCATTATAGCAGAGTGGCCTAGTGGACCGGTAGTCGGAAGGACCTGCGTTCTAATCCCGGCTCTGCCACTTGTCTGCTGTGTGACCTTGGGCAAGTCACTTCACTTCTCTGGCCCTTAGTTACCTCACCTGTAAAATGGGGATTAAGACAATTAACCCCATGTGAGACATAGGCTGTTTGACTTTCTACCCCTGGCACATCGTAAGCACTTAATGAATGCTACTAAAAAAGGCATGATATATTTACCAAGAAGCTACAAATGGCAGGGTATTTCCATAAGTCTTCCAGGGCTTGAAAAATGGTGTGGGGGCATCGATAGCAACCCCAAAGTTGGGTTCTACTTTCCAGTGGGGGGGTGGGGGGGGGGTAAGCCCCTTCTCCCCATGCTGTCCTGCTCTAAGAGCCGGATGAAGCAGACAGTGAAGTGGGAGTGGATGTTCGAGAACATACAGTGTCCCCTCTTTGAGGGGAAAAGGAATTGGTGTAAGCTCGTTATGGGCAGGGAATGTGTCTGGGAGTTCTGTTTCGCTGTACTCTCCTACGTGCTTCAATCCCGTGCTCTGCACATGGTAAGTGCTCAGTAAATACCACTGATTGTCTGATTGATTTTCTGTCCCCCTCCAAGAACAGAATGGGTCAAGGACTACGGGCAAGAAAGGCACTCCATGAGAAAAGAAGATCACAGCGTGACTCAATGGAAAGAGCCCAGGCTTGGGAGTCAGGGGTCATGGGTTCAAAGCCCGGCTCTGCCAATTGTCAGCTGTGTGACTTTGATCAAGTCACTTGACTTCTCTGTGCCTCAGTGATCTCATCTGTAAAATGGGGATTAAGACTGTGAGCCACACGTGGGACATCTTGATCACCTTGTATCCTTCCCAGCGCTTAGAACAGTGCTTTGCACATAGTAAGAGCTCAACAAATGTCATTATTATTATTCCAACGCTTAGAACAGTGCTTTGCACATAGTAAGCACTTAATAAATGCCATCATCATCATTATTATTAGTATTACTGTGAAGCAGTATGACATAGCAGATAGAGCACAGGCTGGGGAGTCAGTCATGACTTCTAATCCCGGCTCCACCACTTGTCTGCCGTGTGACCTTGGGCAAATCACTTCTCTACACCTCAGTGACCTCATCTGGAAAAGGGGGATGGAGACTGTGAGCCCCACCTGGGACAGGGACTGTGTTCAACTTGATTTGCTTTCTAGTACCTGGGACAAAGTAAGCGCTTAACAAATACCATCATTTTTTTGTTTTTCTGGCTCATTGGCCCCAATCATACCCATTCCACCAGCCACTCTTAGCCCTTCTGAATTAACCACGTTCTTGACCCCATTCATTTGGTCATTCTGTAATCAATCAATCTGCCAAGGCAACTCTCTTCCTCCCTTCAAAGCCCTACTGAGCGCTCACCTCCTCCAGAAGGCCTTCCCAGACTGAGCCCCCTCCTTCCTCTCCCCCTCCTCCCCCCTCCATCCCCCCGCCTTACCTCCTTCCCCTCCCCATAGCACCTGTATATATGTTTGTACATACTTATTACTCTATTTATTTATTTTACTTGTACATATTTATTCTATTTATTTTATCTTGTTAATGTGTTTTGTTTTGTTGTCTGTGTCCCCCTCCTAGACTGTGAGCCCGCTGTTGGGTAGGGACCGTCTCTATATGTTGCCAACTTGTACTTCCCAAGCGCTTAGTACAGTGCTCTGCACGCAGTTAGCGCTCAATAAATATGATTGAATGAATAATAATAATACTAATGATGGCTTTTATTAAGCGCTTACTATGTGCAAAGCACTGTTCTAAGCATGAATGAATGAATGAAGAATGAAGAATCTTGAATGAATGAAGAATGAAGAATGAATGAATGATTGAATGAATGAATGAATGAATTGTATTCCTTGAGCACTCACTGTGTGCAGAGCATGGGCCTCGGAGTCAGTGCTCTGCACACAGTAAGCGCTCAATAAATACGATTGAATGAATGAAAAGAAGGACCTCGGTTCTATTCCCAGCTCCACTACTTGTCTGCTGTGTGACCTTGGGCAAATCACTTAATTTCTCTGGGCCTCAGTGACCTCACCTGTAAAATGAGGATTAGGACTGTGAGCCCCATGTGGGACGTGGACTATGTCCAATTTGATTTGCTTGTATCCACCCCAGCGCTTAATACAGTACCTGGCACATAGTCGGTGCTTAACAAATACCACAATTAATTGATGAAGATAATCAGGTTGGCCAAAGTCCACGGTCGCACGTGGGGTTCACCGTCTTAATCCTCATTTTTCAGATGAGGAAACTGAGGCACAGAGAAGTGAACTGACTTGTCCAAGGTCCCAGAGCTGACAAGGGGCAGAGCCGGGATTAGAACCCAGACCCTCTGACTCCCAAGCCAGTGCTCCTTCCCTTAGGACACACTGCTTCTCTGTTATCTGGTTGCTATGGCCTCTGTTTTCACTGATTGCAAGGAGAGGTTCCAAGTGCTCAATTAAAAATAGATTCTTTTCCTCTGGATTTTTCACCTTAAGTATGGCTAATTTTTCTAGCTGTCGTATATAATCATATACAGAGAGCTTGGGGATGCTTCCTTTGAGAAATGCTCATCAACTATCATAGTATCCAGGATGTTTTAAAATTCCTGGATTATCCTGTTGTAGAACAGTAAAGACTTGGAGGAGTTTCTGAATTATTCTTCTGTGACCATATTGCAGTTGGAAAAATAATGAGTAATTAATTTTTTTTTTAAAACGGGTTTGTTTCTGCTGATTTGATGTTTCCGGGGTAATTGTAATACGCCTTTCCTGCCTTATTTATACAGTCCCGGGTGTCAGATTTCTGGGATAAGAAGCCCAGATGGCTACTTTGACAGACTTTAAAAATAAACAGACGGGATTTTAAAACAGGCTCCTTTTACCCAGAGTCAGTTGCAGACTGTTTTAAATAAATCACTCAAATCGTATGTTCGCCCAGCCGACTCAATTATCTGTGCTCACAGAGGGATGAAAGTGGAGAAATGAAATCTAAGGATGATCCCAAACCTCATTTTAGTCTTTGCTTTCCATCTTCACCTCCCACCAGACCTTTGATCGGAGCTGAATGAGATTCATTGACTCTCCCTGCCCTCCTATCCTCCAGTAGAGATGCTAATAAAGACTGATTTTATCTGTGGACAATGGCCATGGCAAAAGGGGAGGAGAGGTAATTCTCTGACTCGGTAATTAATCTCTGAATAAATGGGATGCGCTTGTACTGTTTGCTTTGGAGAGTTCACCCTGAGTAGCCTAGTGGATGGAACACGGGCCTGGGACTCAGAAGACCCGGGTTCTAATCCCGTCTCTGCCAATTGTTTATTGGGTGACCTTGGGAAAGTCACTTCTCCATGCCTCAGTTTCCTCAACTGTAAAATGGGGATTAACTCTTACTCCATCCTACTTAGTCCGTGAGCCTTATGTGGGACAGGGACTGGCTCCAACCTGATAAGACAGTATCTGTCCCAGCTCTTAGAACAGTTCTTGGCACAGAGTATTTAACAAATATTATTAAAAAAAACAAAAAAACCTCACCTGGATCCTGGAAATGACTCACTGCTTTCTACTCTTTTCCAAAGGGGGAAAAAATCACCAAACTCACAAGCAGTCAATTGCAGGCAGGATTATGGGGAAGAAGGAGGGGAGCTAGGTAGGGGACGAGAACCCGGCTCTGCCGCATGTCTGCTGTGTGACCTCGGTCAAACCACCTCACTTCTCTGGGCTTCAGTGACCTCATTTGGAAAATGGGGATTGAGACTGAGCCCCACGTGGGACAGGGACTGTGTCCAACCTGATTTGCTTGCATTCACCCTAGCACTTAGTGCAGTGTTTGGCACATAGTAAACGCTCAACATATACAACAATTTTTATTATTATTCATGAGGAACATTCATGAGCCATGAGGAAGAACGTTCTCCATTATCAGCCCAAGAGGGCTAGGCTAGGTTAGCCCACTGAAGGTCCTTCGAGGGTAGGGAAGAAACAGGCCCCGGAGGAGGAGGAAGATGTCCCATTTCAAGGAAGTCATCTTGTAGGACTACACCTTCATTAATGGATTTCTTTTCCGCATTGCTACTCAAATGATTAGAGTGACACTAAAGGACTATTTAGGTCCTATCTATAGCTTTTTCTGAAGTGAATCCTCCTCACTTGGTGGACTACCGTTAGCCTGTGCCTAATTAGAAACCATTTAGGATCATGAACCACAGGAGTCTGTATGAGCAGAACGTGGGAGACTTTCAGCCTTTGGGGATTTAATACTGCAGCACAGAGAGGGGAAAGAAAAAAGATAAATTTTTTCTGAGCTCCCAGCAAACAACTCTCCAGAAACAGGACTGGCTAGAGCCCCCCCCAACCGCAGATGATTCATTCCCACGCCTGTGGGAATGCAAAGCCGAAAGTAATTGGATGGAAGCAGCAACTTGAGGGGTGAAATTTTGGGGTACCCCTTTGTCGTGTTCACTTCAGTTCTCCCATCTGTAAAATGGGATTAATACTGTGAGCCCCATGTGGGACGTGGACTGTGTGTAACTGGATTAGTTTCGAGAGAAGCAGCGTGGCTTAGTGGATAGAGCCCGGGCCTGGGAGTTCAGAAGGTTATGGGTTCTAATCTCAGCTCCGCCACTTCTCTGTTGGGCAAGCCAGTTCACTTCTCTGGGCCTCAGTTACCTCATCTCTAAAATGGGGATTGAGACCGTGAGCCCCACGTGGGACAGAGACTGTGTCCAACCCAATTTACCTGTATGCACCCCAGCTCTTAATACAATGCCTGGCACACGGTAAGCACAGTAATACTACAAATCCTATTGTTATTACCCACCCGAGTGCTTAGTACAATGCCTCGCACATAGAAAGCGCTTGACAAATAGCGTTAAGAAAAAAAAAACAGCATCACGACCTTACCTCAGAAATGAAAAACAAACAAAAAAACAAGGGTGTTGTAAACCTGGAGGCATATTGAAACATTCAAGCCTTTTTTTCATGGGGCTTTGGGGTTTTTTTGGCTGGGAAGGACCCCGAACTGCCATCCTTCATCTATTAAGTTTCCTCATCTCTGCCAGCCTCAAAGGCCTCACCTCTCTGTGCCTGGCTCCAGACTTGAAAGTTCATTGTGCAGTCATTATTGATTCCACACAGATAGAGGTCTTTCTCTGACCTGGAGACAGGTTCCTCACTCATTCCTTCTTGTCCATTAGTGCCAGGGAGACCTTGTCCTCGCTGTCTTCCAGTTTCCCCTCACCCATAAGCACACAGCTGTGTCGATAACAGAGTCCAAAATCAGGACTACACTTAGGAGGATACCAGCTGTTCTGGTTTGGCTGGGGTGGTAACACTGACCCTCACCAGTTGCTGCCAGCATGCCACCCTACCAGGCATTTCCAATTGTGTATACGTGTCTGAGAGTGTGTGTCTGTGAACATGTCTTATGTGTGTGTCTTTGGAAGGTTTGCGTGTCCTTTTAGGAGACTATTTTTCCTTGCGCATGAACCACTGAAGGATGGAATACGTAGAGAAGAATGAGGTTAGGACCACTATCCACACAATAAAAATAATAATAATGGCATTTGTTAAGTGCTTTTTATGTGCCAAGCACCATTTTAAGCAAGGGGTAGATATGAGGTAATCAGTTTGTTCCATGTGGGGCTCACAGTCTTAATCCCCATTTTACAGATGGGGTAACTGAGGCCCAGAGAAGTTAAAAGTGGCTTGCCCAAGGTCACCCAGCAGACAAGTGGTAGAGCCGTGATTAGCACCCACAACCTTCTGATTCCTAAGCCTGGGTAACTAGCAGTTTATACTACAGCTTTCTTGCCCGATTAAAAAAAAAATCTGCCATAATAGTGAAGAATTTAAGTTTGTCCAACTATCCTTATTCCAGCTTCATCTATACTCATTGTATCGTCTAGACTGTAAGCTTGCCCTATAGACTGTAATGTTGTTGTGGGCAGGAAATATATGCTTGTTATATTGTATGCTTCTAAGCACTTAGGACAGTGCTCTGCACACAGCAAGCACTTAATAAATACCACTGAATAAGTCAGTGAATTAGGGGCTCCATGGGGGCTTGCAGGGGAGGAAAATGCTGGGGGGGGGGCGCAGGGAAGAATGAGATGGGATGGGAGAGAGTGTGGGGATTCTGGGTTGCTACAGGTTTCTGACCACAAGGTTAGGTAGGTTCATCTTGGAGAGAGACACACAGACAGAGAGAGAGGAGAGAGAAAAGAAAGAAGAGACAAAAGAAAAGAAGGAAAAAAGAGAGAAAGGAAAGGAGAGAAAAGAAAAGGAGAAAAGAGAGAAAAGGAGAGAAAAGAAGAAAAAAGAAAAGAAAAGAGAAAGAAAAAGGAAAAGGAGAGAGAAAAGAAAGACAAGAGGAGAAAGAAAAAAGAAAAGAAGGAAAAGAAGAGAGAAAGAAAAGAGAAAAAGAGAAAAAAGGAAAGAAAGAGAGAAAAGAGGAAAAAGAAAAGAAAGGGAGAAGAAAAAGAAAGAGAAAAGAGCAAGAAAAGAAAGAGAAGTGAAAGAAAGAGAGCAAGGAGGAAGAAAAGAGAAAAGAGGAGAAAGAAAAAAGAAAAGAAAGAGAAAAAAAGAAAAGAGAAAGAGAGAAAAGAGGAAAAAGAAAAGAGAGAAAAAGAAGAAAAAGAGAAAAAAGAAAAAGAAGCGAGAAAAGAGGAAAAAGAAAAGAGAGAAAAGAAAAAGAGAGAAAGAGAAAGAGAAAAGGAAAAAGAAAAAAGAAAAGAAAGAGAAAAGAGAAGAGAAAAGAAAAGAGGAGAAGAAAAAAAGAAAAGAAGAAAAGAAAAGAGAAGAAAAGAAAGAAAAAGGAGAAAAAGGAAAGAGAAAAGAGAAAAGAAAAGAAAGAGAAAAGTGGGAAGAAGAGAAAAAGAAAGAGGAAGAAAAGAGGAAAAAGAAAGAGAGAGAAAAGAGGGAAAAGAAGAGAGAAGAGAAGAAAAAGAAAAGAAAGAGAAGAGAAAAAAGAAGAAAAAAGAAAGAGGAGAAAGAGAAAAGAAAAGAGAAAAAGAGAGAAAGAGAAGAGAAGAAGAGAAAGAAAAAGAAAAGAAGAAAAGAGAAAGAGAAAAGAAAAGAAAAGAAAAAGAGAAAGAAAAAAAAGAAAAGAAGGAAAAGAAAAGAAAGAAAAAAAGAAAGAAAGAAGAAAGAGAGAAAAGAAAAAGAAAGAGAGAAAGAAAAGAGAGAAAAGGGAAAAAAAGAAGAAGGAAGAAGAAAAGAGAAGAGAGAGAAGTAGAAGAAAAAGAAGAGAAGAAAAAGAGAAAAGAAAAAGAAAGAGAGAAAAGGGAAAAAGGAGAGAGAAGAAAAAGAAAAAAGAGAAAAGGAGGAAGAAAAGAGAAAAGAGGAAAAAGAAAAGAGAGAAGAAAAGAAAGAGAAAAGAGAAAAGAAAGAGAAGAGAAAGAAAGCAAAGAGGAAGAAAAGAGAGAAAAGAGGAGAAAGAAAAAAGAAAAGAAGGAAAAGAAAAGAGAAAGAAAAGAAAGAAAAAGAGGAAAAAGAAAAGAGAAAGGGGGAAAAAGAAAGAGAAAAGGGGAAAAAGAAAGAGAAAAGAAAAGAGGAGGAAAAGAGAAAAAAGAAGAGAGAAAAAGAAAAGAGAGAAAAGAGGAAAAAGAAAAGAGAGAAGAAAAGAGAAAGAAAGAGAGCAAAGAGGAAGAAAAGAGAGAAAAGAGAGAAAAGAAAAAGAGAAAAGAGAAAAGGAGAGAGAAAAGAAAAGAGAAGAGAAAGAGAAGGAAGGGAAGGGGGGGAGCGAGTTTGTTTGAGGAGGAGTCGGAGCCTGGGGGCGGACGGCGGGGGGAGCGGGCCAGGCGGGCGGGGGAGGAGGACGGTCGGGAGCCGGCGGGCGGGGCTCCGGCGGGCGGGGCTCCGGGGGGGCGGGGCTCCGGGGACCGCGCCCTCCCCTCGGGGCCCAGCGGGGCGGAGCGGAGCGGAGCGCAGCCCGGACAGCAGCGGGGACAGCAGCCCGGACAGCAACGGACGGGCGGGCTCGTCCTCCTCCTCCCTCTGCTCCCGCTGCTGCCGGTCCTCCGGCGGCGGATCCGGGCCCATGCCCGCCGCGCCCCCTCCGCCCCCTCCGCCCGCTCCGCCTCCCCCGGCCCGGCCCCCGGCCCCGGCCCCGGCCCGGCCCCCCGGCCTCCCCAGCATCGGCCGCCCCGGAGCCCCCCGACCCCCGCCGGGACCAGGTAACGCGACGCACCGCGCACTGTGCCGCACACCGAGCGGGGCGGGACGGGACGGGACGGAGAGAGGGAGGGGGAGCCGGGTACACGATCACCTTGTATCCCCCTCCACTCCCAGTGCTTACAACAGTGCTTTGCACATTGCAAGCGCTTAACAAATGCCGTTATATTAAGGGGAAGCAGCGTGGCTCAGTGGAAAGAGCCCGGGCTTTGGAGTCAGAGGTCGTGGGTTCAAATCCCGGCTCCCCCACTTGTCAGCTGTGTGACTTTGGGCCAGTCACTTCACTTCTCCGGGCCTCAGTTACCTCATCTGGAAAATGGGGATTAAGACTGTGAGCCCCAAGTGGGACAACCTGATCACCTTGTAACCTCCCCAGCGCTTAGAACAGTGCTGTGCACATAGTATGCGCTTAACAAATACCATCATCATTATTATTATTATCATTACTCTACCAATCCCAACTGTGGGAGAGAGAGTATTGTCTCGATACTATCAATCAATCAATCAATCGTATTTATTGACTGGACTGTGACAGTCTAGTCTAGACAATCTAGACAGTCCAAGTACTAGACTGTGAGCCCGCTGTTGGGTAGGGACCGTCCTTATATAATGATAGCATTTATTAAGCGCTTACTCTGTGCAAAGCACTGTTCTAAGCGCTGGGGAGGTTACAAGGTGATCAGGTTGTTCCACGGGGGGCTCACAGTCTTCATCCCCATTTTCCAGAGGAGGTCACTGAGGCACAGAGAAGCGAAGTGACTTGCCCAAAGTCACGCAGCTGACGATTGGCAGAGCCGGGATTTGAACCCACGACCTCCGACTCCAAAGCCCGGGCTCTTTCCACTGAGCCACGCTGCTCGTTGCCAACTTGGACTTCCCAAGCGCTTAGTACGGTGCTCTGCACACAGTAAGCGCTCAATAAATACGATTGAATGAATGAACGAAGACGCGGGGCGCGGGCTCCCGGGAACTTCTTGGGAGACTCGAGCGAGGGCCAGCGACCCGGGCTGGTGACTCCTTTAATACTACTACTACTACTACTAATAATAATAATAATAATAATGGCATGTATTAAGCGCTTACTATGTGCAAAGCACTGTTCTAAGCGTCGGGGAGGTTACAAGTTGATCAGGTTGTCCCACGGGGGGGCTCACAGTCTTCATTCCCATTTGACAGATGAGGGAACTGAGGCACAGAGAAGTGACTTGCCCAAAGTCACACAGCTGACAAGTGGCGGAGCTGGGATTTGAACCCGTGACCTCCGACGCCAAAGCCCGGGCTCTTTCCACCGAGCCACGCTGCTTCTAATTCTCTTCTCCGTCTGCCCAACTGTTACCGACTTGTATTTCCCAAGCGCTTAGTCCAGTGCTCTGCACACAGTAAGCGCTCAGTAAATACGGTTGAATGAATGAACTACTTAGGCCAACTTGTTGCCAACTTGTACTTCCCAAGCGCTTGGTCCAGTGCTCTGCACACAGTAAGCGCTCAGTAAATACGATTGAATGAATGAACTACTTAGGCCAACTTGTTGCCAACTTGTACTTCCCAAGAGCTTAGTACAGTGCTCTGCACACAGTAAGCGCTCAGTAAATACGATTGAATGAATGAACTACTCAGGTCAACTTGTTGCCAACTTGTACTTCCCAAGAGCTCAGTAAATACGATTGAATGAATGAACTACTCAGGTCAACTTGTTGCCAACTTGTACTTCCCAAGCGCTTGGTCCAGTGCTCTGCACACAGTAAGCGCCCAATAAATACGATTGATTGATTGATTGATTAGGCCGGAGAACCCAAGACGGGACTGGGGTTATTCGGGGGTGAGGGCCGGGGCCAACTGGGGAGAGAAATCCGTCCTTCAGTGGGCACCCCGGCATCCCACCTCCACTTTGGTTCGTCCTATATAGGCCGGAGGGGGCCCGGCTTCATGGGAGAGGCTAAATCCCCATCACTTTGTCACTCCCCTTCCTCCCGGGAACTGTCATTTGAGGGGTTGATTCCTCGGGATGCTGTCTTCAAGGTTTTCTGGAGAGCCCGTTCATTCATTCAATCGTATTTATTCATTCATTCATTCATTCAATCGTATTTATTGAGCGCTTACTGTGTTATTTATCTATCTATTTATCTATTTATTTATTTATTTATTCTATTTATTTATTTTACTTGTACATATAATAATAATAATGGCATTTGTTAAGCGCTTACTATGTGCAGAGCACTGTTCTAAGCGCTGGGAGTGGATTCAAGGTGATCAAGTTGTCCCACATGGGGCTCACAGTCTTAATCCCCATTTTACAGATGAGGTAACTGAGGCTCAGAGAAGTGAAGTGACTTGCCCAAGGTCACACAGCAGACATGTGGCAGAGCCGGGATTCGAACCCATGCCCTCTGACTCCAAAGCCCGTGCTCTTCTCCACTGAGCCACGCTGCTCCTCTATTCTATTCTATTTTGTTAGTATGTTTGGTTTTGTTCTCTGTCTCCCCCTTTTAGACTGTGAGCCCACTGTTGGGTAGGGACCGTCTCTATATGTTGCCAATTTGTACTACCCAAGCGCTTAGTACAGTGCTCTGCACATAGTAAGCGCTCAATAAATACGATTGATGATGATGATGCAGAGCACTGTACTGAGCGCTTGGGAAGTCCAAGTTGGCAACATATAGAGACGGTCCCTACCCAGCAACGGACTCACAGTCTAGAAGGGGGAGACAGACAACGAAACAAAACATATGGACAGGTGTCAAGTCATCAGAATAAATACAGGTGAGGCTAGATGCGCATCATTAACAAAATAAATAGTGAATATGTACAAGTAAAATAGGGTAATAAATCTGTACAAACATACAGGTGCGGTGGGGAGGGGAAGGAGGTAGAGCGGGGGGAATGGGGAGGTAGGAACCGTCTCTCTATGTTGCTGACTTTTGTACTCCCCAAGCGCTTAGTACAGTGCCCCGCACACGGTAAGCGCCCAATAAATACGATTGAATGAATGAATGGAGAGCTGGATTGTCGGGGGCGAGAGGGGCAGAGGGAGTTACCCACCCCAGGCAACCTGGGCACTTCCCCAGTTTGTAATTCCCTTTCTAACTCCCATGCCCGTGCTCTAGTTTGGGCTGCCTCTTTCCCGCAGGCTATTCCAAGATTGAACCTGAAGCCTGAAAAGGCTGTCCCGTATTTACTTAAAAAGAAGCTTCTGGTTGTATCATTTTGATGCTCATTCATTGTAACTTTGGAGCTGTGGCTACAAAGGGGCCTGAGAGACATTAAGCTAATGTTTCAATCGCACCTTTAGAGAATCACCTTAATACATTATTACATTAGTACAATACGATTGATTGATCAGGCTTCTATAGCAACAGGGAACCCGTTCTTTCTGCTGGGCTCCAATTTGGGGGATGTGGTAGTCAAGTTTAGTGATTCGAGAGAGATGGAGGGAAAAAGCGAGAGACTTCACCTCATTGCATCAACTACGGGAGAATTAGAGTCATTTTCATTTAAAGATTAACGCTTTGGTCCCTCTGGGTTATACCACAGGAGGCCTGGATGGAAAATGGAAAGAAAACCAAAGGGTAATAACAACAACCAGAAAGCTTCATGTTCACTTCATCTGGATTTACAGACTCCCCAAGCCAGGGATCTAGGCAGCCTCGATGTTCTTTTCACTGAAATGTGGGGTTTGACATAGAAAACCTAGAAGGCTGCTAACGTGCTAATTTATCAGGGCCTCAGGGTGGGGAGAAGATAAAAGGCTGTCAGATGTGGAGATAAGGGTTAAATTGGGACAGTCACCCCATTTGGAGACTAAGGGGGTGGGCTGGAGACAGTTGCTATCAGCTTCCCACATGTTTCTGGGACTCTAAGTCCCAGAAACCTCGGAGCCAACCTCCCTCCCACTTCCTGCTCTCACATTTAGAAACTGGGGAGCGGAAAAAGAAAAGGCATCGCTACAAGGTAGGCAGATCCTGAATTCCTTTTTTGAAGGGTGCTATTTCTGGGAGAAAGAGTGAAAGCCAGGTAGATGCACTGCTCACTCTGAGGCTGATAAATCAGTTCTACACCGTTGCTATGGCGGAGCAAAACACTAAGATCAAAGGGGTTCGCTTGATCTGCTGGTTTTGAGAAAGGGTGAGTCTCCATGCAGAGTGAGTG
The DNA here is from genome assembly GCF_015852505.1 of Tachyglossus aculeatus. NCBI lineage: Eukaryota > Metazoa > Chordata > Mammalia > Monotremata > Tachyglossidae > Tachyglossus > Tachyglossus aculeatus. Next base: position 43,463,710 of record NC_052067.1, on the reverse strand, counting down.
GAGAATAAGCCCATTTTCTGATGAGTTTGTAGGGGTAGCGTCTGCCTACTCTGTTGTATCGTACTTTCCTAAGAGTGTAGTACAGTGCTCTGCACACACATGTGCAATAAATTCCATTGATTGATTGATTAATGAGTGTAATTAACCAATCTGGCTGAGACTCCAAACTGACATCCCTCAACAGCACAGCTTTTGGGGGGGGGGGGGGGGGGGGGTCTGAATTATCGGAATTGTTGCTTCCCTCAAGACTGTAAGCTTGTGGGTAGGAAGTGTGTCTACCAACTCTGTATTGTACTCTCCCAGGTGCTTAGTACAGTTCTCCACACACAGAAAGCGCTTAATAAATACCATTGATGGATTCTCTTCTGTTACTCTGCGGGTGAAGACACAGCCAAGGGATGAAGTGTTCCAAGCTTGGACGTTTTGTAAAGGACTTTTTTTTTACCGTAAGATTTGGACATAATTATGGTATGTGCTTTTATAAAAAGTTATGTTTTTTTTTAAGTGCTGACTCTGTGCCAGGCACTGTACTAAGCGCTGGGGTAGGTTGGACACAATCCATGTCCCACATGGGGCTCACAGTCTTCATCCCCATTTTGCAGATGAGGGCACTGAGGCTCAGAGAAGTGAAGTGACTTGCCCATGGTCACCGAGCAGGCAAGTGGCAGAGCTGGGATCGGAACCCAGGGCCTTTCGACTCCGAGGCCCGTGTGCTAGCCACTAAGCCGCGCTGCTTTTCAGAGTTCAGAGGTACCCTAAAGATCGCGTAAGGGGTCTCCAGGGAGCGGGCCATTATGAGACTCAGAGCTTTAACCCTTCTTACCAGGAAGGCTACCTGCCAACAGAAAGGAAAAATCTACCCCTTCCCATCGTTGGGATGGAGGATGGGAGATACAAGTGCTGGCTCGGGGAATTCATGACAGCAATAATGAGAATTAGAATTATAATACCTTGGAGAGCGCTTTTATTTTTCCAAAGCACTTTCCCATGTGCTCTCTCATAATAATAATAATTATAATAATAATACAGTGCGCTTTTATTTTTCCAAGGTGCTTTCATAGCAATTATCTCATTTTATGCTCACCACATCCCTGTGAAGTAGGGAGAGGCAGATATGATTATCGCCCTTTGGTAGATGAAGAACTTGAGGCCCAGAGAGGTTGGGACGTGCTGAAGATCCCAGAGCAAGCTAGCCAAGCAATCCATCAGTGGTAGGTGTGTGTTTGCCAAGCACTGTGATAAGCGCTGGGGTAGATATAAGATCATCAGATCAGACACAGTCCCCGCCCCACTTGGTGCTCACCGTCTAACGGGGAGTGAGAACAGGTGTCAAATCCCCATTTTACCGATGAGGAAACAGAGGCACAGAGAATTCGAGTGACTTGCCCAAGGTTACACAGCCGCCAGCCAGTGGGCTGTTCTCCATGCAGTAGAGATTCGACGTTGGATATTATTATCTCCCTCTAGACTGTAAGCTCTTAGTGGGCAGGGAATGTGTCTCTTTATTAAGCGCTTCTTGGGTACACCGCAGTACTCATATCTCGACTGACCTGTGACCAACTTACCCTTTTGATATCACGTCAAATTATGTCTAGGCTAGTGTGGCTCCCTGTTCCACTGGAATGAGAATTCGCTTCTGATCTACCAGTAAACTCTTCCAATTCAATAGACTTCAAATATAATAATAATGATGATGATGATGGTATTTGCTAAGTGCTTACTATGTACAAAGCACTGTTCTAAGTGCTGGGGAGGTTACAAGGTGATCAGGTTGTCCCACGGGGGGCTCACAGTTTTAATCCCCATTTTACCGATGAGGAAACAGAGGCACAGAGAATTCGAGTGACTTGCCCAAGGTTACACAGCCGCCAGCCAGTGGGCTGTTCTCCATGCAGTAGAGATTCGACGTTGGATATTATTATCTCCCTCTAGACTGTAAGCTCTTAGTGGGCAGGGAATGTGTCTCTTTATTAAGCGCTTCTTGGGTACACCGCAGTACTCATATCTCGACTGACCTGTGACCAACTTACCCTTTTGATATCACGTCAAATTATGTCTAGGCTAGTGTGGCTCCCTGTTCCACTGGAATGAGAATTCGCTTCTGATCTACCAGTAAACTCTTCCAATTCAATAGACTTCAAATATAATAATAATGATGATGATGATGGTATTTGCTAAGTGCTTACTATGTACAAAGCACTGTTCTAAGTGCTGGGGAGGTTACAAGGTGATCAGGTTGTCCCACGGGGGGCTCACAGTTTTAATCCCCATTTTACAGATGAGGTAACTGAGGCACAGAGAAGTTAAGTGACTTGCCCAAAGGCACACAGCTGACAGTTGGCGGAGCTGGAATTTGAACTCATGACCTCTGACTCCAAAGCCCGTGCTCTTTCCCTTGAGCCACGCTGCTTCTCTGTGTTTGAGACAGTTATTTAGGAACTGCTCTATACCAATGAGAGTACTTTTGCAGAGCCATGCAAGAGATTATTAATCCACCAACGGTATTTATTGAGCATTTACTATGTACAGAGCACTATACTAAGTGCTTGGGAGAGAGCGGTGCAACAGTTAGCGGACCTGTTCCCTACCTACAATGAGCTTACAGTCCAGGTAGGGAGATAGACAGTGATATAAATAGGTAATTTATAATATTTAAAGATATGTGCACAAGTGCTGTGAGGTTGAGGGTGGGGTGGATATCAAATGTCCAAAGGGCTGCATAAGCGATGCAAAGGAGAGAGGGAGCCGGGGAAAAGAAAGCTTAATCATGAAGGCTTCTTGGAGGAGACGTGACCATAATAAGGCTTTGTAGGTGGGGAGAGTGGTGGTCTGGTGTATATGGAGGGTTGTTCTGGACTAGGGGAAGGCCATGGAAAAGGGGTTTGTCATGAGGACAAGATTGGGGCCCAGTGAGTAAACTGGCTCTAGAGGATCAAAGAGTGTGGTCTGGGCTGTAGTAGAATTAGTAGTAAGATTATTAATCACTTGGGAGATTCAGCAAACGCTAAGGACTGGCAATAACCTTACAATTTACCTTGTATCTACCCCAGGGCTCAGAACAGTGCTTGGCACATAGTAAGCGCTTAACAAAGAGAAGCAGCGTGGCTCAGTGGGAAGAGCATGGGCTTTGGAGTCAGAGGTCATGGGTTCAAATCCCAGCTCTGCTGATTGTCAGCTGTGTGACTGGGCAAGTCACTTAACTTCTCTGTGCCTCAGTTACCTCATCTGTAAAATGGGGATAAAGATTGTGAGCCCCCTGTGGGACAACCTGATCACCTTGTAACCTCCCCAGTGCTTAGAACAGTGCTTTGCACATAGTAAGTGCTTAATACATGCCATCATTATTATTATTAAATACCATAATAATAATAATAATTATTATTAACCTGAAGAAGACTGAGTTTATGTCTTAGGCTACATGTTGGAAACCTTGTAGGCCGCCACTGAATTCTGCTGCCTAGACAGATTGGAACTTCAGCCTTAAGAATTTGCCATTTTGGAAAAAATCAAATGCAATTTACAAATTTTGTATTGCCTTAAACAGCTGGAAATTTTTCAGTAGCACTTGGTTTATAGTCTTTAGCTGGAGGATGCCATTTTGCTTTTAGCAGTAATTAACTAGAATCGGTTAATAATTCATCTAATAATAGTTATATTTTCTCTGCTCACACAGAGCATTTTTTTTTCTCGAGTGTTCACGCTGTTCTTTTCCTTTGACCTGGCAGGGTTTTAGATGCAATAGCTCTATAATCAGGCATTATAAAATCTACAAAAGAATGCAAAGATGCTTTGCTACTAATATCCCTTAAAGTACAATCTACTAATTTGAAAGTAAACATAAGCCTCAAGTAGTCATTTGTATTTCCCCTCGAATGGAATCTGGAAGCAAAAAATCCTTTCTCATTCTAATGATTTATAAAATGCTTCCTCAAACTTCATTCAGTAATTCATCTTGAAGTCTTAGAGCCATTCATGAACTGAAGACACAACTACTCTGCTATAAGTGTGAATCAAAACCTGCTAATATTATTTTCATTTAGGATATATATTAGGAGCGGGACAATGTGCTTTTGCCAATTTTAGAAATCTTAGGAATTTGTGTGGATGATATAGTTCTGGCAAGTGATAGGTTTTTAAAAATAGTTAAAGGAATAGAAAAGAAGTTGTGATTTTGAACCTGGAATAACTTTTATGTAACACCTTTCTAGTGGTTTTAAGTAATCCAGCCCAAGGATTTAACCGCTTTACATTTGCAGTTGCCGCGTGGCTCAAGGGAAAGCGCATGGGCTTGGAAGTCCGAGGTTGTGGGTTCTAATCCCGGCTCTGCCACTTGTCAGCTGTGTGACTTTGGGCAAGTCACTTAACTTCTCTGAGCCTCAGTTCCCTCATCTGTAAAATGGGGATTAAGACTGTGAGCCCTACGTGGGACAACCTGATTACCTTGTATCCCCCACAGCGCTTAGAACAGTACTTGGCACATAGTAAGCATTTAACAAATACCATAATAATAATAATTATTATTATTATTATAACCTGACACAGAGGTACTGTAGAAAGGAAGGTAGCAGAAAAGTTTTAAAGACACAAAAAAGTGCCTCTGTTGATATAAACTCTATGTTGATCAGTCATATTTATTGAGCACATACTGTGTACAGAGCGTTTGGGAGAGGACAATTTAACTGAGTCATTAGGCAGATTCCCTGCCCATATCAAACTTAGAGTTGCTGAGAGGGAGACACTGATCTAAATAAACAAGTAAATAAATGTTGCTGTATACACACACGTATGTAACTGTCCTTTGACTTCCGTGCTGAAGAGATTTTTAGCAGTATATGTGGGCGAGTGACATGTCCGACATAGTCCCTTCCACAGTCTGTGCTTGCAAAGATTGCACTTCTGCTTCCCGGTTTTATTTCCCACCCAGAATGGCTGGGTCCATTTTTATTTCTCCCTCTTGGTCCCAGAAGTCAATAACGATACAGATCTGGTTGGGATGTGGCACACCAGAGCAGAGGCTTTGGGAGAATTGGGAGACCAAGAATTGGTCTAGAAAACAGCATCAAATAGTGTCAGAGGAACCTGGGTTCTAATCCCGGCTCTGCCACCTACCTGCTCTGTGACCTTGGGTGAGTCATTTCACTTCTCTGGGCTTCAGTTACCTCAGCAATCGGTGGTATTTGTTGAGTGCATACTACGTGCAGAGCACTGTACTAAGCATTTTGGAAGAGTACAGTCTAAACGAGTTGGTAGACATGTACCCTGACCACCATAAGCTGACAGACCCATCTGTAAAATGGGGGTTAAGACTGTGAGCCCCTGTGGGACATGGACTGTGTCCAACCCGATTAGTTCTTATCTACCCCAGTGCTCAGTACAGTGCCTGATACATAGTAAATGCTTAACAAGTATCATTAAAAAAAAATCAAACTGATATGGGTGTGCGAATAACCCATGCCTCATCAGTCTCAATCCCCATTTTACAGATGAGGGAACTGAGACCCAGAGCAGTGAAGTGACTTGCCTAAGATCACGGAGCAGACAAGTGGAGGAGCCAGGATTAGAACCCCTGACCTTCTGACCCCCAGGCCCCAGAATGAATGAATGAATCCATTCCGCTCTGCTGCTTAGTACAGGGCTCTGCATTCTGGTAAGTGCTTAATAAATACCATTGATTGATAGATTATACATAGTAACAGAACATAAATACCATTAGTGAGTCAGACCAGTGATCTTTTCAACCCAGGATTCTGCTTCTGGCAACAACAACCGGGTGGTTGGAAAAACTATGCAGTATTTGCTCTCGGGGTTTGGAATAATAATTGGTAATTGTTAAGGCCTTACAGTGTGCCAAGCACTATACTAAGTGCTGGGGTAGATACAAGATCATCAGGGCCCACATGGGGCTCACAGTCTAAGTAGGAGGGAGAATGGGTATTGAATCCCCATTTTGCATTATGGGGGAACTGGAACACAGAAAAGTTAAGGGACTTTTCCAAGGTCACACAACAGACATGTGGTAGAGCTAGGTTTAGAAACCAGGTCCTCTGACTCCCCAGGCCTGGGGTTTACCATCGCTACTGTACTCTCCCAAGCACTTAGTACAGTGCTCTGCACACAACAAACACTCAATCAATGTTATTTATTGAGCAGTTCATCATCATCATCATCATCAATCATATTTATTGAGCGCTTACTGTGTGCAGAGCACTGTACTAAGTGCTTGGGAAGTACAAGTTGGCAACATATAGAGACAGTCCCTACCCAACAGTGGGCTCACAGTCTAAAAGGGGGAGACAGAGAACAAAACCAAACATACTAACAAAATAAAATAAATAGTATAGACATGTACAAGTAAAATAAATAAATAAATAGAGTAATAAATATGTACAAGCATATATACATATATACAGGTGCTGTGGGGAAGGGAAGGAGGTAAGATGGGGGGATGGAGAGGGGGACGAGGGGGAGAGGAAGGAAGGGGCTCAGTCTGGGAAGGCCTCCTGGAGGAGGTGAGCTCTCAGCAGGGCCTTGAAGGGAGGAAGAGAGCTAGCTTGGTGGATGGGCAGAGGGAGGGCATTCCAGAGCAGTTACTCTGAACTCTGTGCAGAACACTGTACTAAGTGCTTGGGAGAGTAAAATACAACATAATTAGCACTGAATAAATGCCACTGATTTATTAAGCTCCTTTTGGGTAGGAAACTTGTCTACCACCTCCGTTGAACTGTACTCTCCCAAGCACTTAGTACAGTGCTCTGTACTCATTAAGCATCCAATAAATGGGTTCATTAAGCTCACTGTGGGCAGGGAACATGTCTACCAGCTCTGTTGTATCATAATCCCCTGAGCACTTAGTATGGTGCTCCACACACACTAAGCACTCAATAAATACGATTTCTTGGTTGATAAGTTTCTTTTTCTATTGCCACCACCGCTTTTTCATTCATACATTCAATTGTATTTATTGAGCACTTACGGTGTGCAAAGCACTGTACTAAGCACTTGGGACTATACAATACAGCAATAAAGAGACAATCCCTGCCCACAGTGAGCTCACAGTCTAGAGAGGGGGGAGAAAGACATCAGTACAAATAAACAGACATCAATATAAATAAATAAATTAAAGATATATACACAAGTGTTGTGGGGCTGGTTGGGGGGGATGAGTAAAGAAAACAAGTCAGGGTGACAAGAGAAGGGAGTGGGAGATGAGGAAAAGTGGGGTTTAGTCTGAGAAGGCCTCTTAGTGGAGATATGCCTTCAGTAAGGCTTTGAAAGTGGGGGAGAGCAATCGCCTGACGGATTTGAGGAGGGAGGGCATTCCAGGCCAGAGGTAGGATGTGGGCCAGAGGTCGGCAGCGAGACAGGTGAGATTGGGGCACAGTAAGAAGGTTAGCACCAGAGGAGCAGAGTGTGCGGGCTGGGTTGTAGAAGGAGGGAAGCAAGGTGAAGTGGGAGGGGATGAGGTGATGGAGCACTTTAAAGCCCATGGTGAGGAGTTTTTGTGTGATAAGGAAGCTGATAGGCAACCACTGGAGACTTTTGAGGAGGTGGGAGGCGACATGTCTTTAACGTTTCTGTAGAAAGATAATCCGGGCAGTGGAATGAAGTTTGGACTGGAGTGGGGAGAGTCAGGAGGTTGGGGGGGTCAGAAAGGAGGCCGATGCAGTAATCTAATCGGCTTAGGATGAATGATTTTATTAATATAGTAGCAGTTTGGAGGGAAAGGAAAGGGAGGATTTTAACGATGTTGTGAAGGTGAGACCGCCAGGATTTGGAGACCGATTGGATATGTGGGTTGAATGAAAGAGCGGAGTCAAGGTTAATGCCATGGATACGGGCTTGTGAAACGGGAAGGATGGGGGTGCCATCTATAGTGATGGGAAAGTCCGGGAGAGGACAGGGTTTGGGAGGGAAAAGAAGGAGCTCTGTTTTGGACATGTTAAGTTTGAGGTGATGGGAGGACATCCAAGTAGAGATGTCTCGAAGGCAGGAGGAGATGCGAGCCTGGAGAGAGAATAGGGGAGAAGAAGTAGATTTGGGTATCATCCGCAGAGAGGTGGTAGTTGAAGCCGTGAGTTCTCCAACGGAATGAGTGTCGATGGAGAATAGAAGGGGACCCAGAACTGAACCTTGAGGGATCCCCACAGTTAGGAGGTGGGAGGCAGAGGAGGAGCCCGTGAAGGAGATGGAGAATGAATGGCCAGAGAGATAAGAGGAGAACCAGAAGAGGACAGAGTCAGTGAAGCCAATGTTGGATAACATAACCTGGGGAAGGGAGTGGGCCACAGTGCCAAATGCAGCTGACAAGTTGAGGATGATTAGGATGGAGTAGGAGCAATTGTATTTGTAAAGAAGGAGATAGCCTGACTTGACAGCAAGAAGATGATAGCCTGACTTGATAGCATCGACTTTCTGGTTGGGGGTCAAGGGGTTGTCCTGCCCTTGTGGTAGAAGAACTTTACGGACTCCACGTTGTGTTTGAGCGGGTATGACAGAGACAAGTTTATTTACTACTCACATTTATTCTAGTGCTAGTAGGGAGTGGTGGTTGACGACCAGAGTTTCCCCTGCTAGTCAAGGCCAGCTCAACTCTGAGTAATCCGGAGCTTCTTTATATTCAGTTAGTAAAGCATCTAATTTAATCAGAGAGTTCAATACAGGATAAATCCATCAGGAGAGGCAGCAAAAACTCCACTGAATGGGGTTTTCCCATCCACCCCCTACTTTGTTCTCTAGGTGCCTGGAGTAGCAGTGTTGCCTGGTGGAAAGAGAACCAGTCTGGGAGTCAGGAGGTTGTGGGTTCTAATCCTAGCTCAACCATATGTATGCTGTGTGACCTTGGGTGAGTCCCTTCATTTCTCTGGGCCTCAGTTACCTCATCTGTAAAATGAAGGGTAAGACTGTGAGCCTCAGGTGGGACATGGACTGTGTCCAACTTGGTTAGATTGAATCCACCCCAGTGCTTAGTATAGTGCCTGGCACATAGTAAGCACTTCACAAATACCATCATCATCATCATTAAATCCCACTGATCATTAAATCCCAGGGGTCCTGATTAGATCAAGGCTGTAGCTTCATCTTGTTTTCAGCTACTCAAGATCGCACCTGGAGAGTTTCTAGTACTCTTCCAGTCTCAGCTATCCTAGCCTGGGCAGTGGCTAGCAAGTGGAAGGCTACAAGTCAAAACTCACCCATGCTGGTCAGCAGTGGCACAGCAGAGAGTCAAGTTTTCTGCGTTGAAGAAGGCAATGGTAAACCACGTCAGTATTTTGACCCAAGAAACCTCTATGGAAACACCACTAGAAGGATTGCAGTTGGAGGTGGGGCGTTAATAGTAATAATAATAATAATAATGATAATGGCATTTATTAAGCACTTAACTATGTGCAAAGCACTGTTCTAAGCAGTGGGGAGATTACAAGGTGATGAGGTTGGCCCATGGGGGGCTCACAGTCTTAATCCCCATTTTGCAGATGAGGTGACTGAGGCACAGAGAAGTGAAGTGACTTGCCCAAAATCACCCAGCTGACAATTGGCGGAGTTGGGATTTGAAACCATGACCTCTGACTCCAAAGCCCGTGCTCTTTCCACTGAGCCACGCTGCTTCTCAAAAGCGTTCTGGGTGAGATGTGTCCATGGAGTCGCTGTGGGCCAGAAATGACTCAACAGCATAAGACAAGACAAAATTCCTTTCAGAGGACCAGAGAATGAAGGGAAGATGTGTTGTGAAGTGCTTGCCTTGACAATCAGACACACCCAGAGGTGATTAAGCTGGCCTAAGAGGGAAGGGGGAAAATCCAAGATCATAACCATTGTGCTGCCACACTCCCGTAGGCAATACCAGGGGACAGGGCTGAAGGGTTTTTTTTTGGTTTTTTTTTTGGTTTTTTGGTTAGGCAACATCTTTTACCATTCTCTCCCTTTCTGGTAACGGTATTTTGTTAAGCACTTACTATGTGCCAGGCACTGTTCTAAGTGTTGGATTAGACACAAGCAGCTTAGCTCAGTGGAAAAGAGCAAGGGCTTTGGAGTCAGAGGTCATGGGTTCAAATTCCGGCTCCACCATTTGTCAGCTGTGTGACTTTGGGCAAGTCACTTAACTTCCCTGTGCCTCAGTTACCTCATCTGTAAAATGGGGATTAAGACTGTGAGCCCCCCGTGGGCCAACCTGATCACCTTGTAACCTCCCCAGCGCTTAGAACAGTGCTTTGCAAATAGTAAGCGCTTAATAAATGCCATCATTATTATTATTATTATACAAGGGAATTGGATTGGACTAAGCTCCTGTCCCACATAGGGCTTACAGTCTTAATCCCTTTTTTCCAGGTGAGGGAACTGAGGCACAGATAAGTTAAGTGACTGACCCCAGGTCTCACAGCAGACAAGTGGCAGAGGCAGGATTAGAACCCAGTTCCTCTGACTCTCAGGTCTGTGCTTGATCCACTAGGCCATGCTGTGACTCTCCCGGGCTGGAGTCTCACTCACCTCCTCTTCTAATTAAGCAAATGATGAGAGAGATTAAGTCCTCTTTTACACATTTAGCACTAGTACTTAAAGGAACTGAGCTCCAAGTGATCTCTCCTAAAGGAAGGGTCTCTCTTTTATTTCCCTTGAGAGGTTTTTAATCTATTCTGTCTGAAGGTTGGAGCTTTGTTTTCAGCACTGGGGTTTGCTTTTAAATGGCACTTGCTAAGCACTTATGTGTGCCAAGGCACTGTATTAAGAGCTGGGTTGGATGCAAGATAATTAGGTTGGGTGCAGTCCCTACCCCACTTGGGGCTCACAGTCAAAGTAGGAGGTCAAACGGGGAGATGGAGAAGCAACGTGGCCTAGCGAATAGAGCGTGGGCTCTCCAGTCCCTCTAGACTGTAAGCATAGAGAAGCAGCGTGGCTCAGGGGAAAGAGCCCAGGCTTTGGAGTCAGAGGTTATGGGTTCAAATCCCTGCTCTGCCAATTGTCAGCTGTGTGACTTTGGGCAGGTCATTTCACTTCTCTGTGCCTCAGTTACCTCATCTGTAAAATGGGGATGAAGACTGTGAGCCCCCCGTGGGACAACCTGATCACCTGGTACCCTCCACAGCGCTTAGAACAGTGCTTGCACATAGTAAGTGCTTAATAAATGCCATTATTATTATTTTTATTATATCGTGAGCAGGGAATGTGCCTGTTTATTATTATATTGTCCTTGCCTAAGCGCTTAGTGCAGCGCTCTGCACACAGTAAGTGCTCAATAAATGCGACTGAATGAATGAAAGTGGGATTTCAGAACTGGCAAGGTGAGAAATGGTGTAATTGCTAGAGATGGTTCAGTCCAGCATGCGTCCAAGGGAGTGAATTTTTTTTTTTATGGTATTAAGCACTTACTCTGTGCCAAGCCCTGTTCTAAGCTCTGGGGTCGATACAGGCTAATCAGGTTGGATGCAGTCCATACCCCACATGGGGCTCACAGTCTTCATTCCCATTTTGCAGATGAGGGAACTGAGGCCCAGAGAAGTGAAGTGACTTGCCCGAGGACACACAGCAGATAAGTGGTGGAGCTGGCCTTAGAAGCCAGGTTCTTCTGACTGTGAGGCCCGTGCTCTTATCTACTAAGCCATGCTGCTTTTCACTTTTCCGCCATGTGACCTTAGGCAAGTCACTAAATTTCTTTATGCCTCAGTATCCTCCTCTGTAAAATGGAAGTTCAGTTTCTGTTCTATTTTATTTTATTTCACTTGTACATATCTATTCTATTTATTTTATTTTGTTAGTATGTTTGGTTTTGTTCTGTCTCCCCCTTTTAGACTGCGAGCCCACTATTGGGTAGGGACTGTCTCTATATGTTGCCAACTTGTACTTCCCAAGCGCTTAGTACAGTGCTCTGCACATAGTAAGCGCTCAATAAATATGATTGATGATGATGATGATGATGATGTTCTCCCTCCGACTTTGATCTTGAGCCCCAAATGGAATCTGATTATCTCGCATTTACCCCAGTGCTTAGTACAGCGCTTGGCACATAGTAAGTGCTTGACAAATGCCATCATTTTTTGATAAATAAGAGGACAGGTTATACTTATGGGTGATGGGTGAGTGACAACAAGAAGGAGAAACTTGTGCCTTCATTTTCAGGTGCCTGTGCCATGAGATTTCTCTCGAGCGGTGTGTTGGGGGTTTTGGGAAAGATTCGGGAAAGGAGTAGAGGGATTTGAAGGGGAGTTGGGCTATCTTGCTTGGCAAGAAGTTAGAAGCTGTTCTGGAAATGAGTCAAAAACAGACAGCATGGAGGAGGGGCTGGGAAGAAGAGATAAATATATGGATAGGAGGTGTGGTTGGCTGGCGTGGAGAGTGATTCAGAAAATCGGGGGAGAAAAGAAGAGGAGTGTAGGCAGGGACCCAGTATGCACCAGTCTTAAGGGTGAGGAATGAAGTTTAAATTTTATTCCATTAAAATGACAGTGGTGACTAACCTTAGGAGCAGTAGAACAATGCAAGGAGTTTCTGCATTGGTTGAGATAGTAAACTTCAAATTGGCACCAAGAAAAATGAGTTTGTTCAATCTGGGCAGGAAGTAATAAGACCTTTGAAATGCATTTGTCACTCAAAAGGAAATAAAAAATAACTGTGCAGTCTCAAGTGCACTTGGAGCACTCATATGTGAACGGTCACGTTTATTGTTACTTTTGTAAAATCATGGAAAAGTGGAGAAATAAAGAAGCGCTGTAGAAGGATGAATTTTTTTTTCTTGTGGTATTTAAGTGCTTTCTGCGTGTCAGGTACTGGACTAAGCGCTGGCTAATCAGTTTGGAAACAGTCCATGTTCCACATGGGGCTCACAGCCTTAATTCGCATTTTACAGATGAGGTAACTGAGGCAAAGAGAAATGAAGTGATTTGCCCAAGGTTGCAAAGCAGACAAGTGGTGGAGCTGGGATTAGAACCCAGGTCCTCTGACTCTCAGGCCTGTGCTCTATCCACTAGGCAATGCTGCTTCACAATTTTTAGGGAAAGAGAGGAAAAGTGAAAACATGACATTGTCACATGTTTGGTATAATAATGGGCAAAATCATCATCATCATCACCATCAACAGTATTTATTGAGTGCTCACTGTGTGCAGAGCACTGTACTAAACTCTTGGCAGAGTGCAGCATAACAGTTAGCAGACACATTCCCTGCCCACAAGGAGCTTACAGTCTAGAGGGGAAGACAGATATTAAATTAAATAATTCCTATCCAGAGGGAGAGAGAGATTGGAAGAAACTGGGTATCAATCAATAAATGGTATTTCTCAAGTGCTTGCTATGTGCAGAGCACTATACTGAGTGCTTGGGAGAATACAATAGAATAGAATTAGCAGATACATTCCCCGCCCCTAATGAGTTTACAGTGTAGAGGAGGATGAGAGTGTTGTGTAAAAAGCAATCTGGCTCATCTTTCGGTCCAGTATCTTGGTTTCTGAGATCTAACTTCTCATTAATTATGAATCTAACCAGATATTTTTGATCTTGGGGACAGCTAGGTACTTCCTCTCAGTTTTAGGGACCGAAGGATGAGAAAAATTTATCCAATCTTTGTAGTCCCGAATTTTCCCCTCATCATCCCGGCAAATAAGCACAATGAATGTTTTGATTACAGTCCCTGGCAAGTGACCAGAACAGGTTAATTATTTAGCTGGAGGGAAAGTGATTTGACTCATCTTATATTTAATCAAAAAGAAAAGAATTCTGTGCTGGCATTTTCTTATTTTTAGCTTAAACAGGTGCAGGTACAGAACAACAAAAAGGCGTGAAGTTGAGCCCAGAAAAGATATTTTGAGAGTCCTTGTTTTAATGAGAGGGAGATTCTTAGGCCATTAAGTATTTGCTTTGATTTTCAGGCCATTTTCTTGATATGTACATCAGATGTCCCAAGAGACCCGTTTTCATTTCTTTCGAACCACATACCTTATAAATCCAGTATATAAAAAAAGATCATTTAAGGTATCTGCTGGTGTCCTTGTGGCGTTTTCTTAGTTTTTTTCTCTCTGTAGAGAAAATTACTGTTGTTTTCCAGGGGCTAGAATTACAATTCTGAAATTGAAAATGGGTAAGAACTTTGTCTTAAAAACAAACAAACAAAAAAACCCAATACTTCCTTCTCAGTTCTGAGAAGGAACTGCATCTGAATTTGAGAAGAACAAATCTTTGTTGGGAAGTCACTGTCTCAGGCTCTATTTATGCTCTTCTGTTTTTTTTTTTTTTTTTTTTTTTACTGCTCCACTATCAATAAGGGCAGTTGGTCCATCTGTTAAAAAAAAAATAACAAAAAACATTTGGCAGATCAATTTAATTCATTTAACTTTTTTCCCAGAGACTAAACATTCAGAAGATTCCAGGGGGCATTCTGGCATGATAGGAAAGCAAACATTAAAATTCCAGGCTCTTCTGCTGTATTGACATATTTTTTAAAAGGGCTTTTTGAAGTTCCACTGCAGAATCACAGTTATTATGGTCATACATTTATAGCATGGCAGAAAGGAAAGCAAGCCACTCTGTTTGTAACTTTGTTCGTGGTATATGCCATTAGTATTACACAGCCTTCCCATCGATCCCATCAACAGAAATGATCTTTTCAGCCTACCAGAAATGCACTCTAAGTGGATTGCCATTTATTAATCCATTGCTACTAGTTTTATTGCTTTATGTCACTATATATGTGTATGTGTGTATGTTGCCACTTAGCTGTCAATATTAAGGGGAAATAATAATAATAGTGATAATGATTGTGGCATTTAAGTGCTTACTACATCTCAAGCAATGAGGTAGATACAAGATAATCAGGTCAGACACAATCTCTGTCCCACATGGGGCTCACAATCTAAGTAGGAGGGAGACAGCTACAAAATCCCCATTTTTGCTGAAGCAGGAACTGAGGCACAGCAGAGTTAAGTGACTGGCCCAAGGTCATACAGCAGACAGGTAGCAGAGCCGGGAATAGGAGCCGGTCCTCTGACTCTCAGGCCTGTCCTCTATCCACCATGCTGCTTCTCCAGGAGATACAGACGACATACGAACATGCATACACATATGATCTGCAGTAATTCTCTGTGTGTATGTGTGTGTGTGTGTATATATATATATATATATATATATATACACACACACATACACACAGAGAATATATGTATATATATATGTGTGTGTGTATAAATATATATAAATATATAAATATAAATATATATATATACTGTACAGGCTCAACTCTGGAGCACTCATATGCAAACAGACATGTCTATAGTTACTTTTGCAAAATCATGGAAAAGTGGAGAAATAAAGAAGAACTTTAGGAGGATAGATTCTTTTTTTTTCAGTATTTGTTATGCACTTTGTATGCCTCAGGCACGGGGCATATATACTCAGCAGTATTCACATACACACAAAATGGAGATTGAGACTGGGAGCCCCATGTGGAACAGGGCCTGTGTCCAAACCGATTTTCTTTACTCCACCTCAAAGCTTAGTACAGTGCTGGGCACATAGTAAGCACTTAAAAATGCCATTATTATTATTATTACTACTACTAATAATAAGAAGAAAGCCACCTGGCTCTTGTCCCTGCCCCATGCCCTCTACTCCCAGAAACCCCAAGATGAAAAAGGATGTCAGTTCTCTCTGGCTTCAACACGTGCTTGCTTTGGACCGACAAGTCATAGTCTTTGACAAATTGCTTAAATTCTTCTCCATTTCCTTTCCCCCCTCCTCTTTAAAAAGCAAAGATCTGATTGCTTATCTGTTATCTAACAAGCCTTTGAAGGAGCTCAGAGAACCATGGAAAAATGGGCCGGTGAGCATTAAACGCAGACTGGATCTTGGCTCCAACCCTACACTGCCTTGTTATTTCCTTGGCCCAGATATGTAGAAGCTAATATACATTAGAAGAAGCAGAGTGGCATACATAGAGAAGCAGCGTGGCTCAGTGGAAAGAGCCCGGGCTTTGGAGTCAGAAGTCATGGGTTCAAATCCCGCCTCCGCCGCTTGTCAACTGTATGACTTCAGGCAAGTCATTTCATTTCTCTGTGCCTCAGTTCCCTCATCTGTAAAACGGGGATGAAGACTGTGAGCCCCCTGTGGGGCAACCTGATCACCTTGGATCTCCCCCAGTGCTTAGAACAGTGCTTGGCACATAGTAAGTGCTTAATAAATGCCATTATTATTATTATTATTTGGCTGTGGAATCAGCATGTTGCAAATACAAGAATGAGAAGTCTCATGGCCTAGTGGATAGAGCACGTGCCTGGGAGTCGGACGGACATGGGTTCCAATCTAGACTCTGCCACTTTCTTTTTTGCCAAGCACTTACTATGTGTCAAACACTGTTCTAAGCGCTGGGGTAGATACAAGTTAATTAGGTTGGACACACACAGTCCCTGACCCGCGTGGGGCTCAGAGTCTAAGTAGGAGGGAGAATAGGAGAACTAAAGCACAGGGAAGTTAAGTGACTTGCTCAGGGTCACACAATCAGCATTTGGCAGAATCAATTTAGAACACAGGCCTCTGATTCCCTGGCCTGTGCTCTTTCCTCTAGGCCGCGTTGCTTCTCATTCATTTATTTACAACACATTGACTCTGCAGCCAAATGTATATTAACTTCCACATGTGCCCTGGAAACGATTTATATTTGGGCCAAGGAAATAATGAGGCAGCATGGGGTTTGAGCTGAGATCCTGCTGGTATTTAATTTTCACCTGCCCATTTTTCTGTGGTTCTCTGAGCTCCCACAAGGGCTTGTTAGATAACTGATAACTCATCTGCTCTGTGCCGTTGGGCAAGTCACTTCACTTCTCTGTGCCTCAGTTCCCTCTTCTGTAAAATGGGGCTTAAGACTGTGAGCGCCATATTGGACATGAACTGTTGTTTAACCTGATTAGCTTGTATCTACCCCAGCGCTTAGTCCAGTGTCTGTCACCTAGTAAGCGCTCAACAAATGCCTTAAAAAAATGAAAACTGAAGGGGATCATTTTGAGAGGGACAATGGGGGAGTGTAAGTCATTTAGTCAATATTTTAAAGAAAACTCCAGGGATCTGAGGCAGAAAAATCAGATGTGGAAACCTCCACCCTGAAAGCTTTGTTGAGGAAATTTTAAAGGGACCGATCAACGGTATTTATTGAGTGCTTACCGTGTGCAGAGAACTCATTAAGTGCCTGGGAGAGTACCATCCAATAGAGTTGATAGACACTTTCCCCTGCCCACAAGGAGCTTACAGTCTAGTGGGATCATGATACATTTCAGGTAAGTGGCCTTCCCTGACTAAGCCCTCCTTTCCTCTTCTCCCATTCCCTTCTGTGTCACCCTGATTTGTTCCCTTTATTCATCCCTTCATCCCAGCTCCACAGCACTTATGTCCATATCTGTAATTTATTTATATTAATGTCTGTCTCCCCCTCTAGACTGTAAGCTCATTGTGGGAAGGGAATGTGTCTGTTTATTGTAATATGGTACTCTCTCAAGTGCTTAGTGGCTCAGTGGAAAGAGCACGGGCTTGGGAGTCAGAGGTCATGGGTTCTAATCCCTACTCTGCCACTTGTCAGCTGTGTGACTTTGGGCAAGTCACTTGACTTCTCTGTGCCTCAGTTAACTCATCTGGAAAATGGGGATTATGACTGTGAGCCCCATGTGGGACAATCTGATTACCTTGTAACCCTCCCAGCGCTTAGAACAGTGCTTGGCACATAGTAAGCACTTAACAAATGCCATCATCATCATCATCATCATTACAGTGTTCTGCACACGGTAAGTGCTCGATAAATATGATTGAATGAAAATAAATTAGGGTAGTATCAGTCAATCAGAAAGCATCATTATGGGTTTATGTATGCTCAATATCTTATATAGAAAGGTAAACAGCTTCCTTTTCTGCCTCTAGATCCAAAAAGTAGAAAGCAAAAATTTCCATAGAAGGTCATGTATTCCCACATACTTCTTTATCCCTATTTATAATCACACTAAGAAAATTGCTCATTTTTCAGTCAATCACTTGTGAAAGAAAAAGGAGTGAGAAGCAGCATGGCCTGGTGGATAGAGTGGATTCAGAAAGACCTGGGTTCTAATTCTGGCTCCTCCACTTGTCTGCTATGTGACCTTGGGCAAGTCACTTAAACTCTCTGGGACTCATCTGTAAAATGGGGATTAAGACTGTGAGCCCCATGTGGGACAGGCACCGTGCCCAACTTGATTATTTTGTATCTACCCCAGCAGTTAGTACGGGGGCCGGCACATAGTTAGTGCTTAACTGGTATCATAAAAAAGTGGCTTGAATTTAATCTGTAGCCACTGAAGATGGACTAGAGATTGGTTTTAGTTACATAAATTTTAGCAGGTGCCAAGGCAGAGAGACTGAAACTTTGGTGTGTCACTGGCTGCTGAGTTAGCTGAAAATAATGTAGGGAATCTGGCTGGTGAGTTGAAGACTTCATGAAGTTAAAAAAGAATATCTTTATTTATGTTTTAATGTTTCTTCTAAGTCTGTTCGTCACCACCTTGTCAATAATCGTTCCACTAGCTTTTGCCTACGTAATTATTAATGTGTTTATTATAGCCAAATATATCCTTCCTCATTAGCAGTATATCAAGCTACAAATGGAATACCTTCTCTTAATAATAGTGTTTCACGGAAAGAAAATGAGCAATTAACCTTTTCTTGGTATTGTGTTAGGCAATATCCAACAGAAACCTTGAAACTATTTTGCATAATCGAATTTCTAAAGCAGTTTCTTGCCAATATTATATATGGTAAATGCGTCATCTCATTTTTCTGGGTAGTGTTCAGTTATTTAATTAATGTGCTAACAATAGAACATCTGTGTTCTGAAAAACATGAATGGGATTTCAACATTAAGTACTTCATCAAATCAAGCCCTAGAAATCACCAGAAACTGTGAGGTCTGTTGAAACAATGTGGGCTAATGGAAAGAGCACCAGCCTCAGAGCCAGAGAACCTGGGTTCTAATTCTGCTTCTGCCACTTGTCTGCTGTGTGGTCGTGAGCAAGCCCCTTAACTTCTTTATGTCTCAATTTCCTCATGTGTAAAATGGAGATTCAATACTTGCTCACCTTAGATTGTGAGCCTCATTGTGGGCCAGGGACTGTGTCTGACTGGATTATCTTGTATCTACCCCAGCGCTTAGTACACTGCTTGGCCCTGCTAACCACTTAACAAATGCCACACTTATCATTATAAATACCATTGATGATATAATATGTCTTGCCGCACTCAGTACTCAGGTGATGGATGGCAAGCTCTTAACAAATACTGCAATCATTATTGACCAATATCTTGGCTGCCTATTTTGCAGGAAACTTTCAGCATGACTTTAAGTTAAATAACCTGCCGGTTGTTTGCGGTAAACTTTTTTTCTGGGTTATATAAATGGCTCTTTATTTTAGGTCTGGTTTTCAGAATTTCGCGTTTAGGGAAGGATGTTGTATAAGAAGAGTGAAATAGCTGAGACAATACTTTTAACACTCTTTTTTGGGGCTGCTGGGTGAAATGATGATTTTTGTGTGATTTTTGATGATATACAAGTCATATCTCTTGGATTGTGGTCAGTGTCCTTATTTGGCTAAAAGCTGCCAATTTCTTTTATAAGCCTGACCAGGTAATGTCATTTCAAATAACAATCCTAGACGGCCAGGGCAGAAGCCTTTTTTAATTCATCATTTTAAATGACTGTGGTATTTAAGTGCCTGTACATGTCAAACGCTGTACTGAGCGCTAGGGTAGATACAAGAAAATCAGACTGGATACAGTTCCTGCTGCAAATAGGGCTCACAGGCTAAGAGGGAGGGAGACCCCTCCCCACAGCACGTGTATATATATTTGTACATATTTATTACTCTATTTTACTTGTTTATATTTACTATTCTAATATTCTAATATTTACTATTCCATTTATTTTGTTAATGATGTGCATATAGCTTTAATTCTATTTGTTCTGACAATTTTAACACCTGTCTACATGTTTTGTTTTATTGTCTGTCTCCCCCTTCTAGACTGTGAACCCATTGTTGGGTAGGGACCATCCCTATATGTTGCCGACTTGTACTTCCCAAGCGCTTAGTACAGTGCTCTGCACACAGTAAGCGCTCAATAAATACGATTGAATGAATGAACATGGACTCAATTGTCCCTCTCTGGACTGTAAGCTCATTGAGGGCAGGGATCATGTCTATCAACTCTGTTAGTTTGAACTCTCCTAAGTTTTTAGTACAGTGCTCTGTACACAGTAAGTGCTCAATAAATTCCACTGTTGTTGATGATGATGAAACTCCATTTTACAGATGAGAACAGTGAGGCACAGAGAAGTTAAGTCACTTGTCCCAGGTCACAGACAGGCCAGTGAGGGGGCTGGGATTAGAACTCAGGTCCCCTGATTAATAATAATGTTGGTATTTGTTAAGCGCTTACTATGTGCCAAGCACTGTTCTAAGTGCTGGGGTAGATACGAAGGAATCATGTTGTCCCACGTGGGGCTCACAGTCTTCATCCCCATTTTACAGATGAGCTAACTGAGGCACAGAGAAGTTAAGTGACTTGCCCAAGGTCACACAGCTGGCAAGTGGCAGATCCGGGATTAGAACCCACGACCTCTGACCCCCAAGCCGGTGCTCTTTCCACTATTAGACCTGTGTTTCTGCCATAGGCCATGCTGCTTTCCTGCTAGATCCCCGTGCTTCCTGTCTCCCCAAACAAGCAGAGCTGTAAAATCAGGAATAATGTTGATTTCTGTCTATCTGTGTTGTGAAAATACTCTGTCTTTGGGGGGTTGTTTACTTTTGGCTTTATCCTTAATTGGCATTTGTCCCAGCTGATTACTCAAGAACCCTGAACCCCACTGATTATTTCAACAATAACTTCCTCCCTGACCCCCGTCCAATTTATAAGTCCTGTTAAAAGAAGCTGTATCAATTCAGCCTCTTTCAATGTTCTCGGCAAAATAACGGCCAACCCTTGAAATATATTTCTGTTTTGGACTTCTTTTAGTTTTCCCAGATCCTCACAAATATAGCCAGTTGCCCATCAAAATCTGTGTTTTTCTGGTATTTATATTTTATATTTATTTACATTAACATCTGTGTACCCTTCTAGACTGTAAACCCGCTGTGGGCAGAGAATGTGTCTACCAACTCTGTTAGATTGTATCCTCCCAAGAGCTTAGTGCAGTGCTTTGATACAGTAAGCACTCAATAAATACAATTGATTGATTGGTTGATATTGAATCAGGGATTCTGTATCCCGGAGCTGTTGTTTCTTTTTTCAATGCCCAGTTTGATCTTGGTTGCGGGCATTTAATTAAGAGGTAAGTTATGACAGAAGAGGGGAAACCAATATTGAAAATTGCTAAGATTTTTTGAGTGTTTGTCTCCTAGGGAATCAGGGTTGAGTAATCTTAATAATAAGAAGCGTGATATTTGCTAAGAACTTGCTATTTAGGAAGGAAGAGCTTAATGCTGGGACTGAATGGGGATAGGCAGAGAATTATTTTTCTCTTTGCTTGCTTTTTCAACTCTCCCATTCCCTGGAGGTATCTGTGTGAGCCTCTTGTTTCTTTTTCTGGCCTCTGATACACTGCCACAATAATACTAATAATTATTGCAGTGTTGGCAAAGTGCTTCGCTGAGTGCCAAGCAGTTTATTAAACATCTCAGTAGATGCAAGATTATCAGGTCAGACACAGTCTCTGGACCACTGGGGGATGAGGCAGCAGTACTGGGAGCGGGGTGGTAAAATAGGATGGAGAGATGATATATCAGTCCTAGAAGAGATGTGCTTTTAGCAGTTCATTCCTTCATTCAGTTGTATTTATTGAGCACCTAGTGCATGCAAAGCACTCTACAAAGTGCTTGGGAGCGTACAATGTAATAATAAACACATTCCCTGCCAGCAACGAACTTCCAGTCTAGAGGGCGAGACAGATGTTAATAAAAATGAATAAATTACATTAAATTACTGGGCTTTGAAGATGGGGAGAGCCGTGGTTTACCAGATCATCATCATAACAATAGCAGTGATGGTACTTGTTAAGTGCTTACTGTGTGTCAAGCACTGTGCTAAGCGCTGGGGTGGATAAAAGTGAATCAGGTTGGACACAGTCCCCCTTGGGGCTCACAGGCTAACTAGGATGTGAAGGGGGAGGAAGTTCCAAACAGGAGGGAGATGGCAAGAGAGACGAGAATGAGGCCTAGAGAGGAGATTGGCGTCAGAGGAGCGGAATGTGTGGGTTGGGTTGTAGTGGGAGATTGAGTGTTAAGAAAAAGGCAGCCGAGTGAGCATTTTAAAACTGAAGGCGGGGAGTTTCTGCTTCATGCGGAGAGAGATGGGCAAACATGGGAGTATTTGAGGAATGGGGAGACAGGCTCAGAACGATGTTATATACCTGAAGTGTCTGGATTACTGTATCAGCCTCCTCTCCGATCTCCCATCGTCCTGTCTCTCCCCACTTCAATCCATACTTCACGCCGCTGCCCGGATTGTCTTTGTCCAGAAACGCTCTGGGCATGTTACTCCCCTCTTCAAACATCTCCAGTAGCTAACAATCAATCTGCGCATCAGGCAGAAACTCCTCACCCTCAGCTTCAAGGCTGTCCATCCCCTCGTCCCCTCCTACCTCACCTCCCTTCTCTCCTTCTACAGCCCAGCCCGCACCCTCTGCTCCTCTGCCGCTAATCTTCTCACCGTGCCTCGTTCTCGCCTGTCCCGCCATCGACCCCCTGCCCATGTCCTCCCCCTGGCCTGGAATGCCCTCCCTCCGCACATCTGCCAAGCTAGCTCTCTTCCTCCCTTCCAAGCCCTACTGAGAGCTCACCTCCTCCAGGAGGCCTTCCCAGACTGAGCCCCCTCCTTCCTCTCCCCCTCCTCCCCATCCGCCACCTTACCTCCTTCCCCTCCCCACAGCACCTGTGTATATGTATATATGTATGTATTTATTACTCTATTTATTTTATTTGTACATATTTATTCTATTTTTTTTATTTTGTTAATATGTTTTGTTTTGTTCTCTGTCTCCCTCTTCTAGACTGTGAGCCCACTGTTGGGTAGGGACTGTCTCTATATGTTGCCAACTTGTACTTCCCAAGCACTTAGTACAGTGCTCTGCACACAGTAAGCACTCAATAAATACGATTGAATGAATGAATGAATGAATTTATTTACATTAATGTCTGTCTTCCCCTCTAGGCTATAAAGTCGCCGAGGGCAGGGAACCTCTCTCCCAACCCTGGTAGATTTTTATATTGTATTCTCTCAAGCGCTTAGTACAGCACTCAGCTCACAGTAAGCGCTCAATAAATACGATTGATTGAGTCCACTCACCCACTTTAGCCAAACCACCCTGAGGATGTCAACGGAGCCTCACCAGAGTGAACTGGTCCGGAGCAAAGCATAGCAGCTCACCTTTTAAGAAAGACTTCACCACTTAGAAAAGACCCATTTGAACACCCTCCAAGAGACCTTCCCTGACTAAGCCCTCATTCCCCCTTTCCCACTCCCTTCTGCATCGCCCTGACTTGCTCCCGTTACTCATCCCCCGTCGCAGTCCCACAGCACTTACGTCCATATCTGGAATTTCTTTATATTAATGTCTGCCTCCTGCTCTAGACTGTAAGCTTGTTGTGGGCAGGGAATGCATCTGTCATATTGTATTGTCCTCTCTCAAGCACCTAGTCCATAGGAAGTGCTCAATTTATGGATTGGAAATGGCCGTGACTCAAAGCCTATTGTCCTTTTCTTCTGTTTCAGGTCCTCGGGGCCCTCTCAACCCCCCCAGCAAAGATGTAGCCTCAAGGATGTCAGAGCGGCAGCTCCACGGCCCTTGTCCTCCCGCCGGACGGGACCATTTTGAAAAACCAATCTTGGGCCCTCCCAGCTTGGCTTCCCCGAGACCGAACCCCCAGAATGGCTTCCACCCTCTCTACACGCAAAACAGCCCCACAAAACCTCACGTCATCACGGTTGTGAAGCCAGGAGGGCCCACGCCCAGGAAGGTCACCCTTCTCCTCAACAGAAAGTCTGGGGCGACTTTCGAACGGCTGATCGCTGACATCTCAGAAGCCCTGGGCTTTCCCCCGGGGAAGAACGACCGGGTGAGGAAACTGTATAACCTGAAGGGCAAGGAAGTTCGGAGCATCTCAGACTTCTTCAGGGAAGGTGATGCTTTCATCGCCGTGGGAGGGGAGCAGTTGACCCTGAAGAACATTCAGGCGGCCATAGAGGAACTCTACTCCATCACACCCCGGGCCCTTGCTTCGACCCAGAAGAGCTCGGAGTTGTCCCTGGAGCTGAAAAGCAGACTGGGGAGCAAGGTTCAGAAAGCTGACCGCCCCTGTGGAGAAAGTCCGATCACCAAGGGTCGCTGCGAAGCTGTTGTCCCCAAGCAGGAGGGGAAAGCCAATGGCGGGGTGATGAGGCCAGAGGATGAGGTGAGCCCCCAGAAGAAGTGGGGTCGGGAGAGGGGGGAGCGCGAGAAAGACGGCAAGCCCCTCAGGAAAGCCCGAGAAGAGGAGAGCCATTTGACTCGGGAAAAGCAACACGGGAGTGAAATGGCCACGGAGCCGGGGCAGGTGACGAGGTGTGAGAAATGCAAGCATGAGGGCTCCCTGCGGCAAACGCTGCAGAGGAAAGGCCTGACGGAGCTCGCCCTCGGGAACAACCAGCTGGAGTCGGGGAAGGGCCGGAGCTGTAGGAATGTGGGAAGGATGGGAAAGATGAGGAGTTTCAAGGGACCCCACAAGGAGGGCTCACTGGATGGGAAAGAAATCACATGGAAGAAAGACCTTGGTGACAGTAGCTGGAGAAGTGGCCCCAGCACTCCCAGCCAGGAACCGGAAAAGTCAAAATGGAATTTGGAGAGGAAAGAGCAGAGGGACCCAGAAATCCACGGAAATAACCCCGGCGCATCTCTGAGCGTGAGGAGAGAAGACCCGGGGGAGCAGTGGAACCCAGAGGGAAGCTTGAGGGGACGACAGAAAGATGTTCGGAGCCCGCCTAGGAGTGAGCCGAGTGGTTGGCTAGGGAGAGAAGGCTGGGAACCAGAGAAACCCTCAGTTGGCCGAAGAGAGGAGGAGGAGAAGATGGGGAAGGCGAAGGAGAAAAGAGGCGAAGCAGGAAAAAGGGTGACGCAGGGAGAAAGTGAACACGGGCGAGCCGACCAAAGGTGGGAATCTAAGGCGGGCACAGAAGGCAAGTCACAGGGCATGGAGGGCAAGAAGCCGAGGCCTTGCGGCACCAGGAAGGCCGACGTGGAAAGATACTACGAGATTGGCCGGAACATCGGGGATGGGAACTTCGCCGTGGTGAAAGAGTGCCGGCACTTGGTAACCAAACAGGCCTACGCCATGAAAATCATCGACAAGTCCAAGCTGAAGGGCAGAGAGGGCATGGTGGACAGCGAGATCGTCATCATCCAGAGCCTCTCCCACCCCAATATAGTGAGTTTGCACGAGGTATACGAAACCGGAACGAAGATCTACCTGATCCTGGAGTACGTCCAGGGAGGAGACCTCTTTGATGCCATCTTGGAAAGCGTCAAGTTCACGGAACACGACGCGGCCCTCATGCTCACCGACCTGTGCGAGGCCCTCGTCCACATGCATGACAAGAACATCGTCCACCGCGACCTCAAACCGGAAAACCTCTTGGTGAGTCTCGAAGCGGGCTCTGGTTTTGACCGGAGGTCGGAGCCTTCCTTTCCTCTTCTCCCATTCCCTCCTGTGTCACCCTGACTTGCTCCCTTTATTCACCCCCTGCACCCCTCTCAAGGTTAAACCTGGGGAATTTCCAGTATTCTACCAGTCCCGGCTACAGGAGGGAGAGTCAAACAGAGGCCTACCCATTCCATTCCTAGCTTGGGCAGTTCCTAGCGAGTGGAAGGCAATTTGCTACATGTCAAAACTCACCTGTGTTGGGCAGCAGCGGCATGGGAAAGAGTCGAGGGCAGAGACTCGAGTTAACTCGTGGAAGGCAGCAGTGGTAAACCACTTCCGTATTTTTACCAAGAAACCTCCAAGGATCCACTACCAGAACGATTGCAGATGGAGAGGGGGCCGTTCTGGGAGAGATATGTCCATGGTATTGCTATGGGTTGGAAACGACTTGACAGCATAAGACAAGACAGGCACCTTCCAGCCACACTGTATTCTTGTCCATATCTGTAACATATTTATTTCTATTAATGTCTGTCTCCCCCTCTAGGTTTCAAGCTCGTTGTGGGCAGGGAACGTGTCTGTTTATTGTTATATTATTTTCTCCCAAGTGCTTAGTACAGTGCTCTGCACACAGTAAGAGCTCAATAAATACCACTGACTGACTGACTTAACCCACTGTTGGACCCAAACAAAACTCCTAGTAGATAGCACCCGGGCCTGGGTGTCTGGAGAGCCTTTGAGAAGCAGCATGGCCTAGGGGTTAAAGCACAAGCCTAGGAGTTAGAAGGACCTGGATTCTAAGTCCAGCTCCACCACATGTCTGCTGGGTGACCTTGGGCAAGTCCCTTCACTTTTCTGGGCCTCGGCTCCCTCATCTGTAAAATGGGGATTAAGACTGTGAGCCTTATGTGGGACATATGTTGCCAACTTGTACTTCCCAAGTGCTTAGTACAGTGCTCTGCACACAGTAAGCTCTCAATAAATACAATTGATTGATTGACATGGTTAGTGTCCAACCTGATTATTCATTCAATCGTATTTATTGAGCGCTTACTGTGTGCAGAGCACTGTACTAAGCACTTGGGAAGTACAAGTCAGCAACACATAGAGACGGTCTCTACCCGATAATGGGCTCAAAGTCTAGAAGGGGGAGACAGACAATAAAACAAAAGATGTAGACAGGTGTCAAAAGCATCAGAACAAATAGAATTAAAGCTATATGCACATCAATAACAAAATAAATAGAATAGTAAATATGTACAAGTAAAATAAATAGAGTAATAAATCTGTACAAATTTATATACAAGTGCTGTGGGGAGGGGGAGGAGGAGAGGATAACGAGGGCTTAGTCTGGGAAGGCCTTCTGGAGGAGGTGAGCTCTCAGTAGGGCTTTGAAGGGAGGAAAAGAGCTAGCTTGGCAGATGTGCGGAGGGAGAGCATTCCAGGCCAGGGGAAGGATATGGGCCGGGGCTTCTATCTCCCCCAGTGCTACAAGATAATGAAGTTGGATGCAGCCCATGTCCCACCTAGGGTTCACAGTCTAAATCCCCATTTTGCAGATGAGGGAACTGAGGCCCAGAGAATTGAAGGGAGTTGCCCAAGGTCACCCAGCAGACAAGTGGCAGAGCCGGGATTGGAACCCAGGCCCTTCTGACTCCTAGGCCCGGGCTCTATCTACTTAGTTCACCCTGCTTCTCACGTGCTTTGTCCTGCAAAGGCTGGAAGCAATTTAATAATAATAATAATAATGGCATTTATTAAGCACTTACTATGTGCAGAGCACTGTTCTAAGCGCTGGGGAATTTACAAGGTGATCAGGTTGTCTCACGTGGGGCTCACAGTCTTCATCCCCATTTTACAGATGAGGGAACTGAGGCCCAGAGAAGTGAAGTGACTTGCCCTAAGTCACACAGCTGACAAGTGGTGGAGCTGGGATTTGAACCCATGACCTCTGACTCCAAAGCCCATGCTTTTTCCACTGAGCCACGCTGCTTCTCTATTGGCAATTTGGCAATTTGGCCATTTCCAGGTCTTGGTTGGTCTTCCTCAGCGTCATAGACTTTTCCAGTTCTTCAGAGCTGGGGGTTTTCCGGGTTGAGCATTCTCCTGTTATAGGTGAAGATGATGATGATGATGATGATGGTAAGGATGATGATCATGTTGATGAGACAGCTTTTCTGAAGGAAATTATAAGTGGCGAAAATGATTCATCTATTTAAAGGAATTACTTGATCATTCAAACCAAATGGGTTTTAGGGAAGCTTTGTTAATAACAACAATACTACTAATAATAATGATAGTACTTGTTAAGCGCTATGTGCCAGGCACTGTACTAAGCGCGGGGGTGGTTACAAACTAATCAAGTTGGACACAGTCCCTGTCCCATATGGGGCTCACAGTCTCAATCCCCATTTTACAGAGGCCCAGAGAAGTGAATTGACTTGCCCAATGTCACACAGCAGACAAGTGGCAGAGCTGGGATTAGAACCCATGACTTTCAGACTCTGAAGTGGGTAATTTCTTTGTTTGGAAACTAGAAAAAGAATTCATTGTTATGTGACCTTTGTCAAGCTACTTAAGTTCTCTGTGCCTCAGTTACTTCATCTGTAAAATGGGGATTAAGACTATGAGTCCCATGTGGGATAGGGACTGTGTCCAACCCGATTCGCTTATATCTACCCCAATGCTTAGCACAGTGCCTGGCACATAGTGAGTGCTCAACAAATACTATAAAAAAAGATTATGTTTATGAGAATGGAAAACGGAAGACATTTCCATAGTCCTATGTCATGCACCTTCAAAATCGGAAGAAAACAAAATTGGAGAAGTAGCATGGTCTAGTGGGTAGAGCACGGGCCTGGGAATGAGAAGGACCTGGGTTCTAATCCCAACTCCGCCGCTTGTCTGCTCTGAGACTTCGGGCAAAAAGAAACTGAGGCAAGTTGTCTTCGTTTTTAGAGGATTGTGAGAAATATGACATTTGCTGCCCTCTTGTGTTGTGAGCCAAAGTTGGAAGATTGCCTACAGACTGAAAATTTGGCAGTGGTCACTTTTAAAAAAAATGGTATTTATTAAGCACAATTTGTTAAGTAGATAGGAGGCAATCAGGTTGATCACAGTCCATGTCCCACTTGGGGCTCACAATTTTAATCCAATTTCCTCTTGTGTTCTTCCCTAAACTGTTTTTATCTGTTTCTAATTTTCTAAAATCTCTCTGAGAAAGGAATAATAATAATAATGGCAATAGTAATATTTAAGCGCTTATTATTTGTTAAGCAATGTGCTAAACATTGAGGTAGGTACAAGATAATCAGTTCCCACATGGGCTCATAGTCTGAGTAGGAGGGAGAACAGGTATTAAACATTTTGCAGTTGAGGCCCTGAGAAGTGAAGTGGCTTGCCCATGGTTACACAACAGCCAAGTGGCAGAGCCAGGATTAGAACCCAGATCATCATCAATCGTATTTATTGAGCGCTTACTGTGTGCAGAGCACTGTACTAAGTGCTTGGGAAGTACAAGTTGGCAACATATGCAACATAAGTTGGCAACCCAGATCCTCTGGCTCCCAGGCACCTGCTTGACACAGTCCCTTTGAGGTCTGTAAAGTCTTTGAGCAGAGGGATTGTGTCCCGTTTCACCTCTCCCAAGCACTTGGAGCAGAGCTCTGCACATAGTGGTCTTGTTTTGTCATATGCTGTTGAGTTGTGTTCGACCCAGAGTCACTCTGTGGACATCCAGGATGCTCCACCTACACCTGCAGTCGTTCTGGTAGTGTATCCATAGAGTTTTCATGGTAAAAATACCGAAGTGGTTTACCGTTGCCTCCTTCTGCCCGGTAAACCTGAGTCACCGCCCTCGACTGTCTCCCATGCCTCTGCTGCCCAGCACAGAGGAGTTTCGACTTGTCGATTTGTAGCAGATGGCCTTCCACATGCTAGGAAGTGCCCAATCTAGGATTGGAATGGGTATGCCTCCGCTTGACTCTCCCTCCTATAGCTGAGACTGGTAGAGTACTGGAAACTCTCCAGGTACCATCCAGAGAGGGGACAATCCCCATAGTTTCCTCTTTAGTTCAGGAAGCTTGTTTTGCCCTCGCCAAGATTTGGTCAAAAATTATAATTTCTTCTTGGAAAACAAACCAGGTGAAACAAGGTACTTTCTCAGAATGGACTTGTCTAGTCATTTGGTTGTGGTAGCTTAAAAATAAATATATATATATATTTTGTTTTTGGGCTCCAATAATAGACTGTTCTTATTCTTGAATTTGCCCCACTTAGCTAAAGGGTAAACCCAAAGTTCTGCTTTGATCTCTTATTTCTCCTTGGCTTGAATTTTTCACTCCCATTTCTGACACATTTCCTCGTTTATATCTCGTGGCAGGTTCAGCGCAACGCAGACAAATCTACCACACTCAAACTGGCTGATTTTGGCCTCGCCAAGTACGTCGTGAAGCCCATATTCACCGTGTGTGGGACTCCAACTTATGTGGCCCCTGAAATTCTTGCCGAGAAAGGTCAGTGTGCTGCAGAGGAGCAACAACCCCTTCGAATGGTAGAAACTTATAACTCTATTGCTACTGTGCTCTGAACCTCAAACAGGCATCTGAATTTTTTTTTTACAGCATTAAGCTCTTATTATGTGCCAGGCACTGTACTAAGCACTGGGGAAGATACAAAGTAATTAGTTTGGATGCAGTTCATGTACCACGTGGGGTTCACAGTCTTATTCAAGTGATTAGTACAGTGGTCTGCACACAGTAAGCGCTCAATAAATATGATTGATTGATTGATTGATTATTCCCCATTTTATAGATGAAATGAGGGAACTGAGGCGGAGAGAAGTGAAGCAACTTGACCAACATCACAGAGCAGTCATCCTGTACCTCCCCCAGGGCTTGGCATAGTGATTGGCATTTTGTAAGCACTTGGCCAATGCCACCATCATTACCACTATTCCATGGATCCTAAAATCAAAGGGTGGGATCCCAAGATGTATGGGGAAACCCATAAGGCACAAGTTTTAAAAACTCAGTTTTAACAAATCAAATGGGGATTAAGACTGTGACCCCCATGTGGGACAGGGACTGTGTCCAACCTGAGGATCGCCTAACTTCTGCAGCACTTAGAACAGTGCCTGGCACATTGTAAGTGCTCAACAAGTACCACAGTGATGATGATGATGAGGTATCTGTCAGCAGTCTGCTTTTTTGTTGGCTTGATTCTTTTGAAAAGTGTAGCATTTTTAATTGGAAATGGCCACTTGTCTGTGTGTGACCTTAGGTAAGTCACTTAACTTTCTTATGCATCAGTTCCCTAGTCTGAAAAATAGGGGTTAAAACTGTGAGCCCCATGAAGGAAATGGACTGTGTTCATTCATTCAATCGTATTTATTGAGTGCTTACTGTGTGCAGAGCACTGTACTAAGCGCTTGGGAAGTACAAGTTGGCAACATATAGAGACGGTCCCTACCCAACAGTGGGCTCAAAGTCTAGTGTTCAACTTCGTGACTTTGAATCTACCCCATCGCTTAGTACAGTGCCTGGCACATAGTAAGCACTTAACAAATACCATAAAAAAGGTCAGAAACCACAGAGAAAGTGGGCTTAAGTGGGAGGAAATAGTTGATGCTTTTTGACCTAAAATCATTAACTCATTAGATGAGATTGTAATTGGATTGAAATTCAGTTAGATTGCAAACTCTTTTAGGGTAGGGATTGTCCTTTTCTTTTGCTCCCAAGTGCCTAGTACAACTCTTTTCCACTGGGAAAGAGCATGGGCCTGGGTTTCAGAGGACCTGGGTTCTAATCCTGGCTCCATCACTTTGCTGTGTGACCTTGGGCAAGCCACTTTACTTCTCTGTTCCTCAATTTCCTTATCTGTGAAATGGGGATTATACCCTGCTCCCTCCTATTTAGACTGTGAGCCCCATGTAGGGCGGTGACTGAGCCCATCCTAATTATCTTGTAACTACTCCAGAGCTTAGTACAGTGCTTGGCCCATAGTAAGCATTTAATAAATACCCTGAGTATTATTACACAGGTTGCGTTTTTGAATGAATGAAATCCCTGAGGACTTTTTTCCCCCAACAACCTTTCCTTATTGAGAGGAATTTAGGGGTTTAGACTAGTTTAAGGATCCTGAAAGGCAGTTATCCTAAACTCCCCATCGCCCCCCTCCAAAATCCTCTGATTTAGACTGCATTTTCATGGGCACAGATAAGTGTAAAGTAGAGGCAGTTGTCAGGATAATTCAGACCTTAAACTTGCACATTTAAAAAAAATGGTATTTAAGTGCTTATTTAACTATACTAAATGCCAGGGACTATACTAAATGCTGGAGTAGAAACAAGCTGATCAGGTTGGACACCTATGGAGCTCACAGTCTTAATCTCCATTTTCCAGATGAGGTATCTGAGGCCCAGAGAAGTCAAGTGATTTGCTCAAGGTCACACAGGAGATATGTGGAGCTGGGATTAGAATCCAGGTCCTTCCGACTCCCAAGCCTGTGCTCTATCCATTAGGCAACACTCCCCTTCAGTCAAAGAGTGCTCTGTCTAGATTGATTTGGATTGGTACTACCAGTAGTGCCATTTATTGAGCACCCAGCGAGTTCAATGCACTATTCCAAGTCATTAATATGAATGAATAATTTGTGATTTTTAATTTAAAGATACGTACATAAGTGCTGTGGGGTTGGGAGTCCTTGTGACTCCCAAACCTGAGTGCTATCTACTAGGCCACACTGTTTCTCCTGAGCATCATCAGTGCTGACCTGAGCCTTGAGATGGGGAGATCCCAGGAGAGAAGCAGCATGGAGTGGTGGATAGAATCAGGGCCTGGGATTTAGAAGGACCTGGGTTCTAGTCCCGGCTCCTCCCCTTGTCTGCTGTGTGACCCTAGGGAAGTCACTTCACTTCTCTGTGCCTCAGTTCCCTCATCTGTAAAATGGGGACTAAGACTGGGGAACCCATGTGGGACAGGGACTGATAACATCGTATTTACCTCAGCACTTAGAACAGTGCTTGGCCCTTAGTAAGTGCCTAATCCCAGCTCTGCCATATGTCTACTGTGTGACCTTGGCAAGTTGCTTCAGTTCCTCATGCCTCACTTCCCTCATCTGTAAAATGGGGATTAAGACTGGGAGCCCCATGTGGGACAGGGACTGTGTCCAATCTGATTAACTTGTATCTACCCCAGTGCTTAGAGCAGTGCTTGACACATTTAAGTGCTTAACAAGTTCCATAATTATTAAATGCCATCATCAATCATCATTATCAGAGTGGTGACTGTGTGGTCCTCCGCAGGCTACGGGCTGGAGGTGGACATGTGGGCGGCTGGTGTCGTCCTCTACATCCTCCTGTGTGGCTTCCCCCCATTCCGCAGCCAGGAGCGAGACCAAGACCAGCTGTTCAACATCATCCAGCAAGGCCAGTTTGAGTTTCTCTCCCCCTACTGGGACAACATCTCTGAAGGTAATCAATCAATGGGTGGTGCTTATTGAGTGCTAACCATGTGCTTGGAACTGTATTAAACACTTGAGAGAATTAAGCACTTGAGAGAGTATGTTAGAACATCATTTTTTTTAATGGTATTTAAGTGCTTACTATGTGCTGGGCACTGTATTAAGTGCTTGAGAGAGTATGTTAGAACATAATTTTTTTTAATAGCATTTGTTAATAATAATAATAATGTTGGCATTTGTTAAGCGCTTACTAATAATAATGGTATTTATTAAGCGCTTACTATGTGCAAAGCACTGTTCTAAGCGCTGGGGAGGTTACAAGGTGATCAGGCTGTCCCACAGGGGGCTCACAGTCTTCATCACCATTTTACAGATGAGGGAACTGAGGCCCAGAGAAGTTAAGTGACTTGCCCAAAGTCCCACAGCTGACAATTGGTGGAGTGGGGATTTGAACCCATGATCTCTGACTCCAAAGTCCGGGCTCTTTCCACTGAGCCGTGCTGCTTCTCTATGCTTACTATGCTTACTCTATGTGCCAAGCACTGTTCTAAGTACTGGGATAGGTACAAGGTAATCAGGTTGTCCCACGTGGGGCTCACAGTCTTCATCCCCATTTTACAGATGAGGCAACTGAGGCCCAGAGAAGTTGTGACTTGCCCAAGGTCACACAGCTGGCAATTGGCAGAGTCAGGATTAGAACTCATGACCTCTGACTCCCAAGCCCGTGCTTTTTCCATTAAGCCATGCGGCTTCTCATAAGTGTATTGTTAAGTATATTAAGCACTTGAGAGCGTATGATACAATATCATTTTTTTAAATGGTATTTGTTAAGTGCTTACTATGGGCCAGGCACTGTTTTAAGCACTTGGGAGAGTAAACGTAATTTTTTTTTTTAATGGTATCTGTTAAGTGCTTACTATGCACTTGGGAGAATAAACAGAATTTTGTTTTTAATGGTATTTGTTAAGTGCTTACTATGTGCCAGGCATTGTTCTAAGCCCTTGGGAGAGTAAACATAATTTTTTTAATGATGTTTGTTAAGTGATTACTATGTGCCAGGCACTGTTTTAAGCACTTGAGAGAGTAAACATAATTTTTTTTAATGGTATTTGTTAAGTGCTTACTATGTGCCAGGCACTGTTCTAAGTGCTTGGGAGAGTAAACATAATTTGTTTTAATGGTATTAGTTAAGTGCTTACTATGTGCCAGGCATTGTCCTAACCTCTTAGGAGAGTAAACATAATTCTTTTTTAATGGTATTTGTTAAGCACTTACTATGTGCCAGGCACTGTACTAAGCACTGGGATAGATGCAAGCTAATCTCAGGTTGGATACTGTCCTTGTCCTACATGGGCCTCAATGACTTAATCCCCATTTTACAGATTAGGGAACTGAGGCCCAGAGAAGGGATGCTCCCCAAGGTCACCCAGCAGACAAGTGGTGGAGCCGGAATTAAAATCTTCTGCCTTCTGGCTCTAGCTACTAGGCCACACGTCCCCCACCCATAATGGATTTATAGTCTAGAGGATTTGGACTCAACTGACGCAGCTGGGATGAATCTGGGTGTGGGGTCTTATTTTGGGGTCTCCAGACCGGAGCCAGAAGGTGGTCTGTTTCCATCACAGCTGCTGGGAGGAGTTTGTGAGCTCTCAGAAGACATTGGTGCCTTTTGGATCTGGTCACTACGTCCCTTCCAAGCTGCTCCCCAAGTCTTGCTCAGCTCCTGGAGGGACACAACATGTCAGGAGGCACTTTGCCGCTCGCCAAGCCACATGACTCGCCTGCTTCTTCCTCAGCCCACAGAAAGAGTTTGTTCTGCTGGGTGGAGTAGGTGTATTCTCCCAAACTCACACAGCCTCCTTTAAATGCAGTCACTCTGGAGTAGTATATTCTTTTTTTCTTTTGTATTTGTTCAGTACACTGTACCAAGCGCTTGGGTCGATTCAAGCTAATCAGGTTGGATGGAGTCCAGGTCCCACATGGGGCTCACAGTCTTAATCCCCATTTTATGGATGGGGTAACTGAGGCCAAGAGATTAGAAGCCTGGTTCTTCTGACACCCAGGCCGGTGCTTTATCTACTGGGCCATGCTGGTTCTCTTGTCAAAGCTCTTAGTCAAAGTTCTTCCTTGTTGAAGCTCCAGGTTCTCAGGGCTTGCAGAATAATGAAGGCTTTTTCCATCTGATTTCAGCTTTGGAAGTGGTTGGGGAGCCCAAATAATAACAATAATAATAATAATTGTGGTATTTAAGCTCTTGCGATGTGCCACATACTGTACTGAGCACTGGGGTGGATACAAGCAAATCGGGTTGGACACAGTCCCTGTCCCATGGGGCTTTCAGCCTTAATCTCCATTTTACAGATGAGGTAACTGAGGCCCAGAGAAGTTATGTGACTTGACCATGGTCGTACAGCAGACAAGTGGAGGAGCTGGGATTAGAATTCCTCTGACTCCCAAGGCTCGGGCTCCACCTTCTAGGCATCACTTTTGAAAGTCTGACTTTGGTGCATTTATGGGGGTGGAGATGTCATTTTGTCAGCTTCTGGCTCGTCTGACCCTCACAGAGCACATTGAGTGCAGTTAGGCTGGAGCCAGACTGTCTGCGCCTCAGCCTTCTCACGGCCTCTTCCTTCCTCTTCTCCCTGTGCCTTCTCTCCGGGACGGATCGAGCAGCCGCCAAAGATCTGGTCAGCAGACTTCTGGTGGTAGACCCCCAAAAACGCTACTCTGCCCACCGAGTCCTTCAACACCCCTGGATCCAAACTGCCGGCAAGGCCAACAGCGTCGACCTACACCGGGAGGTGACGACCAACATCGAGCGCCACTTCCGGAGCCAACCTAAGCATGACCGAGGGGGAAACACGTAAAGCTGGCCGGGTACCTGTTCGACGAGATGGGGAGGAAATGAGGGACAGAAGGGGTAGAGCATGGGACAAGGAGACACACAGAGAGAGAGAGAAACAGAGAGAGAGAAAGTGGAAGGAGAGAAAAGGATGAGAGGCCGGGGGATGAGGAGAGAGAAGACAGGGAGAGGGGAGGGAGAAGATGAGGAGAGAGAAGACGGGAGAGAGAAGACAGGGAGAGGGGAGAGAGAAGACAGGGAGAGAGAAGACAGGGAGAGAGAAGACAGGGAGAGAGAAGACAGGGAGAGAGAAGATGGGAGAGAGAAGATAGCAGAGGGGAGAGAAGGAGGGGGAGAGAGAAGGAGAGGGAAGATGGGAGAGGGGAGAGAGAAGATGGAAGAGGGGAAAGGAGGAGAGGGAAGATGGGAGAGGGGAGAGAGAAGATGGAAGAGGGGAAAGGAGGAGAGAGAAGACAGGAGAGGGGAGAGAAGGAGAGAGGAGATGGGAGAGGAGGAAACAGGATGGGGAGAGAAAAGACAGTAGAAGGGAGAGGAGAGAAAAGATGGGATAGAGGAGAGAGAAGGCAGGAGAGAGAAGACTGGAGGGGAGACAGGAGGGAGAAGATGGGAGGAGGGGAGAGAAGATGGGAGAGAGGAGTTGTCAGAGGGGAGAGAAGGAGATGGGAGAGGGAAGGGAGAAGATGGGAAAAGGAAGCGAGAAGACAGGAGAGGGGAGAGAAGATTGGATAGGGGTGAGAAGATTGGAGAAGGAAAACGAGACAAGAGGAGAAAGGAAAGAGAGGAGATGAGAGAAGAGAGAGGGTAGATGAAGGAGAGAGAGGTGAGATGAGAGAGTGGGTAGAGGAAAGAGAGAGAAAGGGAAAAGAAGATTGGAGGTAGAAAAATTAGGTAACTTCCATCTGTCAGTCAATCTGTGGTATTTATTGAGCACTTATGGTGCGCAAAGCAGTGTACTAAGAGCTTGGAAGAGTTTAGTGCAACAGAGTTGGTAGACACGTTCCCTGCCCATGGGGAATTTACAGTCTAGAATGGGAGACAGGTGTTAAAAAATGAATTACAGATTTGTACAACAGTGCTATGGGGCTCAAGGTGGGGTGACTATCGAGTTTAAGGGGGACAGAACCAAGAGCATGGATGACTAAAGGGAGAGGGAGTAGGAGAATTGAACAGACACATGGTGAATCTGGAAAGAGAAGAATCAAGTACCTGAACAATTCATATTTTTATTTTCAACCAACTGGGCCTTAGTATTCAAAAAAGGAATAAAATGTTTCTCTTTGGGTAATTTTGGACTACCTAACCTCTGTGAGTTTGTTCTGTGTAAATGACTGTCAGTGACAAATTTGCTTGTTGTAATCAGTTTGTTTCAGGCTGCATTTCTACCAGGTGAATGATTCAAAAGGAGAAAACCACCTTTGGGAACCCCAGTTTACAATGCAAAAAGTCAGAATCTGTCTATTCTAATAAAAGGTAGCAAAAAATGAACCGAGACTTGGAATTTAGAGTAGAATTTGGGTTCTCCCTGGACTGAATTTGAGGTTGCTTTGCTGTCTTTTTGTTTTCTTAATGGTATTTGTTACATGCTTACTATGGGCCAGGGACTCTACTAAGCTCTGGGGTATGTACAAGCAAATCAGGTTGGACACAGTCCATGACCCACATAGGGCTCGCAGTCTTAATCCTCATTTTACAGGTGAGGTAACTGAGGCACAGAGAAATTAAGAGACCATACGGCTGACAAGTCAAGCAACATGGTGCAGTGGATAGAGCATGGGCCTGGAATCAGATGGTCATGGTTTCTAATCCTGGCTCCTCCACATCTCTTTTGTGCGACCTTGGGCAAGTCACTTTACTTCTCTGGGCCTCATCTGTAAAATGGGGATTGAGACTGGGAAACCCAAGTGGGATAGAAACTGTGTCCAACCCAATTTGCTTGTAGCACTTGTGCTTGGCACATAGTAAGTGCTTAACAAATACCATTATTAATATTACTATTATTAGGTGGTGGAGCCAGGATTAGAACACAGGTCCTCTGATTGCCAGGCCTGTGCTCTGTCCATTAGGCCATGCTGCCCATAAATCAGTATCAATTCCAGACATCCTGTATTGATAAGGATCAAAGGAAGCTCAGAACCTAGATATTCCACCCAAGAGCCCATTAATAAAGATGTATTAGATGCAGTGCAAACAGGATTTAATTCAGAACACAAATAGAAAGATGCAATGTGGACTACTATTTATACTAGGGACACCTCCACATAGGTCACGAACCCCCTTTTTTAATGGTATTTGTTAAGCGCTTACTATGTACTAAATGCTGGGATAGATACAAGCTAATCATGTCCCACATGGGGCTCACATTCTTAATTTCCCACTGTCCCAGGGACGGGGACTAATTTGCTTATACGCACCGCAGCCCTTAGTACAGCACCTGGAACGTAGTAAGTGCTTAACGAATACCACCATCATTTTACAGATCAGGTAACTGAGGCCAAGAGAAGTGAAGTGACTAACCCAAGGTCACACAGCAGACAAATGTCAGAGCACAGGATTAGAACCCAGGTCCTTCTGGCTCCCAGGCCCGTGCTCTATCCACTAGGCCATGCTGCTCTTCTGTGGTCTACTTTCCCTGGAAGTTAATTAAGAGGAGAGGGGCTTCCCCAGGTAGTTCCAGCTCTGAAGTAGATCCTCAAGAGGGGAAAGCCCCAGAGCAGAAATCTTTCCACCTTTATCAAGAGAAGCAGCATGGCCTTCTATTTATTTTATTTTGTTAATATGTTTTGTTTTG
Source organism: Tachyglossus aculeatus (assembly GCF_015852505.1). Lineage (NCBI taxonomy): Eukaryota > Metazoa > Chordata > Mammalia > Monotremata > Tachyglossidae > Tachyglossus > Tachyglossus aculeatus. The sequence continues at coordinate 43,424,941 of NC_052067.1, read as the reverse complement.
TTGTCTGTCTCCCCCTTCTAGCCTGTGAGCCCGCTGTTGGGTAGGGACCGTCTGTATATGTTGCCAACTTGTACTTCCCAAGCGCTTAGTACAGTGCTCTGCACGCAGTAAGCGCTCAATAAATACTATTGAATGAATGAATGATAGAGTCCGGGCTTGGGAGTCAGAAGGACCTGGGTTCTAACCGTTGCTCAGATATTTGTCTACTGTGGGTCCTAGGGCAAGTCACTTCTCTTCTCTGAGCCTCAGTTCCCTCATCTGCAAAATGGGGATTAAGACCGTCAGCCCCAGGTGAATTAAGGACTGTGTCCAACCTGATTTTCTTGCATCTACCCCAGTGCTTAGTACAGTGTCTGGCACATAGTAAGTGCTTAACAAATGCCAACTCGGTTGTATTCTCCCAAACACTCAGTACAGTGCTTGGCACAAAGTAAATACCATTGATTGATATATTTTTTAAAAAGAACTAACTCCATTCCTCCCACTTCCTGTTCCTCCCCCTATTTTTCCTTCTCCACCTTCTCTCCTCTCCTATCCTCTCCTGTCTTTTCTCACCTCTCTCTGTCTCTCTCTCGCTCTTGCTGTCTCTCTCCCCTTTTCTCCTTTCTTCTCTTTCTTCCCACTTTTCCTTTTGGGAATTTACTCCAAAGATATTCGTTAGCAACTGCAGCACTATTCTTATATTTCAGGCTTTTTGGTCCTCCAGTGTTCATCGTTTATCACTCCACCACTTTTGTTTCTTTTTTTATGGTTAAGCACTTACTATGTTCCAAGCACTGCATTAAGCGCTAGGGTAGATACCAGCAAATCAGGTTGGTCACAGTACCTGCCCCCATATGGGGCTCACAACCCATTTTACAGATGAGGTAACGGAGGGACAGAGACGTGAAGTGACTTGTCCGAGGTCACACAGCAGACAAATGGCAGAGCCGGGATTCCCATTTCCCAAAGGGATTAGGCCTCTTTCCCAGTTTCTATGGTAAAAAAACACTATTGTCAGCCAATCTGCGTGGAACACTAGGGAAGACTGTGGGTGGGGTGTTATCTCTTTCCCTTTAGAAGCTTAAAATTAGATTTTCTACAGTCAGGCCTTCGACTAAAAATGGGATGAATTCTCTGATCCCAGGATAACTGTGTGTGGCATGAATATTTGTACAGCAGAGGGGATGGTCTCGGGCATGTAGAAATGGACCCATCCAGCAAAACTTTCCCCAGCATTTTGTTTCCCTCTCCTGCATCACTGGGCTTTTATTTAGACACTCACACATTTTTAGGTGAATTCCACCATCAGCAGGGTTGTCTGAGCCAGAAGGACTCTGGGATGGACACACCTTTACCTTTGGCGAATGGGTCTGTTTGTTGTTATATTGCACTCTCCCAATTGCTTAGTACAGTGCTTTGCACACAGTAAGTGCTCAAAAATATGATTGAATGAATGAATGAAAGAGAAAAGAACTTCTGCCCCTGAAAATGAACTAATGAATGGATGAGAAACAGCATGACCTAGAGGAAAGAACATGGGCTTGGGCCTCAGAGGGCCTAGGTCTTAATCCTGGCTCCACCACTTGTCTGTTGTGGGACCTTGGGCAAGTCGTTTCACTTCTCTGGTCCTCAGTTACCTCATCTCAAAATGGGGATTAAGATCGTGAGCCCCGTGTGCGACAGGGACTGTGTTCAACCCTGTTACCTTGTATCCACCCTTGTGCTTAGTACAGTGCCTGGCACATAGTAAACACTTAAATGCCATTAAAAAATACAAAAAACTGGGGGGATGTTCATGTTACCTAAATGGCTGGGAAATGGAGAAGAGGAGAAGCAGCGTGGACAAGTAGATAGAGTGTGGGCCTGGGGGTCAAATGACCTGGGTTCTATTCCCTCAATTATTATTATTATTAGTACTCTATATTATTAGTACCATTTTATGACATTATTATATATTATTGTATTATTATATATTAGTGCTATTATTATTACAGCTAGTACTACTAATAAATAAAAGCCTCCCTGAGGGCTGGTTGAAAGCCCTGAGCCAGGAAGATTTTCTTAGACCCTAATTCGCCTTTTCAGTCACCAATTGAATGCCTTTTGGAAACAGAACACTAATATACCGTTTCAAACATAAACCCCGCACAGTTAGCTTCAGGGCATTCAATCAACTCTCCTCTTCTTGCCTTATCTCCCTGATCTCTATGTTTTACAGTATTTTTTAAGCACTTACTGTGTGCCATTACTGTGTGCCAGGCACTGTCCTAAGTGCTTGGGCAGCTGCAAGTGAAGTGGGACACAATCCATTTTCCACAAGGGATTCAGTCTTAATCCCCATTTTATAGGTAAGAAAACTGAGGCACAGAAAATTGAAGGGCCTGACCCAAGGTCACACAGCAAACAAGTGGTAGATCCAGGATTTAGAACCCAGGTTCTTCAGGCTCCCAGGCCTGTGCTCTATCCACTGGGCCAACCTGCTTCTCGCACCTATCTCCTGCTACAACCCAGCCCCCACACTACACTTTTCTAACACCAAGCTACTCATTGTACCTCAGTCTCGTCTATCTCGACACCAACCTCTTTCCCATGTCCTCCCCCTGGTGTAGAACTCCCTCCCCTTTCACATCTGACCAACCACTACTCTCCTCATCTTTTTAACCCTGCAACCCCTTCCAAAATCACATTTCTTTCAAGAGGCCTTCCCCAACTAACACCTAATTTTCCCACCCTACCCATTCACCTTTTTGCGTTGCTGTATCCTTTGAACGCTTGAGTCCGTAACTCTTAACTCGTAACTCCCCCTTTTAGACTGTGAGCCCACTGTTGGGTAGGGACTGTCTCTATGTGATGCCAATTTGTACTTCCCAAGCGCTTAGTACAGTGCTCTGCACATAGTAAGCGCTCAATAAATACGATTGATTGATTGATTGATTGATCTTAAGCCCTCTGAGACCTGGCCTTCCCTCAGCTCCAGAGCACTTATGTTACGATCATCGTACTCTACCGTCTCCCTTGTCTCTGTTTTATTTTAATGTCCATCTCTCCATCTGCACTGTAAGCTCCTTGAGGGCAGGGATCATGTCTACCAATTCTGTTGTATATTCCCCAAGCGCTTTATCCAGTGCTCTGCACACAGTAATCACACAATAAATAGCATTGATCGATCAATGGATTGATTGACGTGTGAACGTTCTGACTCTTAGGGCGCACTTGAGATCTCAACCCCTCAGCTTGTGTGGTAAATTTTTTGTCTTACGCTGTCGAGTCGTTTCCAATCCTTTGCAACTCCATGGACGCATCCTTCCCAGAACGCCCCACCTCCAACTGCAATCGTTCTGGTAGTGTATCCAGAGTTTTCTTGATCAAAATACAGAAGTGGTATACCATGGTTTTCCATTGCCGCCTTCCGTGCAGTAAGCTTGAGTCTCTGCCCTTGACTCTCTCCCATCCCGCTACTGCCCAGCACAGGGGACTTTTGAATTGTAGAAGATTGTCTTCCACTGTCTAGCTACTGCCCAAGTTAGGAATGGAATGGGTAGGCCTCTGCTTGACTCTCCCTCCTGTAGCTGAGACTGGTGGAGTCCTGGAAAGTCTCCAGGTACATCCTGAAAGGGGTGTGCGGTAAGTTCTGTGTGGCAAATACTGTTGAGTATTGATAATAATAATAATAACAATAATGATGGTATTTGCTAAGTGCTTACTATGTGCAAAGCCCTGTTCTAAGTGCTGGGGAGGTTACAAGATGATCAGGTTGATGGAGTCGGTTCTCTATGGGGTGGGGAAATATGTCTACCAACTCTGTTGTATTGCACTCTCCCGGGTGCCTAGTATGATACTCTGCAAGCACTTTGTCCAGTGCTCTGCACACAGTAAGTGCTCAATAAATACTGTTCATTGATTGATGGGTTCATTGACGAGTGAACAGTCTGGCTCTTAGGGTGTACTTCAGGTCAGCTTACAAGAGGCCATCTTGCCTGCTGTGAGGTAAACGTTGTTGAGTATTGATGGAGTCAGCTTGTTGTGGGTAGGGGTTGTATCTACCAAATCTGTTATGTTGTTCTCTTCCAAGCACTTAGTACAGTGCTCTGCACATAGTAAGCGCTTAATAAATACCATTGATTGATTTTTCAGGACCATAAGTGTCACCTGAATCACCCTCCTCAAGGCAAAAAAAGAATGAGCAATCAGTCATTGGTATTTATTGAGTGCTTACTGTGTGCAGACCACTGTACTAAGTACATGCTCTTTGTGGCTAGGGGAAGTGTCTACCATCTCCATTATACTGTACTCTCCCGAGTGCTTAGTCTGGTGCTCTGCAATCAATCCATGGTATTTATTGAGTGCTTACTGTGCTCAGGGCACTGCACTAAGCACTTGGGAGAGTACAGCACAGCAATATTACAGATACATTCCCTGCCCACAACGACCTTACACAGTAAGCGATCAATAAATACCATTGATTGATTGATTGATTTTTCAGATCATAAGTATCATCTGAATCACTCTCACCAAGCCAAATTATTAAGTGCAGTCGAGTTGTTTCCGATTCATAGTGACTCCATGGATATACTTTCTCCACAACGTCCTGTCCTCTGCCATAATCTGCAACCTTTTTAACGGTTCTTCCGTTATCGTTGTTATGGTCTCTCTCCATCTAGCTGCCGGTCTGCCTCTTCCACATTTTCCCTGGACTTGTCCTAGCATTAGCGTCTTCTCCAGAGAATTAGTCCCCTTGATTATGTGTCCAAAATTTTTTAATCTAAGTTGAGTCATTTGGCCTTCCAAAGACCACCTTGGTTTAATTTGCTCTAAAATCCATTTATTTGTCTTTTGGGGATATTGTTCCCTTCCAAGGCCTTAGTATAGTGTCTGCACACAGTAAGTACTCAATACCATTAAGAAAAGTAAGGAAACGAGCCACTGTAGAGGACTTTTGCTCTGAGAAATTCATTGGATTCGTAATTCACGGGCAATATAGGCTGCGATCCACAAGAAGGCACCATTGCCAGCCTCTTTACTTTCTCCTTTTCTTCCATGCTTTTGGCCTTTCTTTCTGAGCACCAGAAGGCAGTGAATTCCACTCCTGGTTCTGGTCAGAGAACGAGTAAGTTTCTTCAGAATGCGACCTATTGTAAAACTCAAGCCTGAGCTCTGCATATCTGCTTTTTACATTTTTTCTTTTGGTATTTGTGCCAAGTACTGTACTAAACGCTGGGATAGACATAGCTAATTAGATTGAACACAGTCCCTCTCCCATGTGGGGCTCACAGTCTTAATCCCTATTTTGCAGATGGGGTGAAAGAGGCCCAGAGAAGTGAAGTGACTTGCCATAGGTCACAGAGCAGACAAGGGGCAGAGAACCCAGGTCCTTCTGACTCCTGGGCCCGTGCTCTATCCACTAGGCCATGCTGCTTCTTCAAAGATTCAGAGTGTGATGTGGGTGGGCTCTCCAGAGGTAGGGCAGAGCAGGCAGGAGAATTGGGATCAGAGAAGGGGGACAGAGAGGGAAGAAAACTGACAGGTGAGTGTAGATATCAGTCAATCATATTTACTCAGCACTTACTATGTGCACAGCACTGTACCAAGTGCTTGGGAGAGTATAATATAACAATAAACAGACACATTCCCTGCCCATAATGAGCTTACAGTCTAGATGGGAAGACAGACATTAATATAAATAAATTACAGATATGGACATAAATGCTGTGGGAATGGTTTGGGGGGAAGAATAAAGGGAGCAATTCAGGGTGACACAGAAGGGAGTGGGAGAAGAGGAAAGGAGGGCCTAGTCTGGGAAGGGCTTATGGAGGAGATATGCCTTCAGTAAGACTTTGAAGTGGGGGAAGAGTAATTGTCTGTCGGATATGGGGAGGGAGGACATTCCAGGCCAGAGTCAGGAGGTGGGCGAAAGGTTAGTGGCGAGATACATGAGACTGAGGAAGAAGGTTGGCATTGGAGGAGTGAAGTGTGCGGGCTGGGTTGCAGTAGGAGAGTAGTGAGGTGAGGTAGGAGGGGGCAAGGGGATTGAGTGCTTTAAAGCCAATGGTGAGGAGTTTCTGTTTGATGTGGAGCTGGATGGTCAACCACCAGGGGTTCCTGAGGTGGGGAAACATGGCCTGAATGTTTCTGTAGCCCTTCCCCCAGCCTCAGAGATCCTTGTTGAGGGTTTGACTAGGGAGGGGAGGGGGTTCTGAGTGGGTCCTAAATGACCTCCTGATCTTTCCTGCCAAAATTTTTTTTTCCACGAAAACCCCAAGTGTCTTGGATCCAACTCCATAGCAGTGCCCACTCCCTCTTCCCCATTTGTCCACCATACCCAACCCATCAATGGTATTTACTGAGCACTTGATGCACACAGAGCACTGAACTGTTTGGGAGAGTACAGTACAATTGAGGTGACAGGTAAGAGGTCTGCTCTCAAGGGGTTTCCAGTCTTGTGAGAGACAGATGTGAAAATACATTACAGAGAGGAGAAATGCCAGAGTATAAAGATATGGACATAAGCCCTCAGCTGGTACAGCTGAGAATGGAAATCAGTCAATAAGTGGTATTTATTGAGCTCATACTGTGTGCAGAGTCCTGTACTAAGCGCTTGGGAGAGTACAACAGAGTTGAAAGGCCGACATGAACCTGGGTGTCAGCTTTTTAAAATAATATTCGCTAAGTGCCTACTATGTGCCAGGCACTGTACTGAAAGCTGGGTATATAAAGTGCCTGGCACATAATAAGAGCTTAACAAATAGCATAATTATTAATTATTACAAGCTAATCAGATTAGACACAGCCCATGTCCATCATGGGACTCACAGTCTTAAATCCCCGTTTTACTGATGATGGAACTGAGGCCCAGAGAAGTGAAGTGACTTCCCCAAGGTTACCCAGCAGTCTAGTGGAGGAGCCAGGATTAAAACCCAGGTCCTTTGTCTCCCGGGTCTGTGCTCTAGCCACTAGGCCATGCTGCCGCTCAGTCTTCTAAATCTTGGGAGCTCACACCACTGGCACTCCCCACCAGAGTCGGCCCAATTCGGCTCCAGCGTAAGAAAAATTTGCAGAATGGGTGGTCCTGGGTGATGGGACCGTGGGGATGGTGGGGATAGTGAGAAGCGGGCAGAGGAGAGCTGGGGCTGGGCTGGGCCGGGGAGGGGCTTGGACTGTCTGATCCAACCCCAGCCCCTACTCTGTCTGCAGCCTCTTATGACTCCAGCAATCAATTCCTTACCTCTCCCATTTTCTTCCAATACAGGATGATGTGCTTGGATCCAGAAGGCCTCTTGAGAAATCTCTGCAGAGTGGTCTACTGGAGAGACCCCGGGCCTGAGAGTCAGGTGGACCTGGGTTCTAACCCCGGCTCTGCCAGTTGCCTGCTGGGTGACCTTGGAAAATTCACTTCACTTCTCTGCACCTCGGTTTCTTCATCTGTAAAACAGAGATTAAGATTGTGAGCCCCATGGGGGATAGGGACTGTGTCCAACCTGATTTGCATATAGCACACACACTTCACTTCTCTGGGCCTCAGTTGCCTCATCTGTATAATGGGGATTTAAGACTGTGAACCCCATGAGGGACATGGAGTGTATCCAATCTGATTACCTTGTAATATACCTCAGAACTTAGTACAGTCTCTGGCACATAGGAAGGACTTCAGAAGTACCATAAAAAAAAAGTCTCCAGTTTGTCAGTTTAAAGCTGCTTGTTTATTCTCTGGGAATAATAATAATGATGATGGTATTTGGTAAGCTCTTACTATGTGCCAGGCACTGTACTAAGTGCTGGATGGGTAGAAACAAGTCAAGTTGGACGCAGTCCCTGTCCCACCGGGGGCTCACAGTCTCAATCTCCATTTACAGATGTGGTCACAGAGGCACAGAGATGTGAAGCAACTTGTCCAAGGTTACACAGCTCCGTTGAACAATTTAGGGAGACAGATCCTGTTCTAAGACTGCCAAGTCCTCGGTTACATCTTGAATTTTCCTTCACAGGTGATATTTACCCTGAAGGAAAATGGGCCTTTGTTTCCAAAGCACTCCTGAACTCTGTTTGTTTGTGATAGGCAGGCTTGGTTTTTCCTGCAGTGATCTTCATGGCCTGGATGGGGTTTCCTGAAACTGAAGACTGAACAAGCAACTAGTCTTGTTAGTCTGATTTGTAAACCTGAGGGCAAGCATCTTCATCATCGATGGCATTTATTGAGTACTTACCCTGTGCCAAACACTGTACTAAGTGCTTGGGAGAATACAGCACAACAGGGTTGGTAGATATGGTTCCTATCAACAAAGAGCTTACGATCTAGAGAGGGAGGCAGGCATTAATATACACACATAATTTAGAATATAGAATTTAAAGACCAGCACATAAGTGCTTTGGGGTTGAGGATGGGAAGAAAATCAAATTCCCAAAGGGCACAGATCCAAGCGCATAGATGATGCAGAAGGTAGAGGGAGAAGTGGAAGAGAAGGCATTATCAGGGAAGCCTTCTTGGAGGAGATGTGATCTTAGTAATATTTTGAAGGTGGGGAGAGTGGTGATCTGGTGTATATGGAAGGGGTGGGAGTTCCTGGCTAGGGGGAGGACGTGGGAAAGGGGTCGGTGATGAGAAAGACAAGATCGGGGCTCAGTGAGTAAGCCGGTGCTGGAGGAGCGGAGGGTGCGGGCTGGGCTGGAGTAGGAGATGAGAGAGAAGAGGTAGGAGGGGGGGAGATGATTGAGGGCTTTAAAGCCCAAAGTAAGGAGTTTCTTTGTACCACCATTGCCACAGTTTGAGAAACACCGCTTCGAATAGAATGCCCCAAAACTCCGGCAAGCTAGAAACTCATAATGTAAGGACACAAGTCAGATTCAGTGGAGCTTCTTGAGTACTTTCTATTGGTTTGTTTTCATCTTTCATTATGTACTTATCTTTTAAATTTCGCATTATGAATGGCTCATTTATATTAATGTCTGCCTCCCCATCTAGACTGTAAGCTTGTTGTGGGCAGGGAACGGGTCTGCTAACTCTGTTGTATTGTACTCTCCCAAGCGTTTAGTCCCGTGCTCTGCGTACAGTAAGCTGTCAGTAAAAGCCATTGATTGATTGATTGATTGATTGGAATGGAGTCTTGGGGAGGATTGTGCTGCAGTGGGTTGGATACTCTCCCCTTATAAATTTTCTCTCCATGTCATTGCCATACTGAGTATCCCTAAAATGATTATGGTATTTGTTATGCTCTTACTGTGTGTCAAGCACTGTTCTGAGCACTGGATTGATACGAGTTAATCAGGTTGGACACAGACCCTGTCCCACAAGCGGCTCACAATCTAAGTAGGGACTCATTTGTGGTGTTAAGCACTTAATGTGTGCCAAGTACTGTGCTAAGCGCTGGGGTAGATACAAGATCATCAGGTCCCACCTGGGGCTCACAATCTAAGTAGGAGGGAGAACAAGTATTGAATCTCCATTTTGGAGATGTGGGAACTGAGGCCCAGAGAAGTGAAGTGACTTGCTCAAGGTCACCCAGCAGGCAAGTGATGAAGGTGGGATTAGAACCCAGGTCCTCTGACTCCCAGGCTCATGGTCTTTCCACTTGACCATGCTGCTTTTCAATCTAACTTTTATCTATTCCAGCACTTGGAACAGTGCTTAGTTTAGTGCTTTGCACACAATAAGCACTCAATAAATACGACTAAATGAGTGAATGAATGAGTCGAAGGCTAGGTTGAAAGGCCTAGCCCTCAACAATATTAATGTCTGTTTCCCCCTCTAGACCCCTCTAGCTATGGCAGGGAATGTGTCTATTTATTGTTGTATTGTACTCTCCCAAGCGCTTAGCACAGTGTTTTGCACACAGTAAGCACTCAATAAATAGGATTGACTGACTGCCTGACACATAGTCAGCTCTTAAAAATTACAATAATAATCATTATGAAAAGAATGTATAGTTAATTCCTAAAGTGTTCTGGATTGGTCTAAATACTTAAGTACATATGATCCACTCCCCCATCCTGGTCCTGGACATTCTTATATATCCTGGGTACCCTGTAGAAAGGGAATCACTCTATTAATCAATGGTATTTATCAAATGCCTACTATTTGCAGGGCACTATACTAAGCACCTGGGAGAGTACAATAAAATAGTGTTGGTATATACATTCCCAGCCCTCAAGGTGCTTGCAGTCTAGTGTGGGAGACAGACATTAAAATAAATCAGGGATTTGTGCATAAGTGCCGTGGCTACCAAGTATTTAAAGGGTACATAGCTAAGGGGCTTAGGTGATGCAGAAGGGAGAGGGAGAAAAGAAAATGAAGACGTAGGGAAGGCCTCTTGGAGATGTGATTTTAGGAGGGTTTTTTTTTTTTTTACTGTGGGGATAATGACGGCCTGTCGGACATGAAGCAGGAGGGAATTCCAATCTAGAGGCGGGACCCAGGTAAGGAGTGCTGGCCAGCAAAATTTCAGACCATTTTCTTCCGATAGCTGAGGTAGACTTTTTTTTTTGACCGGGCTCTGAGGAGGTCAAAATCTCATTAAAGGAGCTGATGGATTGTAGGGAGATGTTGGCTCTTTGCCAAATGCGAAATTACCAATTTGTTTATGAAATCATTTACTCCCTAATCCCACCGAGTAATGAAGTGGGCTTGTTCCTTGGGGTTGGCATTTATGACAGGGACACTCTGATAGGTCTTTGTGAGTTACACAGCAGACCTACCAGGTAATTGATGAGCTGTAAGTAAAAATCAATCTGGGAGGAGTTCCCGGAGCTTGAGGAAGCGGACTGCAGCAGTGCCAATCAGTCTCCGCCTGAGAGGAAACAAACAAAACTCTGTTTTTCTCCTTCTCTGTTCTCCTTTTAGGGTGCAACTCGCTTTCAGGAGAATTTATTGAAGGATTTGGGGTAAGAGGGATGGACATACTCTTCCTTGAGTTGATGATAATGCGGTCTTTCCTCAAGTGGGAAAATGGCATTTCAGGGCAGCAGAAGTACTATTATTTTTTATGGTAATTGTGAAGAACTTACAATGTGCCAGGAACTGTACTGAGCACTGGGGCAGATACAAGCAAATCAAGTTGGACACAGTCCATGTTCTACATGGGGCTCACAGTCGTAATTCCCATTTTACAGAAAAGGTAACAGGAGCAGAGAAATTAAGTGACTTGCCCCAGGTCACACAGCAGACAAATGGTGGAGGTGGGAACAGAACCTAGGACTTTTTGATTCCTAGACCCATGCTCTATGATGATGATGATGATGATGATGATGATGATGATGGCATTTATTAAACGCTTACTATGTGCAAAGCACTGTTCTATCCAGTAGGCAGTTCTGCTTCTCATCATTATTATTGTTAATTATTATCAATAATAACAACAATAAACATAATAATAATGATAATAATGATGGTATTCGTTAAGTGCTTATTAAGTGCCAAGCACTGTTCTAAGCACGGGGGGAGATACAAGGTCATCAGGTTGTCCCACGTGAGGCTCACAGTCCTAATCCCCATTTTACAGTTGAGGTAGCTGAAGCACAGAGAAGTTAAGTGACTTGCCCAGGGTCACACAGCAAAGTGGCAGAATGGGGATTAGAACCCCCATCCTCTGACTCCTCAGCCCGTGCTCTTTCCACTAAGCCACGATCATCATTATTGTTATTTCACTGTCAGTCGTATTTATTGTGGACAGAGCACATTACTGAATGCTTGCATTTGATAATATGGGCTTGACGATTCAGCTGATACTGTCTTAGAGGAGTTACATGAAAAACCTTGAAGAACTTTAACCCTTTTTCTAATTGGCTCAGTCTCTACAAACCGAAGGTATTGAAGGTCAGGAACTAGAGGGAGCAGCCTCTTCTGGTCCTTTTCTTATTCCTCCCTGTCAAACAGGATTCACAGCTTCAGCTTCTTTAGCTTCCCAGGATCACGGCTCTGTCTGCTTCGAGCTCTGACGCTGCACTGGCTCCCAAATGGTTCTTCCCTCCCTCATCCATTTCTGAATCACATCTGTGCACCCGCTTGTCGATCCTATAAATCACCCCAGATAAGTAAATCCTCTCTCTAACCTTCTTCAGAGATAACGGGGCTAGTATTTTCTGCGTTCGGGCAGCCCTGCCTGGCTAGGGGAGATAAACGGGGTCTGTCACACTCCGCATGGCTGCCTGTGGGAGTCTGCTGGGGGAGGCTAGAGGGGAATTCTATAAATGTGGGCTCCCTGCTGTTGGGAGACAAACCCTTTCTCCTCCCTGGCCGTGGAAAACTGTAGTCAGCCAGTCAGTTAATCGTATTTATTGAGCACTTACCATGTGCAGGGCACTGTAGTAAAAGCTTAGGAGAGTACAACGCAACAATATAAAAGACACATTCCCTTCCCACACAAGGTGTTTACCATCTATAGACTCCGTCATGGTGTGGGCAGCAAGATGGGTCCCAGATTTATTGGGGTCACTTGCATTCTGCTACTCTTCTGAGAGGATCTGGTGTAGTGCATAATAATAGTAATAATAAATTACAGTATTTTTTAAGTACTTACTATGTACTTGTCAGTGTTCTAAGTGCTGGGGTAGATACAAGCTAAACAGGTTGGACACAGTCCCTGTCCCACCTAGGGCTCACAGTCTTGATTCCCATTTTACAAATGAGGAAAGTGAGGCCCGGGGAAGTGAAGTAACTGAGCCCCTCCTTTTCCTCTGCTCCTCCTCCCCTCCCCATTGCCCCCACACCCTCCCTCTGCCCTTTCTTCCCCACAGCACTTCATCATCATCAATCATATTTATTGAGTGCTTACTATGTGCAGAGCACTGTACTAAGCGCTTGGGAAGTACAAATTGGCAACATATAAAGACAGTCCCTACCCAACAGTGGGCTCACAGTCTAAAAGCACTATACAGCACTTGTGTATGTTTGTACATATTTATTACTCTATTTTATTAATGATGTGTATATAGCTATAATTCTAATTATTCTGGTGGTTTTGACACCTGTCTACTTGTTTTGTTTTGTTGTCTGTCTCCCCCTTCTAGACTGTGAGCCCGTTGTTGGGTAGAGACCGTCTTTATACGTTGCCGACTTGTACTTCCCAAGTGCTTAGTACAGTGCTTCGCACACAGTAAGTGCTCAATAAATGCGATTGAATGAATGAGTGAATGAACTGACCCAAGGTCACCCAACAGGCCAGGCTCACTTGTAGACATGGTCACTTCCTAAAGATGTGGTTATTCCCTTCATATAGAGAAGCAGCATGGCCCAGCAGATAGAGCATGGAGCTAGGAGTCAATAATATATGGGTTCTAATCCCAGCTCCACCACTTGTCTGCTGTGTGACTTTGGGGATTAAAACTGGAAATAAGGATTAAGACTGTGGGCCCTACATGGGAGAGGGACTGTGTCCAACTTGATTAGCTTGTGTCTAATCTGGCACTAGGTTTAGTGCCTGACGTGTAGTAAGCACTTAACAGATAGCATAATTATTATTGTTTTTATTGTTATTATTATTATGTCCCTTCCCTGTAGAGACACTTTCTCCTTGCAGACACGCTTGCTTCCCATCATTGTTCCCTTTCATTCATTCATTCTGTCATATTTATTGAGCACTTACTGTGTGCACAGCACTGTACTAAGCACTTGGGAGAGTACAAGGTAACAAGAGGGGCAGACAGGCATTGATATAAATAAGTAAATTACAGACATGTACATAAGTGCTGTGTGAGGGGGTGAATAAAGGAAGCAAGTCAGGGCGACACAGAATGGAGTGGAAGAAGAGGAAATCAATCAATCCATCAGTCGTATTTATTGAGCGCTTACTTTGTGCAGAGCACTGTACTAAGCGCTTGGGAAGTACAATTTGGCAACATATAGAGACAGTCCCTACCCAGCAGTGGGCTCACAGTCTAAAAGGAAAGGAAGTCTTAGTCAGGGAAGGCCTCTTGGAGGAGATGTGCCTTCAATAAGACTTTGAAGCGGGGGATAGCAATTGCCGAGTAAGCAGGAACAACGGTGAGGTGGAGGTCAAGTGTCTCTTCCAAACCCCTGGCACCAATTAGCTCAGGAACATGCAAAGTGAGTAAAAAAAAACAGACTTTTCTGGAGGAAAACATATCTTGTCTCTCTACCTCTGACCCTTTGCCCAGTCCAGCTGAGCTGAGGTACTTCAGAAAGACAGCATGGATCTCCTCTTCCTTGTCTCCTCCTCCTAGGAGAAGCAGTGTTGTCTAATAGATAAAGCACAGGCCTAGGAGTCAGAAGGACATGGGTTCTAATCTCAGCTCTGCCACTTGTCTGTTCTGTGACCTTGGGCAAGTCACTATGCTGCTCTGGGACTCAGTTACTTCATCTGTAAAATGGGGATTAAGACTGTGTCCAACTGGGTGAGCTTGTATCTACCCCAGTGGTTAGCATAGTGCCTGGCACTGAGTTCCAGGCCACACTGCTTCTTGCTTGACCAAATTGTGTCAGCGAAAGGAAGGAGCAGACAAGGTCTTGCCTGCTCCCCCTTCACCGTGTCTATGGAGATGCCACAGTTGAATCAGCAGGTGCTGATGGAATTTTCAAGGTCATGAGTGATATCTGATTCTTCCAGACATTTATTAATTCTTAATGAAACTGAGAGCAGTGCAGGGAGTCTTGTGGGATTTAGCCCCTAGGGTAGACTGACCTTTCGTGCTGTCCACACTTCCGGCAAAGTGGGATGGCTGTCCGTCTGACTCTGGCAATCAATCAATCAATGGCATTTATTGAGCGCTTACTATGTGCTGAGCACTGGACTAAGTGCTTGGGAGAGTAACAATGCAACAAGAATTAGTGGTCACCTTCCCTGACTGACAGACAGGTACTTTCCCCATCTTCAAAGATTTACTGAGGTCACGTCTCCTCCAAGAGGCCTTCCCTGACTAAGCCTTCCTTTCCTTTTCTCCTACTCCCTTCTGCATCACCTTGACTTGTTCTTTTTGTTCATCTCCCCCCCCCCACCAGCCCCACAACACTTATGTACAGATTTGTCATTTATTTATTTATATTAATGTCTGTCTCCCACTCTAGACAGTGTGCTCATTGTGGGTAGGAAACGTGTCAGCTTATTGTTGCATTGTACTCTCCCAAGTGCTTAATACGGTGCTCTGCATACAGTAAGCACTTAATAAATATGATTGAATGACTGACTGACTACCCATATCGAGGTTACAGTCTTAAGATGGTTTCAATTGTTGCCACAAACTTGTGGTTTGGGAAAACTTGGTAGAAGCTCAGTGCCACGACTTCTGCATGTTCACGGTTTACCATTTATTGAAAGAGATCTGGAGAGCTTTGGTGCTCATGGAAATTGACTCTGCCAGTTGCTTGCTCTGTAACCTTAGGCAAGTCACTCCAATTCTCTGGGCCTGTTACCTCATCTATAAAATGGGAATTAAATCCTCCTTCCAATTTAGGCTGTGAGCCCCGTGTGGGACTGTATCCAACCCAATAAACTTGTATCTACCCCAGCACTTAGAATAGTGCTTGACACATAGTAAGCACTTAACAAATAACTTTAAAAAAACTTGTAAGGAAAACTATGGAAGCTCCATTTTGAAAGTCTAAGAGTTCTATTCTGTCCTTAATAGTATCAATGAAGTGGTTGGCTTGTAGCACTGGTTGACTGATTGAAAGGCTGTCAAGTTGTTTGTGAAGAGTCAATAGTAATAGTATTAAGGGCTTTCTGTATGTAGGGCACTATACTAAGCACTGGGAAAATCAATCAATATTGAGTGAGCATTTACTGTGCGCAGAACACTGAACGAAGTACTTGGGGGAGTACAGTAGAACAGAGTTGGTAAAACATTCCCTGCCCACAGAGAGTTTATAGTCTAGAGGTGGAGACAGGCATTAATATATATAAATAAATTATGGACATGTACATAAGTGCTTCAGGACTGAGGGAGAGGCAATTAAGGGTACAAATCCAAGTGCAAGGATGATACAGGAGGGAGTGGGAGAGGGGAAATGAGGATTTAATCATTCATTCATTCATTCATTCAATCAATCGTATTTATTGAGCGCTTACTGTGTGCAGAGCACTGTACTAAGCGCTTGGGAAGTACAAGTTGGCAACATATAGAGACGGTTCCTACCCAACAGTGGGCTCACAGTCTAGAAGGGGGAGACAGACAACAAAACAAAACATATTAACACAATAAAATAAATAGAGTAATAAATATGTACAAACATATATACATATATGCATAATCAGGGAAGGTCTCTTGGCGATGGGATTTTAATAAAATTTTGAAGGTGGGGAGAGTGATGGTCTGTCAGATATGAAGGGGGAGGGAGTTCGGGGAGAGAGTTCCAGGCCAGAGCGGGATGTGGGCGAGAGGTGGGCAGTGAGGTAGATGAGATCAAGATACAGTGAGTAGGTTGGCATTAGTGGAGCAAAGTGAACCTGCAGAGCTCTTTCATAATTCGTTTTCTTATTTCGGGAGACAGACAGGATGAATGATGTTGCAGCCTCTGGGAATTGACTAGCGCTGTGGGAAACAAGCAGCCTTAAAAATAATAATAATAATAATAATGGTATTTGATAAGCACTATGTGTCAAGCACTGTTCTAAGCGCTGGGGTAGTTGCAAGCTAATTAGCTTGGATCTAGTCCCTGTCCCATGTAGGACTCAGAGTCTTAATCCCCATTTTTCAGATAAGGTAACTTAGGCACAGAGAAGTGAAGTGACTTACCCAAGGTCACAGAGTGGCAGAGTCGGAATTAGAACCCAGGTCCTTCTGACTCCCAGGCTCACAGTCTATCCACTAGGTCACGCTGCTGCCTTTCCTTTCCTTTGATCTTGTGCACGAGCCGCAAAGTGCTGCTGGTGGAAATCTGATTATCAGGATGACTTCATCCACTTCAAGTTTTTCCTTGCATGTTGTAACTCTACTCTCTCTTCTGCACAGAAAAATTATTTTTTTACCCTTATTGACACCCCTGCCCATTGCCCTCACCAGTTGTTCCAGAGATTTAACTCCCTCCACAGGCCTCCTGCCTCCTCATTTCCCCCATCCCTTGTCCCCAGTGAGCTGGCTACATACTTTATCAAGAAAATTGACACTATCAGGCATGAGATCCCTAAAATCTTCCCGTCTCTCCTCAGTCCCTTCCTATGACTACCCCCTCTTCCATTCTACTATCTTTCCTGGCAGTATCGCTAGAGGAGATTTCCTGCATCCTCTCAAAATCCACCCCCTCCACCTGCGCATCCCCATTCCTTCACACTTTATAAAAACACTTGCCCCTTCATTTGTTTCCTCCCTTACAGCCATCTTCAACTGTTCACTCTCCAATGGCTTCTTCTCCACTGCTTTCAAACATGCCCATGTCTAACCATCCTAAAAAAAACCCTCCCTTGACCCCATGTCTCCCTTCAGTTACCACCCTTCTCCCTCCTACCATTCCTCTCCAAACTTCTTGAGTGAATAATCTACACCTGATGTCTCAAATTTTCTCCTCCAATTCTCTTCGTGACGCCCTCCAGTCTGGCTTCTGTTCCCTTCATTCCAAAGAAACCACCCTCTCATGTCACCAATGATCTCCTTCTTGCCAAATCCAGTGGTCTCTGCTCCAGGCTCATCTTCCTCGACTTCTCAGCTGCCTTAGGCACTGTTGACCACTCCCTTTTCCTGGAAACATTATCCAACCATGGCTTCACTGACACTTCTCTCCTGGTTCTCCTCTTATCTCTCTGGCTGCTCATTTTCAGTCTTCTTCGTGGGCTCCTCCTCTGCCTCCCACCCCCTGACTGTGGTAGGGTCCCTCAGCATTCAGTTCTGGGTCCCCTTCTATTCTATTCTCCATCCACCCACTCCCTTGGAGAACTCAGTAGCTCCCATGGCTTCAACTACCACTTCTATGTGGCTGATGCCCAAAATCTACATCTTCAGCCCTGATCTCTGTCCCTCTCTGCAGACTTGCATTTCCTCCTGCCATCAAGACATCTCTATCTGGAGGTCCTCCTGTCACCTCAAGCTAAACATGTCTAAAACAGAACTCCTCATCTTCCCACCCAAACCCTGTTCCTCACTGATTTTCCCATCATAAAATGGCACCACCATCCTCCCTGTCTCACGAGCTTGTAACTTTGACGTTATCCTTGACTCCTGTCTGTCAGTCAACCAACATATTTAATCCATCACTAAATCCTGTTGGTCTCACCTTCACAGCATTGCTAAAATCCACCAGTTCCTCTCCATTCAGACCGCTACCACATTAATCCAATCAGCCTATCTCACCTTGATTACTGTATCAGCCTCCTTGCTGATTTCCCAGCCTTCCATTTCTTCCCACTCCAGTTCATACTTCACTCTGCTGTCTGGATCATTTTTCTTCAAAAATACTCAGTATATATCTCCCCACTCCTCAAGAAACTCCACTGGTTTCCCATCCACCTCTGCATCAAAAAACAAATAAAAAAACCTCCTCACCTTTGGCTTTAAAACACTCTATCATTCATTCAATCATATTTATTGAGCACTTACTGTGTGCAGAGCACTGTACTAACCGCTTGGAAATTACAATTCAGCAACAGAGACAATCCCTACCCAACATTGGGCTCACCTTGCTATTCTACTACAACCCAGCCCACACACTTCACTACTTTAATGCTACTCATTCATTCAATCAATCGTATTTATTGAGCGCTTACTGTGTGCAGAGCACTGTACTAAGCACTTGGGAAGTACAAGTTGGCAACATATAGAGACGGTTCCTACCCAACTATGGGCTCACAGTCTAGAAGAGTGCTAACCTTCTCATTGTGCCTCACTAGCTGCCAGTCCCTCACCTACATCCCTTCTCTGGCCTGGAATGCTCTCCCTTCTCAAATCTGACAGAGAATTACTCTCCCCTTCCTTCAAAACTTTACTGAGGGTACATCTTCTCCTAGAGGCCTTCCCTGACTAAGCCTTCCTTTCCTCTTCTCCCATTCCGTCTGTGTTGGCCTGACTTGCTTCCCTTACTCACCCACCCCGCAGCCCCACAGCACTTAGGTACATATCTGTAACTTCTTTATTTATATTAAAGTCTGCTTTCCTGCTCTAGGCTATATTGTGGGCAGGCAATGTGCCTTCTTATTATTGTACTGTATTTTCCCATGTGCATTGTACAGTGCTCTGCACACAGTAAGTGCTCGATAAATACAGTTGAATTGTACTACAACCTGCCTTTGAACTGCCCTTACTAAAATGAGAGATGCCAGTGACATCTGGCACTTGGACCACAATACCCAAGGTCAGGTTGCAAGCTCATTTCCTCTGGCCCAACCATGTATTTACAAGTTGCTGAATGTTGACTGAAGACAGATGGAATTTCATTTGCCTTTCCCATGCTCTCTAGTTCCCTGATAAATGCTTTTAGGGACTCCCCTCTCACCCCATTATTGTTCTGATTGTTATTAGGGAGGAGAAGCTGTGCAGAGAGAGGAGCAAAAGAGGTGACCACCCCCTTAGAGAGTGGAAGGCTGCATTCAGTTTTTTGAAAATGGTATTTGTTAAGTGCTTAACATGTGTCCGGTACTGTACTAAGCACTGGGGTAGATGCGAGGTTAATCAGGTTGGACACAGTCCCTGTCCCACATGGGGCTTACAGTCTTATCCCCCATTCTACAGATGAGATAACTGTGGTACAGCCAAGTGAAGTGATTTGCCCAAGGTGACACAGCAAAGTGGAGGAGTGGGATTAGAACCCAGGTCCTTCTGACTCCTAGGCTCCTGAGCTCTAGCCACTAGGCCACAATGATGTCTTTGAGAAGGGTGCTGTCATGGCTTGACTGATCATACAGAGGTAAGGTAGGGGATTGTAGCCATGGCAGGGGAACCAGGAGCTCCTGGTTTTTCAAGCAAGGTCAAGTGGAGAAGTGTGCTGTCAGTGGGGTCGTGAGAAGCCCATGGTGAGCTGAAACTCTGTGGCACGAGAGATTCTGCTGGAGTGAAGTGAATATTTACAGATACTCCCTTGGACTGGGGCTGCCTTGGCAGAATGGAAATTGGGAGAGGGCCCCTAGCTGAGGGAGGAGTCTCATCTCTCCCCGAAATCCAGAATTGTTTCTATTTTCAGAAGAGATTGTAAGCTCTATGAAGGCAGGGATAATTCTTTATATTCTATTGTACTCTCCCAAGTGCTTAGCACAGTGCTCTACCCAGAGCAAGTACTCAGCAAATACTACTGATTAAAGTGCTAAGGGATGAACCTTTCTTTTCCACAGCCAACTCCAAAATAGAAGCCAAGAAAGAAGGCTACTGTCACGGATTCAGTAATTGTACAGAGAAGCAGCATGGCATAGTGGATAGAGCACAGGCCTTGGAGTCAGAAGGTCATGAGTTCCAATCCCAACTCCGCCACTTGTCTACCGTGTGACCTTGGGCAAGACACTTCACTTCTCTTGGCCTCAGCTACCTCATCTGTAAAATGGGGATTGAGACTGTGAACCTCATGAGGGACAGGGATTGTGTCCAGCCCGATTGATTTGTATCCACCCCAGTGCTTAGTACAGTGCTTGGCACAAAGTAAGCACTCAACAGATACCACAATTATTATTATTATTATTATTATTATTATTATTATTATTATTAGGTGAGGTAGGGGATTGTAGCCACTAGGAGGGAGCTAGGAAGTGGCTTTTTGTCTCCAAAACCTTGTCTCTGACGATTCCTCAGTTGAAGCTTCTAGACTGTGAGCCCTTCTAGACTGTGAGCCCACTGTTGGGTAGGGACTGTCTCTATATGTTGCCAACTTGTACTTCCCAAGCGCTTAGTACAGCGCTCTGCACACAGTAAGCACTCACTAAATACGATTGATTGATTGATTGATTGATTGATTGAAGCTGGCTGGTGATATTGTTTTCAGCGGCCCCAGAGCCCACAGCCTTCCCAGCCCTGGGGTCATTTTGTGAGTTGGTTTACTAGGGGTCGAATTCTTGCTGTGATTTTTCAGAGGCAGATGGCCTGATGAAAGAGTCATGCGCTCAAAACGAAAGAATGTTTTGGGAAACCAGTGAGCAGTTGTTTTCATTACATTCCCAGCAGCTCGATGGGGGAACTAGAACAAAGGAATTTTCCGGGGAAACTGGCTATGATAATGTGGGCCCCCCAGCCCACGTCATCCCCCTGGCCTGGAATGCCCTCCCTCCGCACATCCGCCAAGCTAGCTCTCTTCCTCCCTTCAAAGCCCTACTGAGAGCTCACCTCCTCCAGGAGGCCTTCCCAGACTGAGCCCCCTCCTCCCCCTCCCCATCCCCCCCTTACCTCCTTCCCCTCCCCACAGCACCTGTATATATGTATATATGTTTGTACGTATTTATTACTCTATTTTATTTGTACATATTCTATTTATTTTATTTTGTTAATATGTTTTGTTTTGTTCTCTGGCTCCCCCTTCTAGACTGTGAGCCCACTGTTGGGTAGGGACCGTCTCTATATGTTGCCAACTTGTACTTCCCAAACGCTTAGTACAGTGCTCTGCACACAGTAAGCGCTCAATAAATGCGATTGAATGAATGAATGAATGAATGGTTATGTAGGGAGGAAAGGTGGCTAATTGTACTCTACTAAAGAACCCTCCCCTCCTCAAACCATCTCCAAAAGCCCGCCAGCTAGGACATCCATCTAAGCTCCTGAGGGTGATGTCTCTGGAACTTTACTGAAATGCATAAGCGGTCAGGAAAGCATAATGGCCTCCGAGTGGAAAGTGCATGGGACTGGGAGTAAGGAGACCTGGGTTCTAATCCCAGCTCCACCACTTGCCTGCTGTGTGATGTTGGGCAAATCACTTGGCTTCTCTGTGCCTCAGTTGTGTGGTGGATTCTCCCTCCCACCTAGCCTTTAAGCCCCAAGTGGGACAGGGACTGTACCTGCTCCGATTATCTTTTATCTATCCCAGCTTTTAGTATAGTGCTTGGGACATAGTAAGCACCCCCTGTAGACTGTAAGCTCCTTGTGGGTAGGGATCTTGTCAGCCAACTCTGTGGTACTGTACTTTTCCAAGAGCTTAATACAGTGCTCTACACACAGCAAGGGCTCAATCAATCGAGAAGCAGCGTGGCTCGGTGGAAAGAGCCTGGGCTTTGGAGTCACAGGTCACGGGTTCAAATCCTGACTCCACCAATTGTCAGCTGTGTGACTTTGGGCAAGTCACAACTTCTCTGGGCCTCAGTTCCCTCATCTGTAAAATGGGGATGAAGGCTGTGAGCCCCCTGTGGGACAACCTGATCACCTTGTAACCTCCCCAGAGCTTAGAATAGTGCTTTGCACATAGTAAGCACTTAACAAATGCCATTATTATTATTATTAATCTAACAATCAATCAATGGTAGTTATTGAGCCCTTACTGTGTGCAGAGCAGTGTACTAAGCATTTGGGTGAGTTATAATGCAACAGAGCTGGAAGACACGTTCCCTGCCAAAAATGATACCTTTGCTTGATTGGCTGATTAACAGGTACCAGGATTATTAGGATAGGGGTGGCTCAATAAATACGATTGACTGATTGACATCTTAGTGATCTTTGGAATGATCAAGGTACTCAGGGGTAGAATTGGAAATCACTTCAGACCCGGAGGCCTCCAGACCTTCAAATGTGTCAACTCACGGGCTATTACTGAGCCCCAAACCTATTAATAAAATCTTAAATTAAAAATAAGAAGCAGAGGCAGCAGAGAGAAGTCGCTTATAGCCCGTGGCTTGGAGAAATGTTCCCTCTCTCTCTGGAGACGTTTTCTCCTCGTATCTCCTGCTTCTGGTTTTCTTTTCTTAATGGTAGTTGCTAAGTGCTTACTCTATGCCAGGCACTGTACTAAGTAGTGGAGTATGTGCCAGCTAACCGGGTTGGACAAAGTCAATATCCTACATGAGTCTCATGTAATTAATCCCCATTTTGCAGATGAGAGGACTGAGACCCAGAGAAGTGAGGTCCCAGCAGACTGATTGGGGAGCTGGAATTAGAATCCAGGTCCTCTGACTCCCAGGACGGTGCTCTAGCCACTGAACCACAGTGCTTCTCATCTGCTTGGGGCTGGGGTAGGCCTCTGGAGGAGAAATATGTACCAATAAAATAAATAGAGTAATAAATACAAACAAACATATATACATATATACAGGGGCTTTGGGGAGGGGAAGGAGGTAAGGCAGGGGGGATGGGGACAGATGAGGTATATTTGGACAGTGTTAAAAGCCATTGGAAAACGTCTAGTACATATTTACTCTTCTTTTTATTTTGTTAATGATGTGCATCTAGCTTTAATTCTATTTGTTCTGACGATTTTGACACCTGTCTACATGTTTTGTTTTGTTGTCTGTCTCCCCCTTCTAGACCGTGAGCCCGTTGATGGGTAGGGACCGTCTCTATGTGTTGCCGACTTGTACTTCCCAAGAGCTTAGTGCAGTGCTCTGCACACAGTAAGCTCTCAATAAATACGATTGAATGAATGAATGAATGTGAGCCCGTTGATGGGTAGGGACCGTCTCTATACGTTGCCGACTTGTACTTCCCAAGCGCTTAGTGCAGTGCTCTGCACACAATAAGCGCTCAATAAATGCGATTGAATGAATGAATGAATTTAATTTACTTGTACATATTTATTCTATTTATTTTATTTTGTTAATATGTTTTGTTTTGTTGTCTGTCTCCCCCTTCTAGACTGTGACCCTGTTGATGGGTAGGGACCGTCTCTATATGTTGCCGACTTGTACTTCCCAAGCGCTTAGTACAGTGCTCTGCACACAGTAAGCCCTCAATAAATACGATTGAATGAATGAATGAATGAGACAGGGGTTAATAATAATAATAATAATAATTTTGGTATTTGTTAAGCGCTTACTATGTGCAAAGCACTGTTCTAAGTGCTGGGGAGGATACAAGGTGATCAGGTTGTCCCACGGGGGGCTCACAATCTAAATCCCCATTTTACAGATGAGGGCACTGAGGCACAAAGAAGTGAAGTGACTTGCCCAAAGTCACACAGCTGACAAGAGGCGGAGCAGGGAGCTAACCTTCTCATTGTGCCTCGGTCTCTCCTGTCTCGTCACCGACCCCTGGCTCACACCTTGCCTCTGGCCTAGAGTGCCCTCCCTCCTCAAATCCGACAGACAATTACTCTGCCCCGCTTCAAAGACTTATCAAAGGCACGTCTCCTCCAAGAGGCCTTCCTTGACTAAGCACTCCCTTTCCTCTTCTCTCACTCCCTTCTGCATCACCCTGACTTGCTCCTTTTGTTCTCCCCTCCTCCGAGCCCCACAGCATTAAAGTACACATCTGTAATGTATTTATTTTTACAAACTCTAAGCTCATTTTGGGCAGGGAATGCGTCCATTTATTGTTATATTGTGATTGCACTCTCCCAAGCGCTTAGTACAGTGCTTTGCACACAGTCAGCACTCAATAAATACGATTGAATGGATGAATGAAAGTGGCAGAGCTGGGATTAGAACCCAGGACCTTCTGAACCCAGGAGGCTTTCCCAGACTGAGCCCCTTCCTTCCTCTCCCCCTCGTCCCCCTCTCCATCCCCCCATCTTACCTCCTTCCCTTCCCCACAGCACCTGTATATATGTATACATGGTTGTACATATTTATTACTCTATTTATTTATTTATTTATTTTACTTGTACATTTCTATCCTATTTATTTTATTTTGTTGGTATATTTGGTTCTGTTCTCTGTCTCCCCCTTTTAGACTGTGAGCCCACTGTTGGGTAGGGACTGTCTCTATGTGTTGCCAATTTGTACTTCCCAAGCGCTTAGTACAGTGCTCTGCACATAGTAAGCGCTCAATAAATACGATTGATTGATTGATTGATTGATTGATTGATTACCAGGCCAGGCTCTAGCCACTAGGCCCCACTTCTTCCCTTCTGCTTCCCACGCTGCTTCATTTCTGTCTCCTCCCACTAACAGGGAGAGTAATGCAGAAACAGACATTGGGATTTTATCAGTCGACAACCAAGATTGATTTTTCAAATAACTGAAATATAATAGAAACAAGAGACAAAAAAAATCACAAAAAAACCGAACACCCATTGATTGATTGGTCTCGGTCAGCCTCGTTGGAGATACGGGAAGCTCCTCTCTGCTTCAACAGGGTCTCAAGGCCTGCCTCTGGTGGTCCTCTGCAAACAGACAGGGTCGGGCACTCTCCCAAGCGTTTAGCACAGTGCTCTGCACACAGTAAGCACTCAAGAAGTGCTATTGATTGAAGAAAAATTCAGTCCACCTCTCTTTGTCATTCATTCCCTCAGTCGTGTTTACTGAGCACTTACTGCGTGCAGAGCACTGTACTAAGCACTTGGAAAGTATAATTCGTCAACAAATAGAGACAATCCCTACCCAACAATGGACTCCAGTGCTCTTCTTTCTCTTTTTTTAATGGTATCTCTTAAGCATGGTGGCCTAGAAAATAGAGCAAGGGCCCGGGAGGCAGAAGGACCTGGGTTCTAATCCCAGCTCTGCCATTTGTTTGCTGTGTAACCTTGGGTTTAGCTTCCTTATGCCTCAATTGCCTCATCTGTTAAATGGGGATTAAGACTGTGCTCTCCATGTGAGACAGGGACTGAGTTCATCCTGTTTATCTTGCATCTACCCCAGTGCTTAGAGCAGTGCTTGACACACAGTGAACACTTAACAAATACCACCATCATCAACTCCCAAACTCTTGGAACAATGATCTTCCGTATAACAATCAATTAATCACTGGTATTTATTGAGTGTTTAACATGTGCAGAGCACTGTACTAAACACTTGAGCACTGGGCTAAGCGATTGAATTACAGACGCTAACGATTTATGTGGTTGACATTGATGTCGATGAAGCATTTTAGTTCTAAACAGTTACTGTTACTGTCTGATGGCTCACAGAGGAAGGCATAATAATAATTCTCGTGGCATTTAAGTGCTTACTATGTGCCAAGCACTCTGCTAAGTGCTGGGGCAAATACAAGCTAATCAGGTCGGACTCAGTCCCTGCCCCACATGGGGCTCTCGGTCACTGGGGAGGACAGGACAATGGTAGACTGTGAGCCTGTTGTTGGGGAGGGATTGTCTCTATTTGTTACTGAATTGTACTTTCCAAACGCTTAGTACAGTGTTTCTGCACACAGTTAAGTGCTCAATAAATATGATTGAGTGAATGAATGAATGTTGTGAGCCCAGATTTACTTTTCATTTATCTGTGGCTCATCGCAACTCGTTTACTATTCTTTTTTTAAGTTTGTCAGCCAGCCAGTCAATCATATTTACGTGCACTTACTGTGTGCAGAGCACTGTGCTAAGTGCTTGGGAGAGTACACTACGACAATAAATAGACACATTCGCTACCCACTACTAGCTTACACTCTAGAGGGGGAGAGCTTACATTGTAGAGGAGGAGTTTCCACCTCAGTTTCTCTTCATCATCCAAACGCTCCCCTTTTTCCCTCGCTTGGTACTTATGGAAGAAAATGACTGATATTTTAATTGCATTCAATTTGAACATGTTGGTTGGGCCCTCCAAAAATGCTGGAGGCAACTCGGGTCTGTTTTCTTACTGGGTGATTAATAACAGTTCTCTCCAACAAAATGTTACCTAAATGAAGGGACATCTGGTGTGTGTATGTATCGCTCTCCATCCAGAGTTGAGGTAAGGAACCGTAATTTCCCCTGTAAGAGTCCCTCTAATGGTGATGTAATAATAATTGTGGTATTTGTTAAACTCCTATAACAGTTAAGCACTGTACTAAGTGCTGGGGTAGATGAGAAGCAGCATGGTTTAGCGGAAAGAGCCTGGGCTTGGGAGTCAGAGGATGTGGGATCTAATCCTGGCTCTGCCACTTGCCTGCTGTGTGACCTTGGGCAAGCCACTTAACTTCTCTGTGCCTCAGTTACCTCATCTGTAAGATGGGGATTAAGACTGTGAGCCCCATGTGGGACAACCTGATTACCTTGTAGCTATCCCAGTGCTTAGAACAGTGCTTGACACGTAGTAAGCGCTTAACAAATACCATAGTTATTATTCAAGATAATTAGCTCAGTCACATTCCCTGTCCCACATAGGGGT
This sequence comes from Tachyglossus aculeatus, assembly GCF_015852505.1. Lineage (NCBI taxonomy): Eukaryota > Metazoa > Chordata > Mammalia > Monotremata > Tachyglossidae > Tachyglossus > Tachyglossus aculeatus. Next base: position 43,397,948 of record NC_052067.1, on the reverse strand, counting down.
CCCAGTGTAAGGGGGTGTCTAAGTAGGATTTCCAGGTAGGCTAGGGACCATGTCCCAATAAGTTTTTAGCACATTACTGTTATTATTATTACATCTTTCACACTGGTAGGAATCATCTTTTCTGCAAAAGCATTCAGTCCATGTTTCATTCATTCAATCGTATTTATTTATTTTTATTTTTTTAATGGCAATTATTGAGCGCTTACTGAGTGAAGAGCCCTGTACTAAGTACTGTACTAAGTGCTTAGCACTGTTTTCCCACTCCTCAAGAACCTCCACTGGTTCCCCATCCCACTTCTGCATCAAACAGAAACTCCTCACCATCGGCTTGAAAGCACTCAATCCCCTTGCCTCCTCCTATCTCACTTCACTACTCTCCTGCTACAACCCAGGCTGTACACTTCGCTCCTCTAATTAATGCCAACCTACACACTGTGCCTTGATTGCACCTGTTTCTCTGACGACCTCTCACCCTCATCCTGCCTCTGTCTTGGAATGCTCTCCATCTTCATATCCAACAGACAATTACTCCCCCCCAACCCCGGCCCCATTTCTAAGTCTTATTGAAGACACATCTCCTCCAAGTGGCCTTCCCTGACTACAGACTCATTTCCTTTTCTCCCACTCTCTTCAGCGTTGCCCTGATTTGCTCCCTTTAGTCGCGCCACCCCTCTCCAGCCCCACAGCATTTATCTACATATCTGTTATTTATTGATTTCTACTAATGTATGTCTCCCCTGCCAGACTATAAACTTGTTGTAGGCCTGTGAATGTATTTGTTATATTGTTCTATTGTCCTCTCCCAAGCACTTAGTATAGTGCTCTGCACACAGTAAGCCCTCAGTTAATTCAACGGATTCATTGATTGTCTTGTATCTACCCCATCACTTAGAACAGTGCTTGGCACATAGTAAGCGCTTAACAGATACCATCATTATCTCAGTAATCTCGTGCCACTCCCCACATTCTCCGTTGGGAAGCTGGCATCCAACCCTCCCTTCCTTCCTCTGCCTCATGTGTGCCCTCTTGCCCCATCGCTCCTTCCTGCCTGGCCTCTCTCAGCTTCAGACACTAAAACGTCCGGCCTGACCTCCAGTTTCCACTCTGACCTCCAGTTTCCCAGGTGGGAGTGAGAGGGAGGGCCTGTCTACAGGCCACTAGAAGAAGCATGGCATAATAATAATAATAATGATGATGGTATTTGTTAAGCGCTTACTATGGCAGAGTGGATAGAGCCCAGAACTGAAAGTCAGAAGATTGTGGGATCTAATCCCTGCTCTGCCACTTGCCTGTTTTGTGGCCTTGGGTGAGTCACTTCACTTATCTGGGCCTCAGTTGCTTCATCTGTAAAATGGGGATTGAGTTGGTGAGCCCCATGTGAGACTGGTACTGTGCCCAACCCGATTTGCTTGTATACACTCCAGCGCTTAGTAAAGTGCCTGGCACATAGTAAGCGCTTAACAAACACCAGGATTATTAGCATGATTATTACACACCAGGGCTAACAGAGAAGACAGAACTGAACTGGGCTGACAGGACGGGATCCTTAGTGGAACGGTAGCTCCGTCCCTTCCCACTCACGGAGCAGCAGTCTTCATTCATTCATTCAATCGCATTTATTGAGCGCTTACTGTGTGCAAAACACTTAATAATGCTGGTGGCTATTTGTTAAATGTTTATTATGTCAAACACAGGGGGAGATAGGAGATGATCAGGCCAGATGCAATCTGTGTCCCACATTGGGTGTTTCTGATTAAGGGGGAGGGTGTGGAATCTCCATTTTGTTAGATGAGAAAACTGAATCCCAGAGAAGTGAAGTGACTTGCCCAAGGTCACAGAACAGGCAAGTGGCAGAGCTGGGATGAAGACCCAGGTCTTCAGACTCCCAGGTTCATGCTCTTTCCACTGTTCTGGGAAAGAGTTAGGGAGCGGGAGGCGGCGGAGGAGCCCCCGGGTTCTGGGAACAGATGTCCTTTTGCCATTTAACACTCATCTCTTGAGAGAGGGCAGGAGGGCAGAGGGAGACTCAATGGATGAGAGACCTTCCCCAGGGATCAAGTTCCAAAGGTTCTACCATCTACTTCCTCCCAGGCAACGTGGCTGCTCAATTCAGAGGACTATCTGAGGAGATTTACAGAGCGCATAATTCTGGGAGCTCCGTTTTTCAGGGAATTAGGGACAGATTTTCCTGGGCCCAAGAGAGCCTGCCCGTTCTCTGCTTTATCTCTTTGGTTGTCCCTCACTCCCCCTCCCCACCCGCCCCCAACCCAGAGAGAGAAACCACAAACTCCCAGACACACTGAGGAGCATCCCCTTGCTGCTCAGAAGACTGGATAGCCAACAGCTCTCTCCCCACCTCCCGTTCGTATGAGACAGAGCAGAAAGGGATCAAATACACAACTAGGCTCTGCTTCTGAAGGAAAATGTCTGCCAACTCTATTGTATGTACTCGCCCAAGCACTTAGTACAGTGCTCTGCACATAGTAAGCACTCTAAATTACCACTGATGATGAAAAGCAAAGCTGATAGAAGTGGGACAGAATCTACTCAGGTCTTTCCCCAATCGCTTCAGTTCCTTTATTGCTTTGTATCAAAATAAATCTAACTGAAGTCGGTTCTAGGCTGTGGAGAGTGGCTCTTGACTCCGTTATCCTCTGACTAGATATTGCAAGTTGGAATACAGGGATGAGACTTGAGAGAAGATGGCATCATAGTATGCTGCATTCATGTAAACAATAGCATAAGAGCAGGGTCACACCCATTTCCTTAGGTGAGACCGGGCGGATGACAGGATTTTTCCTTGGTCGTCTGAGAGGTGTGAGGGAACCTCTCTGCTTTCCCACGTTGGTGGATACTGAAGAAAACGTCCGGATTCCTCCATTTTGGTTGCTTTGGAGCATGGTTTATAACTCGGCCTTTAATTTCCTTCTTCTATTTCCCAGTTTGGGAGACGTAGTCCGACCAAAGACAGCTATTTGTTTGCCTTGGAAATGGGGGCCATGGTTATGGGAAACTGAGTTGGTGGGCTTAAGCTAGACATAGTGAGGGGGTGGTCAAGCCCACCTCAAGCAACGGCTCCATCCCCTTGCCCCTCAGAACTCTGGGGAGCCAACGCTCTGAGACCCACGCGACTGAAACCCGAGGCAAAACCCATCTATACGGAGTGGAGAGGCACGTCCACCTGAACCGACTCCCTTCCCAATCTCGCCCTCGCCTTCGCTTCCTCTGAACCAGGCAGAGTGGAAAGTTGGGTCTCTTCAGGCAGGCGGCTTTTCTAAATTAGTCTGCTACCGCGCCCTGTGAGCCAAACTCAGGGAGCGAGAAAGGCCTGCGGAAATGAGAAAAGCGGGCAGTCCTGGAGCCCAAGCTCCAGCGACCCCTGACCCTGCCAATATACCCTTCTCCAGCCTCGAGACCAGGCTTAGCAGCAGTGAGAAACTCTGAGCCCAGTCTACTGACATTGTGGGTGGAAGTGGAAGGCCGGAGTTACGTGACCCTACCAGCCTCTGACAGGGGCTGGAGAGGATGCCAGGCCTTGGCATACGCTGCATCCGGCTGATCTTGCTGCCCTCATGGGCTTGAGCAGTCTCCTTCAGAGTAACCGGGAGGTTTAAGTCTCCACACTGGCTCCGCTAGTCCAGGAGCTGTTCCCACGTAGATGGTTTTTCTCGCTCATGGATCGCCCGGTGAAGACAAAGGCACCAACCTCGTGGCTTCGGGTACTCATCAGTCAAATTGGGGTGGGGGGTGGAGGCAGGCGTCGCTGTCCCCCCCCCCCAGGGTCCGTGAGGGTGGGCACGGTGCAAACAGGGCTGTTGAACGTTGCTGGCAAACCTTGCTTTCCATGGAGCTCCGAAGGGTTGGAAATCAGATGTTTTCCAAGACATCCAAAGGGACCAAGCCTCTCTTCTTTCCACTAGAAACTCTGATGAAGCCGTCGCTCTCCTCTTCGGATGTCACGCAGATCTGCATTCAGAGGGGCAGAGGAGTATTCAGAATGGTTCTGAGAAGCAGCGTGGACTAATAATGATGGCATTTATTAAGCACTTACTATGTGCAAAGCACTGTTCTAAGCGCTGGGGAGGATACAAGGTAATCAGGTTGTCCCACATGGGGCTCACAGTCTTAATCCCCATTTTACAGATGAGGTAACTTGGCCACAGAGAAGTGAAGTGATTTGCCCAAAGTCACACAGCTGACATTTGGCAGAGTTGGGATTTGAACCCATGACCTCTGACTCCAAAGCCCGTGCTCTTTCCACTGGGCCACGCTGCTTCCCTGACTAGTGGACTAGTGGCTAGAGCATAGACCTAGAGCATATTCCTGCTCTCCCACTTGCCTGCCATGTGACCTTGGGCAAGTCACTTCACTTCTCTGGGCCTCATTTGCCTCATCTGTCTTATGGGGAATAAGACTGTTAGCCCCACTGGGGACAGGGACAGTGTCCAATCTAATAAGCTTCTATCTACCATAGCATTTAGTACAGGGCTGGGCACATAGTAAGTGCTTCACAAATAGTATAAAAAAAAATGGGCATGCTCTGCCAAGATGTCCCCAGCAAAATGGGTGCTGCCTGTTTGGAGGGTGACTTTTTATGGTATTTGTTAAGCACTTTCAATGTGCCAGGCACTGTACTAAGCCCTGGGGTAGATAAAAGTTTATCAGGTTGGACACAGTCCCTGTCCCACATGGGGCTCACAGTCTTAGTCCCCATTTTGCAGATTAGGTAACTGAAGCGCGGAGAAGTGAAGTGACTTGCCTAAGGTCAGCAACAGACAAGTGGCGGGGCAGGGATTAGAACTCAGGTCCTTCTGACTCCCTGGACTGGGCTCTAGCCACTAGGCTAGAGGCCCCTGAAGAGAAAGGACAGGGAGAGAAGTCCCAAAATAGACCAGCTGTTTGACTGTGGACTCTGAAATCTCTGAGGCTTGGGCCAAAGTGACCATCTCTTTCGCAGAGGGGGAAGGGTCAAACTTGAGTCCCTCAGGGGGGTAGGTAGTCTTAAGTTCTCTGTGCCTCAGTTTCTTCATCTGTATAATGGGGATTCAATACCCTTTCTCCCTTCTCACTTGACCGTGAGCCCACAGAGACTACATCTGACCTGATTAACTTGCATCTCTCCCAGCACTTAGAACAGTGCCTGACATATAATAGGTACTTAATGAATGCCATTATTATTTTCATCTACAAGGTGACTGGAAAGGGGTTTGAGCTCCGGGGATTCAGAGAAAAGTGGGGAGTGTGTGGGATAATAATAATAATGATAATGATGGTACTTGTTAAGTGCTTACTATGTGCCAAGCACTGTTCTAAGCTCTGGAGTAAATAAAAGATAGGTTGTCCCACGTGGGGCTCACAGTCTTAATCCCCGTTTTACAGATGAGGTAACTGAGGCACAGAGAAGTTAAGTGACTTACCCAAAGTCACCCAGCTGACAAGTGGCAGAGCCAGGATTAGAACCCATGACCTCTGACTCTCAAGCCCGTGCTCTTTCCACTAAGAGAGTCAGATGCCCTTTGAGGAACAGCCCCCTCTAGACTATAAACTAGGTGTGGGCAACAAATAGGTCTGTTTCATCGCTATATTGTAAAAAGGAAATACGCTATTTGTTAAGCGCTTACTATGTGCCAAACACTGTTCTAAGTGCTGGAGTAGATACAAGGTAATCAGGTTGTCTCACTTCAGGCTCACAGTCTTAATCCTCATTTTACAGATGGGGTAACTGAGGCACGGAGAAGTTAAGTGACTTACCCAAAGTCACACAGCTAATAAGTGGCGGAGCTCGAATTTGAACCCATGACTTCTGATTCCCAGGCCCGTGCTCTTTCCACAGAGAGAGTCTGATGCCCTTTGGGGAACAGCCCCTTCTAGACTATAAACTTGGTGTGGGCAGGGAATAGGTCTTTTTCATCGCTATATTGTAAAAAAGAAATATGCTATTTATTAAGCACTTACTATGTGCCAAGCACTGTACTAAGTGCTGGGGTAGATACAAGGTAATCAGGTTGTCCCACTTGGGGCTCACGGTCTTAATCCCCATTTTACAGATGAGGTAACTGAGGCACAGAGAAGTTAAGTGACTTGCCCAAGTCACACAGCTGATAAATGGCAGAGCTGGAATTAGAACCCATCACCTCTGACTCCCAAGCACGTGCTCTTGCCACTAAGCCATGGTGTACTCTCCTGAGCGATTAGTACAGTGCTCCTCACACAGTAAGTGCTCAATAAATACCATTGATTGATTGATTGACCTGCAGCCCAAACTCTTCAGTCATGGAGGCTCATATGGTGGCGGCAACTATTTCTCATCAATCAATCAGTCAGTGGTATTTATTGAGTGCTTACTCTGTGCAGAGCACTGTATTAAGCGCTTGGGAGAATACCATACAACAGAGTTGATAGACACATTCCTTGTCCACAATGAGCTTGCAGTCTAGAGGGGCAGACAGACATTAACATGAATAAATAATTTAATAACCACATCTATGTAAGGGTGAGGACATGTGAACCCAAACAGACAGCATATACTTCCATATCCATTGTATCATGTTGGTCCCCATTTACAGATGAGGAAATCGAGCCCGAGGCCGTATAAGTGACTTGTCCAAGGTCACCCATCAGGTCAGTGGCAGAGCTGGGGTCAGAACAGGAGAGAAGCAGTGTAGCCTAGTGACTAGACCATGGTCCTGGGAGTCAGAAGGTTCTGGGTTCTAACCCTGGCTCTACCACTTACCTGCTGCGTGACCTTGGACAAGTCACGCTGCCTGGGGCTCAATTTCCACACCAGTGAATGGGGTCTGACGTGCTACACTTACTTACATGATTCAGGATACACTCACTTCTCTGGGCCTCAGTTACCTCATCTGTAAAATGGGGTTGAAGACTGTGCTCCCCATTTGGGACATGAACTGTGTCCGGCCTGATTAGCTTGTATCTACCAGCACTTAGAAGAGTTCCAGGCACATGGTAAGCGCTTAACAACGACCATTAAAAAATCCCTCCAAAAAACCCAGATCTCCTGACTCCCGGTTCCCTGACCCCCTTACTAGACATCCCCCCACCTCATTCCCTGCTGATCCCAGGAAAACCAACTTGTATGGGAAGAACTCCGGGACTGGAGGAGCCGCTATGAAGGCTCCAAACTCCTGGCTACTCTGAAGGAGACTGTTTAAGCCCGTTTGGGCAGCAAGATCTGCCTGGCACCCTTGCCAGCCCCTGTCAGAGGTTGGTAGGGTCACGCGACTCCGGCCTTCTGCTTCTGTCCACGGGCTCAGGATTTCACGCCGCCGTCAAAACTTGTCACGTCTGACGTGAAAGAGGGAATTTCTGGAGCTGAGGTTCCCGCAGTATGTGAATGAATGAAAAGCAGCGTGGCTTAGTGGGTAGAGCCTGAGAAGGACCTGGGTTCTAATCCTGGCTCTGCCGCTCATCTGTTGTGTGACCTTGGGCAAGTCACTTCATTTCTATGAGCCTCAGTTCCCTCATCTGTATAACAGGGATTAAGAGTGTGAGCCGCATGTTGGACATGGACTGTGTCCAACCTGATTAGCTTGGACCTACCCCAGTATTTAGTCAGGACCTGGCATAAAATAAGCGCTTAACAAGTGCCATTAAAAAAGCAAATATCCTTTGCCGTGAGCCTCAGGGAGGACAGGATTGTGTCTGATCTAATTATGTTGTATCTATCAAAAAACCAATGATATTTAGTGCTTATTTTGTGCAGAGCACTGTTCTAAGCCCTTGGGAGAGTGCAACATGAGAATTAGCAGACACATTCTGTACCTCGGTGCTAGACACATAATAAGTGCTATATATATATATATACCTGCATATATGTATATATGTTTGTACATATTTATTACTCTATCTATCTATCTATCTATTTATTTATTTATTTATTTTACCTGTACATATCTATTTATTTTATTTTGTTAATATGTTTGGTTTTGTTCTCTGTCTCCCCCTTCTAGACTGTGAGCCCACTGTTGGGTAGCGACTGTCTCTATATGTTGCCAACTTGTACTTCCCAAGCGCTTAGTACAGTGCTCTGCACACAGTAAGCACTCAATAAATACGATTGATGATGATGATGAAGTGCTTACCCTATACAACAATTACTATTTAGAGAGAAATAGGGTGTCTATCTTTAAGAGCTGGAGGAAATTTCATCCAGGTTCAAAATCCTTGCAAATTTACGTCATTCATTCAGTCAGTCATATTTATTGAACCCTGACTGTGGGCAAAGCGCTGTACTAAATCCTTGGGAAAGTACAAAAGAACGATAAACTGACATATTCCCTGCCCACAACAAGCTTACAGTCTACAGTCTATCTCCTATCTAGAGTCTGTATGATAAAGCCAGAATCAAACCATCCTTTGGTGCTTTGTCCTCTCAACTGGGGAGACTCAATCAGTTGATTGATGGTATTTATTGAGCACTTACTATGTGCAGTGCACTGTACTAAGCTCTTGGGAGAGTACGATACAGAATTAGCACACACGTTCCCTGCCTGTAACGAACTGAGAGTCTAAAAGATGAGAAAAGGGGATTCATTCATACAAAAATGTTTCCTCGGGAAGCCCGGCCAGAACCCTGCTAAGAGCCAGAGAGGCAGATGTTCGAATTCTGAAAGCAGCTCAAGTCTGACACATTTCTATTTGTTTTCCATTTTCAATGCTCTCATTTTAAAACCAGGAAAGTGATGTTTACCCATTCAAAGAGGTGGCATGCAATTACTCTGGGAACCAGTCGAGAACGCTAGATTGTTTAATTACGAGTTTGCCAAAGAAAATGAGCATCCCTCCCTAAACTGATCTCGCCTCTCATTCCAGCACGATTACTTTTTCTTAATGGTATTCTTTAAGCGCTTACAATGTATCAAACACTATTCTAAGCAATCGGTGTATATAGAATTTAATTAGATTGGAGACAGTCCCTGTCCAGCATGGGGCTCACAGTCAAAGTAGGAGAGAGAACTGGCATTTGATCGCCACTTTACAGTTATGGGAACTGAGGTACTGAGAAGTGAAGTAACTTGCCCTATGTCACACAGCAGGCAGGTGACAGAATCTGGATTTGAACCCAGGTCCTTTGACTCCCAGGCCGCCCTCTATCCTCTAGGCCATGCTGCCTCTTACTGCTTGTCTGGGTGAGATCCATTTGGGGTCCCGGCTGTTCCGATATATTTTAAAAGCCCCTTTCGCAGGAAAGTTCAGTAGCTCACAGACCTGTTGAATCGGCACCGCTGTCAGGTGGTGACCTAGAGCTTGCTGAGCATTGGTGTCCAAGAAGGCCGAAGATCAACTCCCACTGGCCGTCATGGAGTTTTGACAAGGCATGGGATAAAGTCCACCTCACATTGGCCATGGTGATCTTTCAACAGGACAAGGGTAAAGACCACCTCCCTTTGGCCATGGTAGCATTTTGACAGAATGTGGATAAATGCCACCTCCCTTTGGCCGTGACAGTGTTTCAACAAAACATGGATAAAGGCCACCTCCCAGTAACCATGATGACATCTGGACAAGGCATAGGGTAAAGTCTTCCTCTCACTGGCCATTGTGGTGTTTTGAAAAGACATGGGACAAAGACCACCTCCCATTGGCCATCCTGGCATTTTGATCAGGCGTGTCATAAAGACTATCTCACATTGGTCACGGTGATAATAATAATAATAATGATAATAATAATAATAATAATAATGGCATTTGTTAAGCGCTTACTATGTGCGAAGGCACAGAAGAAAACACAAATCCCATTGGCCATTATGGCATTGCAACAAGGCGTGGGATAAAGACCACCTCCCATGCTGAGGGAGGGTGTGGTGATGTTTCCCTCCCCACATCCGCCAAGCTAGCTCTCTTTCTCCCTTCAAGGCCCTACTGAGAGCTCACCTCCTCCAGAGGCCTTCCCAGACTGAGCTCTCTCCTTCCTCTCTCCCTCCTCCCCCTCTCCATCCCCCCCGCCTTACCTCCTTCCCTTCCCCACAGCACCTGTATATATGTATATATGTTTGTACGTATTTATTACTCCATTTATTTTACTTGTACATATCTATTCTATTTATTTTATTTTGTTAATGTTTTGTTTTGTTCTCTGTCTCCCCCTTCTAGACTGTGAGCCCACTGTTGGGTAGGGACCGTCTCTATATGTTGCCAACTTGTACTTCCCAAGTGCTTAGTACAGTGCTCTGCACACAGTAAGCACTCAATAAATACAGTTGATTGATTGATTATAAGACACAGGATAAAGATCACCTCCCAAAGACCACCTTCCATTGGCCATGGGGATGTTTCGGTAAGACGTGGGATAAAGACCATCTCCCTTTGGCCGTGGTGAAGTTTTGACAAGACACGGGATAAAGACCACCTCCCATTGGCCTTGGAGACATTTTGCCAAGCCATGGGAGCTACCTCAAGGGTGGGACACCCCTGTGGAACCCATTAGGGGAATCCATTCCCAGGAGCGAGTGGATTCCCCAAAGTGAGCCAGGCTGTGGAAGGGTTCCGATTTCTTGGGAGAATGCCACGGAATTGGATGAGATTGGGAAGCCAGGATACTGTCCACCCTGTTAGCCTCAGGTTTTGAGTAGGAAGGAATTCCTCAGTGGTCTCTGAACTAGTCTCTTCCTGAATCTGCAAGGGAGGGAGGAGCCATTGGGAAATGACCATCAGTGGGTGGAGAGGAGAGGGCCAGGCGGTGCTATCTTCCCTGTCCAGCGTAAATCCTCCAAGTTGAGATGTGCAGAAGAACTCAGGCCAGATGTCCCAAGAACTCAGGCCGGATCTAGGTCACCGAGCCCCCTCCTTCCTCTCCCCCTCGTCCCCCTCTCCATCCTCCCCATCTTACCTCCTTCCCTTCCCCACAGCACCTGAATATATGTATATATGTTTGTACATATTTATTACTCTATTTATTTGTTTTACTTGTACATATCTATTCTATTTATTTTATTTTGTTAATATGTTTGGTTTTGTTCTCTGTCTCCCCCTTCTAGACTGTGAGCCCACTGTTGGGTAGGGACTGTCTCTATATGTTGCCAACTTGTACTTCCCAAGTGCTTAGTACAGTGCTCTGCACACAGTAAGCACTCAATAAATATGATTGATTGATTGATTGATTGATTGATGAAGAAATCGAGGTGAGGAGCAGTGTGGCCTGGTGGCTAGAGCAAGGCGTCTGGGCATCCTCAGGACCTGGGTTCTAATCCCGGCTCTGCCGCTTGTCTGCTGTGGGGCCAGGTCACTTCACTTCTCTGGGCCTCAGCTCACTCATCTGTATAAAGGGGATTAAGAGTGTGGGGCAGGGACTGTGTCCAACCTGATTAGCTTCTATCTACACTAGCATTTAATACAGTTCCTGGCACATAGTAAGCACTTGACAAATACCATTTTGTAAGAAAAAAGAGTCCCCTGAGCAGGGGAGAGAAGTGTGTTTTCCTGACTGTAGAGTCTGTCTGGGATGGTTTTGAGATGCTTTAGGATCCCTCCCCCTCCCTGGGGGAGCAGTGTGGTCCTAGTGGATAGAGCACTGGCCTAAAAGTCAGAGGACCTGAGTTCTAATTCTGACTCTGGCAGTTGCTTGCTGTGGATCATGGGCAAAGTCACTTGACCTATTTTTTTCAAGGAGGTGGTTACCTCATTACCTCATCTGTAAAATGAGGATTCAATATTTGTTCTCCCTCCCCTGGGAGCCTTGTGTGGAACAGCGATTGGGTCTGACCTGGTCATGTGCTTAGTACAGTGCTCTGCACACAGTAAGCGCTCAATAAATATGATTGAATGAATGAATGAATGAATCTCATATCTATCCCAGTGCTTGTACAGTGCTTGGCACCATATTAAGCTCTTGATGCAATAAATACCCCTCCTCATTCGTATTATCAGTCACTCCTAACTGATAAAGCTTGAAATCTCACCATTTTTGGCTTCCCCTTCAAACCTCAAAGGACAGTGATATGCACCTCAACCCATGGAGGTAAGGAGTTAGCATCTCACTCCTCCCACAGTGTGGATGAGAGTGGGAGCGGGGTTTATCCTACGCCTCTCTCTCCGGTTACGTGCATGGGTTCACTCGCCTGGTTCTCTTTCAGCGTTATCTGCCCTTGCTCCTTGCAGCCAGTAAATGTTCGGACACACCTGAAGACCTTCTCATCTTGCTGCACCTTTTGAACAAAGTTGGCTGGGAAATAGCCGATCCGGTCTTGGATCATCCCCTGTAACAGAGAATGGAGCATGAGGTCACTGGGGTCCCTTTCCCCAGAACTGAGAAAACAGATCTGTTTTTTAGGAAAGAAAACCACATCACCTTCCACCAGTCTTCGCTGGAGTCTTCCAGAAGAGTGATCATGTCTCCTGGCCTATGACAGGGGAGAGAAAAGGGTAGAAAGGATAACCTAGTGAGAGACCCTAGTCAATTCCCAGAGCGGGCAATTAGGCATTCGACACACACTTGTTGGTATGTTCTTCTCTTCCGCCCATAAAATGATCCTTGTTGTAAGATGGCAGCTCACGAGCTTCCTGTGTTGGAATTCCCAGTCGGGCTAAAACACTTCATTATAGCAGAATCCAAATATAACCAACGTGTAAATGCTTGAATCGCTAAACCGAGGTTGATGCTTGGCTTTTTAACAGCCGTGTTTTCATGCTGTTGCTCCTAAACTTAGGCAGCTGAAAAACACAGGAATGTGGTTGGTGAATTGAATTAAACAGCAGGATTTCTGAAATTTGATAGAGAAGAAACTTCAGGGGCTGTGGATTCTGTTTATTGTTATGATGTTTGTTAAGCACGTACTATGTGTCAAATGCTCTCCTAAGCGCTGGGGTAGACACAAGTTAACCCAGTTGGATGCTGTCCCTGCCCACATAGGGCTCACAGTCTAAGCTGGAGGGGGAACTGGTACTGAATCCCACTTTTACAGATGAGGAAACTGAGGCACAGAGAAGCAAAATGACTTGCCCAAGGTCACACAGCAGACAAGTGTCAGAGCCGGGATTAGAACCAAGGTCCTTCTGCCTCTCAGCCCCATGCTCTTTTCCACCAAGTCATGCTGCTTCTGTGGGTGTTAGGGGGTCTGGTTTTTTTACTTCTTGGGGATGGTTGGGGGGTAATGAAGAGAGTCTTAAAACCAGTTTTGAAACGTCACTAGATTCTCCTAGATTCCATGGATCCCACAGAGGGAATATTTTCCAACCCCAGCCATCCTGAAATTATTCACTCCTAGAGAGGAGGACTGATGTATCAGTCGGGAGAGGAAGAGGGTGAGAACCTTCAATAATCATTCTGGAAAAACTCGTTGGAGGAGACAAAGATTCTGTCTCCCTCTACCACCCTTAACCTAGCTTAGGTGTTTGCTCTTCCATTGTAGACTGAGCCCGGCCCACCCTCACTGACAAAGAGACGGGGATTCAACTTCAGGGTATTTCCATAAAAACTATGACCTGATCTTTAGACTATAAGCTCGTTTTGGGCAAGGGACTGTCGTATTGTACTCTCCCAGGCACTTAGTACAGGGCTTTGCACCCTTCAAGTGTTCAATAAATACCATCTATTGTTTCATTGACCTAATTTCCACTGCTCCTTTACTCCACTTTCAACTTCTCCCCTCATTGCTAGACTGAAATGAGATCCAGACTCCCATGAGAAGTGGAGAGAAATAGTTTCTCTTGAAGTTGCTGCCTGTTATTTTCTCTTTTCCCCAACGCCTGTGGTCCTGTGTTCAAGATTATGACTGGATTAACAAGATGGAGTGATTGGCCTCTCTCCTCCATCAGGCCTCCCTGGGCTCAGACAGTGGCTTTAACGGGAGCCTAGAATCAGTTAGAGTTGACCTGATTTCTGTTATCTAAGGCAAGCCATGGCCTAATGGAGAGAGCGTGGGCTTGGGAGTCAAAAGGACCTGGGTTCTAATCCCAGTTCCCCCACATGTCTGCTGTGTGAACTTGGGCAAATTGCTTAATAGCTCTGTGCCTCTGTTTCCTCAACTGTAAAGTGGGGATACATGTTTTCCCTCCTACATAGACTGTGAGCCCAAGGCAGGACAGTGACTGAGCCTGACCTAATTAACTCATCCTATCCTAGCACTTAATAATAATAATAATAAGAATAGTGGTATTAAGTGTTTGCTATGTGCCAGGTACTATACTAAGTGCTCGGGTGGATACCAGCAAATCGGGTTGGATACAGTCCCTGTTCTATGTGGAGCTCAAAATTTCAATCTCCATTTTACAGATGAGGTAACTGAGGCCCAGAGGAGTGAAGTGACTTGACTAAGGTCACACAGCAGACAACTGGCAGAGCCAGGATTAGAACCCATGACTTTCTGACCCCCAGGTCTGTGCTCTATCCACCAATACTAAGTGCTTAACAAATGCTTAAAAAAAGCCTCTTCAACAGAGGAAATCCAGGTGGCAGAATTTGGAGAAAGAACATCTATAAATGGACAAGTGTCTGAGAGTAGTGATGGAAAGAAAGGAAGTGCTTAATCCTATTGACTATAAACTTGTTGTGGGCCAGGAATGTGTCTAATATATTGTTACATTGTACTCTCACAAGCACTTAATACAGTGCTCTGCACACAGTAAGTGCTCAGTAAATATGATTGACTGACTTATGAAATCTTGACGGTGATGAGAGGACTATGACTACTAAATGGATCTTACCCTTTGGAAGGAGCTGGGTTTTTTGACATAGGGCAGCTTGAGAAAATAACAATGACATCAGGAGTTCCTCTTCAGTAGCCTTAATCGCATTTTGAGGATCTGGGAACTGGGATGATTATTTTTAAATTAAATTGGGTGCCTTCTAATTACATTTAGTTTCAATTAAGGTGATGCATTTGCTAAATGGTACTGAACAACACTGTTGGAAATCAGATGCTCAGAGAGTGAGTCCTGGTCAGAGTTTCATCCTGTCTGATAAGCTTCTAGAAACCTTTCATCCTTAGATTACTGGTTCTGATTCGATTCAGGGTCCTGACAGGCATATCTGGGTTATAATGAGAAGCAGCATAGCCTAGGTGAAAGAATACAGGCCCGGGAGTCGGAAGACCTGCGTTTTAATCTCTGCTCTGTCACTTGTCTGATGTGGGGCCTAGGACAAGTCACTTCGCTTCTCTATGCCTCAGTTACCTCATCTGTAAAATGGGGATGAAGACTGTGAGCCCCTTGTAGGACAGGGACTATATCCAACCTGATTAACTTGTTTCTATCCCAGGTTTTAGTATAGTGCCTGGCATATTACAAATACAGTTAACAAACAAGAAGATAAGCAAACAAAAAAACTCCAGTGTGTGTCCAATGTGAGATTCCTTGTCCTTTGTCTTTATCTTCATTCATTCATTCAATCGTATTTATTGAGCGCTTACTGTGTGCAGAGCACTGTACTAAGCGCTTGGGAAGTATAAGTTGGTAACATATAGAGACGTGGTCCCTACCCAACAGCGGGCTCACAGTCTAGAAGGGGGAGACAGACAACAAAACAAAACATATTAACAAAATAAAATACATAGAATAGATATGTACAAGTAAAATAAATAAATAGAGTAATAAATATGTATAAATATGTATACAGGTGCTGTGGGGTGGGGAAGGAGGTAAGGTGGGGGGGATGGGGAGGGGAAGGAGTGGGAGAGGAAGGAGGGGGCTCAGTCTGGCAGTATCTCTGCCAATTACCTGTTGTGAGACCTTCACTTCACTTCTCTGGGCCTCAGTTTCCTCATCTGTAAAATGGGGATTAGAAACCCTTTCTCCCTCTGACTTAGACTTAAGGCTGATGAGGGACAGGAATGACACTGGGTGGATACAAGCAAATTGGGTTGGGCAGAGTTCCTGTCCCACATGGAGGCTCACAGTCTCAATCCCCATTTTACAGGCGAGGTAATTGAAGCCCAGAGAAGTGAAGTGGCTTGCCCAAGGTTACACAGCAGACAAGTGGCAGAGCCAGGATTAGAACCCATGACCTTCTGACTCCCAGGCCTGTGTTCTATCCACTATGCCATGATGAAAATCCTCACCATCTCTCTCTCTATGAGACATATCCATTTGTATAATCTCATTTCTATCTATGAAGTGGATCGTAGCTTTTCCTTACTCGGGCCTCTCCAAGTTTTTGTGTTTTTCCAAGAGGTTAGGGACCTAGAAATCCATTTCCATCTTCTACTTGATGGACTTTGGGATGCCTCAGAGTGTTTGATGATGATGATGATGATGATGGTACTTGTTAAGCACTTACTATATGCCAAGCATTGTTCTATGTGCTGGGGTAATGGTAATAATAATAATAATGATGATGGTATTTGTTAAGCACTTACTATTTGCCAAGCACTGTTCTAAGCACTGGGTAGATACAAGGTAATTTAATTAGGTCATCCCCACGTGGGGCTCACAGTCTTAATCCCCATTTTACAGGCCTAGAGAAGTGAAGTGACTTGCCCAAAGTCACACAGCTGAGAAGTGGTGGAGTCAGGATTAGAACCCACTACCTCTGACTCTCAAGCCCGGGCTCATGCAGCTCAAACACTTTATTTGTTTAGTTCTTAGAATGGTCCTTGCCAACCTAGAAGATGCTGTTATTACTATTATTGTTATTATTTATTATATTGTATAGGATATAATAATAGTAGTACTAGTATTTGTTAAGCACTTACTATGTGCCAAACACTTTACTAAGCCCTGGGTAGATACAACTTAATCGGGTTGGTCATAGTCCCTGGGGCTCACAGTCTAAGTGGGAGGGAGAACAGGTCTTGAATACCTAGTTTACAGATGAAGAAACTGTAGCCCAGAGAAGTTAAGTGACTTGACCAAGGTCACACAGCAGACAAGTGGCAGAGCCGGGACCAGAACCCATCTTCTCTGATTCCCAGGCCTGTGCTCTTTCAAAGGGTGGCGATTAATGCCTAAATCATCCTGGGTAGAACAAACACCAGGGGAAATTACTTACAAAGGGAAGGCTTTTTTGAAACAAAATTTGGAAGGTTTAGACAAATCACTCTATTTCTGCACCTCTTTCCTATCTTTCCTGTCAGTGACTACTTAGTGTGGTTAAAATCTTCTGGTTCCATGTATATGATGCCAGGCAGAAGTGGCCTGCCCTTGGTTGCTGTTCGAATTTTTTGAATCTAAGTCAAACAGAACAGCTTCGGGCTTCTGTCAGGAGGATTTTGACCAGAGGCGATGTCTCAAGGTGGAAATTTCTGGGCCATTTCAAAGCTGTTCCAACAGGAACAGACCAGTGACTCGCCCTTACAGCCTTAATTCAGCACATTGGCTCACGCCTCTTCAGCGAGACCCTAGTGGGAATAGCTGCAGGGCTTCTGGCATGGCTACCTGGCATTAATTAGACTCCCCCCGTCCTGGAGTTGGCATCACTCCTTCCATTTGGGTTGAGTTTTTTTAAAAATCCATTCTCTCTGTAAATCAGTTTGAAATCTTTGCCTCCAGGCTTTGGGAAACAGGATGGTGAAACAGGGGAGGGCTTTTCCCCATGTCTGGCTTGGAGTGAAAATTAGGAGAGGGCTCAGGGCCCAGAGGGGCGCAGCCTGAATGAACCGATGGGTCAGAAGGTGTTTTCGATCTCATTCGTTTTCTCGGCTGTTCCTTAGGTGAGGGCTAATTGAGTTGTTTGGGAGGTGTAGACATTCCCCCACTCTGAAAGCGAGCCCTGATACTCAAGGACTCTGAGGTAAAATAGCCAAGATGGAGGGATAGCGGAGTTTTTGTTGTGTGCCAGAGCTCCTGGTTCAGGATGACGGTAATAATGATGGTGGTATTTGACAAGTGCTTACTATGACCTAAGCACTGGGGTTGATGTGGAGATTGGACACAGGCCTGATCCCACATGGGGCTCACAGTCTAAGAGGGAGGGAGAATGGGTTTCGAATTCCCTTTTTACCAATGAGGAAACTGAGGCACAGAGAAGTTACGTGATTTGCCCAAGGTCTCAAAGCAGCCAAGTAGCAGAGCTGGGATTAGAACCCAGATCCCATGACCCTCCCTGGGCCTGTGCTCTTTCTTCTAGTTCCCGCTGTCACACATGCCCTTGAGGGGGAGAGCTGGCTTCGTGTCCAGTTGGCACAACAAAATGGAGTCGCCATTTAGGGATGACTAGGGTTTGTTCTCTTGAGCTTCACAAGGCCTCAGAAGGACTGAGAGGCAAATCTGCGTGTGTGGAGATGTTGAAGCCTCGTCTAAGAAGTGGAGGACTGCTAACAGAGACTGAGGTAACAGGTTTTCCAGTGGGGGTGGGGTCCACCACCCAGCCCCCCTGCCCACTTCTCCAAACCCTCTCCCCGAGGCACTGGCAGTAGTAGGTTGCACTGTTTAGACAGCCACAAACAGGTTTAATAGCGGGCAAGTTCGGGGCGGGGGGATGGAGGGAAAATTAGGGGTGTTGGAGGGTCCATCTATACCCTTAACTTTGGATGTCCAGAAAGGTGATTCTCACTCTGACCCGCAAATGTCCTTGGGGCTTCTCTGTCCGAGAGACAGAGTCCTGGGAGGATGAATAGTGAGCCCAACCCAGTAATTGTGCTGTTTAGGTTCCCCGCTGGAGTTAATCCAGTAATTGGGTAAATCTCCTTAGGTCTCATATTTCAATAGAAAGAGTCCCCAAGCATGAAATCATTTCTAAATGTGAAGTAACTTTCCATTCTCCTCCAGTGACAAAGGGCGACCCTCCAAGGGGCCATTTGTCTTGGAAAATGGCCTCTTCGATCCTGTAACTGTGTTGGAAAATCCATTAACATTCTCATGCAATTTCTAATGTTTCCCGGTCTGGGAAAGGGGAAGTGACTTTACTTGAAAGCACAAGTAAAGCCTTAATTAAAAGCACATCTCCTCCAAGAGGCCTTCCCCGACTAAGTCCTCATTTCTTCTTCTCCCATTTCCTTCTGTGTCGTCCTTGCACTTGGATTATGCACCCTTTATTCACCCTTCCCTCAGCCCCACAGCACTTTTGTACAAATCAAAAATTTATTTATTTATTTTATCAATGTCTCCCCTTTTAGACTGTAAACTCAGTGTAGGCAGAGAACGTGTCTATCAGCTCTGTTATATTGTACTCTCCTGAGCGCTTAGTACAGTGCACTGCACAAAGTGCTCAATAAATATGATAAATTGATTGACTTGAAACCAACCTAAGAATTTTTCAGGGGTAACTAAACAGCAGAGACCCTATCTGATCTAGCTATTCATCTAATCTAGGATTCAAATACCATGCTTCTAAATCAGTGTTTTTCCAGTCTCGAAAGCTCCTGTGCTATTTGGATGCTTTTCTACTCTACCTATCAATCATATTTATTGAGCGCTTACTGTGTGCAGAGCATTGAACTCAGGGTTTGGGAGGGGACAGTGCAACAGAGTTGGTAGACACAATCCTGGACTACAAGGAGCTTACAGTCTAAAGGGGGAAACAGACATTCATATAACTAAATAAATTACAGATACAGACTTAAGTACTGCGGGGCTGAGGGAGGGGAGAATAAAGGGAGCAAATCCAAATGCAAGAGTGAAGCAGAAGGGAGTGGGAGAAGAGGAAATGAGGGCTTAGTCAGGGAAGGCTTCTTGGAGGAATTGAGAAGCAGCATGGCCTAGTAGAAAGAGTATGGCCGTGGGAGTCGGAGGACCCGTGTTCTAATCCTGGCTCTGCCAATTGCTTGCTGTGTGACTTCAAGCAAGTCACTTAACTTCTCTGTGGCTCAATTTCTACAACTGCAAAATGGGGATTAAATCCTACTTCCTCCAATTTAGACTGTGGGCTCCACGAGAGACAAAGACTGTGTCTAATGTGATAAACTTACATCGACCCAAGAGCTTAGAACAGTGCTTGACATACAATAAGCACTTAACAGATACCATGAAAAAGGGAGATGGGCTTTTAATGAGGCTACTTTAGAACTGCCGCAGTACCCCAAATGCTTCCAGTTTGAAACCTTCAGCAGCTAACGATTTAGCTGTTGTGTGAGCCATCCCCCGAGCCCAACATAATCATGGCTTCGGGAACATTTACGATTTATTTGAAACCTGGTTGTGCCTATAAATTGGGGTGTTAGATCATCTGCCGGGGTGTAGAGTGGAAACCAGCACGGGACGGTGCCTTCTTCCCCCGTGGAAAGATGTGGACCTTTTCTTACCTCATTTCCAAGTCTTCACTCTCTTGTGGTACAAATTTGTACAAGGCCACATAGGTGTTCACCTGGAATGGGTCTTTGCACAGAGATCCCTGAAGAGAAGAAAGAGAGAAAAGAAGTAAAAGCAGAAATGCTTTGGGGGGGAACGCAAATTTGAGGTTCTGGCTTGGGTGGAAATAACACCCTTCTCACAGGCTGTCCTCCTCTGGTCTCTCTGCCATTCCTCCCTCTCGTTTTTGGATCCATTAATTCAGTTGTATTTATTGAGCATTTATTGTGTGCAGAGCACCGTACTAAGTGCTTATTCCCTCTTGGGGGAATGGGGAAATGTTAACCCAACTTGCTTCTTTTTATTTTTGATTATTATTATTATTATTTTTATATTTGTTAAGCACTTACTATGTGCCAGGCACCTTACCCAGTCTGAGGTAGATTTTTTTTAATGGCATTTAAGTGCTTACTATGTCTCAGGCCTTTTTCTAAGCGCTGGGGTAGGTAGAAGTTACCTGTCCCACGGAGGACTCACAGTCTTAATCCTGGTTTTACAGATGAGGTAACTGAGGCCCAGAGAAGTGAAGTGACTTGCCCAAGGTCCCACGGCAGACACGCGGTGGAGTCGGGATTTGATCCCAGGTCCTCTGACCCCCAGACCTGGGGTCTATCCCCATGCTTCTGTCCTCAAAAAAACCTTGAATGACTTTTATTTGTTTCAGTATTTCTGAAGATTACATCAGTCTTGAACCCTACACAGCATAGGGATTGGGTCTGATTTGATTATCTTGTATCCACTGTGCTCAGCACAGTGTCTGACACTATTGAGTGCTTAACAAATACCGCAATCATTATTATTATTATTAGCCTTAAAGAAAGTCACGAATCTTTGGAGTGGGCGTTTCTTTTCACCTTTGGCTGGGATCACCAGCCTCCTCTTGGCAACCTGGCAGATAAGAGGGGTGAAGCAGAGTCACCTACTTATATGTATCTGGCCTACACACTTCCCTGTTTAATGCCAAAGTCTCCACACTAAAGCCCCTAACTGGACCTCAATCTTGTCTATTTTGCTGCTGACCACTCACCTGTGTCCTGCCTCTGGCCTGGAACCCCCTTCCCCTTCTAATCTGACAGACCATTACTCTCTCCACCTTCAAAGCCTTACTGAAGGAGCCCACTGTTGGTTAGGGACTGTCTCTATATGTTGCCAACTTGTACTTCCTAAGCACTTAGTACAGTGCTCTGCACACAGTAAGTGCTCAATAAATATGATTGATGATGATGAAGGAAAATCTCCTCCAAGAGGCCTTCCCCACTCTTCCTCTTCTCCCTCTCCCTTTGCATCGTCCTGAGTTTCTCCCTTCATTCATCCTCCCCTCCCAGCCCCACAGCACTTATGTATATATCTGTGATCTAGTTATTTATATTAATGTCTGTCTGCTCCTCTAGACTCTAAGTTTGTTGTGGGCAGGGAATGTGTCTGTTCCATCTGTACTCTTCCAAGCGCTTCGTACAGTGCTATGCATACAGTAAGTGCTCAGTGAGTACGATTGACTGATGGACTAATTTCGTTGCGGTCTGGGAACGTGGCTACCAACTCTTTTGTACTGTAGTCTTCTAAGCACTTAATACAGTGCTCTGCACACAGTAAGTGCTCAAGAAACACCTTTGATTGATTGTTTGAATAGCAGATTGCTCAGCTCGTTTTGTCTTTGGCTTTTGTGGAGATCTTTCATGTATCTACCACCCCTGTTTTATTGTAATCAATAATGTAATCATATTTATTGAATGCTTACTATGTGCAGGACACTGTACTAAGCACTTGGGAGTACAATATAATGACATAACAGACTTGGTATATATGTTCCCCTCCCAGAAGACCCTGGGTTCTAATTCTGGCTCCGCCAGTTGTCTGCTATCTGACCTTGGGCAAGTCACTTCACTTCCCTGTGCCTCAGTTCCCTCATCTGTAAAGTGGAAATTTAGACTGTAAGCTAAACTGTGTGGGACATGGACTGTATCTACTGATTACCCCTGGCACACTCAACAACCATTATTATTACTATTATTATATTATTATTTCAGTTTCCTCATCAGTAAAATGTGGATTTTACTTTTCCCTTTTCCACTTAGACTGTGAGAACCATGTAGGATGGGGACTGAGTCCAACTTGATTATTTTGTATCCACCCCAGGACTCAGTGCTTGACATACATGCTTTACAAATGCCCTCATTATTATTATTATCATCATCATCATCATCATTATCATTATTATGATCATAATAATAATTTACATTCAACAGAATACCAGGTATCTGTCAAGCACCAAAGACATGTTCTAGTTGGTTAAGAACTGGGAAAATAGAAAATGGTGGTGGAGAAAAACATAAGTAGCGAGACTGAAGCTTTAATTCTTTGGTTTCCTATATTAAGCAAGTGCATTATTTTAAAGGGCCCAAGTTGGAATGGAGTGCAGGTGGACTTATTGGCTTTTATTTCCAGTATTGTTAACCAGCTTGATTCCTTGCCTCTTTCCACCCTCATTCCATTATGGGACTCAGAATTGTGATTTGAAAGATATGTGCTTTGAGAAACTACTTGAGAAGAGTCATGCGGTTGAGTCTGCCGCTTCCACTCTTATCTTTTTTAAAAAAGGTATTAAGGCTTACTATTTTCCAGGCACTGTAGTAGGCACCTGAGTCGATACAAATTAATCCACGTCTCATGTGGGGTTCACCCCCATTTCACATATGAGGAAACTGAGGCACAGAGAAATGAAGTGATTTGTCCAAGGTCACACAGCAGACAAGTGGTGGAGCCGGGATTCCTGTGTGATGGACCACCAATCAGACAACTTAAATTCCCATCAACACCACTTGTTGATGTCTTCATATGTCTTCAAGGCCCTACTGAGAGCTTTCAAGGCTCTCTTCCTCCCTTCAAGGCCCTACTGAGAGCTCACCTACTCCAGGAGGCCTTCTCAGACTGAGCCCCTTCCTTCCTCTCCCCCTCGTCCCCCTCTCCATCCCCCCCATCTTACCTCCTTCCCTTCCCCACAGCACCTGTATATATGTATATATGTTTGTACATATTTATTACTCTATTTATTTTACTTGTACATATCTATTCTATTTATTTTATTTTGTTAGTACGTTTGGTTTTGTTCTCTGTCTCCCCCTTTTAGACTGTGAGCCCACTGCTGGGTAGGGACTGTCTCTATATGTTGCCAACTTGTACTTCCCAAGCGCTTAGTACAGTGCTCTGCACACAGTAAGCGCTCAATAAATGCGATTGATTGATTGATTTGCAATATACAAGATCCGCTCTCTCCAAACTCAAAGCCAAGCTCAAGCCCAAATCTGCCATTCTTTAGTTCAGGATTGAAATGAAGAGTCCTCCAACTAGTTTTCACCATTTCATTCACCCTTGGAATATACCTGTGCTTTAGCGGTTAGAACATGGGCCTGGGAGTCTGAAGGACATGGGTTCTAATCCCAGTCTGCCACATCATCATCAATTGTATTTATTGAGCGCTTACTATGTGCAGAGCACTGTACTAAGCGCTTGGGAAGTACAAAGTGGCAACATATAGAGACAGTCCCTACCCAACAGTGGGCTCACAGTCTAAAAGGGGGAGACAGAGAACAAAACCAAACATACTAACAAAATGAAATAAATAGAATAGATATGTACAAGTAAAATAAATAAATAAATAGAGTAATAAATATGTACAAACATATATACATATATACAGGTGCTGTGGGGAAGGGAAGGAGGTAGGATGGGGGGATGGAGAGGGGGACGAGGGGGACAGGAAGGAGGGGGCTCAGTCTGGGAAGGCCTCCTGGAGGAGGTGAGCTCTCAGCAGGGCCTTGAAGGGAGGAAGAGAGCTAGCTTGGTGGATGGGCAGAGGGAGGGCATTCCAGGCCCGGGGGAGGACGTGGGCCGGGGGTCGATGGCGGGACAGGCGAGAATGAGGTACGGTGAGGAGATTAGCGGCAGAGGAGTGGAGGGTGCGGGCTGGGCTATAGAAGGAGAGAAGGGAGGTGAGGTAGGAGGGGGCAAGGTGATGGAGAGCCTTGAAGCCCAGGGTGAGGAGTTTCTGCCTGATGCGCAGATTGATTGGTAGCCACTGGAGATTTTTGAGAGGGGAGTAACATGCCCAGAGCGTTTCTGGACAAAGATAATCCGGGCAGCAGCATGAAGTATGGATTGAAGTGGAGAGAGACACGAGGATGGGAGATCAGAGAGAAGGCTGATGCAGTAGTCCAGACGGGATAGGATGAGAGCTTGAATGAGCAGGGTAGCGGTTTGGATGGAGAGGAAAGGGAGGATCTTGGCAATGTTGTGGAGCTGAGACCAGCCGGTTTTGGTGACGGCTTGTATCAGCGTGCAGAGCACTGTGCTAAGTGCTTGGGAGAGGTACAATACAACAGAGTTGGTAAACACGTTCCCTGCCCACACTGAGCTTATTGTCAAGAGAGGGAGTCAGTCAGTCAATGGTATTTATTGAGCATTTACTGTGCAGAACACTGTACTAAGCTCTTAGGAGAGGACAATGTAACCGAATTGATAGAGGGGGAGACAGATATTAAGGATATGCACGTAATCAATCAGTCCATCAATGGAATTCACTGAGTGCTTACTGTGTGCTGAACACCAAACTAAGCCCTCCAGAGAGGACTATACAACAGAATTAGCAGACACGTTCCCTGCCCAAAATGAGCCTGCAATCTAGAGGGTGAGACAGACGTCTGCTGTGTGACCTTGGGCAAGTCACTTCACTTCTCTGACCTTGGGCAAGTCACTTCACTTCTCTGGGCCTCAGTTACCTCATCTGTAAAATGGGGATGAAGACTTTAAGCCCCCTGTGAGTCAGGGACTGTGTCCAACTGATTAACCTGTATCTATCCCAGTGCTTAGAACAGGGATCAGCACATAGTAAGTGCTTAAGAAGTACCTTGATAATTATTATTATTACCTGGCAGTTTGTGCCCTTCAATTCTTCTTTGAAATCATCTGTGCCATTTTCAGAATAGGTGAACACTGGAGGAAACAAGAGAAACACAGGACTTTAAAGCACAGGAAGACCCAATTCACTGGTTCACTATTACTACTACTACTAATGCTAATAATAATATTTGTTAAGTACTTAATATGTGTCAAGCACTGTTCTAAGTACTGGGTTAAATATTAGATCATAAGGTCTGACACAGTCCCTGTCCCACATGGGACTCACAGTCTAAGTAGGAGGGGGAACAGGTATTGAATCCCCATTTCACAGATGGGAAAACTGAGGTCCAGAGAATAATAATAATAATAAATAATAATAATGATAGCATTTATTAAGCACTTACTATGTGCAAAGCACTGTTCTGAGCACTGGGGAAGTTACAAGGTGATGAGGTTGTCCCACGGGGGGCTCACAGTCTTAATCCCCATTTTACAGATGAGGGAACTGAGGCCCAGAGCAGTAAAGTGACTTGCCCAAAGTCACTTTGGGCAAGTTAAGAGAAGTTAAGAGATTCGCCCAAGCTCACAATGCAGTCAAGAGGCAGAGCTGGGATTAGAATCCATGTCCTCTGGCTCCTGAGCCCAGGCTTTTTCCAGTAGGCCAAGCTGCTTTCATTATCTGAGACAGTTGAATTTGCACAATAACCCTCATTGTCCAGTGGAACAGAATAAGAATCCATGTTGGTGTGAGCATTGCATTTGGGTAATTAGCAACAGAGTTACTAACCCTTAATCGGAACAAGAGCATGTGAATTGATTATGGACATTCCCTCTTCTAAACTGTCAATCAGTGATATTTATTGAATCAATCGATCAATGGCATTTATTGAGCACTAACTACATGCAGAGCACAGTACTAAGTACTTGGGACAGTACAACAGAATTAGCAGACACATTCCCTGCCCATAACAAGCTTACAGTCTAGAGGAGGAGACAGACATGAGTATAAATAAGTTATTTATAATATTGAACACCTACTGGGTGCAGAGCACTGTACTAAGCATTGGAGAGACTACAAGACTGTAAGCTCGGTGTGGTCAGGGAATGCGCCTGTTATTATATTACACTGTCCCCAGCACAGTTAGTACTCAGTAAATACGATTGACTACGATAGAGTTAGCAGATATGATTTCTGCCTTCAAGAAGCTTACAATTTAGCAGGGTAGTGAGGCACAAAATAATTTAAAAATAGAAGAGAAATGAATATGCAGATGCATAAGGGTTTAAATAGCAGGGTATATAAGTTCCTATGTACAGAAGTGGTCCCTGTGGGTTATGACTGCTTTAATGTGTTATTGATGCAGAATGGCTTAATTAATCAAATTTATTGAAAGTGTAACTGTCTGCAGAGCACTGTATTAAGAACTTGGGAAAGTACATGATAACAGAGTTGGTAGATATGTTCCCTGCCTTCAAGGAGTTTGCAGTCTACAGGGGGAGACAGACATTAAAATAAATTATGGATACATAACATCAGTGCAGTGAGGCTGAGGGAGAAGTGAATTAAGGGAGCAAATCCAAGTACAAGGGAGAGGGAGAGGGAGTAAGGGAAAGGAGAGCTTAGTCAAGGAAGGCCTCCTGGAGGAGAGGTGATTTTACTATGACTTTGAAGGTGGGGAGAGTGATGGGTGTCACTTTGAAAGTGGGGAGAGTGATGGATCAGTTGAAGGGATTTCACCAGGGAAGAAGAAAAATTTCGGGGGAAAAACCTGTTCTCTATCCTCCCTCCAGCCTCATATCTCCTCCTGCCTTCAGGACATCTCCATCTGCATGTCTGCCTCCCACGTAAAACTCAACATGTCCAAGACCGAGCTCCTTACCTTCCATCCCAAACCCTGTCCTCTTCTTGACTTTCCTTGACTTTCCCTTCTTTCCTCTCCCCCTCGTCCCCCTCTCCATCCCCCCGTCTTACCTCCTTCCCTTCCCCACAGCACCTGTATATATGTATATATGGTTGTACATATTTACTACTCAATTTATTTATTTATTTATTTATTTTACTTGTACATTTCTATCCTACTTATTTTATTTTGTTGGTATGTTTGGTTCTGTTCTCTGTCTCCCCCTTTTAGACTGTGAGCCCACTGTTGGGTAGGGACTGTCTCTATGTGATGCCAATTTGTACTTCCCAAGCGCTTAGTACAGTGCTCTGCACATAGTAAGCGCTCAATAAATACGATTGATTGATTGATTGATTGATTTCCTGTCACTGTAGACAGCACTACGATCTTTCCCGTCTCACAAGCTTGCAACCTTGGTGTCATCCTCGACCCCGCTCTCTCATTCACCCCTCACATCCAAGTCGTCACCAAAACCTGCCGGTCTCCCCTCCACAACATCGCCAAGATCCGCCCTTTCCTCTCCATCCAAACTGCTACCTTGCCGGTTCAATCTCTCCTCCTATCCCGACTGGATGACTGCATCAGCCTCCTCTCTGATCTCCCATCCTCCTGTCTCTCCCTGCTTCAGTCTATACTTGATCTCTGCTGCCTGGATTATCTTTGTGCAGAGACGCTCTGGGCATGTCACTCCCCTCCTCAAAAATCTCCAGTGGCTGCCTGTCAACCTACGAGTCAAGCCAAAACTCCTCTCTCTCGGCTTCAAGGCTCTTCATCCCCTTGCCCCCTCCTACCTCACCTCCCTTCTCTCCTTCGCCAGCCCAGCCCACACCCTCCGCTCCTCTGCCGCTAACCTCCTCACTGTGCCTCGTTCTCATTTGTCCTGCCGTTGACCCCCAGCCCATGTCCTTCCCCGGCCCAAAATGCCCTCCCTCCACACATCCGACAAACTGCCCTCTTCCTCCCTTCAAAGCCCTACTGAGAGCTCACCTCCTCCAGGAGGTCTTCCCAGACTGAGCCCCCTTTTTCCTCTCCTCCTCCTCATTGCATCCCCTCTGCCCTACCTCCTTCCCCTCCCCACAGCACTTGTATATATTTGTACATATTTACTACTCTATTTTATTAATGATGCACATATAGCTATAATTCTATTTACTCTAACGGTTTTGACACCTGTCTACATGTTTTGTTTCGTTGTCTGTTTCCCCCTTCTAGACTCTGAGCCTGTTGCTGGGCAGAGACCATCTCTATATGTTGCCAACTTGTGCTTCCCAAGCACTTAGTACAGAGTTCTGCACACAGTAAGTGCTCAATAAATACGATTGAGTGAATGAATGAATGAGAAGCTGTGATTTGGAGATGGAGAAAGCTATATTCTGGTGGACTTCGAGGGGGTGGGATTTCCCAGCAGGAGAAAAGATTTGAAGAACAAATTGGTGGTGGGAAAGCTGAGATCAAGGCACACCGAGTAGGTTTGCTTGAGAGGAAAGAAGAGTGAGAGCTGGGCGTGGTGGGAGAAGAGAGTGGATAAAGACGAAAAGCAGTGTGGCCCAGTGGATAAAGCATGGACCTGGGAATCAGAGGAGCTGGGATTAGAACCTAGACCTGCGTTCTGATTCCAGCTCCGCCACTTGTCTGCTGTGTGACTTTGGGCAAGTCACTTCATCGCTCCGTGCCTCAGTTACCTCATCTGTGAAATGGGGATTAAGTCTGTGAGCCCCATGTGGGGCAGGGACAGTGTCCAACCAGATTTGCTTATATCTATCTACCCCAGTACTTATTATAGAGCTTGGCACATAGTAAGTGCTTAAGAAATATCACAATTACTATTTTTCTTCTTATTATGTAGAGCTGCCTTGTTGGACCTGAAAGATCTGCTGCTTCAACAAGAAAAAATTCTCAGGGCTTGGTTTCAATTCACGGTGGGCTTTCTCTCTCAGGCTGTTTTTTTTATTGGCCATTGGGTTAGCTGATCTCAGTCAGTCTTCCAATCGTATTTATTGAGCACTTACCGTGTGCAGAACACTGTACTAAATGCTTGGGAGAGTACAATACAATGGTAAGCAGACATATTCTCTGCCCACAATGAGTTTTCAGACTCTATATATGGTGCAGTAGCACTTCAACACCTCAAGCACCAAACCTTCAACCACACCTCTTTTCCAGGCTGTGGTTTCTTTGCGGCTTCTATCACAAGAGGAGAGATTCCAGGGGTGCAGGGGAAATGGTTCCCCCCAGCTCGATTGCTAGGCCTGATTCATTCTGGATGACAAGGTTCCTTGAAGCAAAGGTCAACATCTCTGAGTTTAGTACAATGTCTTCAAAACAAGGAATGGCAAGGAGTAATTCCATCAAATCTCTCCTTTCTTAAATGGTTTCTCGTCATGTGATTTACAGTCCTATTTTGAAGGGATCGATTCCATTATCCATAGGAAATCAATCTTCGGTAAGAGGAGTGTTGTTTGTGGATAAGCAAACAATTATAGGGCTCCTTTCTTTGCCTGTGCCTTTCTTTGATCGTTTAGTCTGGCGCTTGCTCATTTAAAGCGAGTGTAGCAGTTAGGCAATAGAGATTTCCTTCTTTTGTGTTAAGTTGTGATGTTTCTATTTGTTGCTTACATATTTGTGGGGAGAGTGGTCCAAAGTCTGAGTGATTTTTTTAATGATATTTGTTAAATGCATACTATGTGTCAAACACTGTTCTAAGCCCTGGGGTAGATACAGGTTAATTAGGTTGGACACAATCTCTGTCCTGCAGTTCCAAGTAAGCATTTAACAAATACCATAAAAATGATATTATTCATTACATGCCACAGGAAGAGCATAGCATAGAAAATGAAAGTTCAGTTGGGTCACTCTGAATGTCCATGGTGAGCTGGAATACTGCATGTAGTTCTAGTTGATACATTTTAGGCTGTAAGATCCCTGAGGTCAGTGGATCATGCCCACCAATTTTATTGTACTATTGTTATTCATATTGTTGTATTTGTTAAGAGCTTACTTTGTGTTAAGCCCTGTTCTAAGGTAGATACAAGTTAATCAGGTTGGACACAGTCCCTGTCCCACATGAGGCTCACATTCAAAGTAGAGGGAGGAAAGGCATCAGATCCCCATTTTACAGATGAGGAAACTGAGGCACAGAACAGTTAAGGAACTTGCCCTAGGTCTCCCAGCAGGCAGCTGGCAGAGCCAGGATTAGAATCCAGGTCCTTGGACTTCCAAGCCTGTGCTCTTTCTGGTAGTCCACTTTGCTCTTCAACACACTGCACACAATAAGAGCTCAATAAATATCAATGATCAGTTGACTGGTTGATTTACAAAGGAGTAAAACTGGAGAAAGCATGGAGAGGAACAAGGTGATGAGTGATCAAGGTGATGAATAATCATAATAATTGAAGTATTTGTTAAGCGCTTACTATGTGCCAGGCACTTACTAAGCGCTAGAGTAGGTACAAGATAATCAGGTAGGACAGTCCCCCTGTCCCACATGGGGCTTACAGTCTTAATCCCCATTATACAGGCCCAGAGAAGTGAAGCAACTTGCCCAAGATCACCAAGCAGACAAATGTCGGAGGCGGGATTAGAACCCAGATCCTCTGACTCCCAGACCTGTGCTCTTTCCTCTAGGCCATGCTGCTTCCCAGAAACTCTTAATTCTGGAAAGAAGCAGGCTGTGAGGGGATCTGATTGAAGACTGAAGAATTAAGAAATGCCGCTCACCAAATCCCATCACACCAGGGTGGGAGGCCACCCACTGATGCGCCAAATCAACAAAAGGAAACATTTATTTAGCCAACAGTTGGTAAATAGACTGGAATCATTACCACAGAAAGCTGTGCAGCAGAATCCATTAGGAGGCTCAGGGAGGATTTGGGCAAATCCAGAGACAAGATGGAGAGAAGGATAGCAACATAAGGGGAAAAGTTTGGGAGGTTAAGTGGTCCACCTCTAATGCTGAAGATGAATGCTCAGGAGGGCATAGACCGTAAGCTTGCTGTAGGCAGGGAATGTTTCTGTTTATTGTTATAGCCTACTCTCCCAAGTACTTAATACAGTGCTTTGCACACAGTAAGCGCTCAATAAATATGACTGAATGAATCCTGGCATCACCATTGGTGGAACCACCGGTCTACTCTAACCTTGGTGAACTCATTGGCTCCCACAGCTTCAGCCATCATCTCTACGCTGATGACACCCAATCTACATCTCTGCCCCTGCTCTCTCTCCCTCCCTTCAGGCTCGTGTCTCCTCCTGCCTTCAAGACATCTCCATCTGGATGTCTGCCTGCCATCTAAAACTCAGTATGTCCAAGACTGAACTACTTATCTTCCCTCCCAAACCCTGCCCTCTCCCTGACTTTCCCATCACTGTTGACGGCACTACCATCCTTTCCGTCTCACAAGCCCGCAACCTTGGTGTCATCCTCGACTCAGCTCTCTCGTTCACCCCTCACATCCAATCCGTCCCCCAAACCTGCCGGTCTCACCTCCGCAACATCGCCAAGATTCACCCTCTCCTCTCCATCTAAACCGCTACCCTGCTGATTCAGTCCCTCATCCTATCCCGACTGGATGACTGCACCAGCCTTTTCTCCGATCTTCCATCCTCCTGTCTCTCCCCACTTCAGTCTATACTTCACGCTGCTGCCCAGATTGTCTTTGTGCAGAAACGCTCAGGGCATGTTACTCCCCTCCTCAAAAATCTCCAGTGGCTACCAATCAACCTATGCATCAGGCAAAAACTCCTCACTCTTGCCTTCAAGGCTGTCCATCACCTCACCCCCTCCTACCTCACCTCCCTTCTCTCCTTCTACAGCCCAGTCCACACCCTCCGCTCCTCTGCCGCTAACCTCCTCACTGTGCCTTGTTCTCGCCTGTCCCGCTGTCGACCCCCAGCCCACGTCCTCCCCCTGGCCTGGAATGCCCTCCCTCCGCACATCCACCAAGCTGGCTCTCTTCCTCCCTTCAAATCCCTACTGAGAGCTCACCTCCTCCAGGAGGCCTTCCCAGACTGAGCCCCCTCCTTCCTCTCCCCCTCCTCCCCCTCCCCATCCCCCACTTTACCTCCTTTCCCTCCCCACAGCACCTGTATATATGTTTGTACATATTTATTACTCTATTTTACTTGGACATATTTACTATTCTATTTATTTTATTTTGTTAATATGTTTTGTTTTGTTGTCTGTCTCCCCCTTCTAGACTGTGAGCCCGTTGTAGGGTAGGGACCGTCTCTGTATGTTGCCAACTTGTACTTCCCAAGCGCTTAGTACAGTGCTCTGCACACAGTAAGTGCTCAATAAATACGATTGAATGAATGAATGGCACTAAACCTGGTGGCCTTGTGGTTTAAATCTCTCTAGGGGAATTGAACATTCACATCCTATTCAACCAGAAAAAAACCCCAACCAAACAAATTACTCTTTTTCTTTACCAATACTGCCACTTCCCTGCATCATGGAGTCTGTGGAGATGCAGCAGGGTTAGTGCCCACGAACTTTACTGTCTTGTACTTTCCCAAGCACTTAGGTGGCTCTACATGAAGAAAGCACCCAGTAAATATCACTGATTAATTAATTGCTTGTCGAGGCATTTCTCCCAGTTTTCTTCCTGCATAAAAATGGTTTGGGACACAAAAATCAGTGGAAGTTGGCCCCCACAATTCTTTGATTTACCACTTGAGGGTGCAAGGGACTGGTGGTACTTGCCATTCTTTAATTGCAGGCAGAAGTGTTTATATTCCTCATTTTGGCAGCCTTTCAAAACTTGAGGACCCAAAACATGCCAAAAGACAGGGAAGGCTTTCCAAATTTGGCCTTACCCTAGTTTTCTCTTTTCTTGGCCCAATCACCTTGCACTTTTCTGTGAGGATTGAGATACTATCACTTCTCTGGTGGGTTATCAAAATAACAATTCAACAATTTCTGCAAAGTCCTTCTAGGAATTAGATTTCTCATGTCTGGTCTCTTCTAACCACTCCAGTTCCTGGTAGTTATTCATTCATTCAATCGTATTTATTGAGCGCTTACTGTGTGCAGAGCACTGTACTAAGCGCTTGGAAAGTACAAGTTGGCAGCATATAGAGACGGTCCCTACCCAACAACGGGCTCTCAGTCTAGAAGGGGGAAACAGACAACAAAACATGCAGACAGATGTCAAAATCGTCAGAACAAACAGAATTAAAGCTATATGCACATCATTAACAAAATAATTAGAATAGTAAATATGTACAAGTAAAATAAATAGAGTAGTAAATCTGTACAAATATATATAAGTGCTGTGGGGAGGGGAAGGAGGTAGGGAGAGGAGATGGGGAGGAGGAGAGGAAAAAGGGGGGCTCAGACAGGGAAGGCCTCCTGGAGGAGGTGAGCTCTCAGGAGGGCTTTGAAGGGAGGAAAAGAGCTAGCTTGGCGGATGTGTGGAGGTGAGACTGGCAGGTTTTGGTGACGGATTGCATGTGTAGGGTGAACGAGAGAGCAGAGTCGAGGATGACACCAAGGTTGTGGGCTTGTGAGATGGGAAGGATGGTAGTGCCGTCTACAGTGACGGGAAAGTCAAGAAGAGGGCATGGTTTGGGAAGGAAGATAAGGAGTTCAGTCTTGGACATACTGAGTTGTCCCTCTGTCCCTCATGGGGCTCACACTCTTAATTCCCATTTTACAGATGAGGTCACTGAGGCCCAGAGAAGTGAAGTGACTTGTCCAAGGTCACACACCAGACACGAGGCGGAATCCGGATTAGGAGTTATGAGTATAAAGAGCTATATGAAGACACAGTTATTAAGAGCCATTAGAAACATTTATACGAGCTTTTGGTTTCCTTGGGTCTTAACCCATTTTCGTGGCCAAGTTTTTTTTTCCATTCAAGTTTCCAATGGATTGGTTGTGAGTAGAGGTGGCAGGTGTCTGTAGATAGGAATTATTTATCCCTTTGTGATTACTGCTAGAGCGTAAGCATTTTGTGGGCAGGGATCATGTGATTTAGTTATTCTCTATTTTCCAACCACCTAGTATAGTGCACTGCACTAAGTGGAGGAGTGCTCAATAAGTGCCACTATTACTACTATTAATACTACTACTACAACTACTGCAACTACTACTACAGCTATTACTGTGCAGCATGGCTTAGTGGAAAGAGCACGGGCTTGGGAGTCAGAAGACATGGTTTCTAATCCCAGCTCTGCCACTTGTCTGCTGTGTGACCTTGGGCAAGCCACTTCACTTCTCTGGGCCTCAGTTCCCTTATCTGTAAAGTGGGGATTAAGACTGTGAGCCCCACGTGGGACAACCTGATTACCTTGTGTCTACCCCAGTGCTTAGAACAGTGCTTGGTACATAGTAAGCCCTTAACAAATACCATCATCATTATTATCATTATTATCAATCAATCAATCAATCAATCAATCAATCGTATTTATTAAGCACTTACTGTGTGCAGAGCACTGTACTAAGTGCTTGGGAAGTACAAGTTGGCAACATATAGAGACAGTCCCTACCCAACAGTGGGCTCACAGTCTAGAAGGGGGAGACAGAGAACAAAACCAAACATACTAACAAAATAAAATAAATGGAATAGATATGTACAAGTAAAATAAAAATCATAAATATCATCACTACTAGAACTACTACTACAACTACAACTAGTAGCAACTACTACCACAACTACTACTATAACAACAACTAATAATAATAATAATAATAATAATAATAATAATAATAATGGTATTTGTTAAGTGCTTACTATATGCCAAGCACTTTTCTAAGCACCGGGTGCGACTGCTACTATGACTGCTGCTCCCTGTTGCCTTTAAGGGAAGTAGTCACAGTCCTGATCTGCTCCATGCATAGGCTTCCTAAAATTGACTTTTAAGTCTACCGGGGGAGACAGATGGTAAAGTAAATTGCGAATAAGCACATCAGTGCTGTGGGACAATATCACCAGTCTCTGTACACATAATCACTGCTTCGGACCCAAGGAGTATGGCTCTGGAACTGAGGTAGACAGACGAGGCGTGTTTAAAATAAAAAAAAAATACCCTACATAAGAGCAAATTATACTGTATCCAGTTCAGACTGGACTGAGAAATGGGTTACCACCTGAAAAACAGCTGCAGGCTAAATCTTTGCTCTTAAGGCAATGCCGTCTTGTTAGGCTATTTCTATATAAAGGACCACAGTGGAAATGAATTATAACTCCATTTTAGCAGCCTCTCATTTTTACTTGAATTTTTGTGTGCGTCTTTCATCTTTTAAATGGTGAAAACCAAACAAACAAAGCCCAAACTTCTATCGAAGAAAAACACAGGTGATTTAGAGCCCGACTCAACTGGATGAATTGAAAGACCTTGGCAGGTCTTAATCTCTAAATAATTTCCAAGTTATGTGAAATGATTCCTTTGATCAGCACGAGTTTTCATTTGGACTCATCCTTCAGAGGGCTGGTGGTTTCCTTATACAGCAGAGTGTTCCAAAACAATTTCCATGGGTTGATTTTAATCAACAGTCCATGCTGTCCAAGGGAATGGTAGAAAAATATCAGCCAAAGCTGGGTTGTTATTTCTTTCTGTATTTTTTATGGTATTTGTTAAGCACTTACTGTGTGCCAGGCATTGCATGAAGTAGTGGGGAAGCAGAATGGCATAGTGGATTGAGAACAGGTATCTGAGTCAGAAGGTCATGGGTTCTAATCCCCTTTTCTGCTGTGTGGCCTTGGCAAGTCACTTCACTTCTCTTTGTCTCAGTTACCTCATCTGTAAAATGGGAATGGAGACTGTGAGCTCCACATGGGACAGGGGCTGTGTCCAACATAATTTGCTTGTATCCACTCCAAGCTTACTACAATGCCTGGCACATAGTAAGCACTTAATCACAGAGAGTAAGCACAGAGAGGCAGCGTGGCTTCGTGGAAAGAGCCCGGGCTTGGGAGTCAGAGGTCATGGGTTCTAATCCCGGCTCTGCCACTTAGCTGTGTGACCTTGGGCAAGTCACTTCACTTCTCTGGGCCTCAGTTACCTCATCTGTAAAATGGGGATTAAGATTGTGAGCCCCACTTGGGACAACCTGATAAATTTGTATCTCCCCCAGTACTTAGAACAGTGCTTGGCACATAGTAAGTGCTTAACAAATACCATCATTATTATTATTGTTATTAATCCCAGCTCTTCCACTTGTCAGCTCTGTGACCTTGGGCAAGTCATTTAACTTCTCTAAGCCTCAGTTACCTCATCTGTAAAATGGAGATTAAGACTGTGAGCCTCACATGGGACAAACTGATTACCTTGTAACTACCCCAGCACTTAGAACAGTGCTTGGCAGAAGCAGCGTGGCTCAGTGGAAAGAGCATGGGCTTTGGAGTCAGAGGTAATGGGTTCGAATCCTGACTCTGCCATATGTCTGCTGTGTGACCTTGGGCAAGTCACTTAACTTCTCTGAGCCTCAGTTACCTCATCTGTAAAGTGGGGATTAAGACTGTGATCCCCACGTGGGACAACTTGATCACCTTGTATCCCCCCAGCCCAGAGCTTAGAACAGTGCTCTGCACATAGTAAGTGTTTAACAAATGCCATCATTATTATTATTATTTAGTAAGCACTTAGAACCCAGGTCCTTCTGATTCCCAGGTCTGTGTTCTATCCACTAGGCCACGCTGCTTCTCAAGCCCTTATTGAGAGTTATTGAGGACTCGGATTGCCACTAATTTTATTCAGGTTTATTTTCTGACATAACCTGGGCAGAATCAGGACACGGAGATGGAAATGGGATCACCTGACTTTCAAAGGGCTCCATCCCTTTGACCAGAATATTGGGCAAATTCCCCAAGGAATGTTTGAGTTGTATTCATCTGAAACTCATAAAAACTCATAAAAACTGCAGGAATGAAACAGGCCAGGGGGAGAGTCAGTGAGGTCTGGCTTCCTCATCTCTTGCTGAGGATAAATTTCATTCTCTCTTTTCATGTTGTGAGACTGTAAGCTAGTCATGGGCAGGGATCATTTCTCTCCCAAGCGCTTCGTACAGTGCTCTGCACACAGTAAGTGTTCAATAAATACCACCGACTGATTGAGCCAGGACTGAGTATGCCTCCAAAATGATAGCAGCAAGAGCTTAGTACAGTGCCTTGCACATGGCAAGCAATCAGTAAATACGGCGGGTCGATTGACGTTACTAACCACTGAGCAGGCCGAAACTGAGGTCCTGTTGGCCACAAGAGAGAGGAATCAGACAAATGTAAGTCCCTTTAATCAAATGTACCTTTTCCACAATACATTGCTGTTACACTTTGGGTAAAGCGTGATGGGGCGAGATAGAATTAGCAGAGTGTTTTTGGACCATGATTGGTCCTAGGGCTGGAGAGCAGGCCATTTTCCCACTGTCCCGCCTCACTCACCACTGTTGCTCCGCTTTCTGGCATCAAAAACGCTCTCTAGACCATCCACTTCCTCAGGAACCTCCACCAGGTCTGATGTCTGTGAGGAACGAGAGAATGGGGGTAGCCCTGGGGTGAGACCCGCCAAATTCTGCTGGGATCCTAAAAGAAGTTTTTATGGTGCCTTCCCTTCCCCACAGCACCTGTATATATGTATATATGTTTGTACATATTTATTGCTCTATTTATTTATTTACTTTACTTGTACATATCTATTCTATTTATTTTATTTTGTTAGTATGTTTGGTTTTGTTCTCTGTCTCCCCTTTTTAGACTGTGAGCCCACTGTTGAGTAGGGACTGTCTCTATATGTTGCCAACTTGTACTTCCCAAGCTCTTAGTACAGTGCTCTGCACACACTAAGCACTCAATAAATACGATTGATTGATTGATTGATTGATTGATTAAGAGCTTACTCTGTACCAGGCACTGTACTAAGCACTGGGTGTAGATACAAGATAATCAGGTTGGACACAGTCACTGTCCCACATGGGGTTCATGGTCTTAATCCCCATTTTACAGATGAGGGAAATGAAGCGCAGAGAGGTGAAATGACTCACCCGAGGTCACCCAGCAGATGAGTGGCAGAGACAAGATTAGAACCCACGTCTTTCAGACTCCCAGGTCAGCGCTTTAGCCACGAGGCCACACTGCTTCTCGGGCAGGGGCAGAAGAAAGCTGGGGGATTTACTGACGTCAGGGGACAAAGGTGAAGATTAAAGGATGATTGAGGAGAAGCAGAAATAGGTAACAGGACTGAATCCAAGAGACTCCGAGCAATATTATTTACTGAGCAGCAATAACTGTAAACTTGTTTTGGGAAGGGAATGTATCTGTTCTATTGTTGCATTGAACTCTTCCAAGCACTTAGTACAGTGCTCTGCACACAGTAAGTGCTCAATAAATACAATTGACTGATGACTGAGAAGCGGTAGTGTTGAGTTGCAGGGGTAGACAGCATGGCCTAGAGGAGAGAGCATGGGCGTGGAAGTCAGAAGGACCTGGGTTTAATCCCTCCTCCACTACATGTTGTCTGGATGACCTTGGGTGAGTCACTTCACTTCCACTGTGTCTCAGTCACCTCATCTGGAAAATGGGCATTAAGACTGTGAGCCCCGTGTGGGTCATGGATGGTGTCCAACGTGATTAGCTTCTCTCTACCCCAAAGCTTAGTACAGTGCCTGACACATAGTAAGAGCTTAACAATAACTAGAAAAAAATGAAAAAGCAAAACAAAAAACCCACACTTGCACTCATTCACGTGCACACAATCATCCAGCTAACAAATTCACAAGAGAGAAAGGAGAAAAAAAAGAGAGAGAGTGTGTATCTGATCATGTTGCGATCACTACAAGGGAAAGGGTTGAAATTGTTTCTAACTAAAAAAAAAAGAAAATAAACAGCCAGTTTGCAATCAGAGAGACAGAGGAAGACCCAAGAGATAAACACAGCAGTTTGCAAAATAGTCATATATACTCAGGAAGGAATTGCAAATTTACTCTCCCCACCTTCAAAGTCTTATTTAAAGCACATCTCCTCCAAGAGGCCTTCCCTGACTGAGCCCCCATTTCCTCTTCTCCCCCTTCCTTCTGCATCACCTGACCTGCTCCTTTTATTCACCACCCTCCCCACCAGACCTATAGCACGTGTCTGTTTCCCCTTCTAGACTGTAAACTCACTGTGGGCTGGAATATGTCAGTTATATTGGCACATGGGAAGTACTTAATTTTTATTAAATCCTGTTGGTCCCACTTTCACAACATCACTAAAATCCATTCATTCCTCTCCATCCAAACTGCTACCATGTTAATACAACCACTTCTCCTATCCTGCCTTGATTACTGTATCAGCCTCCTTACTCACCTCCCAACCTCCTGTCTCTCCCCACTCCAGTCTATACTTCACTCTGCTGGCCAGATCATTTTTCTACGAAAACATTCAGACCATGTTTCCCCATTCCTCAAGAAACTCCAGTGGTTGCCCATCCACCTCTGCATCAAACAATAACTGCTCGCCTTTGGCTTCAGAGCGCTCAATCCCCTTGCCCCCTCTTACCTCACCTCACTAATGCTAAACTTCTCACTGTACCTTGATCTCGTCTATCTTGCTATTGACCCCTCGCCCATGTCCTGCCTCTGGCCTGAAGCTCCCTCCCTCCTCATAACTGGCAGATAAGTACTCCCCTACCCCTTTCAAAGCCTTACTGAAGGCCCATCTCCTCCAAGAGGCCTTCCCTGACTTACTCCCCTTCTCTCCCCGCAGCCCCACAGCCCTTATGTTCATACATGTCATTTATTTATTAATTTATTTATTCGTATTAATGTCTGTCTCCCCCTCTAGACTGTAAGCTCATTGTGGGCAGGGAATGTGTCTGCTTATTATTCTATTGTACTCTCCCAAGCGCTTAGTACAGTGCTGTGCACACAGTAAGCGCTCAGTAAATATATTTGAATGAAAAGAATGAAAGCAAAATAGGGGAATTACAGAGTTTCTGTTGGGTGAGTCGGATCCTGTTCCAGAACTGCCCCTCTTGGTCTTCTGGGCGAGCGAGGTTCCAAATCGGAGGGTTTCATAGACGGGATCCACCTTGTTGCCACAGGCTGTGAAGAGAGGAGAGGAGGCACATGTAAGATGGGTCCTCTCTCAGAGAAAACACCTTCCCTCTCCCCTGTTCTTTCCTCTTTCCTGCAGGGATGGGCAGGAGTCAAAGTGGGCAGGTGATGTTCACAGCTTGGCCGGCCCAATATTCTCCGTTCTTGGGCACCAGTCCGCCCCAGAGGGTTTTTGTTTCATATTATTTATTCACTGCTTACTATGTGTCAGGTACTGAATTAAGCACTGGGGTAGATAGAAGCTAATCAGGTTGGACACAGTTCCTGCCCCGGGTGGGGCTCACAGTCTCAACAACCATTTTACAGAGGAGGGAACTGAGGCCTGGAGAAGTGAAGTGACTTCCCCAAGGTCATCCAGCCAACAAGTGACAGAGCCAGGATTAGAACCCAGTGCCTTTCAACTCTCTGGCCCGTGCTCTATCCACTAGGCCACTCGACCTTCTTCCAGGCAGAAGGGCTTACAATAATACCCTTCCAAGCATTTAGTACAGTGCTTTGCACACAGTAAGCACTCAATAAATGTGATTGAATGAGTGGATGAATGAATGAAGCCCATCACTAAACAACATGGATATCCATA
Source organism: Tachyglossus aculeatus (assembly GCF_015852505.1). Lineage (NCBI taxonomy): Eukaryota > Metazoa > Chordata > Mammalia > Monotremata > Tachyglossidae > Tachyglossus > Tachyglossus aculeatus. The sequence continues at coordinate 43,357,363 of NC_052067.1, read as the reverse complement.
ATATGCTGAACCCACTGGGTATTTTAGAGTTCCAACATCCTGTTCTCAGTGTCCCCCAATCCCGCTTCATAGACCTCTTACTGTTCTCAACTGCTTTCCCTCTTGCTGCTTGACTATAGAGCTATACTCCCTAGTCTTCTTCCCTATCACCCCACCTCACTTTATATCCAGGAGCCATGGGTAAAAAGAGAAAACCCTGAAAGAAAAACGCAGGCTTGGCTCATCTAGGAACTGGGAAGCCTCCCTAATCTCTCCAGCATTTTATCTATGCAGGAAAAAGATATGTGGAGGAGTTCGGGGAATAGGAAAGGAGAGGAAATGAAGTGGAGAGAGGAGAGACAATGGAAATACAGAGAGAGAGAGAGTGAGTGGTTAGATGGGGAGAACCTCCACAGTTAGTCAACGGTATTTATTGAGTGCTTACTGTGTGCAGAGCACTGTACTAAGTGCTTGGGAGAGTACAATGCAACAATAAACAGACACATTCCCTGCCCGCAGTGAGCTTACAGTCTAGATGACTTATGTCTGTATTCATAGTTCATTCACTTATATTAATATGTCACCCCTCTGGACTAATATTATATTATTACTGTTGTGTTGTCGAGTCATTTCTGATTCATACCGACTCCATGGTTATACTTTCTCCAGAACATCCTGTCATTTGCCATAATCCGCAACCTTTCTAATGGTTTTTTCGTTATCGTTGTTACAGTCTCTATCCATCTAGAAGCTGGTCTGCCTCTTTCACGCTTTCCCTGGACCTTTCCTAGCATTAGTGTCTTCTCCAGAGAGTTAGTTCTCCTGATTATGTGTACAAAATATGCTAATCTAAGTTGAGTCACTTGGCCTTCCAAAGACCAGTTTGGTTTAATTTGCTCCAAAATCCATTTGTTTGTCTTTCGGGCAGTCCATGGTGTTTGCAAAAGCCTTCTCCAACACCACATTTCAAAAGAATCGATGTTCTTTATATCCTGTTTTCTCACTGCTTTAAGATCCATACATTGTCACTGGAATCACCACAGAGTTGACAATTTGTATTTTTCTGGCAATTGTTACATCAGGACATTTCATGACTTTTTTCAGGCTCTTCATAGCAAGTCTTCCTAACATTAATCTAGACTACCAACTCTATTATATTGTACACTCCCAAGCACTTAGTTCAGTTCTCTGTACATAGCAAGTGCTCAATAAATATGATTGATGGATGGCTTGTTTATACGCCTGCAGTTTACGAAAGGTAGTTGTGTCGGACTATGGTGAGAATGTTTAGAATAGGAGCATCGTGGCCTAGAAGAAAGACCACAGCCCTGGGAGTCAGAGGACCTGAATTCTAATCCCTTCTTTGCCACTTCCCTGCTGTGTGGCCTTAGGCAAGTCACTTCACTTCTCTGGACCTCAGTTCCCTCATCTGTAAAGTGGGGAATCCATATCTGTTCTTCCTCCTACTTGGCCCCACGTGGGACCTGATTATCTTGTATCTACCCCAGCGCTTAGTACAGGACTTGGTACAGAGCAAGTGCTTAGCAAATACCACCATCATTATCATTAGAAGAGAGGAGTCTCAGCATCCCGCCTCAATCTCGATCTGAGCGGTGGAGGAACCTAAAAAATCCAGACAAAGCCCTCTCCCAGTACAGAAGCCAGCACTTAGTACAGTGCTTGGTATATAGAAAGCACTTAACAAAAACCACAGTTATTATTATTAGATTCCCCCCCCCCTCCACCTCCAGACTCACCAATGGGCATCACTTCCTTGATACAGCCAAACTGTTCATGAATGAGCAAGGGGGAGCTGTAGTAACGTCGAAACCCCTTTGGCTAGAGAGAGGGAGAGAAATAGAGAGGAAAGCAAGAGGGAGATAATGATAATATTTAATAATGATAATATCTGTCAAGTTCTTATCTTGTGCCAGGCACTCTACTAAGCACTGGGGTGGATATAAGCAAATCGGGTTGGATACAGTCTCTGTCCCATGTGGGGCTCATGGCTTCAACCCCCATTTTACAGATGAAGTAACTGAGGCCCAGAGAAGTGAAGTGACTTGTCCAAGGTCACACAGCAGAGAAGTGGTAGAGCTGGGATTAGAAACCGTGACCTCAGATTCCCAGGCCCTTGCTCTATCCATTAAACTGTGCTGTTTCTCATGAGAGATGAGAGAGAGATGAGATGGATGACACCGCTGAGATGGATAAAAGTAGTTCAGATTGCCAAAAATAAACCCAATTTGTTCTGCTGGAGACATCTCCAGTCTCTCCCAACGAGGTGGCTCAGCAAGCGTTCGCTGGTTCAGACCTATAATTTCCTTCCCATGGTGGCCAAGTGCGGCTTACTGAATGAGTAAAGACTTTGTCCTTTCAGATTCTTTCTCCACCCACTCGCTGCCCCTCCAGGCTCCTTCACTCCAGGGCTCCTGTCCTTCTCTGTAATGGGCATCTTTAACCTGAAAGTCTGTGGCATCAGAAAGAGTGGGCATTGAAGCAGCCAGGCTTAGGGGAAATGCATAACAACTTTTTCTTCTCTTGGGATTCCTTGGGTCAAAACTGCCACCTGGCTGGACTCTGCTTTTTATTTATTTATGGTATTTGTTAAGCGCTTACTAAGTTCCAGACACTGCATTGAGCACTGAGGTAGATATAAGCTAATCAGGTTGGGCACAGTCCATGTCCTACTTAGGACTCATAGTCTTGATTTCTATTTTACAGATGAGGTACCTGAGGCCCAGAGAAGTGAAGTGTGTCTGTGGTGTTTGTTAAGCGCTTACTATGTGCCACATGTGTGTGTGGTGTATGTTAAGTGCTTACTATGTGCCAGCACTGTTCTAAGCACTGGGGCAGATACAAGCTAATCAGGCTGGACACATCTCTGTCCCACATGGGACTCATAATCTTAATCCCTATTTTACAGATGAGAGAACTGAGGCCCAGAGGAGTGAAGTGACTTGCCCACGGACTCATAGCAGACAAGTGGCTGAGCTGAGCAGAACGTCTGAATTTCAGGCCTGTGCTCTTTCCACTAAGCTAAGATGCTTCTCTGTTTTGGTGTCTGTCACTTGGTGATTTACTCAATCCTTCCGTGGTCCCAGAATGGCCTCTGTGAGGGGGAATGAGCCAGCCAACCAGCGGTTGTGGACTTCCACTCTGCTGGAAGCTCTTTATCAGTCAGGCAATCAGTCAATCATATTTATTGAGCACTTATTATGTTCAGAGTGCTGTACTAAGTGCTTGGGAGAGTACTTTAGAACAATATAACAGGCACATTTGCTGCCCACAATGAGCTTACAGTCTAGATGGAGAGACAGACATTAATAGAAATAAATAAAATTTCATATATGGACCTAAGTGCTCTGGGGCTTGGATGGGGGCAATATAGGCAGGGAACATATCTGCTAATTCTGTTGTACTCTCCCAAGTGCTTGTACTATCCCTATTTTGTAGAGGAGGGAACTGAAGCTCAGAGGAGTTAAGTGACTTGCCCAAGGTCACATGTGGAGGAGCTGGGACTGGAACTCAGGTCCCTTGACCCCCAGGACCGTGCTCTTTCCACTAGGCCATGCTAGTTCTCTAATCCAATGGATGTCCAGTAAGAGGAGTGAGATTTTGTGCTATGGAAATCTCTTGGGATATTGTTCTATTGTACACTCCCAAGTGCTTAGTACAGTGGACTGCACATAGCAAGTGCTTGATAAATACGATCGACTGATCAACCCTTGGAAGGAAGGTTGCTCTTGGATTTCACAGTCCATTCCTCTACCCTCAAATCCCCTCTCCATGTGTCCCATCCCCCGTAAGATGGTGAAAATGAAATGCTTGCCCTAGGGACGATTGGCAACGTCCCTTTGACTTTCTTACCAATTTGCCCATACAGCGTTGCTGGCTGAGCCCCTCAGTACACTTGTGGTGGACGCTCATCTTGCAGGCCTTACAGCGGAGTCCGTGCTTGGTGGTGGTCCCTGCCCGACACAACCAGAGGAGGAAATCCAGTTAGATCGCTCATTTCCCAGCCATCATCCTTTAGAAAACAGCCCTCTCCCCGCTCCCCCTCCCACATCTCCATTCCAGGACCAGAAACATCAGTGGGCCGGTGGGGTTGGAGTGGGCTGCTTACTGGTGTCTCCGCACTATGTTATCAGACTCCGCCGATATCGTTCCCAGGGGCAGATCCAGAAAGCAGTTCACACTGGAGGTGTCTTCCCTCCACCCCATGACTGGCCTTTCGTGTTGAGCAGCAATGAGGTAGGTTTGATTCTTGCTTCAAAACACTGATTCCATCTTCCTATCCCACTCCTAACTTTATTGTGCATGACCTTCCAACTCCCAGGCCCGTGCTCTATCTACTATACACTGGTGCTTGGGAATTAACAGTTTTGATTCAAGCACAATTAAGTTAGCAGGCCCAGAGCCCGGGCCTGGGAGTTGGAAGGTCACATGGCTTCTAATCCCAGCTCCACCACTTGTTTGCTGTGTGACCTTGGGCAAGTCACTTCACTTCCTTGGAAGTGAAGTTATCTCATCTGTAAAATGGGGACTGAGACTGTGAGACCCATGTGGGGCAGGAACTGTGTCCAATCCAATTTGCTTGTATCCTCCCAGCCCTTATTATAGTATTTGGCACATAATAATTGATTAGCTTATGACTTCCGTGCCCATGCTCTATCGACCTGGCCACACTGCTTCTCTATCATCCTCATCACCATGATGATCAACACCAACGTTACCGTCATCAACCTCATTATTTTTGCATGCCTACTGTGTGCAGAATCCTATGCTGATTAACTCCTAAGAGCAGCATGATCTAGTGGATAAAGCTTGGTCCTGGGAGTCAGAAGGACCTGGATTCTAATCCCTGCTCCATCACTTGCCTGCCGTGGACCTAGGGCAAGTCACTTCATGTCTCTGGGCCTCAGCTGCTTCATCTGCAAAATAGGGAAGATGACTGTGAGCCCCATGTGCGACAGGGACTGAGTCCAACCTGATATGCTTGAATCTGCCCTAGTGCTTATTCCAGTGCCTGGCACATAGTAAGCACTGAAGAAATACCATATTATCCCTAATATCCCAAAATACAGTATACCAGGTGGTTGGAAACATAGAAAATGTCACAGTCTCTGGCCTTGGGGAAGTTCCATTCTAGTGGGGGAGACATACTATTTACTGAATGCTTACTCTGTGCAGAGCACTATACTAAATGCTTTGGGAGTGCAGTAGAGTTAGTAGACACCATTTCTGCTCTCCAAAGGGAAAACATAGACATAAATGGTAACAGTAAAAATAAGCAAAACATTCAGTGAATGGAATAAATAAATCCACATAAACCTAAGTGCTAAGAGAGGCTGATGAGATGGCCTGATTGGAAAGGATATTTTTATGAAAGCTTTGTATGAAAAACTGCAAATGTTTAGCCTTCTGCATTTTGATGAGGTTTTTTTCGTAAAACTCTTCCAATGATCTTGTTAGCTGGTCAGTGCTAGCCCTGCCGAAACTGTTACATTTCTAGATGGTTCTGAATTCACAAGGTTTATGGCATATAAATGTTTATTGTGGGCAGAAAATACACTGTGTAGGCTGGGTCTCGAAAACACCACAAATTGAGTCATCATTCAAAAGATATTAGAATTTCAGAAAGGCATCAGAAGATGATTTGAAGATTTACCCTCTCAGCCCCCAAGCACGTATGTAAATATCCATAATTTATTTTAATGCTTATCTCCCCTTGATGATAATAATTAGTAATAATTTCGGCACTTGTTAAGCACTTACTATGTGCCAAGCACTGTTCTAAGTGTTGGGGTAGATATACGTTAATTAGGATGGGCACGGTCTCTGTCCCACATGGGGCTCACAGTCTTAATCCTTATTTTACAGTTGAGGAAGCTGAGGTCCAGAGAAGTGTAGTGTAGAAGTGACTTGCCCAAGGTCACACAGTAGACAAGTGGTGGAGCAGGGATTAGAACCCATGCCATTCTGACTCCCATGCCACTAAGCCATGCTTCTTCTCCTTAGCACACTACCATTGATGATGAAATGCTAAGGCAATCCCATTGGGCCAATGAAGACATGATCTAGGAAAGACTCGATGACATTCTTCAGCTCTATATACTTGCACATTCCATGGCGACTTGCAGGGCTGTGGTTGGACTTCGCAGCTGGTATTTCTGCATTCAATCAACCTATGATATTCACTGAGTGCTTACTGTGTGCGCAGCCCTCTACTAAGTGCTGGCGAGAGTACAATGGGACAATATAGCAGATATGATCCCTGCCCATAACGAGCTAGAGGGGGACACAGATATTAATATATTAATTGATATATTAATTATATTAATATATAGACAGATATTAATATAAATAAATAACCAAGGAAATAAATAAAAACAACCCACGTCAGTCCCATTCTGAGCCTTAGATTCAAAATCGCAGCTTCTTATCCATACACCCCCTGAGCTATCTCATCTCAAAGTAGAATCAACCCTTTAGCTTTTCCTCAGCAAGTTTATTATCCAGCCCTTCAATACTCCTTGTTATGGTCTTCTGGTCTTTAAATTCCTCACATTTTTTTTTTTAAATGGTATTTGTTAAGCACTTACTATGCTCCTGGCACTGTACTCAGCACTGGGGTGGATACAAGGTAATCAGGTTGGACACAGTCCGTGTCTCACATGGGGCTCACAGTCTTCACCCCCAGTTTACAGATGAGGTAACTGAGGCACACGGAAGTGAAATGACTTGCCCAATGTCACCCCACAGCAGACAACTGCTGGAGCCGGGATTAGAACCCAGGTCCTTTTGACTTCCAGGGCCTTGCTCTATCCACTAAGCCATGTTGCTTCTCAATACATTTTTCTTAATATCATGGCTTCCAGGGTTGATATGTTGTTCAGTTGAAGAGCTGGGCACTGTGGAAATATTGCTTTGTGGTTCCTCTACCGTCACATAGGAAAGAGCACGAAGCTGAGAGGCAGGAGACCCAGGTTCTAATTCCAGCTCTGCCACTGTCCTGTTGGGTGTCCTTGGGGCAGATCACATAACCTCTCTGTGTCTCAGTCATCTCATCTGTACAATGGGGCTGATACCTCCTCTCTCTACCTTTTTAGATTGAGCCTTTTGTGGAACAAGGATTGGATCCGATTTGATTGTCTTAAACCTTCCCCAACAATTAATGCTGTGCTTTCACCAGTGTGTATTATTCCTGTTTTTGTAGGAATATACAAATTCAGTTTTCAGCTCTCCCCCTGCTAGAGTAATGTATTCAGTGTTGAATTATGCATGTGGAGTTAAGGCAACATTTGACTATGCTGGGTGAATGTAGCAATATTCATATATCTATATCTAAATCAATCGATCATATTTATTGAGCGCTTACTGTTTGCAGAGCACAATAATAAGCTCTTGGGAGAGTACGATATAACAGGGTTGGTAGAAATGTTCCCTGCCTATAACGAGCTTGCGGTTTAGAGGGGGAGATGGACATTGATATAAATAAATGAATAAATTATGGATATATGCATAAGTGCTGTGAGGCTGAGGGGGAGTGAATAAAGGGAGCGAATCAGCGTGACAGGAGGGAGTGGAAGAAGAAGAAATGAGGGCATTTATCTATCTATATCTGCATAAATATCTATATCCACATGGACATCTACATCAACATAATAATTCTAGACTGTGAGCCCATTGCTGGGTAGGGGCCGTCTCTATATATTGCTGACTTGTACTTCCCAAGCGCTTAGTACAGTGCTCTGCACACAGTAAGCGCTCAATAAATACGATTGAATGAATGAATGAATAATGTTAACTAGGGTATTTGTTAAGCACTAACTATGTGCCAAGCACTGTTCTAAGCATTAGAGTAGATACAAGGTAATCAGGTTGTCCCACGTGGGGCTCACAGTCTTAACCTCCATTTTACAGGTGAGGTAACTGAGGTACAAAGAAGTTAAGTGACTTGCCCAAGGTCACACAGCAGACAAGTGGCAGAGTCAGGATTAGAACCCACGTCTTCTGACACCCAAGCTCGGGTTCTTTCCACTAAGCCACACTGCTTGACATCTATATCTATATTTATATCTACATCCACATCCACAACTACATCTATATCTTATATGTATACCTGCATATTCACTTACATCTATATCTACATATCTATATAATCTATATCTATTTCTATATCTATATCAATATTAATCTATATTTGTTGGTGAGCTCTATCTTGTCTCAGAAAAAGAGACCGGCGAACAAACAAGCTATGAGCTATTTTAACATCAAAGAGTTGTTCCTTTCACCGAATACCTAGCATTACCTGTGTAAGCATGTAATAACTTCAAAGAGGAGTTATTTCTGTTATTTGTATTGCTTTCATCCTTTGCATCAGGCTCTAAAAGGAGTCTTTGTACATTGGAGACAAACGTCACAAATTCCTCAATTTCCATCTTTTCGTGGCTGCAGGAGGTGAGTCAGGTAATTTGGGGTAATGTTGATGTATCTTTTTTTTTATGATATTTGTTAAGCACTTACTATGTGCCGGGCACTGTACTTAAGCGCTGGGGAGGATACAAGCTAATCATGTTGGACACGGTCCCTGCCCCGCATAGGGCTCACAGTCTTATTCCCCATTTTACATTTTGAGGGAACTGAGGCGCAGGGAAGTGAAGTAACACAGTAGACAAATGGAGGAGGCTTCTAACTCCAAACCCATGCTCTATCCACTAGGCAATACTGCTTCTTATGTTCTTTCCATGTGGAAGAACAGAAGCCACTGGGAGATGGAAATGTGTATGACAGAGCTGGTCTGCTCCTTGTCCAGAAGGTAGAGGGCATCCTTATGGGTAAATAAATAATAATAATAATAATAATAATAATGGCATTTATTAAATGCTTACTATGTGCAAAGCACTGTTCTAAGCGCTGGGGAGGTTACAAGGGGATCAGGTTGTCCCATGGGGGGCTCCCAGTCTTAATCCCCATTTTACAGATGAGGTAACTGAGGCCCAGAGAAGTTAAGTGACTTGCCCAAGGTCACACAGCAGACATGTGGCGGAGCCGGGATTCGAACCCCTGACCTCTGACTCCGAAGCCCAGGCTCTTTCCACTGAGCCACGCTGTTTCGCAGCCAGAATTCAGGCAAACACCATCGTGAATAAGGTCAGTGCTGACCCCAACCAAGAGGATGGATGTTCTGGAAGGATACTCTCGTGCTATTTGAGAAGCAGCATGGCCTAGTGAAATGGCCTGGGAATCAGAAGACCTGGGTTCTAATCACGGCTCTTTCACATGTCTACTGTGTGACCTTGGGCCAGTTGCTGCACTTCACTGGGCCTCAGTTATCTCATCTGTAAAAACAGGGTTTAAGTCTACGTAGCCTGTGAGCCCCATGTGGGACAGGGACTTTGTCCAATCTAATTGGTTTTTATCTACCCCAGGGCTTTGGGCAGTGCTTAGAACAAGGTAAATGCTTAACAAGTACAACAACAACAATAATAATAATAATGATTAAACCTGGACCTGGGATTCAGAAGGACTTGAGTTCTAATTCTGCCTCCACCACTATGTCTGCTGTGGGACTTGGACAAGCCACTTCACTTCTCTGTGCCTCAGTTTCCTCATCTGTAAAATGGGGGTCAATACTGTGAGGCTTATGTGAGGCTCATGGACTGGGTCCAACTTGATTAACTCATATCTACCCCGATGTTTATTACAGTGCCTGGTACATAGTAAGCACTTAAATACCATGATGGGGAGTTCTGGGGCCTTGCAGATTTGAAGAAGAGGGAATATAAAACCATTTGGCCATCTCATCCAGAGGGAAGACAAGGACAGTGCTTGGCACAAAGTAAGAACTTAATAAGTACCATAATTATTATTCCCAGACAATGAGAGTTTAACAGGGAGACAACAGGGCCTGTGGTGAGTCTACATTTGACCTCTGCCCTTTCTGGAGGAATTATTATCCTTCAGGGAACACCATTGATAGTTATGTGTTTTTCAACAGTGGTGATGGCTTGCATGGAGTTATCCACACTCTCCCAGTTTCTCGGCGGGGAGCCAAAAGCACATATCGAGAGGGGGATTGGTTGGTTAAGGATTCAGTTTGGAACAGTTTTATTTCTCAGATCCAGCAGTACACAGAACTCACTGTGCTCACAACAGGTGAGCACGCCATTGTTGAGACACAAAAGCTGAACAACATAATGGAAATCAGGAGGCGTTCAAATTGTCAGTGTCATTTGTAGGGTGAAAGAATGGAACATAAGAAAAATGAAAATATATAGGATTCCCATGGAAAACGCCTCAACACTTCCCAAGCCAATCACCTCTATCATTTCATCCTAAACCTTCTCCAATGGAGAAGGAAGGGCAGGAGTTAAAGGGTTTTTGGTAAAAGGAGATTTTTAAAAGTCTGTCTTTTCCCTAGTTCTTCAACTTCAGTGCACGGCATGCATTAAAAATAGTTCACCGGCTAGCCCCGACTGCATGAGGAATTGCTAACACAGAAATTGTCCATGTCCTGGGTCTTTTGGGAAATTGAATTCTCAGGGTTATTCAGTTAGGCGGGCCTAGGCGAGACCCCCTGAGACCCCTTTCTCTCTCTGCCTTTGTCCGCTTTGTCGACTGCCCCTTCACAACAGCTGAAAGAAACGAATGGCATTCACTGTTTATAAATGCCTCTGTTGATCTTTCATATTTCTGTGTCTGACGGGCAGTGGGAAAACTTTCTCTTTCTCCCCGACCCCTAGCCCTAACTGGGGTGCAAAAATAGCAATAGGAGACAGGGTGGCTCAGAGACTCGCCTTTCACATCCAGGTCACTGGGTCACATCCAGAAAGCCCTCAGGGTGGTTAGAGCCAGATCTGCTGTTCAGGAGAGGATATGTCTGGCCCCTAGCAGGTGGGAGATTTGGACAAAGATCATTTTCCCAAATTGGTTGGATCATTTTTATGGCCAAAAATCACCAGCCTGGGAATCAGAGGACCTGAGTTCTAGTTCTGGTGCTGACGCTTTTTTTAAAAAAAAATGATGTCTGTTAAGTGCTTATTATGTGCCAGGCACTGTACTAAGCACTGGGGTAGATAAAAGGTTGTCAGGTTGGTCATAGTCCCTGTCCCATACAGGACTCACAATCTTAATCCCTATTTTACAGATGAGGGACCTGAGGCCAAGAAGGGTAAAATGACTTGTGCTTGGCACATAGTTAGCGCTTAATACCATAATTATTATTATTATTACTTGTACAAGGTCACAACAGCAGACAGTTGGAGGAGCTGGGATTAGATCTTCTGGCACGCTGCTTCACACTTGCCTGCTGTGGACCTTGGGCTTCTCTGTGCCTCAATTTCCTCTTCTGTAAAATGCGGAGTCCCTCCTACTTGTACTGCAAACTCCATGTGGGACAGAAATGTTGTCTGACTGGATTATCTTACATCTTCCCCAGCATTTAGTATGGTGCAGGATGTACAGTAAATGCTTTGCAAATAAATTATTATTGTAATTACTGTTATTATCCTTCAGCACCCGCAAAGTTTTGAATAATAATAATAATGATAGTAATGATGATGGTATTTGTTAAGCGCTTACTATGTGCCAAGTACTGTTCTAAGCGCTGGGGTAGATGCAAGGTAATCAGGTTGTCCCACGTGGGGGCTCACAGTCTTCATCCCCATTTAACAGATGAGGTAACTGAGGTCTAGAGAAGTGAAGTGACTTGCCCAAAGTCACCCAGCTGACAAGTGGAGGAGTCAGGATTAGAACCCATGACTTCTGACTCCCAAGCCCATGCTCTTTCCACTAAGACATGCTGCTTGAAATTTAAGTATCAGTCTGGTCCCTGCTGTATTCACCATTATAGCCTCAGGGAGTGAAATACATTTATTCATTCAATCATATTTATTGAGTGCTTACTGTGAGCAGAGCACTGTACTAAGTGCGTGGAAAGTACAGTTTGGCAAAAGATAGAAACAATCCCTACCCAAAAATAGGTTCACAGTCTAGAAGAAATTGCCCTACCTTCTGCTCTAACGGAGACCCCGAAGCAGGACGCCCTATGAGGTAGAAGATAGAGCTAAGAGTCAGAAGACTTGGGTTCTAATCCTGATTCTGCCATTTGCCTACTGTGTGACCACAGACAAGTTACTTAATGTCTCTGGGCCTCAGTTTCCTCATCTGTAAACTGGGAAAAAGCTACCTGTTGGACCTCCCTCTAGACTGTGGTCCCTGTGTGGGTCAGGGACTGTATCTGATCCAAGAATGTATGATCTTTTGTCTACCCTAGTGCTTGGCACAGAGTAAGCGTTTAATAAATACCACCATGATCACTATTTTGAGGTATCCATTACGACATCCAACCAGGCTCCTGGGAACACCACAGTTTTGCTCACTGAGGATAAAATTAGCTCTAGCTTCCCAGCTCAGAAATTCTTTTTTAAAAAAATTCTTCAGCAAAATGAAGCATTAACATTTCCCTTTCTCCCTGGACAACTTTTCCTGGGGGAAAAGGTCCCACAGACAAGAGCTTTCCATCAGACTCTTTTCTGTTCTTCATTGTGAGCACTCACTTGGAAACAGGACCATGAACAGTATCATTCCTGGGTTAGGTCCGCCAGCTATCCAGCCTAGATTCTGTCTATAGCCATCTTGCGAAGCATTATCCTGATTATTATTATATTGTTATTGTTATTATTATTATCATTAGTATTGCAATTATTATTGTTTGTTAAGTGCTTACTATTTGCTAGGCACCATACTAAGCACTGGGGTAGACACAGGTTAATCAGGTTAATCAGTCCCTGTCCCACATGGGGCTTACAGTCTTCATCCCCATTTTACAGATGAGGGAATTGAAGCCTAGAGAAGTGAAATGAATTGCCCAAGGTCACACAACAGACAAACGGAGGAGCCGGCATTAGAACCCAGGTTCTTCCGACACCCAGGCCCGAGCTCTATCCACTAGGCCGTGCTGCTTCTCTAAGCATGAGTTTGGCTAGAAAGGAACTGTGAGAGTTTTGATGTCAGTGGAAATCTCACTATACTGCAAAACAACTTAAGCCCGTCTCCTGCAGGATATAAGGTATACTTTTCCTTTCTTGACTGTAATTTATTTATTTATTTGAATGCCTTTCTCCAGTTCTGGACTATGAGCTCCCTCTGGACAAGAACTGTATCTATAAGCTCCATTGTATTGTATTCTCAGTAGATAGTATTGAGAAGTGCTCAATAGATACTACTGATTGATTAATGACCATATCTGACCAATACTTACCAAAATTGCAGGGGGCCAGGAAAGGTGCCCTATATTAATTCATTCATTCAACTGTATTTATTGAATGCTTACTGTGTGCAAAGCACTGCACTAGGCTCTTGGAAGGATGCAATGCGACAACAGACACATTCCCTGCCCAAAATGAGCTCACAGTCTATAGAGGGAGACAGACATTAATATAAATGTGCAAAGTATTCAAGAAGGAAAGTGAACCCCTCTCAATGATCCTCATCCTTATAAATGCAGCCCTCAACTGGCAGCGAGCCCTTCATTTCAAAGAGCTTCTCTATATCATCATCATCATCAGTAGTATTTATTGAATGCTTACTGTGTGCAGAGCATGCCTTTGGGAGAGTACAATCCAAGAATTGGCAGACATGTTCCCTGCCCACAACACGCTTACAATCTATATGCCCTCAAACTTCAGAATAGTAAGTAGGCTATTTCTCAGTCTCCTTTTTAGACTCTTCTTCTTCTCACCTTTCAATTCTGGGTGTCCCTATAGGTTTAATTCAAGCCCTTTGAATGCTCATTAAAGACTATTAATTGGCTGATTGATTAGTTCAAGACCTTCAGGACAGATAGTGCTGTGGGGCTGAGGGTGGGGTGAATATCACATGGTTAAGGGGTACAGACCCAAGTGCACTGTTGATAGATTTGCCAGGGAAGGTCTCTTGGAGGAGATGTGAATTCAGTAAGGCTTTGCAGGTGATGGAGGATGGTGGTCCTAGTGGATTCAGAGGTGGAGGGAGTTCCAGGTCAGAGGGCGGATGTGACCAAGGGGTTGGCAGTGAGGTAGATGGGATTGAGGTATAACGAGTAGGTTGGGAGACAAAGCCCCTAATTCTAAGAAACAAATCAAATGCCATGGGTCTGATTTTCTTCCTCCATTGAAGGGAGTTTACTGGGCTGCTTTAAAACCCCTTCTTATTCTTGGCTTTCCTCCAAAAAAGGGGAAGAAAAGTGACTTATACTACTTGCAGTACTACTTGAATTCACAATAGATCAGAAAAAAGTATAATAATAATAATGATGACATTTATTAAGTGCTTACTATGTGCAAAGCACTGTTCTAAGCACTGGGGTGATCAGGTTGTCGCATGGGGGGCTCACAGTCTTAATCCCCATTTTGCAGATGAGGTAACTGAGGCACAGAGAAGTTAAGTGACCTGCCCAAAGTCACACAGCTGACAACTGGTGGAGCGGAGATTTGAACCATGCTCTTTCCATTGAGCCAAAGGACATGTCTGTGGAATTAGGAACTGAAAGGTTTAGCACTTTCAATCTTGAAAGACGTGGGAGAGGACATGATTGAAATTTACGAAATCTTGAAAAACAGGGACAGAGACAATACAGTGAAACTTAAGGGTGGTAGACATGGGTCATGGGTTCTAATTCCAGCTCTGCCATTTGTCAGCTGTGTGACCTTGGGAAAGTCATTTAATTTTTCTATGGCTCAGTTACATCATCTGTAAAATGGGGATTAAGACTGTGAGCCCCACGTGGAACAACCCGATTACCTTGTATCTACCCCAGCGCTTAGAGCAGTGCTTTGCACATAGTAAGTACTTAACAAATGCCATTATTATTATTATTATGGTAAATATATGGAATGAACTATCCATGTCCTAATGGAGAGAGCATGGGCTTGGGAGTCAGAGGACCTGGATTCTAATCTGGCTTTGTCAATAACTTGCTGTGTGATCTTGGGCAAGTCACAATTTCTCTGTGCCTCGCTTCCTCAACTCTAAAATGGGGATTCAATACCTGTTCTCCCTCCTACTTAGACTGTGAGTGCCATGCGGGACAGGGACTGTGTCTGACCTAATCACCTTAGACCTACCCCAGCACTTAAGCAGTGTTTATCACATAGTAAGCATTTAACAAATACCATAAGGAGAAAGAATGAAGCCAACTGCAACAAATCAATCAGCCTCTTCAGCTTCCAAACCAAGCTCAAATTTCACTGGTGTGACCTCCAGAACACACTCACTTTAATTCTGAGAGGATCAAGAAGAGGCAAGAATGGATCGAGAACCAATTAGACTAATGTCTAAGGGACAGAGAGTATAGAAAAAGGCCCTGGGGTGGGGGGGGGAGAGGTAAGTGAGCTACTGCAATATTTACCCTTGTTTGATTATTTATGTGAATGGTTTTAATGCACACCTTACAATCAGGAAGATCTTCAGGGGGCCCGCATTTTCCATCCATTCTGAGAAAGAGATGCCTCTCATATTGGTTACTGAGTGGGTGAAGCTGATTAAGAACATAGACAATTGCCAAGGATTTTTCTTCAGGCTTGGGAAGAATAATAATGATGGCATTTGTTAAGCACTTACTATGTGCCAAGCACTGTTCTAAGTGCTGGGTTAGATAGAGTCTAATCAGGTTGTCCCACGTGGGGCTCACCGTTTCAATCCCCAGTTTACAGATGATGTAACTGAGGCACAGAGAAGTTAAGTGATTTGCCCGAAGACACATAGCTGATAAGTGGTGGAGCCGGGATTAGAACCTTCGACTCCCAAGCCTGTGCTCTTTCCACTAAGCCGTGCTGTTTCTCTGCTTCTACTTCTGCTTCTTCTCTGCCAGGAGCCCCCCAAATAAACCTGGGGTGTAATATTTCTTCATTTTTTCAGTCACCTGCCTTTAATCAGATAACCTTAATACAGGGACTGAACCCTGAGGCGGTGAAATGCACTGCCACTGTAAATGTAGTAGACATGAAAATGTCTGTGTAAGCTCATCGTGGGCAGAGAATGTGTCTGTTTTCTGTTCTATTGTACTCTCTCAAGCACTTAGTACAGTGCTCTGCACACAGTAAACACTAAATAAACATGATTGAATGAATAAATGAATGAATGAAGGAAGGAATTGGGACTGGACAGAAAATAGGTCAGTTGAAAACTGGACTATCCTTAGTAAAACCTGTCTCCCCCTCTAGTCTGTAAGCTCATGGGGACAGGGAATGCATCTGTTTATTGTTCTACTGGACTCTTCCAAATTTTCAGTATAGTGCTTGGAACACAGTAAGTGCTCAATAAATACAATTGAATGGCTGAATAAAACTGGATGATTCGGTACAGAGACTCAACCAAATGGCAACCATTTCAATCAATCCATCAATCAAAGCTAACTGCAATCCTGGTTTTCTTTCCAACTTCAGGAAGATGGGTGAATTGGAAATGGGGGTGTCTCATATATAGTAGGGAGCCTAAAGCTCTGAAGAAGCCTTTTGCCACTGACTCTTGAGTTCTGGTCCAAAAGGAGCAAAACTAAGGAGTTCAGGAATGAAAATATTCAGTCAGTCAGTCAATCATATTTATTAACTGATTACTGTGTGTAGAGCACTGTACTAAGTGCTTGGGGGAGTACAATAAGCAATGTAACAGACACATTCCCTGCCCACAATGAGCTAGGACTCAAGGAGACTGCTCTTGTAAAATGTAAAGTTTTCTATTATATTTGTAGTGTCCTGTAAGCACCTCTTACGTGTCAAGCACTGAACTAAGCACTGGTGTAGATACAATACAATCAGACTGGGCGCAATCCTTATGCCACCTGGGGCCCTCAGTCTTAGAGTGAGAAGAAACACCTCAACCCCATTTTCCAAGTGAGTTAACTGAAGCCCAGAGCAGTTAAGTGACTTGCCCATTTTGTAACTAACCATTTTGTATTCAACGATCAATCCAAGATACAGGCCTCGGGAAGATTTGGACTTTTCTAAGATATCATCTGAATTATGGTCCTGGGTTATGAGGAAAGGTCTCTTTCCTGAAAGACATAGAACGCAACAGCTTTCCCTGGCATGGAACTCATAGGAGAGTGCAGGCCTGAAGGCAAGCACCCAAAATCTCTCAAGAATGCTGACACCAAGCCATGTGTGAGGGGTCCCTTGTCCAAAGGATTCAGAGAGAAAGATAGCCAGACCCCTGTGCCCTTTTCTCCTGATGTTTTTCAACCCACGCGTGGCTCCTAAAATGGCACTTCTTCCCCTTTGTGGCATGAATCCATCAGAGAATTCTTCTTCACTTCCTTTCCTGAAAAGAACAGCGCAGCTTGTGAGCTGGGCTAGTTTCTTTTTTGCTCCGCAGCTGCCTCTTTGGTTCCTATTCTGGTACCATTCTGTTCGGTGTGGAGCGCCCTTCTGGGCCCAAAAGATCGATTCACAGACAGAGCCTCCTCTTCAGGGGGGTGTGGAATCCTCTTTGATGAAAATAAATCAGTTTGGTTTTCTATGGATCCTTTCCTTTCTTAGTCTTGGATGGATATTTTCAGCCCCTCTCTCTTGGCCCCCCTCAGGGAGGAGAGATGGGAGGGAGATATTTGGCAGCCCAGGGAGACCAGAATGGAAAGGGGAACAGAGCTTCCTGAGGAGGATTAGCATCGTTGTTCCCCTCTGTGTCAGCGCATACCTTTTCACTTCAGGTTCTCCCCAGGGGGAACCTGCCTACCCTGGGGATGAGGGGGTCACTGCTTCTCAGGGGTCTTAAATATTTCAGCACATCCCCCTTAGTCCCCCACTTGGCAGAGTCTAGTGATCCCTTTTGGCCTAGTGGAAAGAGCCTAGTGGAGTTAGAGGACCTGGGTTCTCATTCCAGCTCCACCATTTGCCTGCTGTGTGAGCTTTGGCGAGTCACTTAGCCTCTGTTTCTTCATCTGTAAAATGGGGATTTAATACCTGATGATAATAATAATAATGATAATAATAGCGTTTGTTCAGTGCACTGTGCTAAGTATTGTGGTAGATAGAAGATAAGTAGGTCAGATGTAGTCCCTGTACCATGCAGTCCTCATAGACTAAGTAGGAGGAAGAACAGGTATTTAATCCCCATTTTATGGATGAGAAAACCGAGGGTCAGGGCAGTTAAATGACTTGTCCAAGGTCACACAACCGGCAAGGGGCAGAGCTGGGATTAGAACCCAGGTCCTTTGACTCCCAAGCCCATGCTTTTTCTAATAATAATAATAATAATAATAATAGTAGTAGTAGTAGTAGTAGTAGTAGTAGTAGTAGTAGTAGTAGTAGTAGTAGTATTTAAGTGCTTACTATGTGCCAAGCACTGTTCTAAGTCCAGGGGGAGATACAAGGTGATTAGGTTGGACACAGTCCCTGTCCCACAAAGGACTCACAGTCTCAATCCCCATTTTACAGATGAGGGAAATGAGGCCCAGAGAAGTGAAATGACTTCCCCAAAGACACACAGCAGATAAGTGACATAGCTGGGGTTAGGTCACTGCTTCCCCATGCTGTCCTCCCTTCCACTTTGCCTGTGAGCCCCCCATAGTGTGGGAACTGTATCTGACCTGATTATCTTATTCTCACCCCAGTACTCAGTATAATGCTTGGCATATAGTATGCACTTACCATAATTATTACTATTACTATTATTATTATTATTTAGCCTCACATAGGAAACTCAAAGAAATGCCCAGAGTCAGATTCTATGGGAAGGAACTCTGTCTGACATGATTATCTTATATCCATCCCAGTGCTCAGAATAGTGCTTGTTACATAGTAAGGGCTTACTGTTATTATTATTATTATTATTGCTATGATTTAGCAACACACAGAAAACTCACAGAGATGCCCAGAGCCAGGTTCAGGGGGTCAGCGAGAGCAGGCCACCTCCAGGAGCTAAGGCTGGGGAGTGGTCTTAAGGTTGGCCACAGTTAAAAATTTGACCAGGATGACTCTGGAATTTGTTAGAGTGTTTACTTAGGAGGATTGTGCTAAGCTTTGAGGTAGACACAAAATGATTGCAGCAGATCTAGTTCCTGTCCCACATAAGACCAATATTCTAAGGAGGAGGGAGAACAGGCATGAGAAGCAGCGTGGCCTTGTGGATAGAGCATGGGCCTGGGATTCAAAAGCACCGGGCTTCTAATCCTGGCTCTGCCACTTGTCTACTGTGTGATCTTGAGCGAGTCATTTCACTTCTCTGTGCCTCAGCTACCTCATCTGTAAAATGGGGATTAAGACTGTGAGCCCCATGTGGGACATGGACCATGTCCATCCTGATTGGCTTTTCTCTACCCTACTGCTTAGTACAGTGTCTGACATGTAGAAAAAGGTTAAGAAATACAATAAAACATCAACAACAAGGTATTATACAGATGAAGAAAATGAAGCACAGAGAAACCCAGTGTCACACAGCGGGCAGGTGGCAGAGCTGGGATTAGAACCCAGGTCTCCCAACTCCCATCCTGTGGTATTTTCACTAGACCACGCTGAAGTCAGTCAGTCAGTCAATCATATTTATTGAGTGCTTACGGTGTGTATAGCACAGTACTAAGCCCTTGGGAAAGTAGAGCATAATATAACAGACACATTCCCTGCCCACAGTGACCTTACAGTCTAGACGGGGAGACAGACATTAATATAAATAAATTAAATTATGGATATGTACATAAGTGCTGTGGGGCTGAGAAGAGGGATGAATAAAGGGAGCAAGTCAATAAGAGAGTCGAAGAAAAGGAAGTAAGGACTTAGTCAGGGAAGACCTCTTGTAGGGAAAGTGCCTTCAATAAGACTTTGAGAATAAGGGACGAGTAATTGTCTGTTAGATATGAAGAGGGAGTTCCAGGCTAGAGGCAGAATGTGAGCTAGAGGTTGGTGGCGAGATAGACTAGATGGAGTTACAGTGAAGTACAGGATGACATTAGAGGAGTGAATTATGTGGGCTGGCTTGTAGAAGAAGAGCAGAGAGGTTAAGTAGGAGGGGGCAAGGGGATTGCGTGCCCTGCTGCCTCTGTGAACAAGGATCTGGGAGGGAAATGGCAGTAGAGCAAGGTGAGATGAGGGCCTAGATAAAGCTTCTAAGCTTCGGATTTAGGGTGAACGCTGAATGATGACATTACCCCTAACTAACAGACCACCAGACCACCACTTCACATGCAGGGGACGAAGTCAGTCAGTCAGTCAGTAGTATTTACTGAGTGCTTACTGTGTGCAGAGCACTGTACTAAGTGCTTGGGAAAGTACAATATAACAGTATTACAGACACATTCCCTGTCCACAGTGACTTAGTTGCCCTAAAGAGGGGGCAGCTTTCTTTTCCATTCATTCAATCATGTTTATTGAGCGCTTACTGTTTGCAGAACACTGTACTAAATTCTTAGGAGAGTATATTTCTCCTCTTCAGGGCAGCCAAATATCCATAAGTGGCTCTGGTTGAGCCTAGGCTGGAACAAGGGCTATAGCAGCCTGTCAGATGAGCACAGTGAGAGCTGGGCATCAGGTGACTGGCAGAGGCGAGGTGCCAGGATTCAACTGCCACTTCCTATTGCCCCTCAGGACTCCCATCTCTGGATCAATCAGCGGTTGAGGGCCAGGATCGGGGGGGACATAGGCAAAATCAGACCAAAGTCTCCCAGTTCCAACCCCACATGAAAAATCCCTAATTAACTGTCTTCATTTCCCGATTTCCAGTCCTGTTAATAACAGAAACTTGTGCGCATCATGTCTCTTTTGCAGGGAGCCTCAAAACTCATTAGAAAGCTTTATTTCATTAACCCTAAAACATCTTATGGATACACATACCGGAACGACTTTATGACAGATGATGGGATGCTCTGAAGAGGGAGTGTTCATGGAGTCTCTATGGGTCGGGAACAACTAAAAGGTATTTGAAGAAGAAAAATGTCTTCCTGGAGGAGGACTGGTGGTGGGAATTTGCATCCTTCGCTTAAGACAAGAAGCCACAGTTCAGTGGTGTCAAGCCATTGACCCACATCCCTTGAAGTGAGGGCTGTGTGTACTAATTATGATTGTGGTATTTGTTAAGTGCTCACTATGGGCTAGGCACTGTACTAAGAGCTGGGGCGGATTCAAGCAAATCAGGTTAGACACAGTCCCTGTCCTCTAAGGAACTCACAGTCTTCATTCCCAGTTTACAGATGAGGTAACTGAGGTCCAGAGAAATGAAGTGAGTTGCCCAAGGTCACACAGCAGACAAGTGGCAGAGCCAGGATTAGAACCCATGATCTTCTGACTCTTAGGCCCATGCTCTATACACTGAGCCATGCTGTCTGGGTGGCATCCAGGTGCAGCTGGGCAAGGGGTGGGAAGACTCACAGCCTCCGTGCCAAACCTATCAATCAATCAATCAATCAATCAATGTCGTATTTATTGAGCGCTTACTGTGTGCAGAGCACTGTACTAAGCGCTTGGGAAGTACAAGTTGGCAACATATAGAGATGGTCCCTACCCAACGGTGGGCTTACAGTCTAGAAGAGTGGGCGCAAAGGCTCTACCCACCCTACGGATCAGCCTGGCTCACTTCCGCTCAGTCTGCCAGCCTGTTGTCACTCCATAGGTTTGGTCGAGGCTGGGAGGCAGGGTGGCCAGTCATTTGTACTTATTGAGCGCTTACTGTGTGCAGAGCACTGTACTAAGTGTTTGGGAGAGGACAATATAACAGTAAACACATTCCCTGCACACAACAGGCTTACAGTCTAGAGGGAGAGACGGACATTAATAGAAATAAATATATTACAGAAATGGACTTAAGTGCTGTGGGGGAAAGTGGAAAGAGCAGCTGACCGGCGGTCAGGATACGTGCCCACTCTGCCCCTGATGTGCTGTGTGACCTTGGCTAAATGTCTGAGCTTCAGTTTCCTCATCTGTAAAATAGGGTTAAGATACTTCTTCTCCCTACGCTTGTGAGCCCCATGCAGCACCCGAACAGTGTCCGATTGGATTGTCTCGTATCTGCCCCAGTGCTTAGCACAGGGTTTGGAATGTTGAGAAATGCATCATAAAGACCATAATGAAAATAGCAATGATAATGCCTATGTGGGGGTGAAATGAGTCTCTCAGAAACTGAAAGCAAGTTTGAGGCAGACCTAGCATACTAGACCTGGATTTCTATTCCCATTCCACGTTCATTCCATTCCCAGTCTGATGATGATGATGATAATGATAATAATAATAATGATGATAATGATATTTGTGAAATGCTTACTATGTGCCAAACTCTGAGGTAGATACAAGATAACCAATTCAGAGTTATGCACAGACCCACAGTCTATGGGGTAGCGAGACTAGGCATTGAATCTCCATTTTACAGTTGAGAAAACAGATAGAGATAATTTTTAATCACATAGGTCACGCAGTAGGCAGGTGGTGAAACTGGGATTAGAACCCACGTCCTCTGACTTCCCTCAGGAAGCTTACAGCCTTAGTCGGGGGAGACAGTCACTAAAGTAAATTGCAGAGAGAGAGAAGCGCCAGAGTTAAAATATGTTCATAAGTTTTCCTGGATGGAGACCCACGTAATTAGGGCAAAAATGAGGAAGTGTTGAAGCGGCTGTAAGGGATGTGGAAAAGACAGTGAATCAGGGAAGTTCTCCAAGAAGAGATGTGATTTCAGGAAGGCTTTGACGATGTGGAGAGCAGTGGTCTGCTGGATGTGAAGGGGAAGGGAATGCCAGACAGGAAGGAGGGTGGGATTGGGAGATTGACTGTGAGAGGGACTAGAGGGAGGTTTTCTTTGGCTCAGTTTCCCTTTTATAGCCTTATCCAACCTATTTTTACTTGCCACCTGGGATAGCTCTTTCCTTCGAAACATCTGTGATTTCCTTCATAACACTGTCTCTGCACTCTGACCCACCAAGCCACTGGTCTTACTGCTTTGCCTGTTCTCATATCTTTTTTTTATGACATTTGTTAAGTGCTTACTATGCGCTAGGCACTGTATTAAGCTCTGAGATAGATACAAGCTAATAATAATAACAGTGGTATTTGCTAAGTGCTTACTATGTGTCAGGCACTGTATTAAGCTCTGGGATAGATACAACTAATCCGGTTGGACACAGTCCCTGCCCCACATGGGGCTCACAGTTTTAATCCCCATTGTACAGATGAGGTAACCAAGGCAGAGAGAAGTTAAGTGTTTTGCCTGAGGTCACACAGCAGACAAGTTGCAGAGCTGGGATTAGAAACCAGGTCCTTCTGACTCCCACATTTGTGCTCTATCCAGTAGGTCATGCTGCTTCTCTAAGATAAGGAATTGTCCCTGAAGCTCTCACCTGCTCACGGCCTTCTCTAGTCCAGGCTTTCCTCAGATCTGCATCCCAAGGCAGGCTCATCCTCAGACAGGCCAACCTGATCAAACCTCTCAGCCTCTCCTCTCTCCCTCACCCCCACTAGGGATTCTGCCACACATCCTCCGTGTTTTCCTCTAGTCAGCCCAGCCCAAAGCTACATCCCAAAGCTCTCCTCTGGGCACAAGCAGGCCGGACATGGGCAGTGAGGCGGATCTGCGACCCTCTGGACCCCCCAAACAGACAGCTCCCCATCCCAATCCCCCTCATCCCCACGCAGGAAGAAGGGCAGCCTCCTCACCCACGATCATGTGATTGCAGACGTCACAGAAAGTGGGCTTCTTGAAGACGTGGTCTTGGAACGCGTGCACTTTGGTGGCTTCTGGCTGCGGGTGGACCCTGGCGGGGGTGGTCCCCTTGCCCTCCGGGTCTGGGAATCGGCCGCCACCGACCCTCGCTTCGGGCAGCAGGCCCATCTGCAGCCGGACGTCGTGGTTCGTCCTCTGGAAGAAGTTGTCGGCGCTTTTACTCCGTAAACTTTTGGTCTTGAAAGAAAGTGATCGTTTTAGTTTCTGCAGCTGGAATGCAATGACAGAACAATCACTCTTACTACGATGCAAGTTCTGGCCGTAGCGCGTTTCGGGGAGGCGGTTGGCCTCTTTTTTAAGCTCGTGGTGGGCAGGGAATGTGTCTATCTGTCGTTACATCTTCCAAGCGCTTAGTATAGTGCTCTGCATTCAGTAAGGGCTCAATAAATACCATTGAATGGATGAATTTTCTTCACTCCCTCTGCGTTCCCTTCTGCTATTGCATGGCCTAGTTAGACATTGAGGAGTAACAGAGGAAAGAGCACTGGCCTGGTAGAGGACTTGGGTTCTAATCCCTGCTCTGACAGTTGCTTGCTGTGGGACCTTGAGCAAGTCATTTAACTTCTCTCTTCTTCAGTTTCCTCATCTGTAAAATGGGAATCCAATCCCCATCCTCCCTCTTACTTTAGACTGTGTACCCCATATAGGACAGGGACTATGTCCAACATGGTTAATTGTATCTTCTCCAGTTGATGCATTGTAAGTCTTAACAAATTCCATAATAATAACAATAACAATAATAATAATAATAATAACAACAATAACTTGGCCTAGTGGAAAGAGCATAGGCCTGGGAGTTAGAGAACTGGGTTCTAATCCCGTTCCACCACAAGTCTGCTGTTTGACCTTGGGCAAGTCACTTCACTTCTCTGTCCCTCAGTTCCCTCATCTGTAAAATGGGGATGAAGACTGTGAGCTCTGTGTGGGACAGGGACTGTGTCCAACCTGATTAGCTGGTATACACCCCAGAGTTTAGTACAGTGCCTGGCACATAGTAAACACTTAACAGTTACATGTACAAATAACATTGACATCAACTGTCCTCTTCTCTTTGACTCCGGTTATCTGGATTTCCCCTCTGAAGTGGCACCTTGTGGACTGTGAAACCTTGGGCAAGTCACTTAAGCACATAATACAGTGCTCTGCACATAGTAAGCACTCAGTAAATACCATTGATTGATTAACCTTTCAGTGCCTCAGTTTCCTCAGCCATAAAATGGGGACAAAACCTGTCCCCCTCATCCTTCAACGAAATGCTGGGAAGAGAGAAAGTAAACTTATGTGAAAGTGTTTTGGGTAAATAAAACTCTACAAATCCATCGGGCTGCTATGATTACTAGAAGCAAAACATTAACAAACCAGAGAACCAACCAGTCAATCAATCAATAGTATTTATTGAGCTCTTATTCTGGGCAGAACAGTGTACTACTTGCTTGGGAGAGTTCAATGGAAAAAGTAAAATCATGCCTTTGCTCTCCTGTTTCCCTGTTGCTTTGGGAAGCAGCTTGGCCTATTGGATAGAGCCTGGTCCCAGAGCCAGAGGACCTGAGTTCTAATCCCGGCTCGACCCCATGTCTGCTCTGTGATCTTTGGCAAGTCACTTCACTTTTCTGGGCCTCAGTTACCTCATCTCTAAAAGGGAATTAAGACTCTGAGCCCCATGTAGAACAGCAACTGTGTTCAACTTTGTATCTGCCTCAGTACTTAGTACAGTGCCTGGCACATAGTAAATGCTTAACAAATGCCATTCAGAAAAAGTGGCTGCTTTGCATTTCCCATTCTGCCTTTCACTGGCATGTCGACAGCCTCACCTCTTCATCAGAGATCTCTGCCTCCCCTCCTCTGGCCTAGCTAAGATTCCTTTGTGTTAATTTTATTTAATTTCATTAAATGGAATTTAATGAAATTTCACTTAATGAAATTTCATCTACCTCCACATCCAAAGGAAACTCCTCATCACTGGCTTTAAAGCGCTCAATCCCCTTGCCCCCTCCTACCTCACCTCACTACTCTCCTACTACAAACCAACCCACACATTTCACTGCTCAAATGCCAACCTTCTCACTGTACTTGTTCTCATCTATCTCACTACCAACCCCTCGCTCAGGTCCTACCTCTAGCTTGGAATACCCTCCTTCCTCATATTTGACAGACAATTACTCTCCTCCCTCTTCAAAGCCTTACTGAAGGCACATCTCCTCCAAGAGGCCCTCCCTGACTAAGTCCTCCTTTCCTTTTCTTCAACTCCCTTCTGTGTCACCCTGACTTGCTCCCTCTAGTCATTCCCCTTCCCAGGCCCACAGCACTTCTATCCATATGCGTAATTTATTTATATTAATATCCATCTCTCCCTTTAGCTCACTGTGGGCAGGGAATGTGTTGATTGTATTGTTACATTGCACTCTCCCAAGCACTTAGTACAGTGCTCTTCCTCTAGTAAGCACTTAATAAATATGATTATTTATTAAGGACTGAGTGACTGACTGCCTCCTCCCATTCACGGTCTTTTTTTGAGTCCAAAGACAGAGATAGCCGTGAGCAAGTCCTTGGGCAATCCTGCAAATAGTAAGCACTCAATAAATACCATTGATTGACTGACCTTTCAGGGCCTTAGTTTCCTCACCAATATAATGAGGATAAGACCTGCCTCTCCCTGCTTCACAGAAATCCTGGAAAGATAGAATGAGTAAACTGATGGGAAAACACGTCAGGTTCATTGACTTTTCTTGGTTGGAAAAAGGAGACGGGCAATTCAGAAGAAGTGCCCAGGAGTCAAATGGAGATTCCGCCATCTGTCCGTAGTCTGTCTGCTGTCCCAGTTATTCGTAAAGACCAGAATTCCTCCCAACCCCAGGACCAGGCAGCCCCCCAGTTGCCCTGGCAACCTCAGCTGTCCCACGTGGTTCACTTCCACAGGACTCAGACCCGACCCCAGCTTGGGCGAATGTGAGATTCCCCCACTTTGCTCATCCCCAGAAAAAAACAAAACACACCCATCAGGGTCCTTCATCTTCCCTTCATCAACTGGGGAGCTCAGCAAACAGTGACCCTGATTGCTTATTCGAGTGGCTTTTATGACAACTTATCCCAGAATGCAGAAATCAGACCTAATCAGCACACTGTAACAGAGAATAACAGCCCTGAGAGGTGCCTGGATTGGCATTCATTATTGATCTACGGTGGAACATGAAGCTAATTAAGTAGCATGTGCTAGTTTATTCCTGCCAAGGGGAAAAGAAACTGTTCTGCCAGAAGAGATCGACTTGATACATTAGCTTGCCTTTAGAGCTATCCATGTTGACCAATAAAGGATTCAGTGCGGGCATATATCAGCTGTCCTGGGACTGGGCTCAATGACCCCTCCTCCAGCAGATGGCTCAGAATAGCTCAAAACGCTTGAAGGGTCTAAAACAGAAATCTCCTCTTTTCTCCTCAATTCCTTCCTCCTCCATCTTTCCCATCTCTGCCAATATCATCAATCAATCAGTGTTATTAATCTAGTGCATTCTGTGTGCAGAGCACTGTACTGAGCGCTTGTGAGAGCATAGTACAACGGAGTCGGTAGGCACGTTCCCTGCCCACAGTGAGTTTATAGTCTAAAAGGATGGGGGAGGAGGGCATTTTCTTTCCCAGAAGCTTGTCACCCTAAGTTCACTGTGGGTTGGGAGTGTGTTTACCAATTCTGTTATTTTGTACCTCCCAAGCACTTAGTATAGTGCTCTGCGCCTGGTAAATACTCAATAAATACAATTGATGGATTGATTGATTGATTTTGGTATGATAATAATAATAATGATAATAATAATAATAATGGCATTTGTTAAGTGCTTACTATGTGCCAAGCACTGTTCTAAGCTCTGGGGTAGATACAAGGTAATCAGCTTGTCCCACATGGGGCTCACATTCTTAATCCCCATTTTCCAGATGAGGTAACTCAGGCACAGAGAAGTTAAGTGACTTGCCCAAAGTCACACAGCAGACAAGTGGCAGAGTTGGGATTAGAACCCCCGACCTCTGACTCCCAAGCCCGTGCTCTTTCCAGTAAGCCACACCTCGACTATTCATTGCTAAATATAATGTATATATAGCTATAATTCTATTTATTCTGATGGTATTGACACCTGTCTACTTGTTTTGTTTGTCTCCCCCTTCTAGACTGTGAGCCCATTGTTGGGTAGGGACCGTCTCTGTATGTTGCCAATTTATACTTCCCAAGAGCTTAGTACAGTGCTCTGCACACAGTAAGTGCTCAATAAATATGATTGAATGAATGAATGAATGAATAAATAATTCTTGGATCTGTCCAAAAAGTACTCAAAAATTCAAGCTCTCTTCAGATCACAATTAGTTCGCTGTTTTGGCCTCCCTGATGGGCTCCCAGTCTCCAGCCTCTCTCCCATTTACTCTGTCCCATTTAGTCTGAACTCCATTCTGCTGCTTGGAGTGTCACTCAGCACCCTTCTCTCCACTTATTTATTTATCATCATGGTATTTCATAAGCACTTACTGTGTGCCAGGCACTGTACTAAGCACT
Source organism: Tachyglossus aculeatus (assembly GCF_015852505.1). Lineage (NCBI taxonomy): Eukaryota > Metazoa > Chordata > Mammalia > Monotremata > Tachyglossidae > Tachyglossus > Tachyglossus aculeatus. Next base: position 43,329,171 of record NC_052067.1, on the reverse strand, counting down.
GGAGTAGCTAGAAGCTCATCAAATTGGACATAGCCCATGTGCCACACAGGGCTCATGTCTTAATCCCCATTTTACAGATGAGATAACTGAGGCACAGAGACATTACCAAGGTCACGCAGAAGACAAATGGCGGAGCCAGCATTGGAACCCAGGTCCTTCTGACTTCCAGGGCCGGGCTCTACCCACACTGCTTCAAAGCTCTCCATTGGACACACAGTCCTTATCCGTGGTTTTGCAGGTCCTTAGCAGCTCTCCCCATCTTACGTATCCATCTCTTTATTCACTTATTTTAAAAATCATTTCTGTTAAGCACTTCCAATGTGTGCCATGCGTTATACTAGGCCCTGGGGTAGATTTAAAATAATCAGATTGGTCACAATCCCTGTCTCACGTGGGGCTCACAGTCTAAGTAGGAAGGAGAACACATATCAAATCCCCATTTTGCAGTTGAGGGAACTGAGGCACAGAAAAGTGAAGTGACTTGCCCAAGGTTACACAGCAGATGAATGGTGGATCCGGTATCAGAACCCGGTGCTCTTTCCACAAAGCCAAGCTGCTTCCCATGCCTTCACCCATTGCTTCTCAGCTCCCACGTTTCACTCCTCCCAACATCACCTCCTAAACGTACCTCAGTCTTGACTCTCCTGTTGCCGGCCCTTTTCTCTCACTGTTTCTCCTGGTTTGAATACCCTTTTCTCCATCACAGCCTTTCTAAAACCCTAGCTTCTCCAGGAAAACTTCCCCTATGAATTCTCTACACCCCAAAGAGTTTCAACTGAACAGGCAACCTCAGTAGTTCTGTTTTTATGTATATTCAGTTTGCACCATTACCTACTTTATCCTTGTTTCTCCTCCTGCTCCCATTATTTATAAATGTGATTCGACTTCATCTCCCCCGTTACAGCCATGAATTCTGGAGGGCAGAAAATGTGCGTTTGACTCTACTGTATTCTCCCAAGAGTTTAAAGACAGCCTCTGCACTCAGGAAATAGATTGACTGAAGACTCATCTCTACCAGCAGGACACCTGAACATTGGATGTGACCAATGCCATTAGTGGGTCAGACCAATAGCCCATCCAGCTGAGAATTATCTGATAGAATTCAATCAGATTTAATTTCTGTGGAAGCAGCATGGGTTAGTGGATAGAGTACAGACCTAAGTTCAAATCCCGCCTCCACCACTTGTCTGCTGAGTGACCTTGGGCAAGTCACTTTGCTACTCTGTGCCTCAGTTCCCTCATCTGTAAAATGGTGATTGAGAGTGAGCCCCATGTAGGACATGGGCTGTGTCCAACGTAATTAGCCCAGCCCATATCCTCCCCCGGCCCCGGCCTGGAATGCCCTCCCTCCACACATCCGCCAAGCTAGCTCTCTTCCTCCCTTCAAAGCCCTACTGAGAGTTCACCTCCTCCAAGAGGCCTTCCCAGACTGAGCCCGCGTTTTCCTCTCCTCCTTCCCATCCCCCCACCCTACCTCCTTCCCCTACCCACCGCACTTGTATATATGTTTGTACAGATTATTACTCTATTTATTTTACTTGTACATATTTACTATTCTATTTATTTTGTTAATGATGTACATTTAGCTTTAATTCTATTTGGTCTGACGACTTGACACCTGTCCACATGTTTTGTTTTGTTTTGTTGTCTGTCTCCTCCTTCTAGACTGAGCCCGTTGTTTGGTAGGGACCATCTCTATATGGTGCCAACCTGTACTTCCCAAGCTCTTAGTACAGTGCTCAGCACACAGTAAGTGCTCAATAAATACAATTGAATGAATGAATGAATGAATACTCCAGCATTTAGTTCAGTGCCTGGTGCAGAGTAAGCACTTAAAAAATACCATAAAAACAACAATAAAAAAGACTTGATTGTGTTCTGGGCTGGTGGAGGCGGTGTTGGTGGTGATAGTTGTGCGTGTTTCCTAAAACTAAAGAGCCACTCTGCTCAATGCCCTAATGTTGTTGTATTTACCATTGCTGCTGTCTTGTGTATTTTTTTATGTCTTCTTCATTTCTTCTTTCCTTGTGTGTCTGTTTCTGATCCATTCTCTCCCCTTATTTTTGAATTGTGTCCACCCTTGGGGCCAGTGGCCATGTCAGGTTCTCATGCCTCTATTTTATTCCCAGCTCTTAGAACAGTGTGCTTACTTGACACAGAGTAAGCGCTCAGTAAATACAATTAGTTGATCAATCACCTTGTTAAGTGCTTACTCTGTGTCAAGCACTGAACTAAGTACTGGGTAGATGCAAGTTAGTATTTAGTACAGTGCTCGTTATGGATCAATTAATCAATTGTATTTATTAAGCACTTGCTGTATATAGAGTATTGTACAGAGCACTTGGGAGAGTACAATAGAGGATTCAGTCCAGTTAAGAGGAGGAGGAGGAAAAGAGGAATAGAAGGTGGAGGAGGAAGAGGAGAGATAGAAGGGGAGGAACAAAGGAGGAGATAGAGGAGAAGGAGAAATAGGAGGAGGAGGAGGGAGAGGAGCAGGAGAAACAGGAAGAAGAGAAAGAGGAGGAGGAGGACAAGGATGGAGGAGAAAGAGAAGGAGGAGGAAGAGAGGAGTAGGGATTGGAGGAGGAGAAAGAGGTAGAGGAGGAGGAAGGAGGAGAAAGAGGAGAAAGAAGGAGGAGAAAGAGGAGAAAGAAGGAGAAGGAGGAAGAACAGGAGGAAGAGGAGGAGGAGGAGGAAGAGGGAGAGAGGAGAAGGAGGTGAATGAAGAGGAGGAGGGACAGGAGGAGGAGGAGGAAGAGTAGGAGGAGGAAGAGGAGGAGAAAGAGGAAAAGGAGGAAGTGGAGGAGGAGAAAGAGGAAGAGGAGGAGGAACAGAGGAGTAGGAACAGGAGAAGGAGGAGAAATGGGGGGAGGAGGAGGAGGAGAAGGAGGTCTCCTGGACAATGCGGGTTGGCTGTACTTCCTCATCCCTCTAGCCCTGGTAACCTTGTAGTCAGGCTGTGTTCTCATGGGGACCAAATTCAGTGTAGATGCTCTGAATTCACATCTCCAGAAGCAGTGGAGCCTAGTGGAACGAGCACCGGCTGGGGAGTCAGAGGAGCTGGATTCTAATCCTGGCTCTGCCACTTCCCTGCTATGTGACCTTGGGCAAGTCATTGAACCTCTCTGTGCCTGTTACCTCATCTGTAAAATGGCGATTAAGACTGTGGGCCTCATATGGGACCTGAATGGTGTCTGAGCCTACTAGCTTGTATCTACGTCAGTGCTTGACACATAATAGATGCTTAACAAATACCATTAAAAAACAGACTGTGAGCCCCTTGTGGGACATAGACAGTGTCCAACCTGATTAGCTTGTATCTACCCCAGGGCTTAGTACAGTGCCTGGCACATAGTAAGTGCTTAACAAATATCATAAAAGTATGTATATGATATAGAATTTGTAGGTGTGTGTAGAAGCACCGTGGGGCTAAGGGTGGGGCCAATACCAAGTGCCCTAAATCACAGATCCAAATGCATGGACAATGCAGAAGGGAGAGGAAGCCAGGGAAAAGAGGGCTTAATCTGGGAAATCCTCTAACCCTCTGCCGCTGCTCCTCGAGGAATTGATCATTATTGTATTTGTAAAGCACTTACTTTATTTGAGGCCTGGGAAAGGGGCTTCCAATGGAATATTACCGGCTATAGAGGTAATAAACGACATGTCTTCAGCCCCTTGTATTACAGCCTCTCAGATTATGGTTGTCAATTAACTTCTTTCCAGGCTGAATGAATATCAGAGTGGCAAAGTGCAACAGGATCACGTTAATCTGAGCTGTGGTTAAAACTCTATCTGCATTCTCCCCTGACCTGTTGGGTTTTTCTGTTTAGAAACACGAGGAAGGAGGGCGGGTATCATTTGCCAAATGGGTAATGGAGTTTTCTGACTTCTTTCCAGATGACCTTAAAAAAATCAACTAAAAGTTAGATTGAACTAAATGAGAACAGACTACTGGGGTTTAAAATAGCAGCGAGTCAAAGCATTGAAAGTCACGTTGATGTAGTTTTTTTATGATATTTGTTAAGCACTTACTACGTGCCAGTCACTGTACTAAAGCACTGGGGTAGATTCAAGCTAATAGGGTTGGACATAGTCCCCGTCCCACATGGAGCTCACAATCTTAATCCGATTTTGCCGACGAGGGAATTGAGACACAGAGAAGTGAAGGGACTTGCATGAGGTCACCCACAGCAGACAAGTGTTAGAGCCAAGATTAGAACCCAGGTCCTCTGACTCCCCACCCCTCTCTTTCCACTAGACCACATTGTTTCTCAGGGACTTTGTCCTAGATCAGACCAAGTCCTTGTCCCACATGGTGTTCACGGTCTGTGGGAGATGGAGAGTAGGTATTTAGTCTCCATTTTCCAGATGAGGAAACTGAGGAACAAAGAAGTTCAGTGACTTGTCCAAAGTCACAAAGTAGACAAGTGGTGGAGCTGGGATAAGAACCCAAGTCTCCCTTGTCAGTCATCTTCAGAAACTAAGGGGGAAAATACCCGAAGAGCACAAAAATGGATGTGATGGTGATGGTGTTTGAGGATTGAATAAATAATAGTAATAATTGTGGTATTTGTTAAGCACTTACTATGTGCCAGGCACTGTTCTAAATGCTGGGGTGGGTACAAGATAATCAGATTGGACACAGTCCTTGCCCCACATGGGGCTCACAGTATTAATCTCCATTTTACAGATGAGGGAACTGAAGCATAGAAAAGTTGTGACCTGCCTGAGGTCACACAGCAGACAAGTGTCAGAGCTGGGACTAGAACCCAGGTCCTTCTGACTCCCAGCCACCGGCTCTACCCATTAGTTCCCACTGCTTCTCAAGCTGAAGTGTTTAGTACAGTGCTCTGCAACCAGGAAACGCTTCATAAATGCCACCGATGGCCTGATTGTGGTGGTAGAAGTGGTGGTTCTGGATCAGGAAAGCAGAAGGAAGAGTGAAAGAGAAGTTCAAGCGGAGTGAGGAAATAGCAAATTTGGAAGAACCATGATCCCAGCCCTGCTTTTGATGACTTCCCTCAGCAGTCTATCCTGATTTTCTCCCTCTTGGATTGGCACCCCAACTGAGTCTGTGGAAGGACCTGTTTTCCAAAGGAAAGATCTGCCTTCAGGGGAGTCTAGGATGGAGATGACAGATGTGGATGGGGAGCCTGGAGCAGTGTGGTCCGATGGTTAGAGACCCGTGCTCTAACCTGAGCCAGCTGACCTGGGTTCTAATCCCCACTCCTCCACTTGTCAGTTGTGTGTCCTTGAGCGAGTCACTTCTCCCTGGGGCCTCAGTTCCCTCATCTGTCAAATGAGGATTCATGCTAGAGAAGCAGTGTGATCAAATGGTTAGAGCAGAGGTCTGCGAGTCAGAAGGACCTGGCTTCTTTTCGTGGCTCCACCTCCTATCTACTGAGTGACTTTGAGCAAGTCACTTTACTTCTCTGAGCCTCAGTTCCCTCATCTGCAAAAAATGAGGATTAAGACTCTGAGACCAGTGTGGGACATGGAATATATCCAAACTTTTTAACTTGTATCTACCCCAGTGCTTAGTACAGTGCCTCATACATAGTAAGTGCTTAACAGATACCACAATTATTAATAGTTGCTCTCCTTCCATCTTTGACTGTGAGCCCCATTTGGGACAGGGACTGTGTCTGACTGGATTATCTTGCATCTACCCCAGTGCTTGGCACAGAGTAAGTGCTTAACGATTGCCACAGCTATTAAGGGTGGATGGGAACTGGCCCCAGATGGGTGATTTTTCCAGGCAGGAAGTGGAGGCTGCCCTGCTGGAGAGGTCAGTGCTGTGTGACCTTGGGAGAGTTGTTTAACTTCTCTGTCCCTCAGTTCCATCATCTGCAACATGGAATCATACTTTGAGTTTGGTACAGAACTTTTAGTCCCAGAGCACTCTCATGTTACCGATCTCATTTTTGTCTTCACAGAAACGCTGAGAGGTAGGTTGGAAGATATGTACTTTTATTCCCATTTTTCAGTTTAGGAACTGTGGTACGGAGACTGAGGAACTTAGAATGTGAGTCCACATAGGGCCAGGATTGTGTTCAACCTGACTAACTTATATCTACCCAAGTGCTTAGTACAGTATTTGACACATAGTCAGTGCTTAACAAATTCGATACTATTAATACTAATACAGAGAGGTTCAGACTGAAGCACTTAGTACAGTATTCTGCAGACAGTAAGGGCTCAGTAAATTCATTGATTGATTGACTGGCTGGGTGGGAATTGGGCCAAACCACCAGCGAGCTTGTGCTCTGAGATTAGTGAATGAGCAGTCTCCCATCTCATCTGAATTTAGTTTTAGCTGATGGCCCAGGACTGTATTCCCAGACCAGCAGGTCTGCAAAACTGGAAATTTCATTTTCCATTCTAAACCATTGGCTTTAAAGCTCTCAATCCCCTTGCCCCCTCCTACCTCTCCTCACTACTCTCCTACTACAACCCAGCCCGCACACTTTGCTCCTCTAAAACCAACCTACTCACTAGGCCTCAATCTCGTCTACCTTGCTGCCGACCTCTCGCCCATGTCCTGTCTCTGGCCTGGAATGCTCTCCCTCCTCATATCTGACAATTACTCTCCCAACTTTCAAAGCCTTATTGAAGGTGCATCTCCTCTAAGAGGCCTTCCCTGTTTAAACCTTCCTTTCCTCTTCTCCCACTCCCTTCTGCATCAACCTGATTTGCTCCATTTAGTCACCCTGCCTCAGCCTCACAGCACTTATATACATATATCCCTAATTTATTTGTTTATGTTGATGTCTGTCTCCCCCTCTAGACTATAAGCTCTTTTGAGCAGGGAATGTGTTCTGTTCTATTGTTATATCATACTCTCCCAAGCACTTAGTACAGTGCTCTCTACACAGTTAGTGCTCTATAAATACAATTGACTGATGGATTGATTGTCAATAGCAACAACTTGTGTTCCAAAAACCCTCTCCCTTTGATGTCATCATCATCAAATCCTCACTGCCTTTCTGCATGCCCTTTCAAACCATCAATCGATGGCATTTATTGAGCACCTGCTGTGTGCAGAACACTGTACTTTTATTCATTCATTCATTCAATCATTTTATTGAGCATTTGCTGTGCACAAAACACTGTAGTAAGTTCTCGGGAGAGTACAATATAACAATGAACAGACACATTCCCTGCCCACAAGTGCAATACAACAGAACTGTAAATCCTGCTGTTTTTTCCTCCATAACATTCCCCGGACTTGCTTCTTCCTATCTGTCAGAACAGCTACAATCTTGGCTCAAGTTCTTTATGTAGCATGGATAGAGTATTGTATCTGGCCTCCAGCCTCTCCCACCTTCAGTACTACGTGGCTCAGTGGAAAAAGCACGGGCTTGGGAGTCAGAGGTCATGGGTTCTAATCCAGGCTCCGCCACTTGTCAGCTGTGTGACTTTGGGCAAGTCACTTAACTTCTCTGTGCCTCAGTTACCTCATCTGTAAAATGGGGATTAAGACTGTGAGCCCCCCGTGGGACAACATGATCACCTTGTAACCTCCTCAGTGCTTAGAACAGTGCTTTGCACATAGTCAGTGCTTAATAAATACCACTGGTATTATTATTATTATTATATACTGCTTCCACAGTGATTCTCCTGTAATGTCAGTCCGCACATATCTCAATCCTTTCTCCAAAACAATAGCTACAATCTCCTTCGGTATCAGGCAAAATATCCTCGTGACTGGCTTTAAGGATTTCCACCAATACCTCACATCTTTCACATTGGCTGTTTTCACTGGCTTCTCCCCAGTTCTGCACTCTTTGTTCTTTCCAAGGTCAACTTCTAACTATTCCTCTCTCTCTCTCTCTCTCTCGACACTCCTGCCTACTGAGTTAAATCTACTGTATTCCCCCAAGCACTTAGTACAGGGCTTTGCGCACACTAGACACATAAGTTGTTGGCCACTTCTACTTTTACAAAAAACAAACCTACCTCTTTCCTAATCACCCCCACCTCTGACTTCAGTTTCCCAAAGAGCTACTGACTAGAAGCAGAAGCAGAGGAGTTGGGTTTGAGTCCCGGACCTGCCACTGGCCTGCTGCGTGACCTTGGGAGAGTTGTTTAACTTCTCTGTCCCTCAGTTTCATCATCTGCAACATGGAATAATACTTTGAGTTTGGTATAGAACTCTTAGTCCCAGAGCACTCTCATGTTACCGATCTCATTTTTGCCTTCACAGAAACGCTGAGATGTAGTTTGGAAGATATGTACTTTTATTCCCATTTTTCAGATAAGGAACTGTGGTACGGAGACTGAGGAACTTAGAATGTGAGTCCACATAGGGCCAGGATTGTGTCCAACCTGATTAACTTGTATCTACCCCAGCGCTTAGTACAGTATTTGACACATAGTCAGTGCTTAACAATTTCGATACTATTAATACTAATACAGAGAGGTTCAGCGACTTGTCTCTAGTCACACAGCAGCCCAGTGTCAGAGTTCAGACTTTAAATTGGGTTCTCCGGCTTCTGGATCAGACCTCTTTCACTATATCAGAGGAGCAGTGTGGCTCAATGGATAGCTCAGAGGCCTGGATGTCAGGAGGACCTGGGTTCTAATCCTAACTCCATCACATGTCTGCTGTGAGACCTTGGCAAGTCACTTCACTTCTCTGGGCCTCCATTACCTCATCTGTAAAATGGGGATTAAGAGTGTGAGCCCCATGTGGGACAGGGACTGGGTCCAACCTGATTTTGCGTACCGCAGAGCTTAGAACAATGCTTGGCACATAGTAAGCACTTAAGAAGTACCATAATAATAATTATTATTATGTTGCTCTGCCTTATAAAGCCTTTGTAAAGTGCTATAAAAAATTAAGGTATTAATGTTATTGTGGTCATTTTTCTGCTCAGAGAACACAAGCATCTGCTTTCTATAAAGTCTTATCATTATTATTGTACTTGTTAAGTGTTTACTATATGCCAAGCACTGCTCTAAGCACTGGGGTAGATGCAAGATAATCAGGTTGGACACAGTCCCTGTCCCACTTAGAGCTCACAGTCTAAGTAATACAATACAATAGAGTTGCTAGACATTGCCTACAATGTCTAGATTCAATGAGCCTCTCTCAAGACACACGTTCCCAGGAAAAACAAACTGGAAAGGTAGAGAAAGGAGACACAGAATACACTGCTACTCTCTAACCCTCTGACTGGTTTCTCTTTGACCCAGTTTGATTTCTTTCAGACCCTGGGGATATAGGAACAGACGCATTTCCATGTCTGAGCTAAATTGTTCAGAGATGTATTTATTATTATTATACCAAAGAGGATCCTCCAAGAATCTTCCAGTCCAAGAATGGACTTCCTCCCATGCTTAGTGGGAAGAATACAGGCCTGGAAGTCAGAGGAACTGGATTCTAATCACGCTCCTCCACTTACCTGCTGTGTGACCTTGGGAAGGCCACTTAACTTCTCTCTGCCTCAGTTTCCTCATCTGCAAATTGGGTATTAAAGCCCCATCTCCCTTTCCTCTTAGACTGTGAGTCCCATATTGGACAGGGACTGTGTCCTAGCTGCTTACATTGTTAAGCAAGAGACAGAAGACAGGAGGCAGTGAGGTCAGTGAGGAGGTTGATGGGATGTGATAAGTGCTTGAACCAGTGGAGCAGGACACTCAGCATCGGCCCCGCCAATCCACACTTAGCACAATCACAATCTTCCTCCCCAATCTTCCCCAACCACCCCCCCCCAACCATGACCACCATCACCAGATCATCATCCCTAAGCCAAATTTCTTGCGCACCCCTTGGTGAACACATCACTTTTAAGCCCCCTCATCTTTGTGGCTTTAAATCATCAGAATGTCCTTCCCTTCAAGAGCCGAGAAACATTCCCCAGACTTATCAACCCTTCCCAGCCCCGCAGAGGATCTAGTAACAGGCATTCTAGATCTGCATTCACCTGACTTCTCTACAGAGATCAAAAATGGAGTCTAGATCCCTTCTTTTGATTGAGGTTTAGGGAGCAGGACTAGAGATGGCCAGCTGGAATTGAACAAATTCCCTTAATCCTCATGATTCCTCTTCCTGAGCTTACAAGTTCAAGCTGTTGATGCGAAGGGTATCTTCTTGAAAGTTCACCAACTCTGTGGCTCAGAGGAAAGAGCACAGGCTTGGGAGTCACAGGTCATGGGTTCTAATCCTGGCCCCGCCATTTGTCAGCTGTGTGACTTTGGGCGAGTCACTTAACTTCTCTGTGCCTCAGTTCCCTCATCTGGAAAATGGGGAATAAGACTGTGAGCCCCATGTGGGACAACCTGATTACCTTGCCCTCCAGCACTTAGAACAGTGCTTGGCACATAGTAAGCGCTTAACAAATGCCAACATCATCATTATTATTATATAGAACTCTCCAAAGTGCTTAGCACAGTGCTCTTCACAAAGTAAGCATTTAATAAATACAATTGATTACATGGTTTGCTGGGGAAGGAGTCATGCACACCGACCTCTATTATGAGGATGTTTTGGCCTGACCGTTTGGGGATACGCTTCATAAAGCATCACTAATGAGCATTAGAAAATCAAAGTAGCATTGACTTGTCTAGCTCTTCACTCCTGTTGTGCCAAACAGCCCTTTCAAAAGTTCTCAGTCTTATCTCTGAGCAAGAGGGTCTGTATGTTGCCTAATGGAAAGTGGCAGATCACGTCGTTTGCATCTTAATGAAAGAAGGCTAGGTTGCCATCTCCAAAATAATAATGACCGGTAAAATGAGAAAATGCATTTGGATGCTGTTGTAAGGATTCTGTGAAATGAACTGGACTTATATTCTGCAATGAAAGTTTAGGGGATTTATGAGCCGTCCTTGATCATCAGGTGACACCTGTTTCGATCCATTTCCTGCTCACTTTATTTTATCAGGCACCCTGCCAATCAATTCCTTTCTTCTTGTCTTATGCTATCGAATAATTTGCGACCCATAGTGGCTCCATAGACACATCTCTCCCAGAACGCCCCACATCCATCTGCAATCGTGCTGGTAGTTCATCCAAAGAGTTTTCTTGGTAAAACTACAGAAGTGGTTTACCACTGCCTTCTTCCTCACTTGAGTTTCCACCCTTGACTCTCTCACATGCCACTGCTGCCCAGCACAGGTGAGTTTTGACTTGTAGCAGATTTCCTTCCACTCGCTAGCCACTGCCCAAGCTAGGAATGGAATGGCTAGCCCCCTGCTTGACTCTCCCTCTCATAGCTGAGACAGGTAGAGTACTGGAAACTCTCTGGATGTGATCCTGAGAGGACTCCCTTCTTCAGATCTCCAATCATTTTTTTTAAATGATATTTGTTAAGCACTTAGAGTGCATCAATCACCGTTCCAAGCACTGGGGTAGATATAAGTTTATCAGTTTGGATACTGTCCCTGTCCCACATGAGGTTTGCAATCTAAGCAAGAGGGTGATCAGGTATTGAATTTCCACTTTACGGTTCCATTCTCTCATTCCCATCCACTTTGACACACTTTCTTTACAAAGGAAGTATCCTGGATAGGATATTTGAATATTGGGAACTCTATTTATTGCTTTAGAAAGAGAAGGAAGGGAAAAGATGGAACAGAGAAGAAAGGGAGAAGTGAAGGAGGGCCTGGTAGACACATCAATGAATCAATTCAATGGTCTAGACTAAACTCGCTGTGGCGAGGGAATGTGCCTGTTTATTGTTATGTTGTACTCTCCCAAATGCTTAGTACGGTGCTAGTGCTCAATAAATGCAACTGAATGAATGACATTTTTACTGAGTGCTTACTGCATGTGCAAACCATTGTACTAAGCACTTGGGAGAGTAGAATACAACAGAGTTGGTAGACTTAATCCTTGCCCTTAAGGAGTTTATAGTCTAGTGGGGGAGAAAGACAATTAAATAAATCACAGAAGGACCAGCAGAGTATAGAGATATTTAAACATATCTAGACTCTGGACTGTTAGCTTGCTGTGGACAGGGAAAGTGTCTGTTTATTGTTTTACTGTATTCTCCCAAGCGCTTAGTCCTGTGATCTGCACATAGGAAGTACTCAATAAATATGATAGAATGAATTCAGAAATGAAACCTTGTATGTATGGATAGGAAGCTGAGAATGCATGGAAAGAAGAAAGGAGAAAGAATGCAGGAAAATCCCTTCAATCAATCAATCAGTACTTATTGAGCACTTACTTCATGCAAAGCACTATACCAAGGGCTAGACTGAAAGCACCTTGTGGACAGGGGTCTGGCTTGTCAACTCTATTGCCTTCTCCCAAGCACTTAGTACAATATCAATTGATCAAACACATTCATTGAGCACTTACACTATGCAGAACACTGTTCTAAGCTCTTGGAAGAGTACAGAGTTGGCAGACATATTCCCTGCCCACAAGGATCTTACAGTCTAGACTGTAGTCTACATTCTAGTACTCAATAAAAACTATTGATGGATACAGTGGGAGAACACAATAGAGTAGGCAAACATGATCTCTGCCTACAAGGAGCTCAGAATCTAGTATGGGAAACAGTCATTCAAATTGTCTCTGTTGCAAAATTTGTACTTTCTAAGCACTTAGTACAGTGCTCTGCACAGTAAGCACTCAATAAATGCAATTGAATGAATAAAGGAAGCAATGGAGTACAAGAACGTAGTCAACATTTCCACTCCTACAGGTGCCGTTTATCCTGCCAGCCTTTTGCACCCTGTTTTCTTTTCTGATGCACAGTAAGGCATATCACCAAATTACTTTCCTTCTTAATGGTCTCCCAGAAAGAGACACTAAGCCCCCAGGGGCCTTTCCGTCCTTCATTACAAGGAACCTTTAAGATAAACTACAATTCCACAGATGACACCAGCCATGGAAATCAATGCCCAGGTTCCTACAGGCAAGAAAAGTCTTCCCTCGCTGGTTCACTGGAGTTGGAAAAGACAGAATCAAAACACTGACTTCACTAGACACTGCCAGATCAGTGTCCACCTTCTTTAGCTTTCCCATCTTCCATTTTCTTCTGCTTCAGCTTCTTATCTGCTGGACAATTTCTCTCCCTCCTTTTAAGGCCTAATTAAAAGCACATCGCCTCTACAGCTTAGCCTAGTGGCTAGAGCCTGGGTCTGGGAGTTGGAAGGCTCTGGGTTCTAATCCTGGCTCTGCCACTCGTCTTCTGCGTGACACTGGTCAAATTACTTCTCGGTGACTCAGTTCCCTCATCTATAAAATGAGGTTTAAGAATGTAAACCTCATGCGGGACAGGGAATGTGTCCAACCTGATCAGCTTGTATTTACTCCAGTGCTTAGTAAAGTGCCCGGAACACAATAAGTGCTTAACAAATACCCCCCAAAAAGGCCTTCCCCAACTAAGCCCTAATTTCCTCTTCTCCCATTCCCTTCTGTGTCACCCTTGGATTATGATTTGCACCCTTTATTTACCCACCCCTCAGCCCCACAGCACTTATGCACATATCCATAATTTATTTAAATCAAGCTAATTGTGTAAGCTCATTATGTGTAAGCTCTTTGAGGACAGGGAACATGCCTATCAACTTTGTTTTGTTATATACTCTCTCAAGGGCTTAGTACAGTGCTCAGCACACAGTAAGCCCTCAATAAATATGATTGATTGACTTCAGCTCGATAACTTAGAATTTCTGACTTAGAAAGCACTTTGGATGAGGATTAGCAGAGTAGGCAGGACAAGCTTTGTGGTAGATCAGTCAATCAATGCTATTTTAACTGAGGGCTTCCCGTATGTAGAATATTGTATGAGGTGCTTATGGGTGTGGGGCTAAGAACTGTGATAAGTGTTTAAAACAGTGTTTTGCACACTGTCAGTGCTCAATAAATACCACTGACTAGCAGAGGACAATAGAGTTGGTAGTCACAATCCTTGCCGGTAGTTTAGGGTTATTGTTTCTGTCTGGCCTCAGATGGAAAGCTATGAGGTTGTAGGAGGGAGGATCTGTTGTCTAATCCACAAGACATAATTCCCCTGACTTACATCATTTTCTGGGCAAAGGACACTTGTTCACACTCTTCTCTTCCTCCACAGAATGGATTTTGTTTTCATGCATAAAAGACTCTTAAAAATGTCTGCAATCAAGAAGGTGGCTACTGGCAATACTGGCTCCTGGAATGAAAACAGGAAGCCAATTTACGACTTCAAGAGGCAAAACCAACTCATTTCTGAAGCTTGGATATAACTATTCTGCAGCTAGCTTAGATGTGAAAAAGGGCATTTAGCCAAGAGTCGAAATGAAAATATTATGATCGAATCACCCAAAGCCTGAAATGGGTATTAGTGCTTCAGACTTTTTATCTTGCTTGGCGTCAGCTTCAGAAACTGTGGAAAGTTTGATCTACACAGGATGTAGATGAAAATGAGGTGCCTCAATTTTTTTTTCTCCTCCTCCTTCACTGTTGGACGTGAAGTTCATTGCTCATGATCAGTCAATCATTGGTATTTACTGAGCACTTTCTGTGTGCAGAGAAGTTCATTCATCCATTCAATCATATTTATTTAGCACTTACTGTGTGCAGAGCACTGTACTAAGCTTTTGGAAAGTACAATAGAGCAATAAAGAGAGACAATCCTTGTCCACAATGGGCCTACATTCTAGAGTGGGGGGAGACAGGCAGACATCAAAACAAATAAATGGGAATCAATATAAATAAATAGAATTATAGATATATACACATATACATAAGTGTTGTGGGGCAGGAAGAAAGGGGGAAGAGCAATGTGGAAGGGAGGGGGAGCTGAGAAAAGGGGGCTTAATCTGGGAAGGCCTCTTGGAGGAGGTGTGTCTTCATTCATTCAATTGTTTTTATTGAGCACTTACTGTGTGCAGAGCACTGTACTAAGCATTTGGGAAGTACAAGTCGGCAACATGTAGAGATGGTCCCTACCCTACAATGGGCTCATAGTCTAGAAGGGGGAGACAGACAACAAGACAAAACATGTAGACAGGTGTCAAAATTGTCAGAATAAATAGAATTATAGCTATATGCACATCATTAATAAAATAGAGTAGTAAATATGTACCAGTAAAATAAATAGAGTAATGAATTTGTACAAATATATACAAGTGCTGTAGGGTGGGGAAGGAGGTAGGGCCAGTGAGTGATGGGGAGGAGGAGAGGAAAAAGGGGGCTCAATCTTGGAAGTCCTCCAGGTGAGCTCTCAGTAGGGCTTTGAAGGGAGGAAGAGAGCTAATTTGATGGGTGTGTGGAGGGAGGGCATGCCAGGCCAGGGAAAGGACGTGGGCCGGGTGTTGACGGCAGGACAGGTGAGAACGAGGCACAATGAGGAGGTTAGCATCAGAGGAGCAGAGGGTGCGGGCTGGGTTGTAGAAGGAGAGAAGGGAGGTGAGGTAGGAGGGGATGAAGTAATGGAGAGCCTTGAAGCCGAGAGTGAGGAGTTTCTGCTTGATTCGTAGGTTGACAGACAACCACTGGAGATTTTTGAGGAGGGGAGTGACATGCCCAGAGCATTTCTGTACAAAGATAATTCGGGCAGCAGAGTGAAGTATAGACTGAAGCGGGGAGAGACAGGAGGATGGGAGATCAGAGAGGAGACTGATGCAGTCATCCTGTCAGGATTCAGGATAGGATGAGAGATTGAACCAGCAAGGTAGCGGTTTGGATGGAGAGGAAAGGGCGGATCTTGGTGATGTTGTGGAGGGGAGACAGGCAGGTTTTGGTGACAGGTTGGATGTGTGGGGTGAATGAGAGAGCGGAGTCAAGGATAACACCAAGGTTGCGGGCTTGTGAGTGGGGAAGGATGGTAGTACCATCTACAACTTCAGTAGGGTTTTGAAGAAGAGTGATTGGTGGATTTGAAGAGGGAAGCTGTTCCAGGCCAGAGGTAGGACGTGGGCCAGGGGTCGACTGCAGGACTGGTGAGAACGAGGCACAGTGATTAGGTTAGCACCAGAGGAACAAAGTGCACGGGCTGGGAAGTAGAAGTAGCGAAGGGAAGTGAGGTAGGAGGGGGAAAGGTGATGGAGAGCTTTGAAGCCAATAGTGAGGAGTTTTTGTTTGGTACAGAGGTTGATAGGCAACCACTGGAGATTTTTAGAAGGGGGGTGATGTGCCTGGGAGAGTACGGTTCACCAGAGTTGGTAAGGGGATCAGGTGTCATCTATGTTTTGCCAGACAGACAGACCCTCCTGTTGACTTCTCTTTCTGTGGCAGACAGTGCAGTGGCTCTGAGCTGGCAATGAAGCCGACACAGATTCTAGCCAGTCACCTGACATCCGATAAGGGATTAAACAACGCAGCTCTCCCTGACTGTCAGGATGGCATTGGGGAGAATGACATATGGTGCTTAGTACAGTGCCTGATGCATAGTAAGCGCTTAACAAATACCACAGTTATATGGGTAGGGAAGAGCAGTTTGAGCCCTGTCACATCAATCGATGGATGCGGGGTGCTGGTTATCCATGTTCATTCATTTGATTGTATTTATTGAGCGCTTACAGTACAGTGTATTAAGTGCTTGGGGGAGTACAATACAACAATAAACAGACACATTCCCTGCCCACAACGAGTTTCCAGCATACAGGAGGAGACAGACATTAATATAAATTTGATATAATAATAATAATTATTATGGTATTTATTAAGTGTTTATTATGTGCAAGGCACTGTTCTAAGTGCTGGGGAGATACAAGGTGATCAGGTTGTCCCATGTGGGGTTCACAATCTTAATCCCCATTTTACAGATGAGGTAACTGAGGCACAGAGAAGTTAAGTGACTTGCCCAAAGTCACACAGCCAGTAAGTGGTGGAGCGGGGATTAGAAATCATGACCTCTGACTCCCAAACTCATGCCCTTTCCACTGAGCTAAGTGCTGTGGGTCTGGGGCGAGGGATGAATAAAGGGAGCAAGTCAGGGTGATGCAGAAGGGAGAAGGAGAAGAAGAAAGGAGGGTTTAGTCAGGAAAGGCCTCTCGGAGGAGATTTGCCTTCGGTAAGGCTTTGAAGTGGGAGAGAGTAATTATCTGTTGGTAATATGGTAACCCCTGTTATGAACATTGAGTCGGTAACCCTGCGTATCTACTCAAGCCTCTCATTAATACCAAAAGAGGGAAGTCTCCCCAGAATCATTTGGTCCTGGGGAGGAAGAAGAGGCCATATGGTGGTTATTAATCAATTTTTAAAAATAGTATTTGTTAAGCACCTTCTATGTGCCAGGCACTGTACTAAGCACTGGGGTCACTACAAGCTAATAAGGTTGGACTCAGTTCATGCCCCACATGGGACACAAAGTCTTTATCCCCAGTTTACAGATAAGGTAACTGAGGCCCAGAGAAGTGAAGTGACTTGCCCCAGGTCACACAGCAGACAAGTGGCAGATCTGGGATTAGAACCCTGGTCCTTCTAACTCCCAGACCTGTGCTGTAGCCACTAGGCCAGGCTGCTTCTCATGTTGTCTTGCCTTGTCTGTGTTCGAAGCACTGTACCAAGCACTGGGGTAGATACAAGATAATGAGTTGGAGTCTCTGTCTTGCACAGGGCTCACAGTCCAAGTGGGAGGAAGAACAGGCCATGTTACACATGAGGAAACTGAGGCCCAAAGGAGCTAAATGACTCATCTAAGGTACAACTACTACTACTATAACTACTAATTGCAGTATTTGTTAAGCACTTATTCTGGTGTATAAGCACTGGTGTAGATACAAGCTAATCAGTTTCCCTGGAATTTGGAGACTGAGAGCATGGAACAAGCAGCATGGCCTAGTAGAAAGAGCATGGGCTTGGAAATCAGGAGGACCTGCCATAGCTCTGTCTGCTATGTGTGACCTTGGGCAAGTCACTTTACTTCTCTGTGCCTCAGTTACTTCATCTGTAAAATGAGGATTAAGGTGTGAGCCCCACGTGGGACAGGAATTGTGTGAAACATGAGTAGCTTGTATCTATCCCAGCACTTAGTAAATGTCTGGTACACAAATAAGTGCTTAACAAATACCCCAAGTGTTTAGTACAGTGCTCTGCACACGGTAAGCGCTCAATAAATAAGATTGAATGAAAGAATGATTTTTTTTAAAAACCCACTAAAAATATCAAAAAAAAATCTGGGTTCCAGCCCGTCCTCAAGTAGTTCACAATCTAGTGACGGAGACTAACAGTGAAGAAAATTAGAGAAGCAGCATGGCCTAGTGGATAGGTTGTTTTCTTGTTATTATTTTTTGGTTTTGTTCTGTTTTTAATGGTAGTAGGCACAGTTTCCCCGCTTGCCTCATTTCCCATACATGCAATCAGACACTTTCAATGATCCTCTGAAAAAGGGGTTTAAATTGATTACATTCCGGACAAAAGGTTGGGCTTGGAGGGTGGGACTCTCCCAGCCACTGTGTGGAAAAAACAGAATTTACCACAACACTACCATTGTTATTATCCCTGTTTTTCACACATCTCCCCATGCTAATTCCCCTCTAGGGAGTCACTTAGGGACTTGAATCCCTGCCCCCTAAGCACACAGTCTATCACCCCATATCTTTATGCTTGTTTATTCCCTCTCTCTGTAATTTTTTATGGTGTCTGTCAAGTGCTTACTCTTTGACAAGCACTGTACTTAAACGCTGGGGGAGATGCAAGCTAATCAGGTTGAACACAGTCCCTGTCCCACACTCTTAATCCCCATTTTTCAGAGGCAGTAACTGAGGCCCAGAGAAGTTAAGTGACTTGCCCAAGGTCATACAGCAGATAAGTGGTTTAACGGGGATTAAAAGCCAAGTCCTTTAGACTCCCAAGCCCATGCTCTATCCACTAGGCCACACTGCTTCTCTAATTTTCTTCACTGTCTGTCTCCCTCACTAGATTGTAAGCTACTAGTGGACAATGGATTAGGTGCTACTAACCCTATTGTACCCTTCCAAGGGCTCAGTACAGTGCTCTGCATAGGGTAAGTGGGCTATACATATCACAGATTGATTCAAACTGAGTCCAACTTGACCTTTCGGGAGAGCTATAATTCCTTTCAGATTTCCAGTCTGAAAGGTAAAATGTAGACTATCAATTCTGCTGGAAGAGTGCATCTGCTGAAACTATTATTTTCTGCCCAGGTGCCAACATCTTGCGGTTTAAAATGAGGCCAGACCCTAGACAAAGATAAATGTTGTTTTCTTCACATACATCAAACAGCCTCCTCACCATTTTCAGGTAATTCCTGAGGGAAAGAGACGCAACTAGGACCTTTGACCTAGCTGCTGCTTTGTTTGTGGTTGGGGCAATCACCACACTTTCACATTCCTCAATCAACCAATCAGTCATATGAGAAGCAATTGTAATGAGAAGCAGTGAGAGTCAAAGTCCCCCGACTAGACTGTAAACTGCTTAAAGGCAGGGATCACATCTACCAGCTCTTTATATTGTACTCTCTTAAGCGCTTAGTTCAGTGCTCTGCCCACAGTAAATGCTCAATTAATACTATTCACTGATTGATAAAAAGGGAGGCAGAGTGTTCTAGTGGAGGGAGGACAGGTCTAGGAGTCAAGAATCTGTGTTCCAGTCCCAAAGCTACCACTGTCCTGCTAGGTGACCTCTGGCAAAACACTAATCTCTCTGAGCTTCAGTTGCCTATCTGTAAAATGGGAATAATAATGTCTGCTTCTGCTTACCTCCCCAGGATGTTGTGAGGATAAAATGAGATATGAAAGCTCTTTGGTAAAATGAAAGTGCTAACCAAATTCAAGGTGCCATTGTTATTATTATTACTACCAATAATAATAATATTATTGCTACTACTGCTACTATTAGTCATAATGATAAAATGCTCTTTAGCCAGCCTGATGTTATGACTCTAGGTCCTCTGCTAATAAAGGATTCTCCATCAGAAAAGTCTGAAGCTAAACCCAAGCTGAAATTAAAAATTTCCCACATTTTAAGGGAAGGCACAACCATCATTTGCTAAACATGATACTCCCAGGCCCTGGCTATTCTGCTGCTTTTAGGTTTCACTTACTAGGTTGCCTGGAGTCACCATTCTCTAGTCAGGCAGTAGGAAGATGTCTTATTTTGGGGTCAAGTGTTATCTGCTAAAAGGCTTCTCTTCCAAAGAGCCTCCAGAATGATGTCATTTAACAACGGCCCCTTCACCCCAGGTCACATTACAGCTCAGCAGCTGGAAGGAAATCAACAGCCATCCAGCCTGTCAAGATTTTTTTAACGATATTTGTTAAATGCTTACTATGTGCTAGGCACTGTTCGAAGTGCTGAGGTAGGTAGATTCAGGCTAATCAGATTGGACACTGTCCCTGTCCCACATGGGGCTCATGCTCTTAATCCCCAATTTTACAGATGAGGGAACTGAGTCCCAGAGGGGTAAAGTGACTTGCCCAAATTCTCACAGCAGACAAGTGGCGGAAATGGGATTAGAACCCAGGTCCTTCTGACTCCTAGGCCTGTGGTCTGTCCAATAGGCCATGCAGTTCCTCTGCAGGTCTCAATTAGACATTCCAATTGGAGACTGGAATCCTGGCTCTCCTGTTGTCCCCATTGATGACAGGGCATTTCAAATCACTGGGAGGGATTTGCGCCTGAATGGTCAAATTGGTGGAATTTGTCCCAGAGAGATTATCCCAGGCTCTAGGGATATAGGTGGGAGTCCCACAGTCCCACTTCCTTTTGTCTTCCTCCATAACACTGCGTTAATTCTATCCTTCTCAGTGCATCACAATCTCATCTATCTCACCACCGACCTCTCATGTGCTGCCACTGGCCTGAAACGCCCTCCCTCTTCATATCTGACAGACATTTACTCTCCCTCCCTTCAAAGCCTTATTGAAGACACATCTCCTCCAAGAGGCCTTCCCTGACTAAGGCCTCCTTTCCTCTCCTCCCACTCCCTTCCGCGTCCCCCTGACTTACTCCATTTATTCTCCCCTCTGTTAGCCCCACAACATTTATGTACACATCCATAATTTGTTCATTTATATTAATGTTTGTCTTCCGCTCATTGTGGGTGGGGAATATGTCTGTTTATTGTTCTGTTGTCCTCTCCCAACTGCTTAGCACAGTGTTTTGTTCTGTTGTCCTCTCCCAAGTGCTTAGCACAGTGTTTTGCACACAATAAGCGCTCAATAAATACGATTGACTAATTTACTGACTGTCAGTTCTTCCAGTGATTCAGATAGGCTTCAGTCTTTATGGGTTTTTCTTTTTTTGTCCTAAATTATTTGTGCCCTCCCTCAATGCCCACAATCTGACCAACCAATCAATTGATAGATGGATTATATTGATTGAGCGCTTACTCTGTGCATAGCACTGTACTAAAGCTTGGGAGAGTCTGATAGACTACCCCCAGTGTGAAAGGGCCCTGGAGGGGTTTCAGAGACCAGTTCAAACAAAGCCCCGTGGTGGTTATCTAAGGCAGATGGGAGAGGAGCGTTCAGGCAATGTCTCACCCCAATGTCTCACCCCCAGCACGGCTTCCTTCGGGTTTCGGTTCCGGCAGTCCCCTCGCAGAAAGCAGAATGGTTTCACTGTGGCTCTCGGAGGTCTGAACACAAATGACGTAACTGAGTGAAATATACCCAAGGGAAACACGCTCTCTACCCAACAGAGGTTAATGTGATTTAGAAAAGGAGCAGTAAATTCCACCTTCCCAAGGGCTGGACTTCAGTGGCCCAGTCGGACATATGGTCAACAAGGGAAACTTCAGTCTATCAGTGGTATTTATTGAGTGCTTTCTGTGTCCAAGGCACTGTACTCAGCACTTGGGAGAGTGCAATACAACAGAACTGGTAGACAAGATCCCTGACAACGTGGAATGTGGCCTACTGGGAATTAGAGGAGCCTTGGAGTCAGAGGACCTGAGTTCTGATTCTGGCTCTGCCACTGGCTGCTGTGTGACATTGGGAAAGCCACTTCACTTCTTGGTGCCTCAGTTCCCTCATCTGCAAAATGGGGATTCATACCTGTCTCCTTCCTAGACTGTGAGCCCCATGTAGGACCTGATAATCTCGTATTTACCCCATGCTTGGCTGCCATGACTGTCACAGAGTAAGCACTTAATAAATCCAACAATCGTTATTGTTATTACTGACAGTTTTTTATGGTATTTGTAAGGCTCTTACTGTGTGCCAGATGCTGTACTATGCATTGGGGTAGATACGAGTTAATCCGGTTGGACACAGTCCGTGTCTCACGTGGGGTTCACAGTCTTAATCACCATTTTACAGATAACTGGGGCACAGAGAAGTGAAATGACTTGCCTAAGGTCACACACAGCAGACAAGTGGAGAAACCGAAATTAGAACTAGGTTCTTCTGACTCCAGGTCCAGGGTCTATCCACTAGACTACGCTACTTCCGAAGTTCACATGCTTGGGGAAAAACAACAAAGAGCAAGCTTATGAGGAAAGGGACAGAGAGGAGGGAGAGACAGAGAGAAAGAAAGGCAGAGACAGAAAGAGAAAAAAGGGGCTGTTAGAAGAAAACTAATTAGGGTTAGGATTAGTTTTAGGGAATGTTATTGTGAGACTAGAGACTCAAAGTTGGGTCTCCTTTGTGTTGCTACATCTGTCTCCTGACAGCTCCACCACTTGATATTCACCCCACCCTCAGCCCCACAGCACTTACGTACATAGCTATAATTTACTGATTGATTTTAATGTCTATGTTCCCCTCTAGACTCTGGTCCCTTTGAAAAGCAGCATGGCCTAGTGGAAATGGCACAGACCTGGCAGTTGAGGCCCTGGCTTCTAATTCCAGCTCTGCCAGTTCTTGTCGTGTGACCTAGGGCAAGTCACTTAACTTCTCGGTGCCTCAGTTTCCTCAACTGTAAAGTGGTGATTTAATTCTTGTTCCTTCTCCTACTTAGACTGTGTCTCCATGTGGGACAAGGGCGGAGTCCAATCTAACTTGTAACTAACAGTGTTTAACACACAAAAAGCACTTAACATATATCATAATAATGATACTAATGACAAGAACTGTACTCTCCTAAGTGTTTAGTTCAGAGCTCTGCACAGAGCAAGTGCTCAATAAATACTATTGATTGATTGAAGTATAGCAAGTCACAGTTGCTATTCCTCCAGACTGTAAACTCGTTATGGGCAGGGAATGTGTCTACCAATTTTGTTGTCTTGTACTCTCCCAAGGACTTAGTACAGTGCTCTGCACATAGCACTACTGATTGATTAACTGATTTATTGATTGAGTAAATGTTGATAAGAGTAGCTCCTGGCAATCATCCCCTCCCCCAACCCCCAGAGTTCAGGATCTTTTCCATCTAGAGCTTGGTTTAAGAGACCCCACCCCCCACCCCATTTCTTGTTTTATGGCATTTGTTAAATGCTTTCTGTGTGCCAGGCACTGTCCTAAGCACTGAGGTAGATATAAGCTAATCAAGTAAGACCCAGTCCCCATCCCACATGGGGTTCACAGTCTTAATCCTCATTTTACAGATGAGGTAACTGAGGCATAGAGAGGTGAAGAGACATACCCAAGGTCACACAGCTGACAAGTGGTGGAGCCGGGATTAGAACCCAGGTCCTTCTGATTCCCAGGCCCATGCTCTATCCACTAGGTCATGCTGTTTCTCTGCTCTTTCCTTGGACTGTGAGCCCGTTGTTGGGTAGGGATTGTCTCTATCTGTTGCCAAATTGAACTTCCTAAGTGCTTAGAACAGTGCTCTGCACATGGTAAGCGCTGAATAAATATGAATGAATGAATGAATGAATGAAATCAAAGCTGGACTGGGATTGTCAGCAGTCTTCACTGATGTTTGAAGGGCCTGCTTCATAGGAGTTAAACAGTAAAGCTTGTTATGGGCAGGGAACATGTCTTCTAATTCTGTTGTATCGTACTCCCCCAAGGGCTTAGTACAGGGCTCTGCACATAGCGAGCATTCAATAAATACCATTGATGGAATAAGTGAAAAAAATACGATCAAGTGGGTCATCCCACTGACTTCTTTGGTCATTGTGGTTGATGATCACCTGATGAAGTGTACCACTTCCTCCCACCCCCATTTCAGATGCCTCCGTCCCCTTCACCCAACCAAAGCATCCTTCCTTCCCCTTCTTTGGGATGACAGATGGAAATGAGAGGAACCAGAAGAAGAAGTAGATGGACAAACAGTCTCATGAGAAAAAAGAGACAAATTGCACAATATCTGCAATGATGTTCTGATAATAATGGTTTCTGTTTAGGCTTGACATTCCCAAATAGCTGTAGTAGGAGCCCAGAGAAGCAGTGTGGTCTAGTGGAAAGAGCACAGGCCTAGACATCAGGGGCCTGGGTTCTAATCCCAACTCTACCAATTGGTCAAGACACTTAACTTCTCTGGGCCTCAGTTTCCTCAGTGGTTAGCTGGAGATTCAATACCTTTTCCCCTTAGTAGATTCATCATTCTTCGACTTAGACTGTGAGCCCCATGTGGGACAGGGACCGTGTCCAACCTGATCAACTTGCTATCTACCCCAGCTTTTACAACAGTGCTAGACCCGCAGTAATCACTTAACAAATATCATAATAATTAATAATAAAAGCCCAGATAGCTCTGTCTTCAAAGATATCAAGAGTCAAAATGATCTCTCTGGTTGATCTTGGTCCCTGCTACCCCAGCTTCACATATGCCAGCAAACAGGAATGAGTCTCCCTTCTTCAGAATTCCCTGAGGCCAGAAGGAGAGCTTTGGGGTACAATGTCCGGATGCCATTTCCTAGTTCTTAGACTGGTCAGCCCCGGGATAATAACAATAACAATAATGACAATAATAATAATAATAATAATAATAATGATGGTACTCGTTAGGAGCTTACTATGTGCCAAGCACTGATCTAAGAGCCAGTGTGCAGAGTCAATCAGATTGGACACAGTCCCTGTCCCTCATGGGGCTCACATTTTACAGATGTGGGAACTGAGGCACAGAGAAGTGAAATGACTGCACCAAGGTCACACAGCAGACATGTGGTAGAGGCAGGATTAGAACCCAGGTTCTTCTGACTCCCAGGAACATACTCTAGTCATTAAACCATGCTGTATCTCCATGCATGCCATGGGTTGTGTGCCCCAAAGAGTAGGAAGAGCACTTAGGGTGTTAAAAGCTGATAACCAGTCTGACTTAGATCCATCAAGATCCATCAATGGTATTTATTGAGTGCTTACTGCATGTAGAACACTGTCCTAAGTGGTTGGGAGAGTACAGTATGATGATATAACAGATACATTCCCTCCCCGCACTGAGCTTATAGCATAGAGAGGGAGACAGACATTAATATGGATAAATAATTTACAGATATGTACATAGCTGGTATGGGGCTGAAAGTGGGGAGAATAGCAAATGCCCAAAGGGCAGCGATCTAAGTGCAGGGATGATGTAGAGGGAGTTGTGAAAAAGAGGTCTTAGTAGGGTAAAGACCTCTTGGAGGAGATGGAAACTTAATTAAGGCTTTGAAGGTGGGGAGAGTGGTGGTCCGTCACAAATGGAGGCGGAGACAGTTCCAGGCTAGAGGGAAGATGTGGGTCAGGTGTTAGATCTGGATCTTATTTAATAATGATCAATAATAATAATTGTTATTTCCCCAGTGCTGGAGTAGGAGCAAGTTAATCAGACACATTAATCATCCACATGGGGCTTTTAGATGGGGTCTTCTAGCTCATCCCCATTTTATACTTGTGGAAACTGAGGCACAGAGTGGTGAAGTAACTACATTTTATAAGACAGTTGTAAAGCTGGGACTAGAGCCCAATTGATCTAACTCTCCCCGTTCCCACGCACCCCCCTAAAAAGAAAAAAAACCCTCAAAATTAATCATCTGAGTTCCCAGAAAAAAAGTTTATGGTAAGATAGAATTCTAGCCATGACCGACCTGACTTTTCAACCACAAGTGGAATTTCAGTTGGACTGATTTCCATCTCTGGTGTCTTGAAGAGTTTTGGGTTTGAGATGACTTTGCCTGGAGTTGTTTTGATTTAGTAGATTCATCACCAGGATCAACAAATTAGTAAAATCAAGTCAAATCATCCGAAATTCAAAACACTTGAGGACTCCAGAAATGGAAATAAGTTTGAGTAAAGACCAGTGTCTGTCGAATGCAATGGAAGCTTGGTTGGCACCTTATTTTTGCTTATTTCCGTCTGGTGGGATTTTTTTTCTTTCAGGAAAGTAGGACGAGTCTCTGGTTTGATTTTAATTGTTTCATTTTCATTAATTTGCCATGGAGTCAATCAGTAGTATTTTTTGAGAACTTACTGTGGACAGAGCACTTTACTAAGGGCTCAGGGAGTACAATATTCATTCAGTCAATCGTATTTATTAAGCGCTTACTGTGAACAGAGCACTGTACTAAGTGCTTGGGAGAGTACAATATAACAATAAACAGATACCTCCCCTGCCCACAACGAGCAGAGGTAGAAGATGTCATCCCTGTCCATAAAAGAACTGACAATCTAACACTGAAGAGTCAAAAACTTCTTTGTTTTTTCCTTTAAAAATCAACTTCCTTCAGGCACAAAGAGCAAGGGGCTGAATGGCCCAGTGGGCAAGAGAGTTATGGGAAAGTACAACGATGAGATTTATGGGACTTTCTCCAGAGTTTTCTCCGCCCTAGAGGCAGTGGGCCCCAAAGATACTGGGGCTGGATGACCCCAGTAAACATCGAGTCTTGACTGCCAAACTTGACACACGAGGTGGGCTGCAGGGGGGAGAGAGCTGAAAAAGACTCCGTGCTCTTTCCAAATGCCTAATTCTGCTTCTCTACCTGTTGTGTGTGGGTGCAGTTGATACATTTCCTGCACACGCAAACACATGATGAAAATGACATTATCCTCTAGCGTTGGTGCTAAACCTCATGGCTTCCCTGAGTATTCCTGAAGTTCAGACAGCCTTTTCTGTAGATGCGTTTGGCAGAGCTAAGATTACTTATTATCCCACACACCCAGTTTACGTTGGAGGAGGAAGTTAAGAATGTGGCTTTCCTTCCTGTTCCTTTTCATGTACCTTTAGGGTAGGAGGGTGGATCGGTACAATTTGGGAGCTGGTGGACCATTCAATCAATCAATCAATCAATTGTATTTATTGAGCACTTACTGTGTGTAGAGCACAGTAATAATAAGTGCTTGGAAGTATTAGGATAACACCCTGGACTGTTCATTCTAATAAACCAGGTAGCTGTTTGAGAGATGATTTGAGCTTCTTCCAATGGTCTCATGGTCAAGGATTGGGCATTTAGCAGTAATAATAACCACTGTAGTATTTGTTAGGTGCTTATTATGTGTACTCCCCTTTCAGGGTCACACCTGAAGGGTTTCCAGTATTCTACCAGTCTCAACAACAGGAGGGAAAGTCAAGCAGAGGCATATCCATTTCATTCTTAGTTGGCCAGTGGCTAGTGAGCGGCAGGCACCCTGATACAAGTCAAAACTCCCCTGTGCTGGGCAGTAGCATCACGGTAGAGAGCCGAGGGCAGAGACTCAACTTTACTGCACAGAAGGAGGCAATGGTAAACCACTTCTGTATTTTTACCAAGAAAACTCTCTGGATACACTATCAGAATGATTGCGGATGGTAGCAGGTCATTCTGGGAGTGATGCGTCCATGGAGTCGCTATGGGTCGGAGACGACTTGACAGCATAATACAAGACAAGATATTATGTGTGCTAAATGCCAAGATAGATACAAGATAATCAGATTGAACACAGTCCCTGTCCCTCATGGGGCTCACTGTCTAAGAGGAAGGGAGAACAGGTATCTAATCCTGATTTTACAGATGGGGAAATTAAAGCACAGAGAAGTGAATTGACTTGCCCAGAGTCGCACAGCAGGGAAGTGGCTGAGCTGGGATTAGAACCTAGGTCCTTTGACTCCCAGGGCCATGCCCTTTCCACTAAACTATGCTGCTTCTCCATCCAGGACACTGGATATCTCTTCCCAGCTCCATCTGACTGTGAAGGGGGACTATCAGTGCCTCAGTTTCTCCCTTCTGTGCCCTAAGGCCAACACCACCTCCCCTAGGGGTTGTGGGCACGAGGTACCCTATAGACATACCACAAACTCTTGTATAAAAGCATCCTAATATTGCAATTCCAGGAACAGCCTGCCGCTTGGCCCAGACGCTCATTTTCAGAGTGATAATTTCCAAACATTTGTCTGGCTCCCTGAGAGAATGAGAGAGAGCACTTAAAAGGCAAGCATCTCAGTCTAGGGGATAGAGCACGATCTGGAAGTCAGAAGGATTTGAGTTCTAATCCTCACTCCTTCATTTATCTGCTGTGTGACCATGTGCAAGTCACATCCCTTCTCCGGGTCTCAGTCACCTCATCTGAAAAATAGGGATTAAGACTGTGAGCCCTGTGTGGGACAAGAACTGTTTCTAACCTGATTAGCTTGTATCTATCCTAGTGTTTAGCCCAGTGCCTGGAACACAGTAAGCACTTAACAAATGCCATAAAAAAACCACACAGGCAACCAAAAAGCATCAGCCTGGAGATGATGAAGGGCTGTAAATTTCAGCTCACTGCTTGGCTACTTAACTTCAGCACGGCCCTGAGAAACTTTCTCTATCTCTGCTCCCTCTAAGCAAACTACCCTCCCCTTTCCCCAACCCAGTAGTTCCCTGACACAAATAACACTTGGAATCAGGGCTCTGAAGAACACACACGGTAAAGGAAAGAATTATTTTTATCCTGAAATACCTTCAGCTCTCCCCCCTCAACTTTCCTCCTTGGTCACATTAGGAGAACACCCTGGAAACATCAGGTCTGAAAAGAATTCGTTCACCCTAGAATACTTTTTCAGGCAAGGTAGGTGAAAGTTTTTGAGGCGTTCTTGGAATTCCTGGGTGAGGGTTGGATTTTAAAACTTTTCTGCCTGGCGCTCTGTAGTAAGTGCTCAGCATGTACTAGCAGTGGTTATTATCATGACTGGGGTGAAAAAAGGAAGAAGTCACAAATGTTTTGTGTGGCTCAGGGAAATCGAGAGAAGCTGTCTTTGCCCTGAAGCACCTGAAAACATTTCCTTTAGCAAGAAAGCCTTCACCCCCAACTCTGGCCACCCCAACCCCTTCCACGACAAAGAAATGCAGCCAGGGGCTGGCAGGCTGCTGGATAATCATAATTGTAATAATTGTTGTATTCATTAAGCGCTTACTATGTACCAGGCACTGTACTAATCACTGGGGTAAATGCAAGGTAATCCCAGTCCCATGTAGGGCTCATGGTCTTAACCCCCATTCTACAGATGAGGTAAGTGAGGGACAGAGAAGTGAAGTGACTTGCCCAAGGTCACACAGAAGACAATTAGTGGATCCAGGATTAGAACCCAGGTCCTTTGGAAAGGAGCAACAATACCTTGGATTCCTGGCCGCTTGATGATGCTGGCGAAGGGGGCTGATCTATAGCCTTCAGTTCACGCTCCTTTTCCACCCCATCCACGCTGCCTCCGGCAGAGCCGCTTGGAGGAATCATCTTGTCACTGGTATGGAATCGTTGGGAGCAGGAAAAGCCTGGGAATTCTCTCCCTCTCCTTTCCCTCCTTCTCTCGCTTTCCTAGTTTCTTTCTCTCTCTCTCTCTCTCACTCTAATCTCCTCGTTCTCTGTCTTCTCCAAGCAGAGTAGTTCTCATCCTCCTTTAGAATCAGGATTTGAGGCTGAAATTCTCCAGTGTTGCCGCGGCTGCTCTCTCCTGACACTGGTCTCTTTGACACGGCCTCCTCCTGTCTCTCTCCCCCCTGCTTCCCCCACACGTCCACCCGCCTCCCTCCCTGGATCCCCTGGGCAATCCCGCCACCGGGAAGAAAGTTATGGATGGCTGGGCTTCTGCTTGGGTCGCCACTTCCCCGGGTGCCACTTTGCTCTGAAGAGGAGGAGGGACAGCCTCAAGTCGTGACTGCCAAGAGCCCGGCTGGCAGAAGGCGAGTGAGCTGAAGTAGAGAGCAGGAGAACTGCTCTCTCTCTTTCTCTCTCTCTCTCTCTCTTTCTCTCTCTTTTCTTTAACACACACACACACAGCACTGGGGGAGGAGTTGAATTTCCTAATCCTTGAATGGCTCTAACAGAAGCATGTGTTGTCATAGTAGTGAGTGAAGGTAGTACAGACATGCACACACACAAATACATACACACATCTGGGCACAGATGCGCGCCCATGCATGCACACACAGATGCAAGCATCTGTACATCATCATCATCATCAATCGTATTTATTGAGCGCTTACTATGTGCAGAGGACTGTACTAAGCGCTTGGGAAGTACAAATTGGCAATACACAGAGACAGTCCCTACCCAACAGTGGGCTCACAGTCTAAAAGGGGGAGACAGAGAACAAAACCAAACATACTAACAAAATAAAATAAATAGAATAGATATGTACAAATAAAATAAATAAATAAATAAATAAATAAATAGAGTTAAAAAATATGTACAAACATATATACATATATGCAGGTGCTATGGGGAGGGGAAGGAGGTAAGATGGGGGGGATGGAGAGGGGGATGATGTGTGTGTACACACACACATGCACACCTACACACCTGTACATGCCTGCACATAAACACACAGCACTGGGGGAGGAATTGCATTTCCTAGATCTTGAATGTTTGCCAGAGAAACATGCGCTATCACAGTGGTGAGTGAAGAAGGTAAGGTACATGCACAAACAAGCCCACACATGCACATATACAAACGCATACACACATCTGTGCACACATGTGCACCCACATGCATCTGCAAAAATACACACATGCGCACACATGTAGAGAAGCAGCATGGTGCAGTGGAGAGAGCACGGTCCTGTGAATCGTTCCCACTTTGCTGTGGGATTGTGGGCAAGTCACTTCACTGCTCTGGGCCTCAGTTCCCTCATCTGTAAAATGGGGACTGAGACTGTGAGCCCTACGTGGGACAGGGACTGTGTCCAACCTGATTTGTTTGTATTCACCCCAGTGCTTAGTACAGTGCCTGGCACACAGTAAGCGCTTAACAAACGCCGTAATTATTATTATGTATGCACGCGTACACACACACACACACACAATGTTGGACCCCTGTACTTGGGCTGAGAGCTGTTCCAGAGGGAATCCAATCAAGATTTTCTTTGAAACTCACTGTTTCAGAAAGGACTCTATTGCCTGTAGGGAACGAGGACCCTTTCGCAAGACATATTAAAGGCCACATGTGGATCTGTCTCTCTGTTCTTCCTGGGCTTGCTTACTATGTGCCAGGCACTGTTCTAAGAACTGGGGTGGGTACAAGCAAATTGGGTTGGGCACAGTCCCTGTCCCATAGGGGGCTCACAGTCTTAATCCCCATTTGTTAGATGAAGGGACTGAGGCATAGAGAAGTGAAGTGACTTGCCCAAGGTCACACCGAAGATAGATGGTGGAGGCTGGATTAGAACTCAGGCCCGCTGACTCCCGGATTCCGGATCTTTCCAATGGGAGCCAACCAACTTTTACTCTCCCTTCCTGTCTGACTCCTCTAATTAATCCCCATTTTACAGATGAGGCAACTGAGGGATGGAGAAGTGAAGTGATCTGCCCAAGGTCACACGGCAGAAGAGTTGCAGAGCTGGAATCAGAACCCGGGTTCTTCTGACTCCCAAGCCTGTGCTCTATCCACTAGGCCATACTGCTCTTCTGTCTGCTGTGTGACCTCAGGTAAGTCACTTCGCTTTTCTCTGCCTCAGTTCCCTCATCTGTAGAATGCTGATGAAGTCTGGAAGCCCCATGTGGGGCTTAGACTGTGTTCAACATGATGATCATGTGTCTATCTCAGTGCTGAGTACAGTGTCTGGTACCTAGTAAGTGTTTAACAATGCCATAAAAAGGAGGAACGATTGAAAGGAGAAAGGACAAGGGACGCGAGAAGAGTAACGTTGGATGGAAGTGAATAAAAATAAGGAAGAGGCTCAGAAAAAGCAGAGGAAAGAAGGAGAATCCTAATTGAAACTGGTGTTTCTGAGCCCCAGTTATAAGGAGGAAGACAAAGACTAACGCAGTAAACCTGGGAGACCCATCTTCCACGAACTTCCTTCCTTGCTGTGTCCCTTCACCGGTCCTTCTCCTTGAACGTCCCAAACTACTCTTGCTCCATATCTCTATCTATTATATGAAATATCACATTATTATTCTTGGGCCTCCGACAGAACACAAGAGCATTAACCCACACCCCAAAATACTCAGTAAACAGCACTAAGCAGAGCCAACGTACTGAGCTTCAAATAAAAGTTGACCCAGCTAGGAGATTTATTGGCCATTTCTAAAACTGTAAACCACTGAACATTGGAACCACTGCTACTCATCGCCCTTCGCAGGGATGCAGAGAACTCGCTCCCGAACTGCGGTGGCTGAGACGTGGTCATTTCTGTTTTTTCCCTCTCCCTGTTCCTCCTCTGCCTGGGGAGACAATGGGGAAGACTGACATCCTGGTGATAGAGCCTGGGCCTTTTGCCTGTCAACACCTCCCTGTCTTCACGTCAACTCTGCCGTCTGTTTTCTCCTGAAGATTGGCCTCTTTTCTCTCAGGGAGCCAGGGGTCTGCCTAGGATTCAGCACTTGGTCAAGGGAACCACCAGATTAAGCAGTTGCTACTGATGGTCTTTTCTATAACCCTTAATCTTCTGTGACTTCGCCTCGTCTCTCTGATCCCCTCCCTCTAATCAGATCATATCTAGCCTTCCTTATAATCTTAGATATAGTCATCTGTATGTAATATACATAAGACTATAAGGCCATGCTGCTTCCCTGTAAGAATATAGGATAGACCATGGTCCTGGGAGTCAGAAGGACCTGGGTTCTAATCCTAGATCCACCAATTGCTTGCTGCGTAACCTTGGGTATGTCACTTAATTTCTCTGTGCCTCAGTTACCTCTCTGGGAGTTAAGACTGCGAGCCTCATGTGGGACAGGGAAGGTGTCCAACCTGATTACCCTGGAGCTTAGAACGGTGCTTGACTCATAGTAAGTGCTTAACTAATACCATAATAATGATAATGATAATAATGATGATGATGATGGTATTTGTTAAGCACTTACTATGTGCTAAGCACTGTTCTAAGCACCGGGGTAGATGCAAGGTTCTCAGGTTGTCCCACGTGGGGCTCCCAATCTTAATCCCCATTTTACAGATGAGGTAACTGAGGCACAGAGAAGTGAAGTGACTTGCCCAAAGTCACACAGCTGACAAATGGCAGAGGCAGAATTAGAACCCATGACCTCTGACTCCCGAGCCCATGCTCTTTCCACTATGCCACGCTGCTTCATCCTCTCTCTGTAATTTGCTTTAATGTCCATCTCCCCCTTTAGACTTTAAACTCCTTGTGGGTGGTGATTGGATTTGCCAACTCTATTATATTGTACTCTCCTAAATGCTTAACACAATGGTCCGCACGGAATAAGTATTCAATAAGGAGAAGCAGTGTGGTCTAGTGAAAGAGCACAGGTTTAGGAGTCAGAGGACCCGGGTTCTAATCCTGACTCCTCTGCTTGACCACGTTGTGACCTTGGACAAGTCATTTAACTTCTCTATGCCTCAGTTTCCTCAACTGTAAAATAATAATAATGATAGCATTTATTAAGCGCTTACTATGTGCAAAGCATTGTTCTAAGTGCTGGGGAGGTGATCATGGTGATCAGCTTGTCTCACGAGGGGCTCACAGTCTTAACCCCCATTTTACAGATGAGGGAACTGAGGCACAGAAAAGTTAAGTGACTTGCCCAAAGTCACACAGCTGGTAATTGGCAGAGCCGGGATTTGAACCCATGATCTCTGTCTCCAAAGCCCGTGCTCTTTCCACTGAGCCATGCTGCTTCTCTGAGAATTCAATACCCGGTCTGACTCTTGCTTAGAACATGAGCCCCATGAGGGACAAGGACTGCGTTCAACCTAACTTCTACGTACCCCGGGGCTTAGAACAGCATCTGACACATAGTAAGCATTTAATAAATGCCTTAAAAATACTATTGCTAGATTGATTGAATGCCTCCCCCAAAAGGGACCACTTCAGAGAAGGGCTAAGAGGTCTTTTGGAATATCTGCCAGCCTAACCCTCATTCCACTCAAAGGGTAGAGAGAATCTCATTTGAGACCTCTTAAACCAGGAATCCAGCAATGAAAATAAACATCACCCCGAACGCCCATGGCATTAAACAGAACAAGACAGATCTAATGAATGCCAGGAGGACAGCCACACAGATGCTTAATCTGCACTCTGCTTCACCCTCCCTATTCCCTTTGTTTCTCATTATGGGCAGGGAACGTGTTGGCTAATTCTGTTCTATTGTACTTTCCCAAGAGCTAAGTGCAGTGCTCTGCGCATATTAAATGCTCTGTTTTATGATGCTGGGTAAGTCACTTCATTTCTCTGTGCCCCAGTTACCTCATCTGTAAAATGGGGATTAAGACTGTGAGCCCCATTTGGGACAGGGACTGTCTCCATCCCGATTTGCTTGTAACCAACCCAGTGATCAGTATAGTGCCTGGGACATAGTAAGTGCTCAGCAAATACCATATTTTTTTTTATGTCTCCGGCCCATTTTCTCCAAGGAGAATCTGCGTTTTTGAGAGAACACGGCGGTCAGGACCTCAAGTTAGTGTGGTGTCAATAGTGTTTCCAGGAACATAGTCTGCATTTTTTGAGGCCCTCGGTTCAATGGGAGGAACTTGTCAAAAAAAGCATGTGAAAATTTGCACACACACACACACACACAAATACTCTCTCTCTCTCTCTCTCTCTCTCTTTCTCCCTCCCCACCCCCCACCCCTTACCCCCTTCTCCCAGGGCCCTGGGGGACAACGAATCTTCAACTTCTGTTCCATTAATGGTCGAGAATATCAAACGAGCTGCGTAAAAGCCAGAAGGAGGATTGACTTTTTACAAATTAAGGGCAGATGCTCAGGAGAGGCTGAGTAATAGGTACTGTTCTGCGTATCATAAAATCGGGCGTGTATTTTGTAACCCTCCAAAACCAACTCCTCACGTCACCCTGAGGGCCAGCCAGCCTCTGGATTTGCTGAATATTTGGGGTGGAGGTGGGGTGAGGGTTGACTATATTAGTACCAACCCCTGGTGCACCTCTAGTCTCTAATTATCCATTTGGCAGCAATGACCCATCCTTCAGGGCTTTGACAATCAGCCTGGAAAAGATGACTCAAAGCTTAAGTCCTTATATGCCTCTTTTTCTTCTTAGCTAGTAGGGGGACAAGAGGAGAAAACACACTAACAGATTGCTCAGCAAAAGCCAGGTTTTGCCACACTCAGCCTTTATTTCTGATACCTTTTCTCTTGGTTTATTGTTATTTGTACTCTCCCAAGCACTTAGTACAGTGCTCTGCACGCAGTCAGTGCTCAATAAATATGACTGAATGATAAATATGATTGAATGAAATGGTAGGAGGAGGGAGTTATTTGTGAAGCACTTACTGTACAGGCACTGGGGTAGATATGAGACGACCCAGTCTGACAATCCCTGTCCCACGTGGAACTCAGAGTCTAGTCCCCATTACCCCATTAATGAGGTAATTTAGACACAGAAAAGTTAAGTGACTTGTCCAAGTTCACACAGTAGAAAAGTAACAGTACCAGGATTAGAAACCAGGTCCTCTGACTCTTTTTTTATGGTATTTGTTAAGTGCTTACCATTTTCCAGGCACTGTAGTAAGCCCTGGGGTAGATACAAGATAATTTAGTTTCACACAATCCATGTCCCACATGGGGCTCACAGTCTTAATCCCCACTTTACAGATGAGGGAACTGAGGCTCAGAGAAGTGAAGTGATTTGTCCAAGGTCACAGAGAAAACAGGTGACAGAGCAGGGATTAGAATCCAAGTCCTTCTGATGCCCAGGCCCCTGCTCTATCCACAAGGCAACCTGGCTTTCTTGGCTGCAGGGACAGAGAGTTGGGGAGGGTCATAAAACTGACTGGAGGCAGGACAAAGAGGAGGAGAGGGGTTGAATCAGTTCATCAGCCATGGGGGACTCAGAATATTAAGCTTCTAAGATCAAGGTTGTTTCTGTTTCACAGGGGCAGCTGGGTCTAGGGGAATGGCAGGGTCAATTTGATCAGTTCGTCACACTCTTCTATTCTTAGGGCCAGTTGATTTTCATTGCTCTTTCCTTCTTTGGAACTTTGATGAATGGTCCTGAGGTTAGTTTTATCCTTTTTTCTCCCGCCATGGAACACCGGAGTTCACCTGGACTGAAAGAAGCCAAGGGAAATGGAGGCTAAAAAGAGGGAAAGTAGATGCACTTGGAGCTGATCTTTTCAAAGATGGGGGGTGAGGGGAAGTTTCTGTCAGGGAGAAGAGAAATATGGAACCTAATAATGACTGTGGTACTTGTTAAGTTCTTACTTCATGCCTAGCACAGTACTTTTTGCTGGGTTAGATACCACATAATCAGGTAGGACATAGTCCCTATATTCCATGGGGCTCACAGTCTCAAGGGATTGAAAGATGAGGAAATTGAAAAATGGAGACGTGAAGTGACTTGTCCACGATAGCACAGGAGGTAGATGGCAGAACCAGATCCGTGTTCTTCCCATGGGACCACACTGCTTCTCATTTTGCTACTTGCTACTTTCACATGGGGCATTTTCAACCTTTAAACCTAGGAATAGCCTCCTGTTCTATGTCAGAACTAAGGAAAAAATATTTGAAAACTGCAGAGATTATAAGGAACCGGGGGTCAGTCCCACACAACCACTGTGACAAAGACCCAACTCCCAGTTTAAGGCAGAATTTCCTCTGATGAAACACTGTAGCCTGATGTCTGATTTGACATATTTTTTGATGGGGAAGCAACATGACCTAGTGGATAGAGCATGGCCCTGGGAGTCAGAAGGACCTGGGTTCTAATCCCAGCTCCACCACTTGTCTGCTGTGTGACCTTGGGCAAGTCATTTTACTTCTCTGTTCCTCAGTAATCTGTAAAATGACAATTGATTGTGAGCCCCACGTGGGAAGTGGACTGTGTCCAACCTGATTAGCTTGCCTCTAACCCAGTGCTTAGTACATTTCCCGAAACATAGTAAGTACTTAACAAATAGCTCTACCACTTGTCTGCTATGTGATCTTGGGCAAGTCACTTCACTTGTCTGTACCTCAGTTACCTCATCTGTAAAATGGGGATTGAAACTGTGAACCCCATGTGGGACAAGGACTGTGTCCAACCCAATTTCCTTGTATCCACCCCAGCTCTTAATACAGTGCCTGGCGCATAGTAAGCATTTGATGAATACTACAATTAAAAAAAAAAGCTGACCTATCATGCATTTTCCAAGGAAATAGCAAGAAGACAAAAATCTTTCTTAAGGTTGACAAACTTCTTATCAGGTGTGGGTGTTTGCATATCTGGTCTGAATGGAAGTCCTTTAGAAAAAAGATGATGCTCCTCTGTTGACCTCATGAAATTTTTAGATTATAGGGATCCAGACTTTATTAGAGGAAAAGGATAACGCATGAAGATCACTTCCACTCAGAGAACTGAAAGGGAAGTTATTATGGTCCTATATGAGAAAACTATAAAGGAAGATTTTTATTTTGGTCTGGAGGTAAATCAGTTGAGCACCAACTGGCAGCCAAGAGAAACAAGATTGATCCTTTAGCAACAGAAGGGAAAAACTCTGAAATTGAAAGCCAAGATTTATAATCAGAATAATAATTATGGTATTTGTTATGTGCTTACTATAGTGAGCCCACAGTAAACTGCCTCTTTAGTGACTGTTTGTGATCCAGTGAACAACAACAAGGAAGAGAGGTGAACTCACTGATTGAGCTCTACCTGAAACAGGTGATTGCTGGTCTGCTGGGGTGGAGCATGGAGGGAGACATGGCCTTCGCTCCCTGCTCTACCCAGTAATGGGCCTGTATCGATCAATGACTGCCACATACAGCCACAGCTGTGACTCCTAAGGCAGATAAAAGGTGGCTGCTTTGAATTGCAAGGAGGCACACAGAAAGCACCCAGGGCAGGAGGTAAGAGGAAGTGAGCATTAGGAGAAGCACTTGGCACAGAAAAGAAGCGTTGGCGGAATTGGGCTCCCTTGACCATCAGACTGGTATTGGACCCTTGGTGGAGTGGATTGAGTATGTGTGTGCATGTATCACTCCCTTGCACATTGGTAAAACTAATTAAAAAACTTTTTACAGTAACCTTGATGATCAGAGGTGTGGTTTGACTGTACTGTCACCGAGAATCCCCTAGTCCAGGAAGGTCCTGGTTGGTATAAAATTGGGGCTTGTGAAACTTACTACTTGTCAAGCACTGTTCTAAGCTCTGGGGAAGATACAGGATAATCAGTTTGGTCATAATCTCTGTTCCCACATGGCTCACAGCCTAAGAGGGAAGTAGTATGATTTAACCCCCACTTTACAGATTAGATAATTGAGGCATGGAGAACTTGACCAAAGTCATATAGCCTAGTGGAAAGGGCACAGGCTTGGGAGTCAGAGGACCTGGGTTCTAAACCCGGTTCCGCCACTTGTCTGCTGTGTGACCTTGGGCAAGTTGCTTCACTTTCAGTGCCAGAGTTTTTCCTTTCAGTTGTGAAGAACTTATCCTACCACACCTTGATTACGGTATCAGCCTCTTCGTTGACCTCCCTGCCTGCTATTTCTCCAAACTCCAGTCCATACTTCACTCTGCTGCCCGGCTCATTTTTCTACAGAACTGTTCAGTCCATGTTTCCCCTCTCTTCAAGAACCTCCAGTGGTTGCCCATCTGCCTCCTCATCAGACAGAGACTCCTTAGAGTTGGTTTTAAAGCACTCAATCACCTTGCCCCTTCTTACCTCACCTTACTACTCTCTTACTGCAACCCAGCCCTCACTTTTGTTCCTCTACTGCCAACCTACTCTCAATCTCACCTATCTCACCGCTGAACTCTCTCCCTTATCCGCTTCTATTCTGGAACTTCCTCCCTCATCCTAACTGATGGAAAATTACTTTCCCCGCCTTCAAAGTCTTATTAAAGGCACATTTCTAAGAGGCCTTCCCTGACTAAGCCCTAATTTCCTCTTCTCTTCCTCCTTTCTCCATCACCCTTGAACTTGGATTTCCATGCTTTGTTCACCACCCCCTCAGCCCCACAGCATGTATATACATGTCCATAATCTTTTAATTTATATTGATGTCTGTCTCCCCTTCTAGACTGTAAGCTTGTTGTGGGTAGGGAATATGTTTGTTATTGTGTTATTCATTCATACAATTGTATTATTGAGTGCTTACTGTGTGCAGAGCTCTGCACAGTACTAAGCACTTGGGAAAGTGCAATATAACAATAAACAGAGACATTCCCTGCCCACAATGAGCTTACACTCTCCTAAGTGCTTAGTTCACTGCAGATAGAAGCACTCAATAAAATCTAAGCCCTGGGCTTAGATACAAGATTATCAGGTCCCCCTTGGAGCTCAAAGTCTCAGTAGAAGGGAGAATAGGTTTTGAATTCCCATTTTGCTGATGAGGAAACTGAGGTTCAGAGAAGAAAGTGACTTGCCCAAGGTTACATGGCAGACAAGTGGTGGAACCGGGATTAGAACCCAGGTCCTCTAACTCGCAGATCAAGACTCCAAGCATGCTCTTTCCACTAGGCCATGCTGTATTTTCCCTACATGCTTTCACATCTGCTAATTGATGTGGAAGTGCTTTGGGAAAATAAAAGCACTCTACAAATTCATGTAATTATTCGTAAGATTATTGCTCAGAAAATTCCAAGTGAGAAAAACATTATAGAACATGTGTGTGGAGGGAGAACTGTTCATATTTGACTACCTTTAAGGGGGATAAAAAAACCCCACCAAGGACCAAAACAAAGATAGAGGTTAGTGTTCAGAGCAACCTTAATCATTATTTGCCAGTAGCTGGAATATAATCATTTTTAGTCAACTGCCGACTCCGTGCAGGGATAACTACAGACTTTCTCCTCTGTGAGGTAGGGACAAAATCGCCAGTCAATCAATCTGTGGTATTTATTGAGAGCTCACTTTGTGCAGAGT
Organism: Tachyglossus aculeatus; assembly: GCF_015852505.1. Lineage (NCBI taxonomy): Eukaryota > Metazoa > Chordata > Mammalia > Monotremata > Tachyglossidae > Tachyglossus > Tachyglossus aculeatus. Next base: position 43,289,252 of record NC_052067.1, on the reverse strand, counting down.
ACTGTAGTTTGGGAAAGGACAACACTCCAAGCTCTCCACGTGTTGCCATCACATCATGACCTATACAGACTAGGCACTGCCCATGCTAGGAATGGAATGGATATGCCTCTGCCTGGTTCTCCCTTCCCTAGTCGAGACTGGTAGAGTACTGGGAACTCTCCAAGTATGACCCTCAGAGGGTGCTCACAGTCTAGAGAACTGTTAAGATTTGTTCCTCACAGCTCATCCCTAAATCCCTCTAACTTCATCTCAAATCCATTTCTCCTTATTCTGTCCAAGGTGGAGTTGGACAGCACAGTCTAGTATTGTTTCTCTCAGCCTTATTTTCCAGGTTAATGAATCCCTAAGTATGAGACTCCCTGTGGCATCTGACAAATGCATGACCCATTTTACTGGTGATCCTAGATTCATCGCCCTCAAAGTGCCCATATCCTCATCTCTGGGTATTTCAGGCAGGTTTTCACCCTCTTCAAAGAGGGAACATCCATGCACTCATTGGTCAATCAACAAATGGTATTTACTGACTGTTTATTGTGAGGGAACAATATGGTAGAGGTTGGAGACAGGTTTCCTGCCCATAAGGAGCTCATGGTTTCTAAAGGGGCTTAGGATGTGTCTTCTAGAAAATCCAGAACCGCAGTTCCAACCTTTTAGCTCAAAGAACAGTCAGATATGATTCATGTCCCATCATTTGTGCGGAGCCAGAATCACTTGGATATTCTACTAATGCAATTCTGATGCATAATCAGAGGACTAATTCTCTGGAGAAGAAACTAATGCTAGCCCTGTGTCTCATCTCATATATCTATATATCTATATATATATCTGTGACTCATCCCTATATGTATATATTAGACCATCATGACATTTGTGCGGAAATTTTTCATATTACTCGTTCAGACAGTGATAAGTTGCTAACAAGCCAGGCCTCTCACTCCACTCCAGGGAAGGAGTTGAAACACCCTCCCCATTCATATTTGACAGACAATTACTCTCCCCGGCTTTTGAGCCTTAGTGAAGGCATATCTCCTCCAAAAAGCCTTCCCTAAGCTGTCTTTCCTTTTCTCCCACTCCCTTCTGCATCACCCCACTTGCTCCCTTTAGTCACCCCACCCTCAGCCCTAAAGCACTTATATGCATATCCATAATTCATTTATTTGTATTAGTCTGTCTCTCCCTCTAGACTATGTGCATGTTGGGGGCAGTTAATGTGTCTACCAACTCTGTTATATTCTCCCAAGTGCTTCCTCTGCACACAGCAAGCATTCAATAAAAGTGATTGATTAATTAAGTGTTAATTTGGGCAGAGCACTGTACTAAACCAAGGTCACACAACAGCTATATGGCAGAACAGAGAGTAGAACCCAGGTCTCCTGACTCTCAGCTCTGTGCCTTTTTTATTTAGCTACATTGCTTCTCTCCATGGGTGGCATGATGAATATTTTGCTGGTCCATTCATAAGCCAGACCAGTCAATTAATGCTCTTGATAATGATAGGTAAACTTAATGGGGGCAAGGAATGTGTTTATTGTTATATTGTTCTCTCCCAAGCTGCATACAGTAAGTGCTCAGTAAATATGATTGAATGAATGAATGAACAGGTCCCATTTTTACTGTTCATTGGTTCCTCACAAATTACATTTTTTAAAAAAACACTGCACAGTCAATAATAATAATGATAATAATAATTATGGTCTGTGATAAGCGCTTACTATGTGCCAAGCACTGTTCCATGTAGTGAGGGAGATACAAGTTAATGTAGTTGGACAGAGTCCCTTTCCCACATGGGGCTCACACTCGTAATCCCCATTTTACAGATGAGGGAACCGAGGTCCAAAGAAGTGAAGTGACTTGCCCAAGGTCACACAGCAGACATGTGGTGGAGCCGGGAATGGAATCCAGTTCCTTCCAACTCCCAGGTCCATGCTCTCTACACTAAGCTAACCCTGCTTCTGACTTGAAAAGGTGTCTATTCCAGAAGTGTAAAAGTTCCACTATGGATCTTGAAACTAAATTCATTCATTCATTCATTCAATCGTATTTATTGAGCGCTTACTGTGTGCAGAGCACTGTACTAAGCGCTTGGGAAGTGAAAGTTGACAACATATAGAGACGGTCCCTACCCAACAGTGGGCTCACAGTCTAGAAGGGGGAGACAGAGAACAAAACAAAACATATTAACAAAATAAAATAAATAGAATATGTACAAGTAAAATAAATAGAGTAATAAATACATACAAACATATATACAAAAATACAGGTGCTGTGGGGAAGGGAAGGAGGTAGGATGGAGGGGATGGAGAGGGGGAGGAGGGGGAGAGGAAGGAGGGGGCTCAGTCTGGGAAGGCCTCCTGGAGGAGGTGAGCTCTCAGTAGGGCCTTGAAGGGAGGAAGAGAGCTAGCTTGGCGGATGTGCGGAGGGAGGGCATTCCAGGCCAGGGGGATGACGTGGGCCAGGGGTCGACGGCGGGACAGGCGAGAACGAGGCACGGTGAGGAGATTAGCAGCAGAGCAGCGGAGGTTGCGGGCTGGGCTGTAGAAAGAGAGAAGGGAGGTGAGGTAGGAGGGGGTGAGGTGATGGACAGCCTTGAAGCCGAGGGTGAGGAGTTTCTACCTGATGCGTAGGTTGATTGGTAGCCACTGGAGATTTTTGAGGAGGGGAGTAACATGCCCAGAGCGTTTCTGGACAAAGACAATCCGGGCAGCTGCGTGAAGCATGGATTGAATAGGGGAGAGACAAGAGGATGGGAGATCGGAGAGAAGGCTGATACAGTAGTCCAGATGGGATAAACAATGCTGGGTTGAATGCAAAAACCTCATTTATCAATATTTCATTCTGCTCTACTTTATACAATCTCATATCCTCACATAGTTGAATATCTGACTTTCTAATATACCAGCAATGTGTGTTGAACTCATTGTGAACAGGGAATGTTCTCTCCCAAACACTTGGTACAGTGCTAAGCACAAAGAAAGTGCTCAATAAATACGAATGATTGATTGGTTGAGAAATACATTTAGGCTGGACTCAACAATGGGCGTATGTATTCCTTTGGTGTCTTGCAATAGCTTGTTCACTGCCATTCATTCAGCCCCTAATGCATGAGCAGGATTGTCATGTGGTTGTGATGTTTATTTTTTTATTAAAAGCCCACCTGTTTTCAATGGACTGTTTTGTTATTTTTCTGGAAACTGGCTGTGTCAGATGTTTTTTCATTATAAGTGATTTTCACAAATAGAAAACAGAATGAGTAATTATTACTTGAGCTTTTTCTTTTATGCCAGTCTGTGTTTTACCAGATAGGATAGCTGGTCTGTCATTTTCATGAACAGCCAATTTTCATCCTTTTTAAATGCTATAAATTGGTGTTCTTTTTAGAACAGGAATCATGCTTTGATATTTCTATGTTGAGCAAAGACAAGAACTGTTTTTTGGAATAGTATTTACGGACTCCGTTCAAATTCTGAAAAACACCTCAACTCACCTCTAGTAGAGTTAGTGATTTAGTTAACCCTTGCTATAGCCGTAACTCTCTCTCTCTTTCTTAAAGATGGTATTTAAGTGCTTTCTATTTGTCAGGCACTGTTTTAAGCACTAGAGTAGATACAAGCTAATTGAGCTGGACCCTGTCCAAGTCCTGCATTCCTATTTTACAGATGAGTTAATGCAGGCACAGAGAAGTGACTTGCCCAAGGTCACACAGCAGATGTGGTGGAGCCAGGATTGGAACTCAGGTCATTCCAGCTCCCAGGCCTGTGCTTTATCCATTGGGCCATGCTGCTTCCCAGGTATAAGTCAGGATTGAACCTGGGCTCAGTGAAGGGTTCAGACCAATTGTATTTCCTGTCCTCAGAGAGCTTTCAGCCATTAAAATGAATTACACTAAAATTAATTACAGGAAGGAGAAACAACCAAATGCCCTTTGGAAACTGCAAGACAGAGTGGAGACAACTAGATATCAAGCCCTATACCTAGTGGGACTTCAGAGGAGAATGAATAATAGCAGGGTATCCAAGCAGCTGCATGGTATCAATCATATTTATTGAGCGCTTACTGTGTACATAGCGCTTGGTAGAATACAATTTAACAATACAACAGACACAGTCCCTGCCTATAATGAGCTTACGGTCTAAAGGAGGACTGGAAGGGGGAAGAAAAACCTCTAAAAAGCAAGGAATAGGACAGGCCTTATCGGTAGTAGCTGCTGCTCTCAGTCTATCAAGGGGAGACAGATAGACTTTTTCACTGTTTCTCTACTTCTATCTCAATGGATTGAAAAACAGTATGGCCTAGTGAGAAGCAGCATGGCCTAATGAGAGCATGGGCCCAGAAGTCAGAAGGATCTGGGTTCTAATCCCAGCTCTGCCACTTTTCTATGGTGTGACCTCAGGCAAGTCACTTCTCCTTCCCTGGGCTACAGAAACCTCATCCGAACAATACTAGTTACTAGCATTTAGATAGCTTAATAATAATAGTAATATTAATTATAGTACTTGTTAAGTGCTTACTATGTTCATTCATTCAATCAGTCGTATTTGTTGAGCATTTACTGTGTACAGAGCACCGTACTAAGTGCTTGAAAAGTACAATTTGGCAACATATAGAGATAGTTCCTCCCCAACAACAGGCTCACAGTCTCCAAGCACTGTTCTAAGCACTGGGGTAGATACAAGTTAACCAGTTAGGACACAATCCCTGTCCCATATGGGGCTCACTGTAAAATGGAGTTTGAGACTGACAAGGTAACTGAGATGAGTTAAGTGATTTGCCCAAGGTCACACAGCTGACATGTAGCAGAGTCAGAATTAGAACCCAGATCCTTCTGACTCTCAGGTCAGTGCTCTATCCACTAAAGCAGGCTGCTCTGCACACACTAAGCTCTTAATAAATATAATTGATTGACTTTTACATCATCAGTAATTAAATGGATATATATATATATATATATATATATATATATATATATATATATATATATATATATATATATATATATAAAAAATTCTCAGAGTACTTTTGGAGAAAGAACACAGGCCTGGGCATCAGGACATTGGGTTCCAGTCACAGCACTTCCCTGTTGTGTGACTTTGAGCAAGTCACTTCATTTCTCTGGGCCTCGGTTTCCTTTTCTCCCTCCTCCTTAGGCTGTGATACTCATGTGGGACAGAAACTGTGTCAACAATTCCTGCAATTATGATCGCTATTGGGAAAATGGGAATGAGCATTAGTGAATGTATCCAAGATAATTCTAGACATGCATTCATTCATTCAATAGTATTTATTGAGCACTTACTGTGTGCAGAACACTGAACTAGGAGCTTGAGAAAGCACAATACAGTAAACAGGGACACTTCCTGCTCACGACGCACTTACAGTCTAGAGTAGGGGAGACAGACATCAATACAAGTAAATAAAATGACAGATATGTACATAAGTGCTTTGGAGCTAGGAGGGGGTAGAGCAAAGGGAGCAAGTCAGGGGGATGCAGAAGGGAGGGGGAGATAAGAAAAAGTGTGGCTTAGTCTGGGAAGGCCTCTTGGAGGAGATGTGCCTTCAATAAGGCTTTGAACCGGGGAGAGTGGTTGTCTGTTGGCTTAGATACAAGCACTAATCAGGCACACACATATATCACACTCCAACAGAAGACCCTGCTGGGGGCAGGGAATGTATCTGTTTATTGGTGTATTGTACTTTCCCATGTGCCAAGTACAGTGTTCTACACACAGTAAGTGCTCAATAAATATGACTGACTGACACACCCTTCAATACATACACTCCATTCAGTTGTATGTACATCAACACCACACCCTTAACAAACACACTTAAGCATAGACCAATAGGAGTCACACACATTGACCCACAATACATTACAGGATAAACACACGCCTTCTAGAAAAAGCAACTTCTTCTGTAACGTTTCCTCTTCAGCTCTTCGGCGCAGTTAAAATTATCTTCTATTTTCTTAGCTAGTCACAGGGCCAAGCGAATATTTCTCCAAATAGATACTAATTAAATGGAACTAAAATTGGATTTAAGAATTTCACTTTCCTTTTATCAACTGTAGCTTATGCTAGAAAGGTCTTAAAGCCATTACAGCCCTAAATTAGTTCTACAGAAACTTTTTTGTGCATGTCCAGTTAGTTACGGTTGATGGGGGAATGATAATAATTATGATATGTGTCAAGTGCTTACTACTGGCTAAGAACTGTACTAAGCACTGGGGTAGAAACAAGATAATCAGGTCAGATGTTGTTCCTGTCCCACATGGGGCTGACAGTCTATGAGGGTGGGAGAGCAGGTATTGAATTTATTTACAAATGAGGAAAGTGAGACACAGAGTAGGTAAGTGACTTGGTCAAGATCACACCAATTGAATGGAGGAGCTGGGTTTAGAATCCAGGTCCTCCAGTTCCCAGGCCTTTGCTCTTTCCACTAGCTCCTCTTTTTCTTCACTGACTTTAAGGGTTTGCTGATCATAAAACTGCTAAAGACACAGAATTCTCAAGAAATGGAGCTTGAGGAGAATAATTGGGATGAGCAGTTTTGATGTCCCGTCTCAGCCTCGACCCTTTCTCTTCCCCAATTCATTCAGACCCCACCAAAATGGTCCCAGCCAGTTCATCTGAATCAGAAATGCATAAAGGCGCCCCCGCCCCACCCCATGTCTTTGGTCTCGAAGGCCCAAAGCAGACGTCAGGCCCAAAGTTTGACTGACTTTTCCCCAATCTGTTTTCATCAATCTATTAATTAATCAATGTTATTTCAAGATAATAATAAAAGTGATGTTATGAAGCTCTTACCATATCCCAAGCACTGTGGTAAATAAAAGTGAGTTGGATTGGGATCCCACAAGGGGCTCATATCTCATATTGTGAGGCGGGGGTGAGGGTTAACAGGTGTTTAATTCCCATTTTGCAGACAAGAAAACTGAGGCACAGGAAAGTTGAGTGATTTGTTCAAGGTCACAAAGCAGGGGAGTAGCAGAGCCGGGATTGGGACGCAGGTTCTCTGACTTCCAAGCCCAGGGTCTTTCCACTAGGCCAAGCTGCTTCTCCAAAAGAGAAGAGCAATTAATGAGTGCCAGGCATTGTACTAAGCACTTGGAAGGGCTCAATAGAATCGAGATACCTATTCTCTGTCTTCAAGGAGCTTATAGTTTAACGGGGAGACGATCAAAACTCATTTATAGGTCGTGAAAGCCAGAGGAAGAACGAGTGTACAGCAGGAAGTGGTTCCAACATATCAGCATGAAACATCAGAACAAATAAGTGAATGACTGAATAAATAAATAAAATGTATAGATGATTAGACTATGCCCCTCACTCTGTACATTGAAACCCCCCTTCATTGCTTTCCTTGCTTCAGTGAAAAAGACAAGATCGTAAGTGGAAAATGATTCCATGTCAAAACTTGTTTTTTTAGTACATTTAGCCTTCAAATGATATACACAGTCCATGTGAAAATATTTGAAAGGAAAATGTTGTAAGGAGACACTACTGAATTACTGGATTTAACAGCATGCACTGGATTCGAGTGGTTTAATTCCGACAATAACACATGTGGTATCCAATTAAAGAGGTCCAGTATGGCTGGTGACTGGGGAGTGAGTCATCATCACAAGCAGAGCAAAAAACTTCCACTCTTTGGAAAGAATGTATTCTTTTAAAAACCACACATCCGACAATTAGAATTTAAGGCAATATCCACGGAGAACGTATTCTTAAAAAAAAAGTGTGTGACTCCTTTTTTTTTTTATGGTACTTGTTAAGTGCTTACTATGTGCCAGGCACTGTACTGAGAGCTAGGGTAGATACAAGATAGCCAGAATGGGCACAGTTTGCTCGCAGTCTTAATCCCCATTTTACAGAGAAGTGAAGTGACCAGCTTCAGATTACTCAGCAGAGAAGTGGCAGAGCTTGAATTAGAACTCAGGTCCTTCTGACTCCTGGGCCTATACTCTCTCCACTGGCCATGCTGCTTCTGTTTGTACTCTCCCAACTATTTAGTACAGTGCTCTGCACTCAGTAGGCCCTCAACAAATGCCACTGATTGATTGACTGGAAGTGATCTCAATCAATTGGACTGTTTCCAACCCTATTTGCTTGTATTCACCTCAGCGCTTAGTAAAATAGTAAGCGGTTAACAAATCCCAGAATTACTGTTATTATTAACAGAGTTGGAAGAAACGTTCCACAAAAATAAACAATATTAAAAATTAAAAATAAAAACAAACATTAAAAATTAAAATTAATTAATTTTAATTAATTTTAATTAATTAATTTTAATTTTTAATTAATTATTTTTTAATTTAATTAAAAATTAAAAATTAAAAACATTAAAATATTAAACAATAAAAATTAAAAATAAACAAAGGCTATTGGCCTCCTATGCAGAATCCCCACACCCCTGTAGATCGGTGGCCAATCAATCAATCCATCATTTCATTCATTCATTCAATTGTATTTATTGAGTGCTCACTGTGTGCAGAGCACTGTACTAAGAGCTTGGGAAGTACAATTTGGCAACATATAATAATCACATTTATTAAGTGCTTAGTATGTGCGAAGCACTGTTCTAAGCGCTGGGGAGGATACAAGTTGATCAGGTTGTCCCACGAGGTGCTCACAGTTTTAATCCCCATTTTACAGATGAGGTAACTGAGGCCCAGAGAAGTTAAGTAACTTGCCCAGAGTCACACAGCTGACAAGTGGCGGAGCAGGGATTTAAACCCATGACCTTTGACTCCAAAGCCCGTACTCTTTCCACTGAGCCACGCTGCTTCACTAGCCACACTGCTTCACATATAGAGACAGTCCCTACCTAACAATGGGCTCACAGTCTAGAAGGGGGAGACAGACAACAAAACAAAATATGTGGATGGGTGTCAAGTCATCAGAATAAATGGAAATAAAGCTAGATGCACATCATTAACAAAATAAATAGAATAGTAAATATGTACAGGTAAAATAGAGTAATAAATCTGTACAAGCATATATACAGGTGCTGTGGGGAGGGAAAGGAGGTAGGGTGGTGGGGGGGGATGGGGAGGAGGAGAGGAAAAAAGGGGCTCAGTCTGGGAAGGCCTCCCTGGAGGAGGTGAGCAAAATTTCAGAGCACTGTACTAAGCGCTTGGGAGAATACACTAAAGCAGAGTTGGTAGACAAGTTCCCTGCCCATAGTGAGTTTGCGGTCTAGAGGGGGAGACAGATGCTAATATACATAAATAAATTAATTTTGGTGATTTTCACAAATGCTGTGGGGCTGAGGAGGGTTGAATAAAGGGAGCGAATCTACTTTTTCAGCCCCTTTCACACCCCCTTTTCTAATTGGTCTGTTGCACCAGAGAGGCCAAGCAAAAAAGAGGAGAAGGGCAGGTAGGAAGGCAGAGGAGGTGTTGGGGTCTCTGAGCCTGAAGTGGGCAAAGCCAAAAGATTGAGGAGGAAGTAGGAAACTTTTCCTTAAGCCCTTGCTGCCTATATTTCCCAGAAGTCAAATGCCTAAATTGTCCCGGAATCCTCTGGGGATGAGAGCCAATCTTGAAATTGGGAAGAGCCTTTTAAAATCAGGAAAAGAAACTTATTCCATCTTTCTCTCTTCCCCCATGCTCCTACCTGTCTTTTCTACTTTTTCCTCTCTGTGTCCTTTTTTTTTTCCCTCTTTCCCATTTCCTCCTTTTTGCTTCTGGCGCATTAAATTAGACTTCTGTGTCCATGTTCTCCATGTTTGGGAAATGTCTCAGGGGACTGGGGTTCTATGAACTTTCCTTCCCCAGCAATCCTGATTCTCTAAATGCCTCAAATAATAACTGCAGGTCTACGGTTTGCAATTGTGATCCTAGACATTCATCTCAGAGATGAGAAGCAGCGTGTCCAGTGGCTAGAGCACAGGCCTAAGAGTCAGAAGGAACTGGGTTCTAATTGCAGCTCTACCTCATGTTTGTTGTGTGATCTTTGGTGAGTTACTTCACTTCTGTGCCCTAGTTACTCTATCTGTCAAATGGGGATTAAGACTTTGATCCTCAGGTGGGCTAGGAACTGTGCCCAACCTGATTAGCTTATATAATAACAATAATAACAATAATTGTGGTATTTGTTAAACACTTACCATGTGCCAGGCACTGTATTAAGTGCTGGGGTAGATGCAAGAAAGTGGATTGGACACAGTTCCTGTCCCACATGGGGCTCACAGTCTTAATCTCCATTTTACAGATGAGGGAACTGAGGCCCAGAGAAGTGAAGTGACTTGCCCACGGTCATACAGTAGACCAGTGGCGGGCCCGGATTAAAACCCAGGTCCTTCTGACTCCAGGCCTGTGTTCTCTCTACTAGGCCAATTTTATCTACCCCAATGTTTAGTACATTGCCTGGCACATAGTAAGCACTTTGGAAATACCCTAAAAAAAGATTCTGGAGGAAACCCTTAAACCTCTCCTTTAGCTCACTGTAATCTTCTGGCCTTTAACTCAGGTTCTGTCCAGCCCAGCCTCCCTCACCAATATTGACCTGGGGCCCAGAAACCCACTAATAACTCTTGTGGGGTTCCAGAAGTACACTCCCTTCTTTCTTTCTTTTATGGTATTTGTTAAGTGCTTACTATGTGCCAGGCACTGTACTAAGCATTGAGGGGATAGTAATTGTCTGCCGAATATGAAGAGGGAGGGCATTCCAGGCCAGAGATGGGATGCGGGCGGGTGGTCAGTGATGAGATTGAGGTATAGCCAAGTGCGTGGGCTGGGTTATAGGAGATTTGCGAGGTGAAATTGGAAGGGGCAAGGTTATTGAGTGCTTTAAAGCTGAATGGTAAGGAGTTTCTGTTGGTTGCAGAGGTGGGTGGGCACCCACTGCAGGTTCTTGAGGAGTGGGGAAACACAGGCTCAATGATTTTGCAAAAAATGATCCGGGCAGCAGAGCGAAGTGTGATCTGGACAGACAGGAGGCGGGGAGATCAGCAAGGATACCAAAATAGCGAAATTATTATTATTGCCCAATTTATTTGGGTTCTCCCAGCTCCAGTCTTATGAAATATAAGATGAAGTTCATTGTATTGGACCCTACTGTGATGATCATCTCTCCCATTCGTATCTAGTAAATCCCTATGCGACTGGATCTGACCAAACTGCTCATTCTTCTCCAGCAGTTCTTGATGCTATTAATACCAGGAAGGCGATGAGGGACATATTACAAAAGGGTTTGTCCTCTGGTCCATGAGAAAGAATCCAAAGCAGCTAGAAAAGCCCGCCAACTCTAGGAAAAGTCACTGGGAGATGAAAGCAGAAGGAAGTCGTGAGACGCAGCATGGCCTAGTAGAGCACGGCCCTGGGAATCAGAAGGACCAGGGCTCTAATCCCGGCTCTGCCACTTGTCAGCTGTTCAAGTAACTTAACATCTCTTTGCCTCAGTTCCCTCATTTGTAAAATGGGGGTGAAGACTGTGAACCCCCTGTGGGACATGGGCTGTGTCCAACCTGATTAGCTTGATCTCCTCCTCTAGACCTTTAGCTCACTGTGGACTGGGAGTGTATCTGTTCATTGTTCATTCAATCATATATATTGAGTGCTTACTGTGTGCAGAGCACTGTACTAAGTGCTTGAAAACTACAATTTGGCAACAGAGACAATCCCTACCCAACAACAGGCTCACGGTCTAGAAGGGGGAGACAGAACAAAACAAAACAAAAAAACCCAAGTAGACAGGCATCAATAGTATTGTTATATTGTACTCTCCCAAGAGCTTAGTACAGTGCTTTGCACACAGTAAATGCTCAATAAATACAACTGAATGAATGAATGAATATTGACCCAAGCGCTTGGTACAGTGCTTAACAAATACCATTAAAAAAAAGTCCACCCCATCTGTTAGTGCAGATAGAACCATGCCCCTGGTATGTACTCTCCCAATCACTTAATCCAGTGCTTAGCACACTGTAAGTGCTCAATAAATACCATTGATTGATTGATTGATTGATTTGGAGAAGCACCACATACCAGTTGAAGCCAGGATGCAAATGCATGTAATCTCCCTGAGGACTGAGGAGCTCTGATCTCCAACCCAGAGGCACTGGTAGATTTGGTTGGGAGATTACTGACTTGATTTCCCCAATCTGAAGCTAATTAATAATCCACCAATAAATCAGCCAATCAACCCATAAATCATGTAAGCTTCTCACTTCTTACAATGACTCTTTTGCATCGTGCTCTCCCAAGTGCTTAATACAGTGGTCTGAACACAGGAAGTGCTCAGTACATGCCAATAATGGATTGATGGATTGAGAATATTCCTGAATTCAGGGGGGCTGGACAGAGATAAAGGAGTCACATTTGATGAACAGCAGGCAATGTTTGACTTGTGTTATGAGCAGAGCAAAAGTTTTGACTGAAGTAAGGTGATTTTTCCAAGACTGTTTTGATTAGTCCCTCATTCTATTGAGACAGTAGGCCTATTTCAAAATTATATTGTGTCAACACAATTAGCTGCACTGCCATTTTTTAATGTTTGCCAACAGAGGGACACTAAGGCTAAAAGGAAATGTTGGATCAAAATCATATCCTGCTACATTGCGAGATGAGCCAATTTCATTTTTGGTAGGATTTGGATTTGGTGCAGTTAATTTGAACTTCGTTAATTCCAAACCTGCATTATTATGTGTTTCTGGGTTTGTTTGAACAAGGCCCTACTGGATATTTCAAAATCGATTCATGGAGCGCTGGCAGGTCCTAAATTACACGGACTTTGAGGGATCTTTCTTCAATCTGAATGTCTTTGAAATTGAAACAGCAAATCTGTCAATACCAGCCAAGAGAAAAAACATAGTTCAGCAGTTCCTCACATCAGCTCTTCATGTCAGTTACCACAATTCAAATCCAGTGGATCACTTGGGGAATTTCAATGTCAGTGCGAAACTCAGATGAGAGAACACATCTCTCACATTCCTGAGATTATAGTACTACCCATGGTAGCAAGCACAGTACTAAGCCAGATCATCACAGTCCCTGTCCCACATGGTGCTCAGAGTCTGAGAGAGAGAGAAAAAAAAGAGGTATTTTATCCTAACTTTACAGATGAGGAAACTGAGGCACAGGGAGGTTGGTGATTTGCCCAAGTCACAGAGGAGGAAAGTGGCAGATTCAGATGAGAATATGGATCTCCTAGCTGCCAATCTTTCTACTAAGTTTCATTGTCTCTTATGACCAAGTCCTGATGTATTTTCTTAGTTTACAAGATATAGGGAAGATTAAATCAATATCTGTTCTTTTACGCTTGTCTGTCAGTACTTAATCGTTCATTCATTTGTCCATTCATTCATTCATTCTTGAGTGCCTCGGGTCTGCAGAGGACTTTACTAGGACTTTGGGAGAGTACCTAAAAGTAACAATGGTAACAGACCCAACAAGACTTCGGCAGTTTTTCAGTTCCTCTGAAAACTGAAATAATTTGCTTTTGCTCTTTATTCCTGGAACAGGCTATTTACTCTCTAAAGTTCGAGAAAGTCTATGAAGACAAGAAATCTAGGACAAAGCAGCATTTTTCAAAATTAGAGCATAGAAAGAGCAGGGAGAGATAGGGTAGGGGAGGTAAACAGGTAATAAAATGCAAACAAGTGGAAGGAAAAGCAGAAAAGATTTTTTCCTCCTATTTTCCTGTGAATCTCCATAAAGAGCCTGGACAGGATTCTGAGCCATAGTACACTTAAAGTCATTTTGATAATCCCCTTAGGAAATAGTAAATCTTCCAAGAATTTGCCAAATAGGGGTATCCTTGTCCATTAAATTGGGCTGGCAGCGTGGCCTATTGGAGAGAGCACGGGCGTGGAAGTCAGTGGACCCGGGTTCTAATCTTGGTTCCACCACATCTACTGTGTGACTTTGGGCAAGTCACTTAACTTCTCTGTCCCTAAATTACCCCATCTGTAAAATAAGGGTAAAATCCTACTCCCTCCTACTTAGACTGTGAACCCCATGTGGGACGGGGACTGTGTCCAACCTCATTACTTTGTATCTATCCCATTCTTAGAACAGCGCTTGGCACATAGTAAGCACTTAACAAGTATCACAATTATTATAATTATTATTACCCTTTGATACTCTCCTCTCCCCCAACCTCACAGCAGCTATGTCCAAATCTTTATTCCTGTAATTTATTTTGGTGTCTTTTTTCTCCCACTAGATTCTAAGCTTCTTCGGGACAGATATTGTGACTACTTTATTGTACTCTCCCAAGTCCTTAGTATGGTCTTCTACAATCAATCAATTGTATTTATTGAATACTTATTGTGTGCAGAGCACTGTACTAAGTTCTTGGGAGACTGCAATATGCCAGTGTTAGTAGGCCCTTTCTCTGCCCAGAAGGAGCTTACAGTCTCGAGTGTATACAGTATATCAGTAAATGCTATTAATTAATGAATTGGTTCAAACCTGGAAGATTCTCTCCTCAACATTCTGAGCTAATCAGGTTTAGAGCCAATAATCCTCAGGCACACATGCTGGGAGACCAGTACACAATGAATCCCACAGGCACATGTGCTGGGAAAACAGTACACAATAAGGTGAACAATATATGAGAATCCCACAGGCACACATGCTGGGAGGTCAGTACAGAATGAGGAGAACAGTATATAGAGAGTCCCAAAGGTACATAGTCCACAAAGATGCTTCATACAGATACCAGTCGTAAAATCTCTCCTCGAACGGGAGATTAATGAAGGTTTCCAGCCCTACTTCTCCCCTAGAAGAGAGCTGCTTTTCCACGGAGGATACTGGGAAGTCTCTATTCCCAGCCCTCCCAACCATTTGGGATGTGCCTTATGGAAGGCACATTTCCTCTGAGAGGCCTTCCAGGTGTATCATAAGATCTTAACAAATACTATGGTTAGTCTTCTCAGGGGAATGCCAAATCAGCATAGAATGTCCAGAAGTTAGTAGGCAGAGGGAGAGCAGGTGTTCCCAGAAGGGTGAGGGGCTGTCAGAGGTCAAGAGCAGGATTACTTGGGGGAGAGGAGAGGTGAGCACAAGCAGGGGCCGGGGTGGGGCCGGGTGCCACATCCCCCTCCCTGACCAGCCCACAGAGACAGGGCCTGTGATACCACATGGTTAAATACCACGAGTTAGTTAATTGCATCCCCCCAACCCCCAGCCTGGACCCCTTTCTCCCCACCAACGCTGCCTCTCTTCAAGATGATATCGGGGGCATGGGGGTGGGGGGTGGAAAGGACCAGGAAAAGGACAAGGCTTCAGTGAGATAAAAATGTGGAAAAAAATTCATGAAGATTTATTAAGATATTGATTTCCATTTTTACAATCTTAAGTCAATGATTTCCTGAAAAACAATTCTGGTTATCTCGTTTTCATTATTTCCTCCAGTTAGATTGGGCTCTTAGGGGGATGTTTTGATTTGCAGTCTCCATTTCTTCAGAGATTCTTCTGCGCCTGAATGTTGCAGGCCGAGTGGGTGAAACTTTCTGAAAGATGAGGCGATTCTGCATCGGTGTTTCTGGTACTTGGCAAGGGAAGAGAAAGACAGAAGACCGTTACTTGGAGCCGGGAGTCTTCAAAGAGGCAACTTTGATTTGATTTTCAATTGCAGCTTCCCACTTGGTTCCTGCAGACAGAAATTTCTGCTCCTTTGCCCCCAGGGAGGACCCCACTCCCAAAGGAAAAAATGAATCATGGAACGCGACTGGAAAATGAGAAGAAACATTTTAGGAACAGTGGTGACCTATTCTTAGAAACATTTTTTCTGCACAAGGGTGGCCCCCCAACACACCCAGGAGTGCCAACATGCTCAGCTGCTGCCTCACTGAGACTGGGCACATTTTGCCTGTGGAGGGGCTGGTGGGTGAGAGCAGGGAAGTGGAACAGATGCTGGTCCACTCATCTCATCACGGCAGAGGAGCCTAATAATAATAATAATAATAATGGCATTTGTTAAGTTCTTACTATGTGCAAAGCACTGTTCTAAGCACTGTGTGGGGGGGTACAAGGTGATCAGGTTGTCCCACGTGGGGCTCACAGTCTTAATCTCCATTTTCCAGATCAGGTAACTGAAGCCCAGAGAAGTGAAGTGACTTGCCCAAAATCACATAGCTGAAAAGTGGCGGAGCCGGGATTAGAACCCACGACCTCTGACTCCCAAGCCCGGGCTCTTTCCACTGAGCCACTCTGCTTCTCAGTGGAAAGACCCCTGTCCTGGAAAACAGAAGATCTGGGTCCTAATCTTGGCTCTGCCATTGGCCTTCTGTGTGTCCTTGGACAAGTCACAAGTCTGTGCCTCTGTCCGTAAAATGCAAATTAATTACCTGTCCTCTGTACCTCTTAGACTATAAGCAGCATAGCCTACTGCTGCTATATTGTAGTCTCCCAAGCACGCACTTTACACACCATGAGAGCTCAGTAAATACGATTGAATGAATGAACAAAAGCTACAGTTATTTATTATTCATTTTACTCTCCCAAGCGCTTAGTACAGTGCTCTGCACAAAGTAAATGCTCAATAAATACCATTAATTGGTAGACTGATAGACTAAGTTTGATCTGCTCCTTCCAGTATGTCTGGGAGCTGACATCCTACGAGTGCTGGAGCTTAGCCTTCGCTCTCTGCTCAGCCCTCAGCTCTGAGGGTGGACTCTGGAAAGAATATACGAAGGAAAGCCTTATAACAGAAAGCTATTTTTAGAACACGGAGGGCAGCATGTTGTTAGACCATATTCCCGGAACCCATCAGAGACAAGGAAATTGAATCCGTCTTGTTGGTGGTAGCTAATAGCCCGAGCCTCTCCCCTTACCCGAGCCCTGGGAGATCAACGAGCAGAGAGATAGAGCCAGGAAAGCTGCTGGGAGCAATTTGGCTCCTTATGAATAAAAAGTAAGCCAGTGACGCTCTGGATATCTGACGGGAGAGAGGCACGGCTTCAGGATCCCAGCTTCTGACACGACAGATCCGTGTAAAGAATTTGTAATTTTATTTCCAAGTGTAGGCTATTTAAAGCCTCCATGCATAATTTATGTGCACAGCTATTTTTATCCTCTGGCATAATGACAAGTAGTTGGAAAAGCAACGGCAGAGACTGAAATGAATGTGAAACCTTCCTTCATGATCAATCAGAAGGAAGGAAGTGAGAGGGTTTCAGGTGTAATCCATCAATTTTATTATTTTATTATTTTATTTTATATTTTATTTTATTATTTATTAAGCACTTACTATGTGTGCAAGCTGTACTGAGTGCTTGGTGTAATGATCAGATCAGGTGCATTTTGAGGCAGAGTTAATTCATTCATTCATTCAATTGTATTTATTGAGCGCTTAACTGTGTGAAGAGCACTGTACTAAGTGCTTGGGAAGTAAAAGTCGGCAACATAGACAGTCCCTACCCAACAACGGGCTCACAGTCTAGAAGGGGGAGACAAACAGACAGCAAAACAAAACATGTAGACAGGTGTCAAAACTGTCAGAATAAATAGAATAGAGCTGTCTGAAGCCCTTGCTGAATCACTGTTAATAATAATAATAATAATAGCAATAATTATAGTACTTGTTAAGCACTTACCGTGTGCCAAATGCTGTTCTAAGCAGTGGGGTATATACATGTTACATCCTCCAATCTGTCTGGAACCCCCTCCCTTTCCCCATGTGGCAGACCACCCTCTCCTCTTCTTCAAACCCATTTGAAACCATGTCTCCTCCAGGAAGCCCTCCCTGATTAATCTCTCACCTCTACACCCTATTTCCCCCTTCAACACTGCTGTAGCACCTAAACACTTGGGTACTCACCCGCTCAATGTCCCACCCTTGTAACAGTTATGCACAACTCCTTCAACTCTGCCACTTTTCCCTACCTGCAATTTAAGTTTTGGTCTCCCCCAGTCAGATTATCAGCTCCTTGAGGGCAGGAACTATGCCCTATTGTATTCTCCCAATATCTTAGTCCTCTGCCTGGAGTGAGTAGTCAATAAATCCTACTGGTTGATTGATTGATTGAAAGACTAGAAATTAAGGAAGACTATCAAAAACTTAAAAGCTATAGATCCAAGTGCAGAGATGATGCAGAAAGGAGACAGAGTAAGGGAAATGAGGGCTTAGTCGCGGAAGACGTCTTGGAGGAGATGTGATTTTAGTTCTTTAGTGAATCTAGTATGGTTTGAATGTGGGCAGAATGGTGGTCTGTCATATATGAAGGACAAGGGAGTTCCAGACTAGAGGAAGGATGTGGACAACGGACAAGATGGACAAAATTGAGGTAAGGTAAGTAGTTATGCATTAAAGGAGCGAAACAAAAAGTATCATTTTTTCCACTGTAGAAAAGCAGCATACACCAGTAATAGAACGGTTGTCCCATTTTCTAAACCCTACTGGGAATACCATATGCAGTTTTTCTCATCCCACTTTAGAAAGGATATTAGGGCTAGAAATCTGATCAATCAATTAATAGTCTTTGAGGACAAAACCTGGATCGGAAGAGGGCTTTACTGGGTTGATAGAGCTGCTTATTGGAATAGTTGAATCTGGGCGGATATTCTGTTTTCTGAGCTCATTTGATTTTGATGTTCACATGGAAACCTGAGAAACCCTGCCACTTGCCTGCTGTGTCAACCTGAGCAACTCACTTAACTTCTCTGTGCCTTGGTTCCCTCATCTGTGAAATGTGGTTTAACTATCTGTTCTCCCTCCTATTTATGCTGTGAGTCCTAAGAGTGACAGGGACCATGTTCAACTTGATTATCTTGTAGATACTCTGGTGCTTAGTTCAGTGCTTGGCACATAGTAAGTGCTTAACGAATACCGCAGTTATCATTTTTATTATTATCTCTGTAAAAGACACCAATTCCATTCTTCATTCTCCTGCCTCCAACATTCTGCCACTCTTTTAATGCTGCTAGCACTGAGTCACTCAGAATCAGGTCCATTAATGTGACATTTAGGGGGCCAGCAAATATAGTGGATTTGAGGTCCCCCCTACTTCTCCTGAACATAAAAATGGCTCCTTCATCACAATTGGGGTGTGGCAGACTCGACCTTAGCTCCCTGCAGCTTGCTTTCTTTCCTTTTTTTTTTTTTGTGGAACTTGTTAAGCCCTTACTTTGTGCCAAGGATTGTGGACTATACTAAGTGCTACAACAGATACAAGATAATCAGGTCAGACACAGTTCCTGTTTCATATGAGGGTCATAGTCAAAGCAGGAAGGAGAACAGGTACTGAATCTTCATTTTGTAGATGTGGAAACTGAGGAATAATAGAAGAAAACGGACTTGCCCATGGTCACACAGCAGACGAGTGGTGGAGCTGGGATTAGAACCCAGGTCCTCAGACTCCCAGACTCGGGCTCTATCCACTAAGACATGCTGCTTTCCTCCATCAGTTATAGGACAAAAACAAGAAATGATTAAGTTTCTATACTCAGTGTTCTTGGACCTTTTTAAAAGATTAGATGTCTTCAGCCAATCTAGGTGATTTAGTTTCTGTCTATTTGTATCATCCTGACTCTTGAGTGGTTCTATCCCAGATTCCCACATGCCACACTGAACATCAATTTTTTTTATGATATTTGTTAAGCGCTATGTGCCAGGCATTGCACTAAACGCTGAAGTAGGCACAAGCTAATGAAGTTGGACACAGTCCGTGTCCCAAATGAGGCTCAGAGTATTTTTTGCACTTTACAGAAAAGGTAACTGAGGTACAGAGAAGTTAAGTGACTTGCCTGAGGTCACACAACAGACAAGTGGTGGAGCCAGCATTAGAACCCAGGTCCTTCTGACTCCCACACCTGTGCTCTTCCACTAGGCCATGCTGCTTCTAAATATCTGTTCTCCCTCCCTCTTTTTTTTGGTATTTGTTAGGCACTTACTGTGTGCCAGGCACTCTACTAATCCCTGGGGTAGGTGAAACACAGGCTGGACACAGTCCATGTCCCATATAGGGCTCACAGTCTTAATCTCCATTTTACAGACAAGGGGACTAAATTTCATGTCGAATCACAAGCCATGATGTCCTGGAACCCAGTAAGTCACCAACATCGAAGCAATTCTTGAGGAGGATGGATAATAATAATAATAATAATATCTGATAAGTGTTTACTATGTGTCAAACACTGTTCTAAGCACTGGAGTAGATACAAGCTAATCAAGTTGGGCACAGTCCAAATCCCACATGGGTCTCACAGTTGTAATTTTACAGATGAGGTAATTGAGGCCCAGAGAAGTGAAGTGACTTGCCCAAGGTCACACAGCAGACAAATGGCGGAGCCAGGATTAGAACCCACTTCCTTCTGACTCCCAGGCACCCACTAAGCTTTGCACGTAGTAAGCACTTAAAAAATGCCATCATTATTATAATTGCTGTATGGTGAATTCGAGTGTGGAAACCACAGATTGGGAGGAGAGACAAAGCATTTTAAAGAAGGCACAAGAAATTAAAGCCTACACCACATGCCAGACCCACAGCAAGTTGGGAGACAGCAGCAATAGACTAGGTGGCCTAGTACATAGACCACAGGCCCGGGAGTCAGAAGGCCCTGGGTTCTAATCCCAGCTCTGCTGCTTGTCTGCTGTGTGTGATCTTGGGCAAGTCACTTCACTTCTCTAGGCCTCGGTTTCCTCATCCGGAAAATAAGGATTAAGTCTATGAGCCCCATGTGGCACATGGATTGAGTTCAACTTGACTGGCTTGGATCTACCCCAGTTCAGTGCTTAATATAGTACCTGGCGCACTGTAAGCACTTTACAAATCACATCAATACAAATAAAAAAGGTGGGAAATTCCAGTGAGCAGCAAGGGACTCTTAAAGCAGAAACTTCAAGGAGATCATCAATCTTTCAATCAATCAATGGTATTTATTCAGTGTTTATTGTGTGCAGAACACTGTACTAAGCATTTGGGAGAGTACAGTACAACAGTTGGTTGACACCTTCCCTGCCCACAATAATCAAAGAGCCATGACGGTGTAAGCTAGATAGTAAGTTCTTTGTGAGAAGTGAACGTGTCTATCAAATCTGCTGCACTGTACTCTCCCAAGTGCTTAGTACAGTGCTCTGCACACAGGAAGTGCTTGATTAATGCCACTGATGTTGCTGATGACGGTGTCAGCCTCAGTGGGTAGCAATGAAACAGGACAAGAAGGGAAATCTCGGTGTGCATAAAATGGAAAGGGATTTTTGGACATATATTAAAGCTCATTATGGGCAGGGAACATGTCTGTGGATTCTGTTGCATTGTGCTCTCCCAAGCACGTAATACAATGCTCTGCACATAGTAAGCAGCGTGGTCCAGTGGATAAGAGCATGAGCCTGCGAGTCAGAAGGTCATGGGTTCTAACTCTGGCTCTGCACTTGTCTGCTGGTGACCTTGGGCAATTCACTTCACTTCTCTGTGCCTCAGTCACCTCATCTGTAAAATGGGGATTGAGACTGTGAGCCCCACGTGACACAGGCACTATATCCACCCCAATTTGCTTATATCCACTCCAGCGCTTAATAGAGTGCCTGGCACATAGTAAGTGCTTAACAAATGCCATTATTACTAGTAAGTGCTCAATAAATACCACTGATTGATATCTTGGTCTTTTCCACCACAGGCACATATACAATATAATGCTTACCATTACTAAAATCGTCCTGACATCCAATGGATAGTTTTGTATATAGAAATATAGCTAATGTAAAATAGCAGAAAAGACACACTCAAATTTATGTATATGTGTACGCTAACTGTGTTAGCACAAAGATATGAACTATACAACTATGTATACATACATACATATGTGTATATATATATATATATATATATATATACATACACACAAATGAACTATACAGTCAGTCATGCTTATTAAGTACTTACTGTGTGAAACTATACTAATCACTGGGGAGAGTATAAAAGAGTTGGTAGACATAGTCCCTGCCCCCAATGAGCTTACAGTCTACAATGAAATGATACAATTTTATCAAGTGAAGAAAAAAAAAGACATCTGTAAGAGTCAATGTGACTTAAAACAGGATATTATGTGTTGCAAGATGGAGTTACTGGAACTTTTAAAACATTATATTTTTTTTCCCCTCACAATGAGGTACTTCTTGTTTCTAATCCTCAAATCTGAGCTGCTTTTACTTGGTTTATTTAAAAAAAATCCATAAATTCAGTACTGCAGGGTATCTGCATTGCTGCATTCTCTAAGTTATTTTTATACAGTTATTACTCCTGATTTATGGGTTTTTATTCCTATATGTGGAGGCCTCAAACTCTATTTTGGGCCTTTGTAATCAGGACACCCTGTTTCCTGAAAACACATTTCCTTTCCAAATCAGGAGAAAAGACTCGAAAGGCGACAGACGCCACAAGTCAAAGACGTGATCAATTTTGAGAAGTAGCGTGGCCTAGTGGAGAGGACATGATCCTCGGAGTCAGAAAGACCTGGGTTCTCATCCTGACTCTACCTCTCATCTGTTCTGTGACTTTGGGCATATCAACATAACTTCTCTGTGCCTCAGTTTCCTCAATTGTAGAATGGGGATATGTGTTCTCCTTCCTATTTAGACTGTGAGCCCCATGTGGGATAGGGACTGTCTGACCTAATTAACTTGTACTTTTCCTGCTGCTTAGAACAGTGTTTGATGCATAGTAAGTGAATAACAAACACCATAAAAAAGTATCAGGCCCATTGCAGAAAACTTAAAGCAGAAATGAATCTTAAGGTCTGGGGAAATAATGATAATTATGTACTTGTTAAGTATTTACTATGTGCCAGGCACTGTACTAATTGCTATGGTAGATACAAGCAAATCAGATTGGTCATAGTACTTGACCCACAAGGGGCTTAGTCTGAATACACATTTTACAGATGAGATAACTGAGGTACAGAGAAATTAAGTGATTTGCTCAAATTCACACAGCAAAGTGGTGGAGCCAGCATTAGTACGCTTGACCTTCTGATTCCCAGGCCCTTGCCCTAACCACTATGCCATGCTGCTTCTCAAAGCCATCTGTCGCTGACTTGTACTTCCCAAGCGCTTAGTACAGTGCTCTGCACACAGTAAGTGCTCAATAAATACTATTGAATGAATGAATGAATGAATCTCTTCATTTCCCTTTCAGATTGATGTCCACGCTGGCACATACAAACTCCAGCGACAGAATTTCACTTCTTGTTTTCCTCATTGTTTCACCTCTTTGTTAGAATTTAGAACACCCATTCACTTCTAGTGGAGCTCTTGGTGTAGATTAGTTCTAAAGGAGCTTGACTAAAGAGAAGCAGTGTGGTCTAATGGATAGAGCATGGGCCTAGGAAGCAGAAGGACCTGGGTTCTAATCCTGCCCCCCACCACTTGTCTTCTGTGTGACCATGGCAAATCACTTAACTTCTCAGTGTCTCAGTTTCCTCATCAGTAAAATGGGGATTCACTACCTGTTCTCCTTCCTACTTAGAATAATAATAATAATAATGGTATTTGTTAAGCGCTTACTGTGTGCAAAGCACTGTTCTAAGTGCTCAGGAGGTTACAAGGTGATCAGGTTGTCCCAAAGGGGGCTCACAGTTTTAATCCCCAGTTTACAGATGAGGCAACTGAGGTACAGACAAGTCAAGTGACTTGCCCAAAGTCACACAGCTGACAGTTGGCAGAGCCAGAATTTGAACCCATGACCTCTGACTCCAAAGCCCGGGCTCTTTCCACTGAGCCACGCTGCTTCTCTATGTAACTGTTGTTTTTACTGCTGTTCCTAAGTAACACATTCCAATTTTTAGAAGGTGGGCCCCATGTGGACAAAAGACTGTGGGTAGCCTGATTTTCTTGTTTCAACCCCAGCACTAAATACAGTGCTAGGCACATAGTATGTTCTTAGCCAAAACCATGATTATTAACACTATTGTTAGTATTTTTTGGTATTGGTTATGCTCTTACTGTGCCAGGAACTGTATTTAATGCTAGGGTTGAAACAAGATAATCAGGTTGAACACAGTTCATATCGCACATGGAGGTTACAGTCTTAATCCCCGTTTTTCAGATGAGGAAACTGAGGCACAGAGAATCAATCAGTGGAATTTAGTGAGCACTTACTATGTGCAGAGCACTATATTAGGTGCGTGGGAGAAACAGTGTGGCCTAGTGGTTAAAGTCCGGGCCTGAGAGTCAGAGGACCTGGGTTTTAATCCCTGCTTCACCTCTTGTCTTCTGTGCAACCTTGGGCAAGTTACTTTACTTCTCTGTGCCTCAGTTACTTCATCTGTAAAATGGGGATTAAGATTGTGAGCCCTATGTGGGACAGGGGCAGTATCCAACCTGATTACCTTGTCTCCACCCCAGCATTTAGTACAGTACCTGGGACCTAAAAGGTGCTTTACAAATACCACAGTTATTATTATTATTACCCCAGAGCTTAGAACAGTGCTAGATATATAGTAAGCACTTAACAAATACCATTAGGAGAAGGTGGTGGTCTGATGGATTTGCCAGGGAAGGTTGGGTTGAGGGGTAGAGGGTTTTTCTAGAGCGCTCTCCAGGGATTTTGGTGAAGAAACTGTGTGCTTTTTCTGATAAGCTACAGCATCAGGCTTTGGGCATTTTACTGTTAACAGGTGTGACTGTCAAAATCGTATTCCATTAACTGGTTCATCTCCCAGAGACATCACATCTCTGGCACTTCAAGCTGTTCACCTGGTCCACACCTAATATAGGCCAGAAATTGGTTGAATTAAGAGAAAGTGGCCTTCAGAGTTTGTATTACAGAGGTCACTAAGGACTGGGGACAAAAATATTCATTTAGCTTTAGTAACGTCATGTAACACACACATCTCATTTCCCTCCATGACCTCTTAGACAGCTGAACAAAAACTCTCTGCATCTTATGGCTAAGAAGCAGCTTAAAAGTCAGCAAATGGAATCTGACAAATAGCGCCTGTTTCTCCCCGTAAATAATTCTGCATCAAATTATATTTACCATTCAGAGCCTGGGTGACCGGCAGATATGTTTTGAAATGTATTCAAGGAAACGAAGACAGAGCATCCAGCTGTTATCATTTTCAAAGGAATGAATGGAGATTACAGCTGTCATTAATATCAGAAAAGTCTATGGCAATCCATCAGTCAATTGATGTTATTTATCAAACCATTACTGTATGCAGAGCATTGTACTAGGCCCTTGAGATGGCAGATATGTTCTCGGTCCACAGCGAGATTACAGTCTAGAGGGGGAGACTACAACAGCTTGAGGAAATTTATTCTGAAGGGTATTTACACCGATTGTCATGTGATGCAAACTACCAGAACCTGTTTCCTAATTTGTCCGCTCAGACATTCAGAATGCAAGAATATTCCTTTCAATGACATTTATTGAGAACTTATTCTGTGCAAAGCACTGAACTAAGCACTTGGGGGAGTATACAATACAATAGAATGGGTAAACACAATCCCTGCCCACAAGAAGTTTATAGTTTAGCAGAAAGGCAGATATTAAAATAAATTACTGATAGAAGAAATGGCAGAATATAAGAATCTGTTCGTAAGTGAAGTGGGGCTGGGTTGGGATAATTATCAAGGATTTAATTCCTTGCTGACCTTCTTGCTTCCTGTTTCTTCCCACTCCAGTCCATGTTTCACCCTGCTGCCAGGATCACTTTTCTATGAAAACATTCAGTCCATACTTCGCCACTCCTCAAGATTGCCATCCACATTCAATTGTATTTATTAAGTGCTAACCATGTGCAAAGTACTGTACCAACTGCTTGGGAGAGCACAACAGACACCTTTCCTGCCCACAATGAGCTCAACAAACAGAAACTCCTTACCAACTTTAAAGTACTCAATCACCTTGCTCCCTCCCACCTCACCTCACTTCTCTCCTACTACAACCCAGCCAGTACACTTTGCTCCTCTAATGCCAGCCTACTCACTGTACCATGATCTCATCTATGTCGCCATCAACTCTCACCCACATCCTGCCTCTGGCCTGGAACACCCTCCCTCTTCATAACCAAAAGATGATCACTCTCCCTATTTGCAAAGTCTTAATGAAGGCACATCTCCTGCTAGTAGGTCTTCCCTGACGAATCCCTCATTTCCTCTTGTCCCACTCCCTTCTGTGTCGCACTTGGATATATTTGGATTTCTTCATCCCTCTCGCAGCCCCACAGGCACTTGTGTATATAGCCATAATTTATTCATTTATATGAATAAATATCCCCCTCTAAACTGTAAACTTGTTATGGGCATGGAATCTGTTATCTGTTATCTTCCAAGTGTTTAGTACAGTGCCCTGCACACAGTAAATATTCAATAAACTGATTGATTGGCTTAAGAGGGGAGGGCAAGTCAGGGAATGAAGCTTAGTTGGGGAAAGCCTCCTGGTGGAAATGTGATTTTAGGGAGGCTTTGAAGGTGGGGAGGGGGTGCTCTGTCAGATATAAAGGGGGAGAGAGTTCCAGGTCAGACAGATGAGCTCTAGGCACAGCTGGCCTTAGAGAAGCAAAGTGCTTCAACTGAGTGGTGGTAGGGGATCAGGGAGATAAGATAGGGTGGAGAGAGCTGATTGAGTGCTTCAAAGTAGAGTTTCTGTTTGATGCAGAGGCACCCATCGCAGCTTTTTGAGGAGTGTGGCCATATGGACTGAACGTTTTTTCTTGCCTAGAGCAGAGGTTTATTATTTGAGCAGTGGGGAGTTATGGACTGAGAGGCTTTTTTTTTTTTTGACATCTGAGTTTATGTTTTGAGAAGTGAGGAGATATGAACTGAGCGTCTGTCTTTTTGCCTAAAGCAGAAGATTCCTGTTTGAAGATTGGGGAGATATGGACTGGTTTGTTCGTTTGTTTGGTTTTCGCCTAAAGCAAACATTTACAATTTGAGGAGTGGGGAGATATGGACTGAGTGAATTTTTTTTTTTTTTTTTTTTTTTTTTACCTATAGCAGGTATTTACAGTTTGAGGAGTGGGGAGAAAAAGACTGTTTTGTTTTGCTTTAGTCTATAGCAGACTTTTAAGGATCCTGAAAATCTTGCCGGTTTTTGTGTCCAGGCTGTAGATCAGTCATATTTACCGAGCACTTACTGTGTGCAGAGCAGTGTACTAAGCGCTTGGGAGAGCACAATACAACAGAATTGGCAGACACATTCCCTGCTCATGAGGAGCTTACATTCTAGAGGGATTTCCCCCTCCATTCAGCTTTCTCCTGCCCCAACCTCACAAATCCTGGCTGTGCCACTTCCTCCCTCTCTATCCCAACAGGTCCCTAAGGAAGCCAAGAAGCCCTGGGGATGGAAAGCAGCAGAAAAGACTCAGCAGCCTCAGCTACTTAAACCATTAAAGCTTTGACAGGGCCTGTTAAGGCCCAGGGCTATGATCAGAATCCTTAAATGCTTTTTTCTCCGAGCCTGGATGCCCTTTTTCCCAAAGCAATCCACAGCCTAGGAAATCCTGGTTTTTCCTTTCAGGGCTGAGGCTGGATGCTCCGTCATCTATTGTGAGCTCATTGTGGGCAGGGAAC